>NC_081189.1:14197265-14846907 GCF_902713425.1 Acipenser ruthenus | reverse complement strand
TTATTCACTTAGATTGTTTCTTTGAAAGCAAAACTGCTCCTCTGCCGCTTCCTCCGAAATCAGCTTTGGCAGTTAACATGAGCTGCATCTCAGCAAAACAAAGGACTGAATATTCAGATTCCATTTCTACCAATCAGACAGTCTGGTCTAAAACAAGAGGTCTGACTGTAAGCTATATTGTGAAAATGATCCCATTCGGGATACTTTCTGCTGTATTGATGGTGAGCAACCTAACACAATGATTATTTTGTTTTGTCTTGCGTTAGGCTGAAGAGGAATCCCAGCCCCAGAAATTAGGACTAATTTAAAGACAGCTTAACGTGTATAAAGTTGCTGGCCCTTCTAATTCCCTTGAGTGTGACAGTAGGAGCCAAGGAGACTGCCGGCAGCACCCCCACTGCAATAACAATGACGCAGAGACTCGGGAGTTACCTGGTGACGGGTCGAAGAGGAACAGACAAAAAATGAAGAAAATGCCAAAGGCAAAGCAGTCTTCCTGTCTGGAAAGTGGGCCCACGCAGTGCTTGAGGACAGCTCACTCTGAGCCTTACCATTGCCTTGATCTGAACAGGAGATTACTTTTTTAATTTGATCAATAATAAAGTGAAGCATGTAAATCAGAATGCATTGACAATAAGAGTTACAGAAGATCTTGTCACTTGGGGTGTCAAATCAGAAAAAAAAAAAAAACCTTAAAACTTGTATCAAGTTGTCTACCGATACAGATATTAGAGGTCCTTGGAGATTTTCACAAGCAGGTTTTATCAGATTTTTATTATGTTTTATTTTTTATTTTTTTTACTGCTTGTGGTCAGGAAGCCCATTTACAAATGAAAAATATATGAAGCAAATGAATCTTTTAAAAGAGATTTGAAAAAGCTAACAGGACTTTTTGAGCATTATCTTTCTAAATGGAACAGGCATACAAAGGTAGGTAAAAAAATGAGGGTCTCATCTGCAGAACTGGGCCTGTATATGTGTGTGTGTGTGTGTGTGTGTGTATGTGTGTGTGTGTGTGTATATATATACACATTGCTTTATGTTCCTGTAATGTCAGGCTTTGAGCGTTTAATAACTTGTTTGAGGAAGAAACTCATGGTACGTGTGCTCCAAATGACCCTTATTGTCTTTACCACTCCTTCCTACTGTTACGTGCAGTAGGACACCCACAATGAGCTGCCTTTCTTTTGCAGTAGACAGGGATCCTTAATAGGTTAATTCTGTGCCTTGTAAACTGTTACACTGTAAAGAACATGTGCATTTTTCAGTGCCTTTGTATTGAAAAGGTGATTGAAGCTGCTCTCTGCGTGAAGAGGAAATGCCTCTCATACCTCTGTCACCCCCATCCTCTCAGTCACCCACCTGTTACTTCAGTGTTTTAGTCTCCTCCAGCACTGCGATGTGCAAACAAGAAAGAAAATTTAATTTCACTTGTTCTCGTTCGACATTTTTGAAGCGCATACTAAAAAAGGTAACATGATCATTTGTACATGTGCAAGGAGGAGCTGAGCTAAGTGCTGGGTATCTAGGGCCCTATTTAGCAACGAGTGCAGCCGCAAAGGCAACATTTGTCAAATAAATAAAACCGGTTCAGTTGCAGCTAGGAACAGATACAGTGCCAGTTTTATGCTGTTAAAATGATCATATTCCTATCAGAAAATGTGCCTTGCCCTTGCACCTGTTGTTAAATAGAGATCACAGTGTCCCAGCATCACAACTGTTTTTCTAGAAAACTCTTTGAAATTCAAGTCACAGAAAAAATATTACAATGAAATAGGAGAGCAGTAGTGTACAATTAAACCTTTTACTCCATAAAACAAAGAGAATTGGGTGGGGATCTGTATAATGGCAGCTAAATGTTGCAAGTGAACCTTATTTTGATGGTTGGTTGGATTTTTGTGTTGTTGCAGGTATTCCGGCTCTTTCCGTGGGAGCAGCTATGCAGAGCTAAGTGAGTGTGGAGGATGACGGCGGTGTACATGAATGGGGGGACTCTGGGGAGTCAGCGTTACGCCCGGTGGAGCCGACAGGACAGTGCCGAGGACTACCCCTGCACCGAGCGCTACACTGAGGAGGAGGGCGGCAGGCTGCGGCGGCTGACTGCCTTCGAGAAGCTGACCCTGGACATGTCCCACGATGAGAAGGTGGTGAAAGAGCTCACCCTGGGCAAGAGAATCGGCTTCTACCGGGTCCGTGGAGAGATCGGGAGTGGAAACTTCTCCAACGTCAAGCTGGGCATCCACTCCCTCACTAAAGGTACGGGCTTAGAGACATGCTGGATTTTACTTGGCACTTTATTGGAACTGTTAGGAAATGAAGGAAAGGCACATCATTAGGGGATGAAGGCCAGTCTGGAGGCAAATAAGCTGAACCATGTCACATGCTCAACTATTCTGTAGAGCAGTGGTTTGTGGTGAAATGGAAATGGAAATAGGATGGAAATAAGTGCTTTACCATTCACAAAATACTTTGCAAGTGCACATGCACTGCTTGGCCACTTTATTAGGACCTGTACCTAACATTGTGTTGGGCCACAGCTGGCCCTGATCACAGCCTTGACACAATATGGCACAGACTCCCCACGGTGCTGGAAGGTGTCTTGAGGGATTGTGATGTCATGTCTCTGTCATGTTCCTCAATCCATTCCCACGCAATTGAAAGTAGCCACTAGGTAGCATTGCTGGGTGGACTTGATCCGCGGTGCCAAGTAAACTGTAGCATTCGTCCTGCATTCCTGAGTAATAAAGGGACCCGGGACATACCAGGAGAGCATTCCTCACATCAGGTGATGCCAGATCCAATCGGGTAGACCGGTCCTAATAGAGCTTCCAGGCAATGCACTGTGTGATCTCCAAATGTGCAATCTGTTTTTCTCAGAAACAGCTTGCTTGGTTGCAGGCTTTAAGTTTGCTTTAAACTCTGTGAATTATTATCAAGATCAGCAATATTGGTAGGAGGCTGCAGATTGTATTTCTATCAGGCAGCAAACAGAGCAACAAGGTTATTGTTACTGCTCTCCCTTTACAGTACCGCTAATCCCTGATGTTTTAGTGGTGCAGTCATAATACTACTGTACTTTATGTACAAAGCCCAGACTTAAAGAGATTAAAGGATTTGTTTAAATGTTAAGTACAAAAAATCTTTTAGGTAGCCTCATCATGCTTGCTTGTCTGTGTACAAGAAATGTTTGTGAAGTATTTGTCAGTAAATAAAAAAAAAACCTGTTACACATTCAATAAGTATACAGTAGTATACATTTTTTATTTGACAGATGCAAACTTCTTGAGATCACTCCATAAGAGCAATACGTTTTGATGTTCTCTGGCTATTCAGAAATAAGTTCCTAGTGACTTTGAATGAGTTATAGCATATGAATGTAGCTCACGACGACTCATGCATAATCCTGAGAGTCACTTTCCTGAATTTCATTCAACTTCGCGTGGACATTTTGTACCATTATGATGTCATTCCAAATCCAGTAAACGTAGCTTGTTGTTGCCTCCTTCATCGAAGTCCACGTTCCAGATTGAATGAATTTCTGCATGGATATTTGTCACAGGAGGTTTCAAATCTACTCTTTCTCTGTTACTGACATTTGCTTTGAGAGGTTTCATTCACAAGAGTGTTTGAACTAGAGTGTTCTAGTTCAAACACACTCCAGTTATCTTGCTCCAATCAAGTTGTATTTAAAATGTTTGCATGTCAAGGCAGGTTTTTACAGCACCATATCCCAATATTAATAAATATACAGTCAAACCCGCTTACTATCACTTCAGAGGGCATACATTGTGACGATAAGCAGAGTTCATCAGTAACCTAACAAACCAAACAACCACGTACACATTGAAACTTCATACTTTCCTGCGCGCATTCTTTTTGTAGTAGAAGCCACCAGGCACTCAAATGCTTTCCTGTTTTTAAGACTCTTTGAGATCGTTGACAGGTGCGAAGAAAATTTGTAAGCGACAGTTAGTTTGTTTTATTGTCTCTCCTTTCTTGGATAGAGCAATTATTTCAGCCTTCATGGCTGTGTTTAAATCTTTTAATTTCTGAGACTTTTTCATTTTAATATGCAATGGTTACTAAAACACTGAACACACACTTCTAATCTCCATGAGTCAAGTTGGGTGATCATGTGACACAAGGCTGTCCAGTACAGTGTATACAGAATGTGTCTACAGTACAGGACAGGACATGCAACATTTTGAAGTAATATTAAGTGGGGTGGAAATTAATTGCATGACTGTTACATTTCCTTGTTTTCACTGACTTCCCATTATACTGTGGTTGGGACATTTCGATTTGAAAACTAAAAAACAGAAGGGAAACCACATCAAAACAAGGGCAACAACTCAGGTAAGACAGCCATTAAAATGTATTTATCTAAGTCTCAGAAACAAAATGTTAGAACTTGAAGCTACTGCACTAACAAGTAACTACAATGTGATAGGTGTTACAGAAACTTGGTTGTCGGAGAGTGATGGAGACGAATATAATATTAGTGGGTATACACTGTATAGGAAAGACAGGCAGGACAGAAGAGGCGGAGGGGTAGCGCTATACATAACAAATAGTCTTGAAGCCCAGGTGTTAATCTGGATGAAAAAAACAACGCTGAATCAATATGGGTCAGAATAATGGACAAAAATTCAAAGGGCATAATAATAGGAACATGCAATAGACTGCCAAACTCAGACGCCGAGCAAAATAATCTGTTATATAATGACATTAGAAATGTGTGTAGCAAAGGAGAAGCCATACTAATGGGGGATTTCAACTTCCCCCATATAAAATGGGAAAACCCGGTGGGGAGCACGATGGACGAAATTGAAATGGTGGAAATGACAAATGACTGCTTCCTAATGCAATTTGTCAAGGCACCGACTAGAGGGGAGGCATGCCTTGATTTAGTCTTTTCAAATAACAAAGACAGAATAACTAAAAAAGAGGTCAGAGAACCATTGTCAAACTCAGACCACAACATGGTCTCATTTGAAGTGCTTTTTAAAACCCAAAAAGTAATGACTAAAGCTAAGGTTTACAATTTTAGAAAAGTAAACTATGAAGGTATGAAAAAAAGACTAACAGAAGTAGATTGGAGTAAAATAGAGAAAACAGCCACAGAAAAAGGATGGCTGTTTTTTTTTTAATGTAGTACTAGAGGCGCAAAACAATTACATCCCAAAAGTAGACAAATCTAAATTTAAAACAACATGGCCAAAATGGTTTAATAGATCAATTAAAAAGAATATTCAGCAAGAAAAGGCACTTTACAGAGCGTTTAAAAGGGACCAAAAACAAAGTACACAGAAAGAGTACTTGGAACTGCAAACGCAAGTCAAAAAGGAAGTTAGAAAGGCCAAGAGAGAGATAGAAATGAACATTGCTAAGGGAGCTAAAAGCAATTCCAAAATGTTTTTCCAATATTATAACAGCAAGAGAACATTCAAAGAGGAGGTTAAATGTCTAAGACATACAAATGGCAAAATCATAGATGAAGAAGAAAAAATAATAGCAAATATATTAAATGATTACTTTTCAAAGTTTTTTACAAAGGAAGACACAGACAACATGCCCGACATGTCGACCTGTTCCTATCCAATTTTAAATAACTTTAGCATAACAGAGGCAGAAGTGTTAAAGGGACTAGGAGCTCTTAAAATAAACAAATCCCCTGGGCCAGATGAGATCCTCCCAATAGTACTCAAAGAAATTAAATAAGTTATTTACAAACCGCTAACCAAGATCATGCAACAGTCTCTTGACACAGGGGTTGTACCGACAGACTGTAGAATTGCAAACATAATACCAATCCACAAAAAGGGAGACAAAACCGGACCAGGTAACTACAGACCAATAATCCTGACTTCTAGTATATGTAAACTTATGGAAACTATAATAAGATCCAAAATGGAAAATTACCTATATGGTAACAGTATCCTGGAAGACAGTCAGTATGGTTTTAGGAAAGGGAGATTGTGTCTAACTAACCTGCTTGATTTTTTTGAGGATGCAACATCGACAATGGATAATTGCAAAGTATGTGATATGGTTTATTTAGATTTCCAGAAAGCTTTTGACAAAGTCCTGCATAAAAGATTAATCCTCAAAATGAACGCAGTAGGGATTCAAGGAAATGCATGCACATGGATTAGGGAGTGGTTAACATGTAGAAAACAGAAAGTACTGATTAGAGGAGAAACCTCAAAATGGAGCGAGGTAACCAGTGGTGTACAGTGGTGTACAGGGATCAGTATTAGGTCCTCTGCTATTCCTAATCTACATTAATGATTTAGATTCTGGTATAGTAAGCAAACTAAATTTGCAGACGACACAAAAATAGGAGGAGTGGCAAACACTGTTGCAGCAGCAAAGGTCATTCAAAATGATCTAGACAGCATTCAGAATTGGGCAGACACATGGCAAATGACATTTAATAGAGAAAAGTGTAAGGTATTGCACGCAGGCAATAAAAATGTGCATTATAAATATCATATGAGAAACTATGAAAAAGACCTAGGAGTTTATGTTGACTCAGAAATGTCTTCATCTAGACAATGTGGGGAAGCTATAAAAAAAGCCAACAAGATGCTTGGATATATTGTGAAAGCGTTGAATTTAAATCAAGGGAAGTAATGTTAAAACTTTACAGTGCATTAGTAAGACCTCATCTAGAATATTGTGTTCAGTTCTGGTCACCTTGTTACAAAACGGATATTGCTGCTCTAGAAAGAGTGCAAAGAAGAGCGACCAGAATTATCCTGGGTTTAAAAGGCATGTCATATGCAGACAGGCTAAAAGAATTGAATCTATTCAGTCTTGAACAAAGAAGACTACGCGGTGATCTGATTCAAGCATTCAAAATTCTAAAAGGTATTGACAATGTCGACCCAGGGGACTTTTTCAACCTGAAAAAAGAAACAAGGACCAGTGGTCACAAATGGAGATTAGATAAAGGGGTATTCAGAACAGAAAATAGGAGGCACTTTTTTACACAGAGAATTGTGAGGGTCTGGAACCAACTCCCCAGTAATGTTGTTGAAGCTGACACCCGGGGATCCTTCAAGAAGCTGCTTGATGAGATTCTGGAATCAATAAGCTACTAACAACCAAACAAGCAAGATGGGCCGAATGGCCTCCTCTCGTTTGTAAACTTTCTTATGTTCTTAATAATAAGCAGAGTGTGATATTAATCGGTGTGATATTAAGCAGGTGTGTTAATTATTGATGTTCACCGAACTAACTCATTGAAAATGTGTGTGTGTGTGTGTGTGTGTGTGTGTGTGTGTGTCTGAGTGAGTCTCCCCACAGTGTACAGTACTGTACCTTCAATCCCACAACAATCCTGTTAAACTAATCCACATACATGACAGTTCAAATCCCATTATACCATGCAAAGTACAAGGCTTCCAGTCTCTTCTTAGCCTGGTTACTTTGTGACTTTCTAGTACAGAGAACACTGAAAATGTTGGTATAAGAAGTATGAACAGGGACCAGAACACAGACGCAGCTTTTATATTCCATTCCAGTTGTTTTTAAAATGTTGTCAGCTTTTTGCCAGACCGATTTAAATCTGTTACCAGGATACATGATAGTAATGCTTTTGGTGCTAAACATTATTAGAAAAATAACATACAAATGGTGAAAAATGTACGGAATTTCTTGAATTAACGTTCCGTCCTGTGTTTGTCTCCCAGAAAAGGTAGCGATTAAAATCCTGGACAAGACGAAGCTGGACCAGAAGACGCAGCGTCTGCTGTCGAGAGAGATCTCCAGCATGGAGATGCTGCACCACCCCAATGTGATTCGGCTGTATGAGGTTGTGGAGACCCTGTCCAAGCTGCACCTTGTCATGGAGTACGCAGGAGGAGGGGAGCTCTTTACCAAGATCAGCACAGAGGGGAGGCTCTCTGACACAGACAGCAGAATCGTCTTCTCTCAAATCCTCTCTGCAGTCAAACACATGGTGTGTTTACAAAAGCTTTGTTGTTTTTTTTTAAAACCCTTTCATGCGTGGTGACCTCATATGGAGACAAACTCTCTCTAATCTTTATAGAGGGACATATGGAAGACACAAATGCATGATAGCAATTTGTTTCATTCGGAGACTGTGTCTGGATTTTCATCGTTGCCTGTGGCATTCCCCAAGGCTCTATACTGGGACCCATTCTTTTCTCTTTGTACTGCTGGGTGAGATAATCTGTAAACATGGTGTTAACTTTCACTGCTGTGCTGATGACACACAGCTCTACATCTCTGTAAAACCTGATGACACCCTGGCTGTGTCAGCCTTAGCTGAGTGCTTTACTGATGTGAAGAGGTGGATGTTCCAACATGTTTTACAGTTAAACTTTGATAAGACAGAGGTTCTCAGCAGCAACTAAAAATCCACAAAATCTCTAAAAATAGATCTGAGCAATTTGACCGCAAACATAAAAACGGAAGTGAAAAATCTAGGGGTCTTATTTCACTGTGATTTATCTTTTGAGTCGCATATTCGCAATGTCACCAAAGTGTCCTTTTACCGCTTGTGAAACATTGCTAAAATTAGGTCAATTCTCTGTTTGTCTGATGCTGAGAAACTAATTCATGCATTTGTGTCTTCCCGACTTGACTGTTGCAATGATCTATTCACTGGGCTTTCGGGTCACGCCATAAATCGCTTGCAGCTTATACAGAATGCAGCTGCTAGACTTCACTGCAGCGTATACAGAATGCAGCTGCTAGACTTCACTGCAGCTTATACAGAATGCAGCTGCTAGACTTCACTGCAGCGTATACAGAATGCAGCTGCTAGACTTCACTGCAGCTTATACAGAATGCAGCTGCTAGACTTCACTGCAGCTTGTACAGAATGCATCTTACTTTTTCAGATTAGCTTAGTTAAACTGAATTTTAAACTGTGTTTCTCTTCTCTATGCAAATGTGATCTATTTAGATTTTCTATAATGTGAATTCTATAATGTGTTGCATTTTGATTTTCTTCTGTTTTGTCCCGTATAGAGCTTTGACATACTTTTTGTATGAAAGGTGCTATGTAAATAAAGTATTGATTGGTTGATATTGAGTATTGATGATAGCCTCGTATGACGATGCCATTTTTCCCCCATATATTCTAAAACTACTTTTTTCAGCTATTTTAAAAAATACGCCATACATGGAAAGGTTAATAATAGAGATTGTCCTTCAACATTCTGTCTGCTGCTCATCTTTCTTCCACCAGGTGTCACTCTTATCTGTTGGGGTTATGTCAAATATTTTAAGTATGACAGAACTTGTTTCTTTAAAAATAAATAAATAAATGTTGTTTCATAGTTTTAATTTTAATGAAAAATGATTGCATGTTTATATGTTCCTGAAGAACAACCTGAACTTCTCACACAGAGACTGTACAGCGTATGGCCACAAGTTTTGCATCACCTAGAATTTTAGGATTGAGACATAAATAAAATAAAACTATGAACATAATTTAAATATTTTATTTAACATAGTGTAATCAAATAAACTACAAAATGATATTGCAAAGGTCAAGGCAGCCATAATAGTAGTACAGGATTTCAAAATGTCACATTTTTCAATTTTTGTCAGTTTTTCGTTAAGTATACGGAAAACTACAAAGCGGTGTGTAATTCAATATGTTAGCGTAACATTATTCAGCAGGTTTCACTCTACTTTAGGAAGCAAAATGTGTTAATTCAGTAGGGTGATGCAAAACGTTTGGCCAAAGCTGTAGTTTACTGTTCCAAGCCCTGCATGCATGTAGAGCACTGAAGAATTAAAACACTCAACCCAACATTTTTTTTCCTATATTTTCAGCACGATAGAAGCATAATTCACAGAGACCTGAAAGCAGAAAATGTGTTTTATACCTGCAACACGTGCGTGAAGGTGGGAGACTTCGGCTTCAGTACCATCAGCAAGAAGGAAGAGACCCTCAACACGTTCTGTGGCTCCCCGCCTTATGCAGCCCCTGAACTGTTCAGAGACGAGAACTACGTGGGCGTCTTCGTGGACGTCTGGGCGCTGGGCATCCTGCTCTTCTTCATGGTGACTGGCACCATGCCTTTCAGAGCAGACACTGTAGCTAAGCTGAAGAAGTGCATTCTGGACGGCACTTATACCATCCCCCCTTATATCTTAGAGCCCTGCCAGAGACTGATTCGAGGCATCCTGCAGCCTGTGCCTGCCAACCGCTACACTATAGACCACATCATGACCAGCGAGTGGCTTCACTCGGTCCAGTTTCCCAAAGCTATGGAGCCTTTCAAACTGGACCCCATGTATCTGGCTGAACCCTGTGACCTGAAGGAAGAGGAGGTGGAAGTTAAAGTGGCTTTGGAGAATCTGGGCATCACAGAGGAGCACATTAGGAACAACCAGGGGAAGGACTCGCGCAGCTCCATCACTGGAGTTTACCGCATCATCCTGCACCGTGTGCAGAAGAGACTAGCAAGGGAGAGCGTGCCCATTATCACACAGCTGGAACTCAAAGACTCCAAGAAAGAGAGGCACAAGCCTTATCGTGAGATCAGGTACACATCCAAACTCTGTTCAATTTTATAAATTGAGAAGATGTCATTGTCTTTAATCATACAGATTTTGTACTGAAAATAGAATGTGTTTTTTTTTCACAATGTTTGTGTTACATTTTTGTAAGGTTAAATTAATAAATTGTGTCTCTTAATTCAACTACAAATCTGAAGTCTTGAATGGTCCATAGTCATCACTTTTGAGATGGTGTCTTTATATACAAAAGCACCTAACCCAGCACCCACTACTGCTGTCTGTCAGGTCTGCTGTCTTACCATATACAGCACGTCATTACCACAAACCAGGAGCAATTGTTGACTCGGAGAAATCAGCAACGTGGTAGAGATGGACTTTTGTTACGACACACTCAGATCACGTGGCTCAGTCACTTCACATTGTAGTTCACATTTTTTATTTACCCACCCCTTTCTTTATAAAACCAGTTTTACATTTTCCCTTCATGCTGTGATAATATGCAAATGAGGAACAGTATTTGCATGAGTCTGTGTCATGAAAATACTCTGCTTCAAAGGCTGTATATGTGAATAGTTTAGACTTTATCAAGAGAATGAGCAAAAGAAACTCTAAGTTGTATCAATGGGGCAAAAACAAGTGAGAAATTACACATTAAAGCTAACTTTAATACCTGTAATCGCTGTTAACTAAAGAAAAGTTTGATGTGTTGCTTACCAGTTCTGCAAAAATATGTTTCTTTTACATTTATTTCAGCAAGCCAATTTTCCACCTTAGACATCCATCCTTTATTGTGTTAAGGAGGACAAGCACGCTATTTTATTATGTGTGAATACTTACCTACCCCTTCATAGCATGAATATATTTTATTATGACACATGCTTGCATGGAATGTTCACGACATTATTATGAGAACATCAATGTTACATTTCATGAGACTTAAAGGGTTAAGACCAGAAAAGAAAAAAAACACACAAAATCAATTTGAAATGTATGTAGCATTTTTATTCTGACAATGTATTCAAGTTCATATTTCAAGTTTCTCTAGTCAGCCTTATATACACTACATTCATATAATTATAATTCATTTTTCTGTATTAATTTATGCACTATTGACAAATTCAACAAAATAGTGATCAGACATTGATTCAATACACAATAATTAATCTGAAACATAAAACAAACTGTAAACATTAATCTTCCCCAGATAACTAGAAATTAGTTTCCAACTTTAAAAATAAAAAAATACATTAATCTGTACATTATTAAGATTATTTTTGTTTACATTTCTTACATGCTTATAATAAGACCCATACCAAGACTTGAGCAAATTCTAATGCTGACAAAACATGCCTGTCTGTAAACCCTCATTAGAGTTACAGTGCATATAAAAATGTTCTTGCTTTAAAACCAGATTGGTATAAATGTCAATTTGCACCGATCAATAATTTGAAAAGAGACACAAACCCAAGGGAAAGCAAATAAACAGGATATTTAACTGTTTCATACACTGTTTTGAAATGTCACTACAAGCTTTGGAAATACAATACAGAGCTACAACACCATTTTGGTAAGGCAGGCCTTTGTAAAAGGTGTACATCACACTGTTTTGGTAAGAGTGAAATGGAAAAGCGTACTGATTCCTAAAGTATCCAATAATTGTTATATCACAGTTGCATAGCTGAATCAAGACCTTGTGTAGGTAGAATCGGAATCTGCCGAAACTGACAGAAGTCGTCAATACAGGGGAACAGAACATTGTTCTCACTACCTTATCGGATTAAATAGCCAGCCCAGCTAAATAACAAAAAGAAGCATGCGCTTGGAGGGACTAAAGTGGTCTACAGTTTGTACTTTCGAACACAGCCCAAAAAAGGCAGTGAACATTTTGAAATAAATGTAATAAATAGTTAATTACAAGAAAAACGCATTCATATTATAGTATGAGTTGCAATTTGCCTTTATTTCACAATTGTACATCAACCAACCCCTTTGTCCTCGGGCTGGAATTATGCCGAATGGAAAAAGGCCACTTTAGTTTTAGACCATACCTTTTGAGCAAACCACTGAAGAATGTTCATTACCACTTTATACAGCTGATTCTATCCATCAATAAATATCTTGGGGGTTACACATGACTTTTCAGATTAGACATTTGCAAATGTAATTCCAAACTACAGCTGATTCAGCCTAGAAGAATGAAAAAGTGGACTCCATGCAAACAGTATAAGAACAAAAAATTCAAACACAAGACCCTACAAAGCCCTCTGAGATGCTAGGTTATAAAATATGCACACACATTGCTGGTGCTTGTGGTGGTGGGAAAATCTACTATTTAGATTTGAACACCACTGGATATCACAAACAGATATGCATGTGTATTATAGCAGCATTTGATAAAACTGTTATACAAGTTAACCTCACTTTCCTGTCTTTGAACACAGCCTGTACCTGTGAATATGAGTATATTTTTACATAGCGTAACATCAGTTGTCCCATACCTGATGGGCCCATATGTTAGTGTTGCAAAGTTTACAGCAAAATCCCAGCATGGACAAGGCAGCACAAGATAATTCCTGCATATGCTGATTAAATAATACATTGTTGTGCAGATGCTTAATTTAGCATAAGGGATTAAGGAAAGGGCTGTCTGTTTATTATTTCCCCCTTGTCTGTTTCCACTGGTGAGCCATCAGTTCTTCACCTCACAGAGGTACCTCAGTGCTCTCCATTGCTAATGACAACGGTTTCTGGCCCTTCAGCGATGGAAGGAATCCTTGGAACTTTCTTAGCAGGACTGGGTATGTGCTGGTAAAGAGGAAACAGAAAAAAATAACATACAAATAGATCATATAAAAAGGAAATACTGTTTTACAACATTTGATAAAACTTTGAGCACAGCAATATAAAGTAGTTTGGATAAAAGTAATGTTCTGTAATAGGACTGACTCTGAAGCACACTGGTACAGTCATTCATTGTACTCCTCTTTCATTAATATTTGCTATGCAATAAATGAAACGGTATATTGAGGTAACAGTTTAAGTTGCTTCAATGGTTTGTAATTACTCAAGATAACTGTGGTGGAACAGAAGTTTCAATGAAAACATGTTAAGTGGAGTCTGCTAGCCCTTGTGGATTTTACTTGAGCAACACTCATTATGGTTGAGAATGTATTATTCTACCCTGCAACTGAATAAATCTTTATACCTCTGTAGCAGTGGAATGAACCAGTCCAGCTTCCAGAGGTCCATTCTCATTCAGGGGCCGTCTCGCATATTCCCGCCGGTGCTTCTCATCCACTCGTGTTAGGAACCACGTTCCAGGGAACAAATCATCCACTGAGCCCTGAGGGATGTAGTTTGCTAATAAAGACAAAAAGGGCAACGCAATGAATGTAATTATATGGGAAACCCAATAAAAACATTACACAATATTTATTTCTGGTGCTGGTAGTATCCCATTATGGCTTATTCTCATATACTGGATATCCCATTATGGAGGCTATGGTTAGAATCAGGGGCAGTTATTTGGAAATAAGACTGAGGTCCCTCAATATGGTAATAAAGTGACCCCTAATTGAAAAGATCCTGTCTCTCACTTTGAATGTCAGAATCAATTTACCAGCTTAATGCAAGGAACAAAGTGCAGGCAGATGTGTAAAAATCTGAATTTAAACTATTACCAAGTTTACCTGAAAGGTTTTCCTAACGTGAAGAATGTTTTGTTAATCCTTTACATTTCAACTGCCTGATCTTTTAGACTATATTTATAATTAGAACCCATGCATGAAAGAGAACGATAAGGTAACTAAAAGCACACATTACATTTCTGATTCTTGAACTTTATTTGGAAGGTACAACATGTCCAGTCTATAAGCTCTAAGAGGAATCAAGAAACAGCCATACCTAGGTGGTGAGTCTCTTGTCTAAGCTTCATATTCTCAGCAAAGAGCTCCGGTGCTACTCTCCTCCTGGAGTCAAGACGGGACTTGAGGTCACACAGGCTGGCAGTAAGCTTATCCAACGAGGAGCCTGAATAAAAGATTTAAAAAATACTCTTTACTGATGTACTGGCCACACAAGGATAAAGAGTATGGATAACAGAAAATGTGTTTAAACAGGTACATTGCAGAATTTAAAAAGAATCTGAAAATGATGCAGTTTACAGGACAACAATCATGTGGGTGTTAGTGTGACAGCCCTGTCCTTTAGCACAAAGACCTATCGCACATTCTGTTCTGTTTCTCCTAAAATTATTAGACTGCAAACTTTTATATTCAATTTAATGGGTTTTACTCTGGGTTTTATTGTGGTTAATACCAAATTACTCCAAAGAAGAGGTCAACTGATTTTGTTTTGTTATGGTAAAAGTCACATGGATAAAAACACTTCAGTATTATGCCTTAGTTCTTTATCGGTAATGGAAAACTACAAAATATTCAGGTACATATACGTGATTTATGAGGGGGGCAAAGCCTGCCATTAACAAAAACACACAAACTTGCCAGGAGTAGCATCTTGTGTCACTCGGATAGAGTACAATGTAGCAGCAAAACCAGACCCATAAGAGAAAACTCCAATCCTCTCTCCTGCCAACTGCTGTGGACTGTTCCTGAAGAAAACAAATCATTTTAAAAATTACTGTTAAATTTGATTTTTTTTTTAAGCAAGCAATGTTTTTCAGAATTTATTTGGGATTTTCTGGGCATGTACTTACTGTGCAAGGACAGAGGCAAGGCAGCCATACACAGACGGTGTGTACATATTGCCATTCTGGTTTGAAACAAGCAGAGACGCCTTGGTTTTCTGGTTATACAGTTCCGCACTAGCCTTCATGAAGGCCTTTTCCACATCTCGATCGAAGTAAGTGTCTTCTAGTTTCACATCCCTTAAAAGATTTAGAAATTACTAATCATTCATTGGAATGGGGTACTGAAAACCAGAGTATGTTTTTTGGTTTGAGGGTTAGACATTAAGTACAAACAATAATACGTTTGTGTCTCCAACTTTTAGCAGACTACATGTGTACAACTCTTGTGGAAAATAATGATATATTTAAGCCTTTCAGTGTACCCATACTGTATATACGATTAAACTAAATGTTTAACACTTGGCTAGCTCTTAAACATTAAAACTCTAAATGATTTACACACCCAGTTGCTGTAATGATACACAATTAGTAATGCAGTAAAAAAAAAAAAACAGATGGAGTTATTTTTTCTTGCACAAACTACAGTATTTCCTCAATATGGTCTCTATCGAAATAAGGGGCAAAAATAACTCATAGAAACTAGTGTGCTTGAAATTAACATTCTTCATGATTTAAACACTGTCCTGAAAGCTTCAATCATACTTTGCCTCACCTGAAGGCTTCCAGGCCGATGAAGATCCCGCTCTCTGTGTTGGGGTTGGGGTGGCTGAGGAAGTCGTTCAGCACTAGGCGGGCCAGTGATTTCTGCACCAACTTGCAATAGGGTGAGTGGAAGATCATGAAACCGAAATCCTCCAGGCTGAAGCGCTTGTTACTGCCCTCTGAAAACAACAACAACGCACAGAGAAAACTGAGTTCAACAATCACCTAGAGACGTGAAACTGAATTCAAATGCATTTAACAATGTCCCCCAGCTTTCTTGAAAAGATCTGCGTTTCCTTTGTTTTTCTTTTGTATTTTGTAGGCTCTCGTTAATATCCAACCTAGTAAATCAGTGTCCGTCAGTTCTGGCAGATTTTACTGTCATTGCTGAAGAGGTTTTCTCCCACCTAGCTAACAATGTAATCTTGAGGGCTACAGTGAAACATACTGTCTTTAAATAGGGACTTTAGTGAAAAGCGTGTGTGTACGTGGGTTCATTAATTATTGTTGGTAGTAATTCTACGTTCCCTTTAAGACTTTCATTTAGTTAGCCACTGTGGCTAAAGTAACTTAGCATTTTTTAGCCATAATGGAAAAACTTAAGCCACACCAAAGAATATTAAAGAAAACCATAAAACATATTGACTATAACTGTGTCCAACAGCCCTCTCCCCTAAACACAAATAATATACCGGTAGGTGAGCTTTTCAGCTTCCAATGCAAGCCTGAATGACATACAAACACCATACGGTCACTGGTAGAACTTTACAAGGCTAAAATAATACAATTTTACTACATGATTTTTGTTGATGTATGTTTATATAAATTTTAAGCATAAAATGGTTATGAACATACTGTGTCAGCAAGACAAAAAGTGTATTTTATTAAATGCCAGACCCTACCCTTTACTTACACATAAACAGTATATTTAAAAGTGCACTATAACTTTGATTCCCATTTAATCAATGCCAAACATAGCCCCATGTGAAAAAACATGCTTGCAGATTTCCTAAATTCTGAATTGGTTTGCAGGTATTATGTTGACGGTGTCGCTGTTTTCTTTCCACTGCAGAATGGTAAAGCGATACTGCCAGTAGACAGTGCTATAAGCGTATGTTAATATAAATGCCTACCTGACCAGCCGCAGCTCTAGTTACACAAGCCTGTAATATTAAGTAGGATTGTACAGCCACAACTGTGTTTAAAAAACAGTTCTGTGCTGTGTTTTTTTACCTGGGACTACTGCCAGTAATACTGCACCGATTCCGACATTAAAATTCAATAAATCATAGTGAGACTAATCCTTTTTAAAATAATAAATGTGTTTATTATTTTATTAATTGTTACTCTTCCGAATGTTCTTAGGACCATTATGTTACTATTTCCAAACTATATTTCATCATATTTTAAAGAGATAGCAAACAGCGACTGCAACTACACTGTGAGCCACACAGGAAAACATTTCGCTTGTGGCGACGTGAGGGGCTAGCGGTAACGTAGGTAATTCATGGTTATTTAAATCACTCACAGGCTGTAATCCCCAACTCCACAAACTAGCCAGTATTTTTGTAAATAGCAACACATGTAATGAACAACAAAATAAACATTTGGTTTGTGTCATCGGTGTCAATTTCAGGCGGAGCTACGTGGTTGGCAAGGTGACACAGCTGAGAATTTTTCCTCATCATTCCGTCTGGTGCTGTCAATGTCAGTTTCTCAGCACACAGTACAGTTAGTCGCTCAGTAATGAGGTGCAAACAGGTGTTTGATCGATCTGTAGGAGCTTTTACTATGATGCCTTTGTTAAAAAAAAATTCTGCGATTACTTTTTTTTAGGAAGATACAGTAAGTCTAATATTTTTGGGACCCCAACTGTTGTGGTTGATTCATACTTAGGCACTTCACATAAGGACTAGTAAGTTTACATCAGGACTAGTAAGTTTCAAAAGGTACTAGTCCCACAATTTTCTTAATTTCTAACCCTGACTATGGCCTCAGGGAGCTAGTAAATGAGTTGGGAGCATAAGGCTGCTGTGAAGGTCCCATTTGAACCTCAAAAGGACAAAATCTATAATATAAGCAACACTGCTAGTATCCCAACAGATTTACATTGAACTACAATTATGTAGTGCACAAAAAAAACTGGAACATACCTTTCTGCCATTGTGCATGGATTTTGTTGCGAAACACAGTATAACACCGGTCTAATGCACCGAGGTAGCACTGAATCGACAATTTTCCATCAACAACTGGATATTCAGACACCATATCAGGCTTGTAGAAATCATAGGCATGCTGCATGTGTGTTCCGCGCAGACCTACAGAACAGAAACAGTACATATTCAATAAAATTGTATTTATATTTAAGCATCTGGATTTGCAATGTAACTTTATGGCTTTTATGTGTCACTATTCTAATGCATCCAGAATCATATTGGTAATGTAATAATCCTATTGTTTTTTATTAGTAAAATATTCTAAAAAAAATAAAACATGTATCTAAAACAATTACTTACCTCTGTCAAAAACTAAAGGAGCATTGGGGCCAACAAGCATGGCTACAGCTCCAGCGCCCCCCGTTGGCCTAGCACTTCCAGTAGCGTAGACAGCAATGTCTCCTGCAACAACTAGTGCATACCGGCCTAGATTAAATCAAAAACAAGCAAGAGATAACAATGTGATTGAGAAACTGATTGTAAACTCATGGCAAACAATAACACATTTCTAACACTTTTTCAAATCACATACTCAATAATTGACTTACAGCTTACTACTGGAGACACAAATGCAGAGAAATTGAATTATTTGCTAAATTAAGTGAGTTAGTGAACATATCAACCCCTCACAAGCTGTGAAGTCAATTTCTTACCATCCCAGGAGCTGGACTCTACCCAGTTGACTGCGTTGAAGAGAGCTGCTGTTCCCCCATAGCAGGCGTTGGTCGTGTCAATGCCTTCCACATCTGTGTTGCCTGACTCTTCAAACAGCTGCATGAGGACTGTCTTCACAGACTTGGACTTGTCAATGATGGTCTCAGTGCCCACCTCCAGCCTCCCTATGCTTTCATAGGACAGGCAGTTCCTCTCCATTAGCCTCTGGACTGCGGTCAGGCACAGTGAGTTGATGTCTTCACGGTCTGAGCAGAAGCCCATCTTGGCCTGGCCTAGGCCGATGGTGTATTTGCCTGCATCTACACCGTCGAATTGCTCCAGCTCTGCCTGGTCAACATACTGGGAGGGCAAGTATATCTCCATGGCTACGATGCCCACATCTTTGGGCCAGCTGGCTTCCCCGTTAGCTGGGACGGATCCAGGCATCTTGGCAGGGCTGTGGTGACGACATGGAATTTGCTTCAATCACTTTTTATTTAACTCAGTCTATTTTGTTTCCGTTTATTTTACTTGTATTTAATTTAAAACCGTGGTGCACTCATACAAACCCACACACTGAGAAATAAATATTTGGCGACCAATTCTAAAACTATATTTATTTATTTATTTTCTTATGGAAAAAAAGTCTTACACAAGTTTTTCTTTTTTTTTTTGCTTTGATGAAAGTAGGTTAAAGGTTGTTTACAAATGCAATCTGACTGCCAGTGGTTCAAAGTTTAAGGTTTGGACAGTTTTCTGAAAATGTTGCTATGTGGTAGAATATAAGAAATATACATGCGGTAACACTGAAAACGTTTGAACAGACTATTGACTTCTCTTGGGGTAAATCAATGGTAAGTGCGTTTCCATGGGGATTAGTAGTATTTAATGTTACACTAGTAAAATTTATTGTACAGCGAGTCATATAATCACACTGACCACCTCGTCCACGGCACTACCGTCTTTGAAATGAGAGCGTTTCATCACTGTAACCCCATGGTTCTTAATTCATTTAAAGTGAGCTTATCTACTAAACCCATCTCGTTGAACTATCCCCTTAAAAGATAACCAGCCAGAAACGTTCCTGTGTTGTATTTTTCCGAAATCCACCTCAAATTAGTCCAAAGTCGAAGTTCCACTTCAGCCATGAACTCAGTAGAGTATACCCTTTGCTTTTGAGTATTAAATTTGGACAGGTACACAAAAACAGAGCAACAACAAAACCAAAGTTCAACGTTTTGTTTCAAGCGCAAACAAACATCCTTACTGGTACTTATTTCACAACGTACAGATACAGACTTTACGCGTTACTATAATGACCTTTTACCTACATGTGGCAGACTGTAGTGAACGACTTTGTTATGTTATTGTAAGCATGCATCTGAATTATTCACGCGTCTTCCAGTCAACGTCACATCATTTTATCAAGCAATAGTACAGTCTTGTCCCGTATTGGACGAAGATAAACACCAAGTAAACGAACAACACATTTTATTCTATTGAATGTATTTGTTGATTTTATAAATAAAACATTGCTATAGGTCCTATGCCGTTACTTCTTAAAATGTCAACAGACGAACTAGAGACAACCGTAACACAATGACCGTATTACGGACACAGTACAGTGTACCACTCGGGCACAGTACATTTCTCCGACCTGCTCGCCAGGCACGATGAAGGTTACGGTACTGGATTTCATTCCTCTTTTTTTGTTCAAAATGGTCGATTGCATTAATTATTTTTAAAGTATAGTAAAAACCATGTCAATGATTTAATTACATTAAACGTTTTTTGTTGTTGTTAAATTTACCTGCCAACCATATACGTCGCTCCCGACTGTCCTTAGAAATTCAACACAAAACCAGAGTAAATTCCGGACTGTCAATGTCCGGGGGAAACATAATCAAGGACGGACCAACTTCCGTTCCGGTTCAGTCAAATGTTTACATTTACGTTATTTTTCTTTGCTATCTATATTAATTTGATAGGATATCCTGGCAATTAATGACTATAAACTGTTTAATTTGCATTTTAAGAATGACCAACAAACATATGTAATAATACATTACAACACAGATATCCGTGTGGCAGGGTATTATTATGTATCTCTCCTTATACTTATACGACTCAAAACCAGCTGTAGACTTCGGTATGCAGATGTGATTGAAACCTGAAGTTAGACCTATTCATTATTTAGTGTTTATTGTTTAACTGATTATTTGGGATAAGAGCGCTTTCTGAAGCAACATTATATATATATATATATATATATATATATATATATATATATATATATATATATATATATATATATATATAAAATACATAAATGATGTTGATATAGTTTTATTTTTTATTGTGTCTCAATCCTAAAATTCTAATGCAAAACTTTTGACCACAGCTGTATAGCTTTCCAATGTAAAAAAAATAAATAAATAAAAAAAAAAAATCCAACAATGCATTTTTTGCAGCCTAATAATAAATAATATTATAGTCCAGGCAGTTACTACTATCGATGTAGTTAGCTGTGCATTCACGAAGCCGCACTAATATGAGGCTACTGTTTTTATAGTTATCTGTTTTTGTTTTTTTCATGGACTGTGTGAATGACTGAAGTTGTGAATTAAATTACTATGGTAAAACGTGCACTTAAAATGTCAGTTGCAAAGTTGTCTGTTTGAAAAAACTAACATTGTTTCCCCCATGTACTGATTTAATATTACAAAGACTGATGAAAATGCACATGTCTTTCTAGTCTAGAAATATACTGTATATTGTATCAATGCTTTTCTATTGTCAAAATAAATAAATTACCACATATATTGTGCTCTGAGTTTCAGATGTGGTTCCAAGTAAGTGTTATTTTAAAATGTATATCCATGTTGTACAATAATTAGATATCTACTGTAAAACACATTTTGAATAAAACCCTTTTTGGAATGTTGATAACATGGGATGTTGCGCAGTAAAAGAAGATTTTGGAGGCCTCTTCCAGGGGCAAGGGCAGTAAATGTGGTATCAATATTTTGTGTAGAGTGTGTACTTTCATGTGGCAGCAGTGGTTAAGTGACACAGCAACTCGTTTTGTCTAAGAAAGGAATTTGAATATCATTATTTTATGAAAAAAATGCCTTTTTAGTGAAGGGAGCAACAGCATGCTTTTGATTTATTACATCATATAAACATGTTGCTTCAGAAAGCGCTCTTAGCCCAAATAATCAGTTAAACAATAAACACTAAATAAAGAATACATCTAACTTCAGGTTTCAGTCACATCCGAATATCAAATAAGTATCTAACTTCAGCTGGGTCTCAAAATCTAGAATTATTTGACCTTGTTCTTAAAATGCAAAGTGGGGTGAACTTATTTGCATAATGTATGAGCCAGTTGTAGGTCTTTTCTTTGCTGAAATGGGTTGCTTAAGATCCCAGACCAGTTCCCACACTTTGCTTTCCTCTCCTGTGTGGACACAACCCTTAACTCCTTCAGCATAAACTAACACTTCAGAAAGATTACCCAAGGCTGATTGATTAAGTAGTGTAGGAGTCTTAAATAAAAACAGGAATATATTAGGTTACTGCCTGGTCTGCTGTTTGGGGTTGAGTTTTCTGTACTATAGAGCAGTCCACAGTTTCAAGATGAATTCTCTCTCATAGATAATAGGTCTCCAGTGTTAAATGAGTGGAAATGAGACCATGACCTCTACTGTTTACACTGACTAGATTAGAATAGGTAACACCCAATGGGAATGAAGCAGCATCAGCAGTATTAGAAAGAAGCACAAGGTGAATGGTATGGAAGTTTTATACATTTACTACATCACTCAGGGGTTAGCAAGTGCATCTAGTACATACTTTTAGTGCTGCATGTAAATACTGGGGTAAAATTACTTCAATACATCCGTGACTTCACTTCTGGTCCGACACTGTTTACAGAAACGTGACGTGGTTTAAAACTGCAGCAAACGACGTCTGGAATACAGTCCATCTGATACATTTTAAAAACCAGACAGCCGATAAAAGATGCCCTTAATCTAGACAGGTGCAAACAACGAACTAGCCCACCTTCTCTGTTACATGCCTCTGCATTGAACAGTTTTAATACGAACTAGCCCACATCGGTGTTACATATGGTCTGTGTTTATGAATATTGCACACACCTTAAATATCAGAAAGAAAACACGTGTGATATAAAACAAATCAAAATACTCTGTAGCGAGTAAATGAAAACTGTACTCACCGTGGTGATATTGGGTTTAACGGTATTTGAAATAAAAATGACAGCTCGCTCCACGGTTCGGTTTGATGACAGGCTTTCTTCCCAGCAGCTCATCGAGTATATCTCTGAGACACTGTATTTCAGGACAGCACCCTTTCCCGGTAATTTACAGCACAACACCCAATCACGCTGACGGTTTTGCGCTCTGCAGGTTCATTTGACCCTACCCATCTGAAACTTCAACCAACCACAGTCCTGGGAGGCGTGCCTCTGTGTAGGAAAACTCTGACTGGCTGAATGGTGTGAGTAAGTGACGGTATATGGTGAGAGTAGTTAAGCCAATCAGAAAGGGCGTCCGATTCCTCGTGATGTAGTGAGAGCCTTTCTCGCTCGAATCCGCGAAGAAGCTGTAGACGGTTTCCGTGGCAACGAGAGGAAGGACGATGTAGTGCATCATATCAGAGCATCGTTTGATACACCTACGGCATTGTTGAACTACACCTGCAGTATATAGAACGGGGACAATTGTGTGGAGGGTTATCACATTACAATGTATGTTTACTGTTATTATTATTATTATTATTATTATTATTATTATTATTATTATTATTATTATTATTATTATTATTTATTTCTTAGCAGACGCCCTTATCCAGTGCGACTCACTTGTTACAAGATATCACATTATTTTTACATACAATTACCCATTTATACAGTTGGGTTTTTTACTGGAGCAATCTAGGTAAAGTACTTTGCTCAAGGGTACAGCAGCAGTGTCCCCCTGAAGGGATTGAACCTACGACCCTCCGGTCAAGAGTCCAGAGCCCCTAACCACTACTCACACTTCTGCCCTATGTATACTATACATTATACAATTTATAAATATGTTAACAAGGGGTAGTCTATAAACCTATGGTGTTCTTTTTATTTGTGTCTTGAAAACTTAATTATTCTGCCCTGTTCGTTTTGTTCCTAAAATGCCAAAAGGCACGTATTATTTGAATTATGTGGCAAAGAAAAAAAAAACGTTAAAAGGTGAATTGGACATAAATGTTTTACAAATAAATAATTTTCTACTGAAAGGTTTGGGTTTACCAAATAAATACGATAACTTTTCGATAGTCACACACTGTTTTTTCTCCAGTATTTCTCTCCAACAAGGCATACCACATTGTTTGATCGTATAGACCTAGAGCGTTATGTACTTCTATTACTGTAAAGCTTATTATGGAATTTCCAGGACTAGATTGGATTTTTTAACAAATTTGTATTTGATATCTTCCATAAGAAAGTAATTGATAATTAACAAAGTGCTTGAATAGTTTAAAACTTAAATCCATTATGTCTGGTAAATTGACATAAATGAAAGAGCCAGCTGCCCAGCGTTTCGATATCTTTCTGATAACTTAAAAAGCTACTTAAACATACTTTCAGACGCTGGTCTAGAGTCTTCATTACAGAGTCTGTGACAGGACACCGCAATGAAGGCTCAATTCGCAGCTACTGGACAGCAGATCAACAGGAAAGACACGATTGGTCCACAATTCTGTCATCAGCTGGATCCAAACAACACCCTGCGTCAAAAACTGCAAACCCTGCTTCAGTTCTTTCGGCACCAGCCAATCCAGTCCCTGCCAGCCGGCTTGAATGACGTCCCGCCTCCAACAACAAGTTTCGTGTTCGACTCAACGCGGACTATTCAATAATTGTACATGTCCAGATAAATTATAATAAGAAAGAGTAAGACCCCAATAAATAAATATGTTAACATAATAATAACAATTTTAATAATAATAACGTTTTCTCTACGTGTATGCCGTTGTTCTATTATAATTATGTTAGGAACTATTTTCCTCAGCGGAAGGTTACCCGGCGAAATAGCAGAAGATCAAGGTAAATAATATAGGTTTTAATTTATTTTTATTTTTTTATATTTTTATTTTTTATGAGAAAATAACCAAATACATCGCTTTCTAATAGCGACAGAGCCCTCTCGGTGCGGGCTGTACCGTGTGGTGGATGACATTGACTTTCGTTATCGCCCTCGCCTATGGCTCGGGACGCATAACTCCAGTCACAGTCAGTACCACACGGTAGAGAGCTCTGTCGCTTAAGGGATCATGTGTTTGAATTAAAACATTTATAGGTTTCTGACGGTATGACAACTACTTGTTATTGTTTATATTCAAATCCATGATTTATTCTTACATGATGTAATGGCGTTCTATATATTGTGACATCATTTTTACTTCTATCTTTAAGTCTGTGTTAATTCTAATTAACATTATTATATATAAATTTATATTTATATTATCATGCAGTGCTGGCTCTGAGGATCAGCCTTGATTTGTCCTCCCAGCACATCAGCATGCACAACTTTTGAATGAATCTCATCAAGCAGCTTCTTGAAGGATCCCAGGGTGTCAGCTTCAACAACATTACTGGGGAGTTGGTTCCAGACCCTCATAATTCTCTGTGTCTCATCTACAAACTTAATGTAAAGGTTCTCTTTCCGATTCTCTGAGTAATTGTTCTTCCCTTTTCCCCATGTATGTACTGGCAAAATGCATTCCTAATTTAGATCCAATTGTTATATATATATATATATATATATATATATATATATATATATATATTAGTGCCTATAGAAAGTCTACACCACCTTTAAAAATGTTCACCTTTTGTTGCCTTATAGCCTGGAATTAAAATGTATTAAAATGTAATGAATTACATTTATTAAAATGTAATAAATTAATAAAAAATAAAAAACTGAAATAGCTTGGTTGGATAAGTGTCCACCCCCCTTGTAATAGCAATCCTAAATTAGCTCAGGTGTAACCTATGGCCTTCAAAATCACACACCAAGTTAAGTGGCCTCCACCTGTGTTAAATTGTAGTGATTCACATGATTTCAGGATAAATTCAGCAGTTCCTGTAGGTTCCCTCTGTTGGGTAGTGCATTTCAGTGCAAAGACTCAACCATGAGCACGAAGGCGCTTCAGAAGAACTCCGGGGTAAAGTTGTTGAAAGGCACAGGTCGGGATGGGTATAAAAAGAACATCAAAGGCCTTGAATATCCCTTGGAGCACGGTCAAGGCGATTATTAAGAAGTGGAAGGTGTATGGCACAAAGACACTGCCTAGATCAAGCCGTCCCTCCAAACTGGATGACCGAGTAAGAAGACGACTGATCAGAGAGGCTACCAAGAGGCCAATGGCAACTTTGCAAGAACTACAGGCTTTTATAGCCAAGACTGGTCAAAGTGTGCATGTGACAACAATATCCCAAGCACTCCACAAATCTGGCCTGTATGGTAGGGTGGCAAGAAGGAAGCCATTACTCAAGAAAGCCCACCTTGAATCCCATTTGAAGTATGCAAAAAACCACTCGGGAGATTCTGTAGTCATGTGGCAAAAAGTTTTGTGGTCTGACTAAACTAAAATGGAACTTTTTGACCTAAATGCAAAGTGTTATGTTTGGCACAAACCCAACACACCGCATCACCCAAAGAACACCATCCCTACTGTGAAGCATGGTGGTGGCAGCATCATGTTATGGGGATGTTTCTCATCGGCAGGGACTGGGGCACTTGTCAGGATAGAAGGGAAAATGAATGGAGCAAAGTACAGAGAAGTCCTTGAGGAAAACCTGCTGCCCTCTGCAAGAAAGCTGAAACTGGGACAAAAGTTCACCTTTCAGCATGACAACCACCCAAAGCACACAGCCAAAGCTACACTGGAGTGGCTAAGGAACAAAAAGGTAAATGTCCTTGAGTGGCCCAGTCAGAGCCCCAACCTAAATCCAATCGAATATTTGTGGCATGACTTGAAGATTGCTGTCCATCAACGCTCCCCAAGGAACTTGACAGAGCTTGAACAGTTTTGTAAAGAAGAATGGTCAAATATTGCCAAATCTAGGTGTGCAAAGTTGGTAGTGACCTATCCCAACAGACTCACAGCTGTAATTGCTGCCAAAGGTGCTTCCACCAAGTATTAACTCAAGGGGGTGGAGACTTGTACAATTATGATCTTTCAGTTTTGTATTTTTAATATATATATATTTTTTTCAATAAAAAAACTTTTTTCCCCTTAACAGTGTGGAGTATGGTGTGTAGATAAGTTGAAAAAAATCCTCATTTAAATGCATGAAACTCTGAGGCACTGACACAACAAAATGTGAAAAAAGTTCAAGGGGGTGTAGACTTTCTATAGACACTGTATAAAATGTATTTTTCTTCAAAGACAGTTTGTACAGGAAAAGAATTGGTACTAAAACATGTTGAAAATGATTCAGTACTGATATCCACGTAGGTATATGAATATGAGTAACGGGTACACCCCTTCTAGAAACGTTAATAACCTCCCATCATTCTTCACAGAATGCTTTGGGCGCGTGCATTAGGCGGATATGGCACAAGGCGATGTTGTTATGCTTTTGGACTCCAAGGCTTAGGTAAGAATGTAAATGAGTGCATGCACAGGTACAAAATATTCATATACAATTACAGGGGGAATTACCTCTATTATAAACGGTATCATTTTCAGTATGATATATAGTTTTTCAATTTTAAAAGGGATTCTAATTAGGGGAGCTCCTCCCTGGACTGAGTTTGTTATGTGTTATCATGCATTTGCATTTCCTGTAGACCCTGGGGCTCAAGGGTGTAAGAGGTATTTTTGTTTACAGAGTAGGTTATTTAGGCCTACAAGTTTCCCATTTTTGATTGCTTTCTCATATCTCCACCGAGACTAACTGTTTGCCGCCTTTAAAATGACAAACGTATACCATAGTATACTGTTGTGAGATTACCAATAAAAAGTATATGAAAATATGCAATATACAAACCCATGATAATTACAAAACTATTGCTTGGTATGATGAGTGGTGCATGTTCTGGGTTTGCATTGTTTTGTAAAAAAGAAAGTTGATACGTTTTTTACTTCCCTAACTGCTAGTTAACACTGCTCTCTAGTGGCGTACCTTGGTACTTTACATTTCATTTACCTTATTTCACTTGTATTCAATACATTTCAGACATACAATAACATTTACTAACCCAAAGTGTGAATTTATATTTTAAAAAAAATAACACATTCTTGTTTATTAGCAATTATATATTTCAGATATGTTTTAACAAAATAAAATATGAAATCACACACACACACACACACACATATATATATAGAGAGAGAGTTCTTGTTGATATGTGTGAAGTCGGGACAGCTCACACACTCAGAAAACTCTTCTTTAAGACATGACCACTGATGTTGTGTAACAAAGTCTTACATTTTATTTGCTTAAAAACATTTAGATTCCAACAAAACAAAGAAAAAACACAACTTCTCTCCATCAGGTGTAGCTATACATCAGTTGCTAATTGGAGAACAGCTGTATAGTATATATAATAGATAACAATTAATCCAACAGTTGAAAAGTGTATTAGACAATTTACATAGAAACATCATTACACACAGTTACAGATCACAATATTCAACACCACACAACATAATGGAAAAAAAGGTGTGACTATAGAACCATTGCTCTAAAAAAAAAAACCTTTAGAATAGACTATTAGATAAAAAAATAATACATTATTTAATTGTTCAATCATTATACTAAGTTACATATATATATATAGATATGCAACAAGAAATGAAGTCTCTACTGAAAAATAAAAGTTCAGAATTCTTTCAGCCAGACTACCAGTTTAAACGGCTTACCAAAAAGTTTTCGTAGAGACATTCATGGTCGCACTCTCGTAATTTTTCTTTACAAGGATTAATTATTAAACTCCTGCTCATTTATTTTCTTAATAAAATGTATCTTTATTAATGTAATGACCTTGCTGATTGCCCATTATTACTATCACCGCACACCTGAGTTTTGTTAAGGTAACGCAGTTGGTCGGCAGGTGCCGGTGATTACGATTTGATTGCCTGAACTTTAAAAAGGGGACTAGCGCTCAACACAGTGCGTCTGACCGGGATAGAGGGCTTGGTGTGAGCATTGGGATGACGAGTCTGTAAGGGGGACTGACTCAGGGGTGTACGCTTTTAAATTGTTATTCTATTGCTGTATTTCTACTTTGTAAATCTTGGTGTTTTATTGATCTTAACCATATTTAAATTCCAAACTATTACACTGTTTAAACATTTAAACACTGCGTGGATCTGCAGGGGACAGACACGCTCACTCCAATCCTTGGTGGAGGTTTATTTTGTGTATTTGAGTTTGTTTGTGTTATGTGGTTATTGTCTATTTTGGGTTACTATTAATGATTTGATTTATCTGTTCATAGTTTTCTTTGAGCTTCCTTGTAGTTGATATATTGTATTTCATCACTATCTTTGATTGTAGTGTGATTTGTGTTCACTAATGAATTATTGTTTTTGAGTTATTTTCTTACTCCACGGGATTCGCAGGGGGTGTGTTTTGCCCCCTTGCGTTTCCTATTTCGCAGAATAATTAATCTAGCTCAATTGGTCTAATTTATTGGTAAGTTTTAAGATGGCTAACTGCTCTGTTTTAATTAACTATATTAATAAATTGTTTGCTCTGAGTTGCCGTTCCTGGTGTCTTTGTGACGTGACTTCATACACTCTCCCTTATTCTATAAATATACCTAACTACCGGTTAGACAAAGGCGATGGCAGCGGCACGCTATTGCATATTTAATCCAGTAGCCGTGAACGAGCAGGTTCATTACATTAATTTAAAACCACGATTGTAACAAACAGCGCGTCTCGACGCCAGCGTGTCTTTATCAGGTTCACATTGTGCTTTGTTTGTTACAAACATGGTTTTAAATGAATAAAGATACATTTTATTAAGAAAATAAATGAGCAGGAGTTTAATAATGAATCCTTTTGAAGAAAAATGACGAGAGTGCGACCATGAATGTCTCTACGAAAACTTTTTGGTAAGCCGTTTAAACTGGTAGTCTGGCTGAAAGAATTCTGAACTTTTATTTTTCAGTAGAGACTTCATTTCTTGTTGCATGTAATTACCTTACCTCTCGTCAATATCAAGCATTGTAGTGCACACATGCCTTTTTTGCTATATTATTATTGAAAGCTATACAGTTTAATAGTGTAACAGCACCAACTACCCATGCAGGTCATTAACTGTCAGTAAGGACCTCCACCAAGGTCACTCACACTAATCGTAAAGTATTGTACTGAATGTCTGGTAGCTGACTAGTATAAAAACACGTTCAATGAATTTGGAAAGACTTGTAGTCAAAACGTTTCTCTTCATTTTAATGCATAGCAGACAGTGCACTGGACCTGCAGTGTCTTACAGGATCTGAAATGGAATCTAGATTTTCTTCACCTCTGGGGGAAAAACAGGAACTGATTTCTAAGGGTTTTGTTCTAGTATGTGAAACGTTCCCCTTTTTTTAATACTGCTAATATTTTTATAGAAATGTTTCCTCCTTTTTAAGTGTTAAAATATGTCAAAATGAGTAATGGGCTATTTAAGAACTGAAGAAGTGTGTTTCTGGCTGTGATTGTTCTGGTGTTTTTCATAGAACTGCTTCTTTACGCAATGCATACAGAATTAAAGAAATAGATGACAAGGTTAAAAACTTGGAGTAAACCCATCTCTGATATGTGTAGCCAGTTAGTTGGTTGAGGGGCTGCATAGTTTTTAGTTCTGATGGATTGGTACTGTAGTGTCTTGATTAATTGCACTGGGAGGCAGGGTGTCAATGTATGGTGCAGGGGAAACTCTTTTAATGCTATTTTACACACTGTGCTGTTGGTTGGTGTCAGATTTACGGTGCTTAAAACTCCTGGCTTTCTTAAACCATTGATGTATAATAAAAAATAAACTGCTGGACATAATGGATCTAAGTTTTAAACTGTTCAAGCGCTTGGTTAATTTTAAAGTGTTATCTACAGTAGTCTTAAACTCATATTTTATGGAAGAGATCACATTTCAAAAATCCCAATCTAGTCAGGATAGACAAAGAGAAAGAAGTGATATCTTTTTATTGGACTAACTAAACAATAGTTAATTGTAAGCTTTCAAGACCTCGGATGTCTCTTCTCTTTAGGTGAAAGTAGAAGAGAGAGATTGGTGTTTACATTCAAAGGTGTCATTAGAGCTGACAAAGAACCCATTTGAATCACTACAATTCTAATAGTGTCTAGTCCTGGAAATTCCATAATAAGCTTTACAGTAATAGAAGTACATAACGCTCTAGGTCTATACGATCAAACAATGTGGTATGCCAATAAAATAGTTACAAGAAGCTCAAACTACACATTTTTCAGTCAAAAATTCTTTATTTGTATAAAATTTACATACAATTTACCTTTTAACCTTTTAGAATTTTTAGATTTCACATGCATGATAATGTCAATAGGTGTCTTACATATATTAGATTGTACTTCATTTATATGTCCTTATGTCTGTCACAATATTTTGAATGAAGACGATAACTGCCTTGATTTTGCACCAATGTTCACAACTTTTTTTGTTACCATACACGCCTAGCATCGTATCTCATAAACGTTTGATTTTTTTATGAATATTTTTTTTTACCTGTGCATGAACTCGCTCACTTTCTTGCCTTAAGGAATAAGCATAACGTCACTTATGCACGTGCACAAAGCATTCTGTGAATGTTTTGGTACCAATTATTTTCCTGTGCAATCTTCCTTTTGAAGTACATTACAATGCATGTGTTTGTTGTGATATTTATTTATATGTGATTAAGTCACTTAGAGAAGTTTGCAAATCTAATTTTGTTTACTAGTTATTTGGAGGTTTAAGTTGTTTTATTGCGGTTCAATAGTTAGAGACTAGAAAAAGAATACACTTTGTTTTCAATTGCTGAAAAGGTTATACAATACAACGAATTTCCAAAAAAAAAGTGTGTGCAAAACAACACACACAAGATACTTGCTAACATAAGAATAAGAGATTTGTAATGAACCCTATTATATGTTGCTGTCACTGTTTAAGAATGACGTCTCTTTATGTCTATTGGATAGTACTGTTGCTCTGTTACGTGACCGGTGACCCCAAAGAGAGCTCCTTAGCTGGCACATAATGGGCATTTGTCTTGCAATTAAACTATTACATTCGAGAATGCACTAGATTTGTGATGTATTGTTTAGTTAGCTGGAAAAGGTAAGGGTTTTACCTCAGAAAAACCCTACAACAGGTAAAGGATAAAGGCTACAACAAATTAAAAACACTCATGTGGCAGCTGAAATGGCATCATATTAAGGTACTACTAACAGTTCAGTTTATTTAGTTGTTTCACTAAATCCATGCAATGTTTTGTGTGTATCTTTCCCTAACTGAACGCAGAGTATTCTATTTCCAGGCTTTCTGTACTACATTAATAGAATTTACTGGAAGTGGTTTGATGCTATGTATGCACTACTAGGAAAAGGATGTGAGATGTGATTTTGGAGGAAAATAAACTTAAACTTTTGTATATATATAACAGCAGCATATTAAGTGATCAGAACACGCAGAAAACTAAAAGTTACATGTTTATTTGTGAAGAAAAATGATATTGTAAATTTCACATCCAAACTTACTTGGAATGAACATGTGTTTATACACAATGTAAATACATTATTATTCCCAATGTTAACACACATTTAATTGCAGCGTGTTATGCCGCTACATAAAAGGATTCTAGAATTGTCCTTGTGACCATCGCTAAATAACATACAAAACACCATTTATATTAAAAAACAGAAGTATACATTGAATGCAAAATGAAATACCAAGCCTTATACAAAAACAAAAGAGATTTAATATTTAACAGACTTTTCTTCACACTTTTTCTGTTACTCAGCTGAATTCATGGCTAAGCAAATGGCTTTGAATTCTTCTGTCTTAAAGGAGTGCAAACCAGGATTTTGACATCATTTAAAAATCTTATTAAATGCCACTAGCAATATTATCACTGCCTCCCTTTGTATTTTATAATTCAATTAGGAATATGCAGATTATTATTTCAAAGATAGCACTGTATGAAATGTTGCTGCTACTGCCTGTATTTGTAGTTCAGACTCACTCTAAAGCTGCAGGATGCAGCAGTTTATTAATAGTGGTGAACTGGACATCTCTCCATATCCGTAATTAACTTTAAAAAAAAAAAAAAGAGGAACCAAAATAATCTAAGCACAATAAAGGTGGGCCAGTAATAATTGTAACACAACTGGTAACTGGATTTTAAAGCATTCGCTAGCACTAAGCAGATGTTTTCAGGTTTGTTACATTGCCATCTGTGACACATTCACATAGATCTGGTCTGCATCTGACCTGAAAGAAGAAAAGAAACAGACACAATCAAGAAATACAAAAACTCGTACTAACTGGCATATAGTAAACTTTTATTTCATTCTTAATTCTTAACTACACGCCTTGGTACCAGAAAGCAATAAGGGAATTGCTTTTTTGTAAATATTTTGGCCGGATTAACAGGTTATCATGTCATGTCTCAGTCGAGATATGCTACTTGGGTTTTATTACATGGGACCCTGCTATTTTCCTTACATTAGGCAGTTCACTATTTGTTTGTAATACTATCTTATCACAGTTCGTAGCGTAATAATATATATACAGGATAGGTATTTATGAAAAGCTTACTCTTCAAATTTGGACGCAGGTTTTGTCTTGGAAAAAATCAATCGTTCCGGATTAAGATTTTTTGCTGAAAAATAATATACAATATTAAAAGATAACCATGAGGAGACGAAAAATGTAATAATTAGATTTTCTGTAATGCATTGCGTTTCACTATTGCCGTGTCTCCATCTGCACCATGAAACCAACCTGTAAAATTACAAAACGACATTGACAGTTAGGGATTTTTACCTCAAATAATAATAATAATAGTGAAAAAAACGTTTTCTGTTTTGTGTTTTCCATTCTACAGCCATTACCCACAGACTCCTATGCTTTTGATTAGCCAGAAGTGCACCCCGTTATCATGCTATTAAAAACTGTAATTAGTTGATAGGTAAAGTAGAATTATCAATACAAATTGAAGCGGGAGTGGAAACTGTGATGTCGTCTGCCTTCCCCACAGAAGCGCAACTTCATTTATAGAAGTGGAAAATGGGGCTCCGTATCATTCATTTACAGTTCTCCATTCTGCCTACATGTCTTTTTCCTGCAGTCCAAGGTTTAACACCCTCCTTTTGAGTCCTTTGCATTGAATGCTCATTATGGAACTCCTTGGTCTAGTGCCAATGGAAATGAACAGGACTGATTTTTAATCACTTTCAGCTCATGACGATGCATGTTTATCTATCTATCTCTATCTATCTATCTATAGAGAGAGAGATTGCTTTTCGTTCTAGAATATTAGACTACACTGTACATAAAAAACATCTGCCGTGAATGTTTTGTTTGTTTAGAAAAGCATTCCCTAGAAAACAAAATGCTCGATTGAAAATGAGGCCATATGAACTTCTGAGCAAACTATTGCTGTATTGTATTACTCAAATGGAAAGATATAGTATCTGCATTTTCTGTTTCCCTATTACATTATGTGTGTTTTATATAATTCTCCTTTGCCGTTTCTGCCTGGATCTTTTAAACCAGGCTAACCAATGTCCCTTTTGAACCACGGATACCGCTTCTGAAAAGCTGAATTTCTGAACTGAGGTGGGTGTAGGCAGGGAGTCTGCAAATGTGCGAGTCATTTTAAAAGCAGCGATTGGCTAATGAGAAGGGAAGCCAAAGCACTAGGCTTCTGGAAGTCTGAGTTCTTGTAAAACACAGAGAAGCAATGCTCCACACCTTCATTGCAGGGATGTAGCAGACGTGCAGCATTTGAACATCTGGAAGCAGCAAATCAGTAAATAAATTTTATAGTAAAAACAAAATACCAATAAAAAAGCAAGTACACGTCTAACATACTGTACAGTATGTGCGTCTTTTATATAGCAAATAGTGACCTACAAAATTATACAGTGTTGTGGCAATTCAGATAAAATGTACTGGAATTCGTTAACTTTATAAACTTTTAACATAGTTGTGTTGTTTTTATTTTATTGGTCATTAAAAGGTGGTTCTTTATCCAAATAGATATTTCAGCAAAAAAAAAAAAAAATGTAATAGGAAAATATAATACTATACCTATATTGGTGGAGAAATCACATCAGACTTATGGTTATAATAAAATATGGGGTCCATAATGTAAAAATTCAGCACCTACCTTGATTTTTCTTAATGAGTAGAATGCCAAGTAAGATTATGATACCAAACAGCACTCCAGATATAACAATGCACACTATGGTGATTGTGTTTAGATTTCCTCGCTCAGCTGCACTGCTCTTTGACTCAGGTGCTGGTATACCAAACTGAATAGTGCGTTCTTCTTTTCCAAACTCATTAATTGTTACACAGGTGTAAGTTCCACTTCGCACTGCAGTTATCCTTACTTCTCCCATCTTTATCGCGCTTTGGTTGTTTCTAGTCGGAGATGAATTCATGTTTCCATGTTCAACCAATGTGATATTTGTTAATGGGAGTTCTTCAGCTTTGCACACTACTGAATAAACACCAGACCTATCAACACTTGCAGAGAGATGATTTATAGAAGGTGGTCCTAAAAAAGTAAAAAATACATGATTTTTGAAGAAACAACAAACAAAAAAAATGGCAAAACAACACATGACTGCAAGCAAGACCGTTAGACTGAAGTAAAATAAATAAATAATTGACAGGTGGTTCCTTGCTTGCATGTACAATCTGGTTATTCTTTTAAGATTGGTACCACTTTATGTGCCCAAGATCACGGTTTTGCTTATGCTTGATCTTTAAAACACCCATTTAGAGTGTTCATATTATCAGAAATGCTACCTTTTAACCTTGGCATTGTAAATGTATAATAAACTGATTGACTGTATTTATGAGGAAAGGAAGTATTAGAGCTACACCCACAGTTAGCCCTTTGCCTCGACTGTCTTTTGCTTACTGTTCAAGCTGCTGGTGGCCGAGTAATATTTTGGCCAATGTTTTGTTTGCTTGGTCTGGACCAGATATTCTTTTGAAAGGCTAAAGACGATGTCCATGGATATCTGAGCCTCATGATTTCCATTACATGAGAGTAGATGTTAAAACTTCATGCTGATTTGAACTCAGCTCTCGCCAAGATAAGCACCAACTAAGACGTAGCTTTACAGTAAACTAATGTGATCCATATGTGTCTCCATCCATTTGCACTTCCTTCCATATGATGATGTAGATATCCTTCTGTCTGGTGTTAATGGCTGAAGTGTAATGCTGGCTCCAGGGATCAGCTTATTTTGCCTCCCTGGCGCATCAGCACACACAACGGCTGCGATGCTGGCTCTGGGGATCAACCACAGTGCGGCCTCCCCAGCGCATCAGCATGACAACCGTCTGGATTGAGCTAAGTAGGGTACATCTCTGGGGTCTTCAAGTGGGCACCTTCCATCCTCAGTGTCTCGTCGACTAGCCCACGACACCTCAAGAGGGCTCGACGGTGATTCTGGCGTCCCAGCATCACCTCCCTCCGTCCCCCACTCAACTCAGCCCAGCTTACTTACCTGTACATCAGCGTTTCTTTCTTTCTACTGTGCTTGAGATCCCCAGCCAGAATCTTTCCGTCTCAACCACAGCCAGTTGCTGCTCCTCTCTGCTGCTTCAGATAAGTTCTTCACTGTGCGACGCAACTCTTGGCCACTGAATCCGACGTCTCTGAGAAACCGGGTTGTAGAGTGTGCCACAAATCCTCTACAACCCACTTCCACTGGGTAAACCCGGACTCTCCATCCTCGCTGTTCCGCTTCAGTGGCTAGTTGAGCATACCGCAGTTTCTTCCTCTCATAAGCCTCATCTACAGCATCCTCCCATGGCACTGTTAACTACCAGGTGAACAAGGCGTGCTGATCCAGACCACAAGACAATATCTGGTCGAAGGTTAGTGGTGGCAATCTCAGGTGGAAAAATAAGCCGTTGACCAACATCTGCCAGCATTTTCCAGTCTCTAGCAGCTTCCAGTTGTCCTGGGCGAGGATTGGTTTTAACACCTTTTCTTGGTGGTTGCTCTCCTGGGCGGAGGAATGTTGTCTTTTGTGTGTAATGTTTTGATGGAACAGGTGGCAACTTATTGGTCATGTTTCGCTTGTCTTCAAATGCTAAGGCCAAACATCGCAGCACCTGGTCATGGCGCCAAGTAAACCGTCCTTGGCTAAGAGCCACCTTACATCCTGTCAATGTGCCTTAATGTTGCAGGTGATGAACACAAAGGACATGAGGGATCCTCTCCTACCCAGAGGTTTAGGTTCTGTGGTGATGGGAGAACATCATATGTTGACCTGATGAGGAAACTGATCCTGCTCTGTTCCATTGACCATAGGTCTTGCCAGCCAATCTTGCGTTGTTCCACACTCTCCCATCTCATCCATTCTCCCTGCTTGGCCTGGGAAATGGCCTTTATACGCCTCATCCTCTCCTCCTGCTTTTGCACCTCGTTGACTACCAGCTTCCTCCTTTGAGCTGGGGCTGCCTTGTGCCATGTAGGAGGAGCTGAACTGAAACCAAGACCCCCTCTTCCATGCTGAACTTGCCCCATGATATCACCAATTCGAAGGGCAGCCTTTGCATCTTCCACAGCTTTCTTTGCTGCCCACTTTATTCCAGTTTTCAACACAGGTGCTGCCTCCCTTACGCATTTGTCGCGTGACTCTACTAATGTCATTTCCAGTCTGACCTTGGCGCACTTAAACTCCTCGGTTAGAGCGGAGACTTGTAGCTGCAGTATTCCTTTACCATAAAGTCCCACTCTGCTGAGGCAGCGTGGAACTCCCAACCATTTCCTGATGTATGAACTGATTAAAGCTTCCAGCTTCTCTACTGTTGTCAAAGAAACCTCGTACACAGTCAGTGGCCACAGCAACCTCGGCAATAGACCAAACTGAAAGCACCAGAGTTTTAGTTTGCCTGGTAGAGCGCTGCTGTCTATGCTCTTCAACCCTTCCACTGCTTGTTGTGTAACTTCTCCCACACGAACTGTGTCCTTTAGATCCCCGTCGTACCATCATAGTTAATCAGATACAATGCGTCGCTTTTACTCCTTTAGAACACATAGTATGATTACTTGACTTTTGTGCTTCATTATAATCAGTTACTTAACACTGTATTTGTGTTACCTTTAATCAGAAGCTCTGTGCCGGTTTTGCCTTCAAAGGCATCTACTTTTCTTGTTAATTGAAAACGACAGAAATACTTGCTTCTGTCATTGTATGTCAGATTATTGATTAGCAAGGAGAGGTCATTTTGCCAGGGATTCCCGGCCAACATGTAGCGACCAATCTCCTGGGCGTCTCCAGCCTGGTTTACACAGTGGCTGCCATTTGTATCTGTAGAGTAAGTAGTTAAACACTGAAAAATGATCGGCCCTCCCCCAAAAGTCTCTTTCCTCCAGATGACAGTAATGCTGCCATTATAGTTGGATATTGGGTGTTTGATGGTACAGGGCAGAGTGACTTTTGTTCCAAGGTAGCCAAAGACACTTTTGCTAGTTTCCATTGACCATCCATTGGCTTTGGCAGCTGTTAAATCAAAAAAAGTTGTTCATTACATTCTAGTATGAGAAATAATTGGTAGTCAAATACATTAAACATGTAGAGGGCACAGTGCAGGACTATGACAGATGTGGTGGCACCCAACCTCCAGAACTACCTGCAGACATTCAATAGCATGGTGGAATAGAGGCTTGGAGCATCTCAGAGGAATGCTTGCAGATTGTATTTACTAATGCAGCTTTAAAAACACTGTAAGACAGATGCCTAAAGCAGGTTTACATTCATAACATTGCTGCTCTATCTTTCAGGAGCTGTTCCGAGTACGTTTCCAGGCACATCTAAAGGACTGATTGGAAAAGCTATAAATGGAAAAATGCATATTGTTATTAAGCAAAGAAGGAGATAAGTGCTAACAAAAGTTCACAAAATGAAAACTTATAAAACCGTTCATTTTAGAAAGCTGTTATGTACTAGCTGGCAAAAGTTTAATTGTTGTGGTTAGCCCATAATAAAAAAATAAAAAAAAACAACGTTTTTTTTGTAACCCATTCTACCCATTCTTTTGGTAAAATTGTAAAAAATGTTTTATATGTAACCATGAATAGTCAGGGCGGACATTTCTTTTGATTTCTCTGGGTGTGCTTTGATGATGGAAGTCAAGGGACTAGAGCAGGTACTGGATCCCGCAGGACAAAAAACTAAAGTCTGAGAACTGACGCTGGAGGAGAAACTCTGAGCAAAATTAAGATCTGCTCAGCCACTGCTCTAGTGCCACACTACAATCTGTGAGCAGTTTGTTTTACAAATAATAAATCTGGGCAAAAACCTAAACATTCATAAGTAGTAAAAAAAAAAAAAAAGTCCATGCATGTAGGAACATTCTAAACCCTGGGCTGTTTATTTCTAGTTTGCAACCATTTTGCTTTTTTTTTTTTTATAGCGCTTAGAAAAGAGGGAGCTAACTTTGTACTGGAGCAAAAGCTTAATAAGTCCCACCCATATGTAGTTACTATTACCTTGGTAAAGTTTGTTTTATAATTGCTTTTGAAATAAACCATATTCAACCACATGTTTTTACACACAGCAGTATATCAATGAATGAGCAGATACTGATTTTGCAGTTTCTTGTCCAGTATAACTTCTCAGGTTTTCAGGGCATATTTCCTAGCTGATCCAAAGTAGAACTTTGATTGCCATTCAATTACATTAAATTCACATTAATAGACATTTTGTCAATTTAGTTTTTCTTCACTTGGTCTTTTTTCCTAAAAGGTAAAAACACATCTATGTAACTAAACTTGGTTATAAAAAAATAAATTGGTGCAAAACTTTACTTTGCAAATCAATTTCCAATCAATCATCCAACCTACTGTTTAAAAGAGAGGTGATCCTCAATAACAAAGTGCAGCAGGTAGGAACCAGGTACACACAGAAACGGCTCAGTGTGTTTTGACAGGCTTGCAGAAAATAACTTGATTATGGTATTTTGCAAACCCAAACATAGAAAATACTGGGACTGAGAAAATGTCTTGATCAAGAAAATCATTCTTAATCACAGCTGAGTTCTAATACTGACTGTGGCTTTTGGAGAGAGCTGTAAAGCAGTGAAAGCTTACTGAGACTGACTGACAAATCCTCAGTTTCATGCATGAGAACCCGTAGTACTTTCTAACACAGCAGTAGCGTGCAGAGGACATTAAAGAGCATGGGCTCATTGAGAAAAAGGTCACTTTTCAAGCATCACAATATTTTTGTGACTGAGAAACAGGGCACTTTTAGGGCATAAGTGTAACAGGGTCAATAATGCCTCTTTTATGTTTCATATATTTATTTGTCACTTGTATGTTTTATTTTTATAATGTTACATTTAGATTTGATTAGTGCATGTTTCATATATTATTGATTTAACACTTTGTAATTGATTTATCACTTTTTAGCAATTTCTCCACCCCATTCATCATTTATGCCTTATTGGCTATTGACTAATTTAATAATTAATCGTTTTACGCACCTGAATATAAATAGCATGTTTCTTGCAAACTTCATGGCCATCCTGGGGGTTTATGTATATATATATATATATACAGTACTGTGCAAAAGTTTTAGGCAGGTGTGAAAAAATGCTGTAAAGTAAGAATGCTTTCAAAAATAGACATGTTAATATATTATATTTATCAATTAACTAAATGCAAAGTGAGTGAACAGAAGAAAAATATAAATCAAATCCATATTTGGTGTGAGCACCCTTTGCCTTCAAAACAGCATCAATTCTTCTAGGTACACTTGCACAAAGTCAGGGATTTTGTAGGCATATAGTCAGGTGTATGATTAAACAATTATACCAAACAGGTGCTAATGATCATCAATTCAATATGTAGGTTGAAACACAATCATTAACTGAAACAGAAACAGCTGTGTAGGAGGAATAAAACTGGGTGAGGAACAGCCAAACTCAGCTAACAAGGTGAGGTTGCTGAAGACAGTTTACTGTCAAAAGTCATACACCATGGCAAGACTGAGCACAGCAACAAGACACAAGGTAGTTCTACCGCATCAGCAAGGTCTCTCCCAGGCAGAAATTTCAAGGCAGACAGGGGTTTCCAGATGTGCTATCCAAGCTCTTTTGAAGAAGCACAAAGAAATGGGCAACGTTGAGGACCGTAGACGCAGTGGTCGGCCAAGGAAACTTACTGCAGCAGATGAAAGACACATCATGCTTACTTCCCTTCGCAATCGGAAGATGTCCAGCAGTGCCATCAGCTCAGAATTGGCAGAAAACAGTGGGACCCTGGTACACCCATCTACTGTCCGGAGAAGTCTGGTCAGAAGTGGCCTTCATGGAAGACTTGCGGCCAAAAAGCCATACCTCCGACGTGGAAACAAGGCCAAGCAACTCAACTATGCACGAAAACACAGGAACTGGGGTGCAGAAAAATGGCAGCAGGTGCTCTGGACTGATGAGTCAAAATTTGAAATATTTGGCTGTAGCAGAAGGCAGTTTGTTCGCCAAAGGGCTGGAGAGCGGTACACGAATGAGTGTCTGCAGGCAACAGTGAAGCATGGTGGAGGTTCCTTGCAAGTTTGGGGCTGCATTTCTGCAAATGGAGTTGGGGATTTGGTCAGAATTAATGGCTTCCTCAATGCTGAGAAGTACAGGCAGATACTTATCCATCATGCAATACCATCAGGGAGGCATCTGATTGGCCCCAAATGTATTCTGCAGCATGACAACGACCCCAAACATACAGTGAAAGTCATTAAGAACTATCTTCAGTGTAAAGAAGAACAAGGAGTCCTGGAAGTGATGGTATGGCCCCCACAGAGCCCTGATCTCAACATCATCGAGTCTGTCTGGGATTACATGAAGAGAGAGAAGCAACTGAGGCTGCCTAAATCCACAGAAGAACTGTGGTTAGTTCTCCAAGATGTTTGGGCCAACCTACCTGCCGAGTTCCTTCAAAAACTGTGTGCAAGTGTACCTAGAAGAATTGATGCTGTTTTGAAGGCAAAGGGTGGTCACACCAAATATTGATTTGATGTAGATTTTTCTTCTGTTCACTCACTTTGCATTTTGTTAATTGATAAATATAAACTATTAACATGACTATTTTTGAAAGCATTCTTACTTTACAGCATTCTTTCAGACCTGCCTAAAACTTTTGCACAGTACTGTATATATATATATATATATATATATATATTGTAAAAGGACTCACTTACTCGGGTTCGTTGCCCCTTTAAAAACTTGAACCAGCACACAGAAATTGGATTTTATCAGCGCGGTTGCGCTATATTTTTAATAAACACAAAGTAAAACAAAACACACAAAATAAACACCTAGCTCTATCTGAGCACTAACTACACACGCAGGAACCTAACTATCACAGGACGGCTAAGCCGTTTCCCTGTACCACAAAACTTAATCACACCGGTTTGCACCGTACCTTCTCTCTCGGGACTGCTAGGAAGCAGAGCACTCCTTTCTACCTCCTTCTCTTTAGCAGCCCTGAGCAGACTGCCTGCTCTCTTTTTAAACCCCCGCACCTGGGCTTAATTTCCAATAACGCCCAGGTGCGGATGACAATTAACAATAAAACAATTAAACAATTTAACCAAAACAATAAAGCAACACAAATCAAAACAGTGCATTTTCTAGCAGGGAGGTTTTAACCCCCTCCCTGCTGTTTCTCATACCCCGCTATGTTACATATCCCCCCCCTTGTCTTTACAAGACACAGGCCACGAGACGGCCACCTCCTCCCCTAAAACATAACCACCCACCCTCAAGTCCACAAATGTCCCTTCTTGCCCTCTTCCACGGGCAGGCTTGAGGGTGGATCGGTCCACGTCCCGGCTCAGCCAGGTAGGGACCGCGCACCGGCGACAAGGGGACCCAACGGCTCAACAGGGGCGACCGGAGCGTAGACCGTGGCACTGGAGGATGCAGCAGTGGGCAGAGATCTTCCCCTGGGAACCGGCGCAGTGATGTCCGATCACCCAGGGGAAGCGAAGCAGCGAACAGGGGGAGCGACAGCGACGTCTGGCAGCAGCCCAGCGACGTCTGGGTGCTCGGGAAGAGCGGAGCAGGGAACCAGGGGAAAAGCTGTGGCCAGTGCTGGAGACTCCTGGGCTCTAGGTCCAGCGCAGGAAGGTCCGGGAAGACCGGCCGGGTGTCCTGGAGCAAGGGGTGAGGAACTGGACGCAGCGGTGCCGGACTGGACCGTAGGGGCGGTGGTCGGGGCTGTGGTGGAGGTAAACTTTTCACCTCCCCCCTGGGCTCCGGAAGCGGCGGCTCCTCCCCTCTGGGCTCCGGAAGCGGCGGCTCCTCCCCTCTGGGCTCCGGAAGCGGCGGCTCCTCCCCTCTGGGCTCTGGAAGCGGCGGCTCCTCCCCTCTGGGCTCTGGAAGCGGCGGCTCCTCCCCTCTGGGCTCCGGAAGCGGCGGCTCCTCCCCTCTGGGCTCCGGAAGCGGCGGCTCCTCCCCTCTGGGCTCCGGAAGCGGCGGCTCCTCCCCTCTGGGCTCCGGAAGCGGCAGCTCCTCCTCTCTGGGTTCTGGCAGCGGCGGCTCCTCCCCCTCTGGCTCGGGAGGCTGCGGAGCTCCGCTAGCCTGCTCCCATTCTTGGAGCAGCAGCTCCAATTCTGTTGGCTCCCTCCTTTTCACTGGAGCCAACCCCATCTCTCTCCCCCATCTCTCAAGTTGCTCTCCCTGAGCAACGGCATTCTTGGTGATCTGCTCGATCAGCTGTAGTAAATCCATTTTCTGGGTCTTAGGGGCGCCCACACTTTCTGCCACCAAATGTGAAAGAAACTCACCCACTCAGGTTCGTTGCCCCTTTAAGAATGCGACCCAGACACAAGAAATGGATTTTTTCCAGCGCTCACGCGCTATATTTTTAATAAACACAAAGTAAAACAAAACACACAAAATAAACACCTAGCTCTATCTGAGCACTAACTACACACGCAGGAACCTAACTATCACAGGAACCTAACTATCAGCAGGGAGGTTTTAACCCCCTCCCTGCTGTTTCTCATACCCCGCTATGTTACAATATATATATATATATATATATATATATATATATATATATACAGACGTGCGCAAATTTGTTGGTACCCTTACAGCTCATTGAAATAATGCTTCATTCCTCCTGAAAAGTGATGAAATTAAAAGCTATTTTATCATGTATACCTGCATGCCTTTGGTATGTCATAGAATAAAGCAAAGAAGCTGTGAAAAGAGATGAATTATTGCTTATTCTACAAAGATATTCTAAAATGGCCTGGACACATTTGTTGGTACCCCTTAGAAAAGATAATAGTTGGATTATAGTGATATTTCAAACTAATTAGTTTCTTTAATTAGTATCACACATGTCTCCAATCTTGTAATCAGTCATTCAGCCTATTTAAATGGAGAAAAGTAGTCACTGTGCTGTTTGGTATCATTGTGTGCACCACACTGAACATGGACCAGAGAAAGCAAAGGAGAGAGTTGTCTGAGGAGATCAGAAAGAAAATAATAGACAAGCATGGTAAAGGTAAAGGCTACAAGACCATCTCCAAGCAGCTTGATGTTCCTGTGACAACAGTTGCAAATATTATTAAGAAGTTTAAGGTCCATGGAACTGTAGCCAACCTCCCTGGGCGTGGCTGCAAGAAGAAAATCGACCCCAGATTGAACAGAAGGATAGTGCGAATGGTAGAAAAAGAACCAAGGATAACTGCCAAAGAGATACAAGCTGAACTCCAAGGTGAAGGTACGTCAGTTTCTGATCGCACCATCCGTCGCTTTTTGAGCGAAAGTGGGCTCCATGGAAGAAGACCCAGGAGGACTCCACTTTTGAAAGAAAAACATAAAAAAGCCAGACTGGAATTTGCTAAAATGCATATTGACAAGCCACAATCCTTCTGGGAGAATGTCCTTTGGACAGATGAGTCAAAACTGTTTTGGCAAGTCACATCAGCTCTATGTTCACAGACAAAAAAATGAAGCTTTCAAAGAAAAGAACACCATACCTACAGTGAAACATGGAGGAGGCTCGGTTATGTTTTGGGGCTGCTTTGCTGCGCCTGGCACAGGGTGCCTTGAATCTGTGCAGGGCACAATTAAATCTCAAGACTATCAAGGCATTCTGGAGTGAAACGTACTGCCCAGTGTCAGAAAGCTCTGTCTCAGTCGCAGGTCATGGGTCCTCCAACAGGATAATGACCCAAAACACACAGCTAAAAGCACCCAAGAATGGATAAGACTATTCTGAAGTGGCCTTCTATGAGTCCTGATCTGAATCCTATCGAACATCTATGGAAAGAGCTGAAACTTGCAGTCTGGAGAAGGCACCCATCAAACCTGAGACAGCTGGAGCAGTTTGCTCAGGAAGAGTGGGCCAAACTACCTGTTAACACGTGCAGAAGTCTCATTGAGAGCTACAGAAAACGTTTGATTGCAGTGATTGCCTCTAAAGGTTGTGCAACAAAATATTAGGTTAGCGGTCCCATCATTTTTGTCCATGCCATTTTCATTTGTTTTATTATTTACAATATTATGTTGAATAAAAAATCAAAAGCAAAGTCTGATTTCTATTAAATATGGAATAAACAATGGTGGATGCCAATTACTTTTGTCAGTTTCAAGTTATTTCAGAGACAATTGTGCATTCTTCATTTTTTGTGGAGGTGTACCAACAAATTTGAGCACGTCTGTATATATATATATATATATATATATATATATATATATATATATTTTTTTTTTTTTTTTTTTTAAGTTTATGAACTTGTACATGAGTTTGGATTCGCAAGTGGTAGTTTGGATTTTAAAAGCAACTTATAATTTTAGTCAGTTTTTTTTTGACAGTTTTTTTTTTTCTAAAACTATATATATATATATATATATATATATATATATATATATATATATATATAAACACTATGGGTTACAGTTAGGCTAAGCATGTTTGAACCACTTTGTTCTCTAAAACATTTGCATATACAGGTACTTTGTAGAAGTAAAAAGCAAAGTGCAATAAGGCATTCTAAAAAACACGTTAAACCATGGGAAATGCATTATCATTTATTTATTTCTTAGCAGACGCCCTTATCCACGACGACTTACAATTGTTACAAGATATCACATTATTTTTTACACATTATTTTTTACATACAATTACCCATTTATACAGTTGGGTTTTTACTGGAGCAATCTAGGTAAAGTACTTTACAGCAGCAGTGTCCCCCACCTTGGATTGAACCCATGACCCTCCGGTCAAGAGTCCAGAACCCTATCCACTACTCCACACTGCTGCCCCATATAACCATGGGAAAACTGCAAGAATACTAAAGGTACTGTGGCTTTAGACAAAATGAGTATACAACTTGAAATAATGTTTTGATAAAGACTGTTTTGCTTAATTAAATCAAGTTATCAGTTCATGAAACATTTTAACAAATATTAGAAGTTTATTCTAAGAAATTAGACTGCAAATGAAAAAGAACCCAGCAGCAGGAAACCCATTGAAATGTTCCACTTGTAGAGTCATAAGCTCCGCAAACACTGAGGATTCAGGTGAGAGAGTTTTCAACACAAAAAAAACCCCAAAAAACAATTGTTCTGACATGTTAATAACAGCATCTTAATAATCATTTCTCTCTTTGTGCTTGCTTCTAAATAGGGTCCATTGAGTTAGAGAGCAATGTTTGCCCGTAATAAAATAACTTTACTTAAAACACAATGGAACTACTGCTGCTGCAACCAAGTCATTTCTTTGCTAGCTTTAAAATATTCATATTTTTTACTTTAAATACTGGGGCAAGTTTAGTATTTTTCCTGTCCAACATCTATTTATCAAAGTGTTGTATCTTGTGCAGATACATCCTGTGTTGGCAAGTTTTCAGATTCGGCGCGCGCGGTTCTGTGCTGTCAGAGTCGGATGTGGTATCGTGGTGTTTTTAATTCAACACTCCGCAGTACTATATTTGTGAGAAATGTGTGAAGCATAGAAATGAATATAGTACACTGCTGGTAAAAAGTCAGGAAGCAACCCAAAGTTGAGAAATAAAACAATTCCGATAATAAATGTATTCATTAAAATGGCTTGTTTCAAGACATTCTGAAGAAAATAGACTCACGTGATTCTTAACAAAGAGCTAAGCTGCACAACCTGACCATACAGAGACAAAGGAAACATGCCTGAAAACGTTAGGTTACTTATCCTAACCATGGTTCCCTGAAAGAGAAGACGACCACCAACCAATACATTTGGGATATGCCTGCCTTAGGTAGGTATTCGCTGAGCATTTTATGTCAGAGCTGCCGATGGGCCCCTCCGGGTAGTGACGTCCTCGGTCCCGCCTGCCGAGGGAATAAGCAGTCGCTCCGCGGAGCTCATTTCCTGTTTTGCATTGAACCCGCGAATGTGAGTGATGCGACCTCGCAAGGTTTGGTGGTTGTCTTCTCTTTCATGGAACCAGGGTTACGGTAAGTAACCTAACATTCCCTTTCAATTCGAAGGTCCCGTTCAGGGGCCAGACCCACAGTTGGAGTCTGCCCGACTCTGGGTGCCAGAGGGTGCCTTGCACCTGACTGAGGAGATCCGTGCCTAGCGGGATCTCCCAGGACTGACCCTGCAGCAGTTGGCAAAAGTTTGAAAACCAGATTCGCCTGGGCCATCTGGGGCCACTAGGAGAGCTATTGCTTTGTCTCTCCTGACCTTCTTGAGGAAGGCAGGGAGCAGCGGTATCAACGGGAAAGCGTACAAAAGCGCTTTTGGCCATTCGTTGGCTAGGGCTTGACGCCTAGTGGACCTCACCAATGGTGGAGGGAGAACCACAGGGGGCAATGAGTTGTCTCTGCCGAGGTAAAGAGATCAACTTGGGCAGCACCTGATGGTGAAGTCGCCATTTTGACGGGTAAGGAGCGTCCCTTAAGAGGATGTCCATTGCCCAGTTCACCACTCAAGGCAGGTGAACAGCCCGGAGGTATAATAAATGCTTCTGTGCCCAGGTCAGCAGCCGAAAGGCTATGCGGTGTAACCCCGGGGACCGAAGTCCACCCTGGTGGTTCATGTACATCACTACTGACATGTTGTCGGTGCAAATGAGGACATGTCTGTTCTGGAGCACAGGAAGGAAATGCTGGAGAGCTCAGAGCTCCAGCGTATTTATGTTCAGGGATGTCCAGCGGCCTGTCCAGGACCCGCTGACTTCTCTGCCTGGTCAGACTGCACCCCAACCCAGGTTAGATGCGTCTGTCGTCACCACTTGACGGCTTTGTATCACTCCCATTACTACACCTTCGCGCAGGTGGGAGGTTTGTCTCCACCAGCGTAGGGCTTCCCAGCATGACACTGTCCGCCGATGGTGTCTGTCGAGCTTGGGGTGTAGCCAAAAGGCATTGAGCCATGCTTGGATCGGGCACATGTGCAGTAACCCCAGTTGGATGGCTGATGAAGCTGCGGCCATCAGACCCAATAGTATTTGACAGAACACCAGTTGTACTGTGGACCCCTGCTGAAACAGGGCCAGACAGTTTTGAATAGTCTCTACTCTGTCATCCGACAGGTAGGCTCGCATGGTGAGGGATGCAGGATAGCTGAACAGTTATCAAGTTATCATCGGCTTTCACATTATATACTGTACCATTTGACTGATTTTAAAGAAAAAAAAAACATCTCAGTCCATTCTTAAGTGCATTGAAAAGGCTTTTTAAGACTTTAAGACCAATTTTTAGAAAATTTAAGACCCATTTTCACAGCAAATATACCAAATGTAAATTGTGACTAGTTAAAATACCATCTAAAAATTATTTATTCAAGCTGTACAAATTGTAAAAGAATCAAACCTTTGATGCTTGTACAATACGTACAGTACCAATGCAGTGATACTAATAGTTGATGACAAGGGAGTTATTGTTCACTCTTTCTTTAATCAATAGAGCAGCATTTCATTCCAGCTGATCAACAAACAGAACCAGGGCTCAAAGTTGGCCAAAATCCTTAGGGGCATCTGGCTCCTAGATTTTAAAATTTAGTCGCCAAATAAAAATTTAGGGGCCAACTAAATACTCTTAGTTAAAATATTTCAGTGACTTCAGTTTTTCCCCCCATTGATTAAATCTACACTCTAGTGTTTTTTATTAAGCAACATGTATTTAAAAATGACTTAATAGTCACTTCAAACGGCACCCAAAACACTTTGGATTTTAGTTTAGCATTTTATGGTTGCAGAACATGATATTATAATTTACTGTATAAAATATGGATGAGATTTCCTGTTATCTGAATGGTCAACAAGCGTGCCTTAATCCAGTGTAATCCGGCCCGAATATACAGTATTCAAACTGTTTAATCACATTTGAAAGTTAAATTGCTGACAGCCAAACAAAACAGAGAAGGAGCGCAAATCTGTGAAATAAATATACAGTATTCAAACTGTTTAATCACCGTTCCAAATCAATCTGCCTGAATAAAACACAAATACAGTACAGTAATGACAAGCTGTAAAAAATAAAACAACTTGATATCAGTAGCTCATCACAGCAGACTTTGAATAAACTTTATGAACACACTGAAGTAACCGAACAAATCACGATTAAAAACAACACGTTGGCTGTACCAGATATTACAATTATATTTATTTTGCTAATACATTTTATGACGTACTGTAATAGCAGTAAACACAGTTTCCGATACTTGTATCCTATAACATGTAGTTAAAGAGAAACCTTTCACAAACCAGGACCATTTTATTTATACAAGGTACTAAGCTCCGTGTAAATTAAGAATATTTTCTTAGTACCTATATATTGGGTTGTTTACGGTGCCGCTGGGTTACTGAACAACTGGCTACCAAACGACGTATGGAATATTGAGGTAAACGTTTGTATTCATCAACAACAAAAACTAGTGCTTCATAAAATCAGGGAGGAAAAAATTATCAGTGAAACCAGGTTTTATTTCGTACCTGACAAGCCCTTCCACAGTTGCTGATGGTGAATGCATATTAAAAAATGATCGCACAGACTAATTTTGGTCACCCCAGGCGACCCACAGCTCGCAAATTTGAGCCTTGAGAACGCAATTATATATTTATGAAATTTTGAATGACATTAAGGCTGGGACCAAATCAAAACTTTGACAACCCTCTAATCGCACTTAACAAAACTGCATTTAATAGCGTTTTCTTTTTTATTTTTGTAAGTATCTTATTTCTTCTACTCATAAAAAGAAAACGCTATTAAATACAGTTTTTTTAAAGTGCGATTAGCAGGTTGTCAAAGGCCCTGTCCACACTATGACTTTAAACCGTATTAGTTGCATTTAAGACGGCTTAAAAGTGCTAAATAGGGTTTGCGTCCACACTACGCAGCATTTAATACCAGACTCGAGAACCGGACTCGAGACCATCTCAGGCGTTAGTCTCGAATCTGGTTCTAATTAGATCGCATCAGGTAGTGCGGTTTATCACAAGTGTGGACACTGCAATACCAAACTACATTTTTTGTGTATCCTCCAATATCCCAAAATGCTTTGTGGTATGTTTGGCAAAATACACAGAGCAGGCGCCTGAAGGACTTGCTATCAGTGTACACTCCGCATGTATTCATTTTTATGCTTCAAAAAATCTGTCAGGACATCTCTGTTAAACTAGTGGTGAAAATAACAAAAACACAACGTTAAATTAGGCGACTGCAAAAATGAAATGCGAGTTAAAAGTAGGATCGGTGATGAACAAATTACGTAATTTGTCAGCTCTGCTTGAAATAAAATTAAGAGGACCAGAATTTGGTGCAGGTAAGATATGAAGGTAAAAACAAAGATTGTTTTGTAATTAACAGCTTTTCGGAGTTTAATTATAAAACAGAATCAGCTCAATTTGTTTAAAGGGACTTCACCTGATTAAAAATAAAACCTGAAAACTTCAAGTTCTACTTGTGTGTGTGTGTTCGGATTTACTTTTTCCGCAATACTTGTTATATTTCTTTTTAGCAATATGCACCTCTGTTAATATGGGGCATAACACATTATTTTAAAATAAAATACAGTGCATGGTGGGATACTGTCGTATTCATTTCCACGGTTCGTTGCGCTGCTGGGAATTGTAACTGGACTATTCTAATGGTGTGTGGACGCAATAAGCCTGACTAAACATGAAACGTACTTCAGCGTGGACGTTTTGAGCTGGATTAATTAGAGCGGTTTTGAGTACGGTTCTCGAGATCGGTTATGTAGTGTGGACAGGGCCAAAGTTTTGATTTGGTCCCAACCTAAGAGCTGTCAAAGCTGAAAAAGAATGCTGTCTTTCACCAACATTCCACATAGTTTAGTAAGTGTTTTGATATATCCCTGAATATCTAAAAAACTATAAATGACACAACAAAAGTACAAAGGGAAATACGTTCCTTTTTTGCAAGCGATGAAATGGTTAGTTGTAAACAGACGTGTTTTATTATCCAATTTATAAAAAATGGGTAAACAATCGGACAATATAGGTAAAAGTGAAATAAAATCAATAAGAAACAATTTCCTAATGACTAAATACTATCAATACATGTTTATGTTTGAAACAATCTCAAAAACAAAAATCTTTACCGAGTATTCAACCCTACAATCCGATACAAATACATTTTCAAGGGATGGGGTAAAAGCCAGAACGGTACTTTAATGAATTCAATTGCTTTAAAAAAAACAGCATAGAAAGTTACACACACGTGAGGAGAATATTTTAACAATCAGAACCGATTAATAACGCACTGTCATTAACCCGTTCCGGGCCAGAACCTTCTTTTTATCACCAAAAAGCTCCCGGAACACTGGGTTCCGAAGGTGCAAAGACGACGAAAATTATACACACAATACAACTAAGTGAGGACATCATAACACTATTGAGAAAACCCACCCAACCGACCTTTAACTGCCCGTTCTGTGCAATAAACAGCTGTATAGACAAAACCGCCCGGAACACGGGGTTCCGAAGCTGCAGAGTATGAAAATGATACACACAATACAACTAAGTGAGGACATCATAACACTATTGAAAATAACCACCGAAATGAGTACAGAGTTCTCATCTTACTACATGGACTATTAAACTGATTATTATAAAGTACAAATACAGAATCTTACACGTGGTTTCAAACAGCACCAGATAAACGGTTCCACATCTAAGACACAGAACCGTTTTGCTTAATTTTGTTTTCCTGAAAGTATAACACAGCTGAAATTTGATTCTAGTGCTTAATTACTAAAAACAAGATCTGGTCAATAACATGATATTCTCTGTCGTCACTGAATTTGTAGGCAAATGTAGTGTTCCGATCCAGTACAGTATTAAAGTACTAATCAGTGGCCCTTTGCAGGTGTTGGCTGAAATGTGTAGTTTGTATAGACAGTAAAAATCAACTAACATCCCCTAGGCTGAATACCCATTCTTGAATTTGCAGTAGATCAATTCATATTAACCCATTTCATGCAGGGAATGAGCAATTAAAGGTCGGTTAACACTTCGGACAGTTTTTGTAAGTATGTTACTCACTGTTATTATGTGTATCTTTTTTTCGTCTCCTGTGCAGCTTTATTAATCAAGCTGTTTGTTGCACACAATGGGAAATGAAAGATGGGTTCGGTGGGTATTTTCAATAGTGTTATGATGTCCTCACTTAGTTGTATTGTTTGTATCATTTTCATATTCTGTGCAGCTTCGGAACCTCGTGTTCCGGGCGGTCTATATAGCTGTTTATTGCACGGAACGGGCAGTTAAAGGTCGGTTCGGTGGGTTTTCTCAATAGTGTTATGATGTCCTCACTTAGTTGTATTGTGTGTATAATTTTCGTCGTCTTTGCACCTTCGGAACCCAGTGTTCCGGGAGCTTTTTGGTGATAAAAAGAGGGTTCTGGCCCGGAACGTGTTAATGACAGCACGTTATTAATCGGTTCTGATTGTTAAAATATTCTCCTCACGTGTGTGCAACTTTCTATGCTGTTTTTAAAGCAATTGAATTCATTAAAGTACCGTTCCGTCTCGTTCCGGCTTTTACCCCATCAGATTTTGAACGATGGGAAGACGTAATTTAGTGACATTGTGTGAGAAATAAATATACGGAGAAAATTATAAATGATGCACAGTTATGGCGATCTTATTTTCCTAAACGAAAACAATTTTCAGCACATTCACCTGTAATTTAGTTTCCCGAGGCACTTTTCTGATAAGCTGTTTGTTTCACACACAGTCATTGAAAACTTACTACGTTATTTTCTTGATTGGTTATCCAGCAATACTATCTTATTGACAGTTGTTTAAAAAATCATTTTATATTTAATTAAATATTAGAAACTAACCTCAATTCTTAACGAGAGATACTAACAAACTGCACCGATCACTTCACAACGCAAGCATCGCTTCCTTCTCGGTTTTGTTTGGCTGTTAGCAACTTCATTTTTTAAATGTGATTTGCTTAAAAAAAAACAACAAAAAAACAACTTAAATGACAGTATATACTTAATAGACCAATCGAAAGCAGCAGTTGTGCTGCTTATTGTGGTGAAATTTGTTCAAGTTTCTTGTTGTTTTAGTCAACAAGGTACAGCTGCATGTCGCCTATTCGGTACAGATCCGCTGGGCGCCCAACTGTGACGTTGGCATCCAAAGTGTTAAACAGAAAAAAAATAATTGAAGACCTTTTTAAGACCTTCAGCTGCAAACCTGTCATATTTAAGACCTTTCAAGGCCTTTAAAATGGAAAAACAAATATAAGGCTTCTTAAGGCTGCGCGGGAACCCTGAAAGATAACACTTTGTGTCTCTAGTCTACACACGCTGACACTGCCCGTGTGTTGTGGGGGAGGGGCATTTCTTTCATACAGGAGAGTTTTGAAATGCACGTTTTTCTAAAAGACTGTAAACAGCATACAAAAGGGTGCAATTGAAAAAAAAGTCAAAATATTTAGTCGGGCTAATACGCCTATGGTGTGATTTCATCTTGAAATCATAAAAAGAAAAGAAAATTGACAGAACTGGGTGACACTTCCATCAATGCGTTCCTTAGGTTTACCAAATAAAGCATCGCCATTTTCTGTCAAATATTTACGATTAAGATTGTCGGCGTTAGGCAGTGTTTAGCTGATGGACAGACAGTACTTTCGCCAAAAGTCATCAATACCATACCTCTCTGCAATAAACAGTGGCTGTCCAGCAAAGCACAGGATTGCTTGCCTCTCGGTTCACTTTATTGTTTTAGTTTAATGTGTCGCATATTTTTCTTTGTTCTTTTATTGTCAGTGCGAACATGTACCTCAATGCAGCAGTATTTGCAGTGCTATGAATCCTCAGCCTCATCTGACCCACTTCTGCTGTTTTTGCGTTTTGTATACTTCGAAACATTCGTTTTCTTTTGAATATTCATAAACGGATTTACGTTTTCTCCCCATTCCTCGTGTGTTTGTGAAGTGACAGAGAACCATGTTTGAAAGTTATTTGATCCTCTGACGTCTAAACATCTGCTGTATTCTAGTAGGGCTGCTTATTACAATGTAGGAGTCAAAATAAAACAACATTTTAATTAAAATATGTGTATTTCTTAGAAAATAATACCGGCAAAATATTGACTAATATACAAAAATGGGGTATAAATCAGTAAAAACCGACGTCCAGTTAAAGAAAAATCCTGTAATTTTTCAGTAAAATTCGGAATAAACAGGAAACCCAGAACACCAAGTATATATACACCCTGCCGTGCATTATTGCTTACATATACAAATAGAAATACTGTAGGTTAAAGGTATCCAAACTCATGGTACCATTAATCAATGTCTTACTATTGTAACTACCCGTGTCCTACCATTGCTTTTTAATCCAGATCCAGCGCATTTCACTTAGAAGACGAGAGAGTTTTCAACATAATTGTATTTATGTATTTTATAAACAATGTTAAACAGCGTCAAATAAATTAAAGAGTTCTTAAAGGCTTAATTAGATTCAACAAGTAAATTAAAAATTCTGAACAGATAATCCATATTCTGAAACTTTGTGTTTAGTTTATTATTATTATTATTATTATTATTATTATTATTATTATTATTATTATTATTATTATTATTATTATTATTATTATTAATAATAATAATAATAATAATAATAATAATAATAATAATAATAATAAATTAATTTAAAGTCATGTACTTACCCTGTAAAAAGACAAAACACCAAAGAAGGAAGAGAAACCGTTTCATTCTTCACCTGAGATTTTCACTTCTTTTTGATAACATTACATTAGAAGCGTACAATGTGTTAACCTACCCACTTTTATTTAATGCACATGCACAGAGCCACTCTACTCATGTGTGATATTCAGTAAGTCGTGTATGTTCAGTAACTTCTCTTACAAACGACAGATGATGGCTGAGGAAACCGAAACACCCAAGAGAACATGACAATAGCTAGCTAACATCCTAAGAAAGAGGTGTAACCACAGAATGTTGTTCCTGTACTATTGGTTAAGTGCCAGGAACAGGGGAGTGGAAACGCTCTGTACAACAGGGTATTTAATGTCCTCTAAACTGTAAACATTTTGAATTTGCTTGTTCTGTTATGGAAACTTGATCCCCTGCATATAAAATGAACCTAACATTTATTGAAGAATCTGAGTGTGTGCATTTTCTTAAATGTACTTCTCACTTTTTTATTAAATTACATCAACATAATTTGGAGTAAAATTTAAATTTTACTTGGGCTAAATAAGGCCATCCCTGGAGGCAGCTCTGGATAGCCTCAGACTATCGGAGATGGCAGAGTTTACCAGGAATTCAATAAACAAGAAGATGTAGTCCACCCAAAATTTCCATTACATGAGAGTAGGTATTAAAACTCATGCTGAAATTGGACCCAGCTCTCACCAAGATAAGCACCAACTAAGACATAGCTTATTTTACTGTAAACTAATGTGATCCATCTGCGTTTCCTTCCATCTGATGATGTAGATATCTTTCTGCCTGGTGTTGATGGCTGAAGTGTAATGCTGGCTCCAGGGATCAGCCTATTTTGCCTCCCTGGTGCATCAGCACACACAACGGCTGCAATGCTGGCTCCAGGGATCAACCACAGTGCGGCCTCCCTAGCACATCAGCATGAAACCGTCTGGACTGAGCTTAGTAGGTGTAAACAGGCTGGCTATGGTGGTGACGTCAGACCAGGAAGGAACACACAGACAGGCAGTACTGGCGGGTGAAACTGATGCACAACGGAGCTCAGTGCTTTATTCAAAACAAATAAAAGATTTAAACAAAATAACGTTACACAAACCACAAAAGAAAAAGGCACATTGGCCAAAACAAACAAACAAACGGAACAATCAAGTAAGTATGGTGCTGGTGTAGACCCAGCACGTTTTAGCAATTGTTTTCCTATTCTCTTTAAAGTTTTTCTTTCCTCCCGAGTCGTTCCGCCTCTCGAACACACTCAACGACATGCAGCAAAACCGTAGGTCTTTAATAATCTAGCCGAGGGGTTAACTAGCTAGTAATTATCTTATTACCCCTCGGCCATAGTCTGCACGAGTTTAATAATTTGCGTCACTGTCAGCCAGTTAAGCAATCAGTAGCTGACATTCACACGATGTATTTAAAACAATCAATAATAAAACAATAACCAATGTGGTGGTGGGTTTTTCGTCTGCGCTGCAAACAATAATTCAATAAATCATAATATAGAAAGGGGTCTGACACTCAGTAGGATACTTCTCTGGGGACTTCAAGTGGGCATCCTTCCGTCCTTGGTGTTTCGTCGACTAGCCCACGACACCTTAAGAGGGCTCGACAGAGATTCTGGCGTCCCAGCATGTGGCAGTCTGGCTGGCAGTGGTGAGTGTGATGACGTCACGGCCCAGGAAGTAACTGAATCACAAACAATGGATGTGCGGATGAAGCTGAGTGCAATGGCACTCAGCGTATTTATTAATCAATAAAACAAAATATTTAAACAAAACAGAAACAAAATGGCACGAGGGCCAAACGAATAAACAGACAAACAAGTAAGTGGCGTGCTGGCTAAACCAGCACGTTTTAGCAATTGTTTCTATGTCTTCTACGCGCTCTCTCTCCGCTCTCCCGTACTCTCTACTCCAACACTCCACCTCGAGTGCAGAGAGCTGCAGGTTTATATACTCTGGCCGAGGGATTAACTAGTTGTTAATGATCTTATCTTATTCTAGAGTCTGCACGCGTTTGGTAAGGATGCATGACTGTCAGCTAGTTAAATAATCAGTAGCTGATCAGCCATGCATCCTCACTGGGTTTTTAAATATAATAATAAAAGACGCGGCGCTTTTACCCGCGCCACAAACAAAAATACAAATAATAATAAATAGGGGCGGGACACTCCGCCACACAGCATCACCGCCCTCTGTCCCCCACTCAGCTAACCCCAGCTTACTTACCTACTGTGCTTGAGGTCCCCAAGCAGAATCTTTTCATCTCAACCAGAGAGAGTTGCTGCTCCTCTCTGCTGTTTCAGGTAAGTTTGCAACTCTTGACCACTGAATCCGATGTCTCTGAGAAACCGGATTGTGGAGTGTGCCACAAGTCCTCGACAACCCACCTCCACTGGGTAAACCTGGACTCTCCATCTTCTCTGTGCCACTTCAGCAGCTAGTTGAGCGTACCAAAGTTTCTTCCTTTTGTATGTCTCATCCACAGCTTCCTCCCATGGTACTGTGAACTCTCCCATAACGTAAGCATTTTTTTTTTGATAAATTAACTGTAGACAAACTTTTAAAAGATAAAGCAAAACGTTTTATTTGGTGTACATATATTTTAACAGTTTTTAACAAAATTAATACAAAAGGAGGGGGGTGATTGTGGTGGTGTGGGGGTTACAATTAGGTTTTATAAAAAAATATTTATAATGTTTCGCTCCTCAGTTTTGTCTTTTGTCAGTGTCTTCACTGAGTTTTATTTTCCCGCTAGCATTTACTGTTTGTTGCTTGGTAACCAAAAGCCACTGTACCTGCAGCCGTGATGTAACAACGGACCGCCCACTGACTTTACCCTGCTTCGTTTGGTGTGAACAGTACTGCAGCGCGGGGCGCAAGAAGGCGGCATGCGCGCCGCGTCCGGTGTGAACGCCCCCTTCAGACTGCACTGCACTGTTACTCACTGTTCACAGTTCAAAACAACACTTGCACCCCAGCACTCACTGTTGGACTGGTGATCATGTAGATGCTTCAAAGTGTGTGTTATTGTATTATTATTTCGGGACTGAACCCCGTGGTTTTGACTGGCTGTACACAACTTTGTGTATAGTCAGTCATATTATTTAAAAGCAATAATAAAGCTTTGTTTTGACCATTGAACTGTTGTTGGACTGTTGTTTATAATCACTGCCTCACCTCTACACCTGTGCACTACCACCCACAGGTTCACAGTCATATATTGCTGGCATTGGTGGTAACCTGTTGGTCATGCTGCACTTGTCTTCTAATGCTAAGGCCAAACATCGCAGCACCTGATCAAGACACCAAGTAAACCGTCCTTGGCTATGACCCACCTTACATCCTGTCAAAATGTGTCTTGATGTAGCTGTGATGAACACAAAGGACACCAGAAATTTCAGAAAACACCTGCTGGACACGGGCACTGTGTCCTGAAGAAAGGCTCCTGGCCATATCAATCTCCGATTAACTTTATTTTTGTTTGTTTATTTTATTAAATTAAACCTTTATTATCTGACTGTCTGGATATACAAATACAATATGTAAAAAACAGAGAAAGAAAGATGATCAAATGCCATCTTTATGATGGTGTGGAAGGGTGGTGGGCAATTCACTGACACACACGGGAGACAGAAGTTTTATTTGAAAACACCGCACTGGTGCCCAGTTTTATTACTTTTGAAGTTTTCTTTTAGCCCGCAGAGGGTGCTGTTGTCTGTGGCCTGACTACCGGCAACGGTACACAGGACCACAGGAATACCAATACTGGTAAACAGTAAAACAAACTGGCGCCCTCACAGGTGCTCAAAATAATAATGAAAACAAAAGGCAAAATTAAAAGGGAAAATAAAACACAGTACTAAAACTGCAAAATAAAGGTGCTGCTTATGCAGTGCCCCCACTGCCGCTAAGCCGGTCAGCTCAGGTCTCCGTCCTACGCTGATATGCACTATACACTGGGGTGGCCAAGGTTCCCCTTCTATTCATACACGTTCCCTCGGATACGTAACAATAGATTTTAATGAAATTATTTATTTATTGCTGGCTGTTTTCCTCAGCCGTGCTTGCCTGTTTTGGTCACTTGCTCCAACCACTGGCCTTCTCAGCCAGCGTCTGTGTGTTTTCCAAATTACGGCCACCCGAAGGCACAACCTAGCACAGTTCTTATGGGCAGAGTAATCTCCCAAGGCCCGCCTCTCAGCCACTCAGAGAGATGGAAAGCCAACACACCCTCTTCCCCACCTCTCCGTGTCATCGCGATGACTGACAGGTGGATCCTACGAGACTGCTGCCCTCTTCCTGCAGTACCATGCATGTGCCAGATAGTCAGCACAGATCTCCCCCCGTTACAGATGGAAACATAGTTGATATGCAAAAGATAATTCTCCCACACGTTTGAACCCTTGGAACAGCCAAATTAACAGAATTCTAAGGGCGTAAACTAAAGCCAATGCTAGTCCTTTCTACCAGAGCACTCAAATAAGGAGGTACCAAGCCTTTAAAAACTTCGCAAAACAATACCAATGAAAACGCCTCCGGTTCATAAGCAAGAGTCAGCCTGGTTTTATGTAGACGTGACAATGATGTGTCAAAGGGGAACTCTCTATTACAAATCTGCAACATGAATTATACACTACATCTCATTTATGTAGAGACTACTTACAAGCAAACTGGTAAATATAATCACAATAATCTAAAACAGGGAAACAGTCGCAGTCACTAACTTTAACTTGCTAGATAGGGAAAAAGCCTAATTTAGGTCATAACTGTAAAACCAATTTATCAATATGGTAACTAAAAGTAAGATGCCAATCAATCCATATCAAACTAAAAGGAATTCCGTAACAAACAGCAGAGAACTTTAGAACTCTGGCAGGAAAAAAATGATCACCAGAGAATATAAAAAATACTGCATGGGGTAGTGTGTCATAAGAACATAAGAACATAAGAAAGTTTACAAACAAGAGGAGGCCATTCAGCCCATCTTGCTCGTTTGGTTGTTTGTAGCTTATTGATCCCAGAATGTCATCAAGCAGCTTCTTGAAGGATCCCAGGGTGTCAGCTTCAACAGCATTACTGGGGAGTTGGTTCCAGACCCTCACAATTCTCTGTGTAAAAAAGTGCCTCCTATTTTCTGTTCTGAATGCCCTTTTATCTAATCTCCATTTGTTACCCCTGGTCCTTGTTTCTTTTTTCAGGTAAAAAAAAAGTCCCCTGGGTCGACATTGTCTATACCTTTTAGGATTTGGAATGTTTGAATCAGATCGCCGCATAGTCTTCTTTGTTCAAGACTGAATAGATTCAATTCTTTTAGCCTGTCTGCATACGACATGTCTTTTAAACCCGGGATAATTCTGGTTGATCTTCTTTGCACTCTTTCTAGAGCAGCAATATCCTTTTTGTAACGAGGTGATCAGAACTGAACACAATATTCTAGGTGAGGTCTTACTAATGCATTCTAAAGTTTTAACATTACTTCCCTTGATTTAAATTCAACACTTCTCACAATATATCCAAGCATCTTGTTGGCCTTTTTTATAGCTTCCCCACATTGTCTAGATGAAGACATTTCTTAGTCAACATAAACTCCTAGGTCTTTTTCATAGTTCCCTTCTTCAATTTCAGTATCTCCCATATGATATTTATAATGCACATTTTTATTGCCTGCATGCAAAATCATAAATGAGTAGAGGTGGTAGCTAAGGTAACATAATTCAAGAATTAAAAAATGCAGTCCAGTAGGCCTCTTACTATTTTAAGCTTTATTAATAATGCAACCAAGTTCCAGTCAACTCTGGATGTAGCTGTGTATGTTGGTGATTGTGGTTGAATTTTAGTGTGTGAGTAAGTGTATGTTTTGCAGACTAGCTGTTGATTGAAAATGACACCCTGTCACAAAGACGGCCGGAGTGGGTGACGTCAGACCAGAAGACAGGAACACAAACGACAGAGAGATGTGGAGTTTGGTGGAGCTGAGCGAATGCTTTCGCTCAGCATTTAATGAATAAACAGACAGAAAATAAACGTTTGTAACAAAACACAAAAACAGGACACGGCACTTGAGCCAAAATAAACAGACAAACAAAACGAACTACACAGACAAACACGGTGAGCTTCTTTTACTATTATTATTTTTACAATACCCTCCGTCTCCTAACCCGTTCTCCACTCACCGAACACCAACCCCCAGTGAGTGAAAACATGCAGCTTTTATGCAGTTGTACCGAGATTTGATTGCTAGTCAATCATTCAATTGGAATCTCGGTACAACTGCATGTGAATTAATTAAAGTGCAATTCCCCGTGCTCACATATTACTTTTTACTTGCACGTGATGTGATGTGCCATCCCCGTGCCTAAATACAAATATACAATTTACACACACGTGAAACACAGACCGCTTATATCCCGTGTACCAATGCCTATACACCCACATTTACACACAACACGTAACATATAACATACACAGGGGGGGGCACTTTGCCACACACCCACAAAATGAAACCTTGTGTACTCATTTCTATGAACATTATTTAGAATCTTTTGGAAGGGTTGTAGATCGCTGTCGCTGTGTTCACTGATGTGGTTGCATTCCACCACACAGTCACCTCTATTGGATTAGGATCTGGTAATTTGCCAGTGTGTCAGCTGTACCTAAATATTATGGCAGTTGCAGTTGTGGCTGCATTGTGTCACTCATTCTCTGATGGGGCAAGGTTACCACAAGATGACAATGTCCCTACCCATCCATCCAGAGGTGTTAAGGCATGGTTCAAAGAGCTCAGCAGGGAGTTCCCCACTGACCTTCCCAGTCTCAGCATCTCTATACAATTAACCCCTTAATGAGAGCGACATCTACAGGACACTAATGCACCTGAAATCTCTGAAGGTGGTATGTATTAGTTACTGGAATGTTTCTATAAGTGTGTTGTTAGTAGCGGTGGTGGTGGCTGGGATGGGGAGGATTTGTTTTTGCAGCCTAGCCTGAAGGATGTAGCTGCAATGTGTGTTGTTATATTTGCCACACTGAAATGCTGAAGCAATAAAAAATAGTCAAATTTTTTCACAAGAGGGCGCTCTTTCCCTGTTCAATGTCAGTACCGTGCTGTAATACTGTGGAAAAAACAACTTGTAAGAAAACTATGTTATTCAAATACCCTATTCAAATACGTTTAAGGTTGATTTAATTATATTATTAAAGGTCCCTTTAAAAGGGGTGATCATATACCTCATTCTACACATTATGTCACCAAGTACTCACTCTCCTGGTGAGCAGTGAAGTCACACAAAAGCTGCTGACTGTATTGAAATATTGGTCAGCCCAATTATCAATTCCCTTGACGACAGCTAACATCTCAGAGCAAAAGCAAAATGCGCACCTTCAATACTGGTTTCTGTAATTAACCCTGTTATTTTAGTGCTGTTTTTACCACATTAAATGGGCAATCTACTTATTAATCTTCATATTACAAATAAAATAAATAAATTTAAAAAAAGGAAATTCCAGCAGTAACCATCATTGGTGTATGCTGTTCGGTGATTGTGGCTTGCTGGTTCAGCTGGTCGTGCTGGTTAAACTGGTCCAAGAGAAATAAAAATAGGTCCATTGAAATGTCTTTAATAAAGTCAACTGTGTGGTCTATTCTCCCATATGAAACCTGGTCTGGGACTTGATATACCTGGTGGTGGCCAGCACATACAATTCCCAGCAGGTCACCAGCAGCTGCTGGAATTTTCAACTGGGCAAAGCAAACAAAGGAACAGCTACATGTTTCGTGTAAAATTACAAGACTTCTTAACATAGGTAGTAAAACAGAACTTTGTTGTTGTTATAGAGTTGCTGCTGTACAATGCTGTACTTATTTTATTATGAGTCATGCAGACTTTTACAGTAAAGAAAACCTGTCTTTCACACCGCCAGTTTGTCTCCAGTAACATTAGGAATCGGTATTAGGAATATATATATATATATATATATATATATATATATATATATATATATATATATATATATATATATATATGGATACCCTTGTGATGCTAATATTAAAGAATACGAAGTTCAGCAGTACAATTCGGTTTTTTTTTTCTTTTTTTAAAATAGTGTTTTTCAGTCCTGTACAGACGTTTTATGTCGTTATCTGTTTTATCTGTTTAGTTTCTCTGAGATACTAATGTACCAGCTTTACTTTTTTTTTTTTTTTTAACGTATTCTCATTTTGTTGATCATTAATGAACATTTATGTACTGTGGGTGTTGTCGAGTGATTGAAAACGAGATATTTTGTGTTTGAATTGAAAGTGATGGTCTCGAGGAGTTGAATGGGTCAAAGTTCAAGTACATTTTCCTCTAGAGGAATTATCACTTTTTGACGTCACTACTGTGGTATTGTCACTTTTTTTTAGAGTGGCTCAGGATGCAAATATAGCCTTCATCATATATATATAACTAAACCGGCCTATACCAAACCGATAATTACACGTGAAAAGTTGACCACGTTGTATCTAACTTGGTTTGAATATGTATACACGCTTTGTGTAGGTTAGTAGGAACTACTTACCGATTACAGATTATTTTATACAGATAGCACTCCCGCTTTTTAATAGCAATACAAATATATTCTTTCAATCTTATAATAATTAACATTTTACTTTGCACTCAACAGCAGCATCCCCTGCTACAACAATGACTGACACCACCACTTGCCAATAACCTCGGCGTCAATTATGTCAGCTATCCAATCCCAGCCATGTTGGGAGGAGCATTCTCGGAATCGCTATCTAAATGACGTCATTCATGAAACAGCTGGTCTGTTGCAATAACTGAAAATGGGGAAAACCTTAGTGATATAAAAATCATCTCCGTGCTTTTTGGAGGTATCGATTTAGTTTACCAAGATGTGGCGGCTGGGAGGTCTTGGGCGGGATGTGGGCTGCGCACAGATCCTGTTGCTCGTTTGCCCCTTTCTCTGCTCTCTCGGAGGTGAGTCTTATAAACTGGGGTTAGAAAGAGATCTGTATGTGGTGCTGAGGCAGTGGAGCTGTCCTTTGTGGCGGTACTGAAATAAGAGAATAGCAGTGGAACTAGGCATAGTCTCATCTGTAAACAAAGTCATTTGATATATCATACAGCAGTTTCAGGATCGGGCGATTTTTCTTAATGTCTGTATGTTATACTGAATTACATTGATTTATTTCTCTTAAAAAAATACTGGACATTAAGAACTGTAAATGATTAATTAATTACTTTGCATTGTTTATTTGCCCATTTCTGGATGTCATTTATAAATAAAATGAAGAAAAAAAAGATTTACCTTACCTGCAATACTTCTGTAACGCATCTTTGGAACGTTTTCTTCTTTGCGGTGGTAATATTTCTGTGACTGATCTTGTAAGTCAATGTATAATTGTTCAGTAACAAGGTGGTGGTTTTCTATATTTTAAACATGTAGTACATTTTTTTTCAAGATAATTCCATCATCCTGATTGCACTTGTATTGTTAATCATTTTAATCACGTCTGCCATTGTACGCTATCTGTTGTTTCTCTTCATATTGTTCATAGCTCGGTCTTTTGCACAAAACGTTACAACTTTCTCTTCTTGGCTAGTGGGGTTTTGTCATTAAGTATTTCTGAAATAACTCGTGGGGAATGTGAAACACAGTACCACCACAGTACCATCTGTTTAAACTTAGCTAATTATGTTGCTCGCCTGTCTCCAGTAATCTTTGCTATGGTTCTGCCACGTTATTCTTTCACTACTATAGGTGTTCAACAAACCTGGATGAAATTTTACTGAATTATGTGAGCAAAAACGCAGAATCAGGGCGAGGAAACATGCGATTTAGTTTTTCTCTGGCTTGACACTTTTTATCTCAGTGTGTGTCGTTATTAACCAGACGTTCGTCTATTGATCATTATTAAAGATGCAATCTGGTATTGGCCCGTTTTTCTGTGTGTTGTAAAGCTGTAGATCTGTGATCAAGTTAAAAACAAGTTCACTGGTGTAGCGATTTCGTTGGCAGCACATTGAGGGGAAGTTGATGGATAGCTTGTGGAGCATGCTTTAGATCATAGGTGGCAGGAAGACTTGTGAACTGTGGGGAAATTTATGGAAAGGCTATTTCTGTCTGCTTGAAACAAAGGCGGCAGGCAAAGCTGTCTGTTTTATTGTTTCTGTAAGAAACACTTGACATCCAAGGTAACAAATGACATGTTGTCTAATTTAGATGAAAAGGCTGCTTGTGAAATCTATGAGTATATCTATAAGTATTTTTTTTCTAAACACTTTCCCTATAGATTTCTTTCCCCGTAATCCCCATTAATTCAGTGGATTGATTTTGATACTTTTTGTTTCCTTAAGCGTAAAAAGGCAAAAATAAATACCATTATTTTGTTTGTGATGATTACCATATATGAATAGATGGGTTTAGAATAGATGGACATGTGCATTTCAGTTTCAGTTTAATTTAAATGTTATGCGTGGAATACTGTATTTTATAAATATATGTATAGGCTGTACATTACTTAATGCATGTATCTTTTTATAACACAATAAACAAATAGGCCTAAATAAATAAATTAATAAACAAATATATTTTTAAAAAAAGCATTGTTCTGGATTGTTACTATGATTCTGCAGTCATTTCTCATCAAGTATTGCATGATAAAGAAATAGCCTGATTGGCTGTCTGATTTCATGTGGTTATTATATGGGTATTTATTATGTCTAAATATATATTGAATAAATACTATATGGATATGGCAAATCTGACCCTCCATTACAGTCAAACCCGTTATATATTGCTTTTTTTTGCCATAATTTGCCATAAGGACCTCTATAGTATTGATTACAGCAGTTTTCATTCATAAACACCATTTTAATCTGTGCTGTACTATGCTATATTGTACATGTACAATACAATGTAATAACTAAAACCATAAGCAATCTGAAATTAAGTTAGGTGGAAATCAGACTGATCCATCTGATTAGTATTACCCATAATGTGATAATAATCAAAGTGATATTATCAGGAACTTGTATCGATTGTCTCCCGATGGTGGGGTGCCCTGCCACTGTGTGTATTTTTTGTGTTTTATGTTTTATGTGGTGTATTATTGTTGGTGTGTATTTATTGGTGCACGGGGTATAATGTGGGCTATGTAGCATGAGTGATTTAAAATGTATACTTGTATTTAGGCACAGGGATTGCACAATCACTTCATGTCCAGACAAAATGTGTATTAGTATGTGGGCACGGGAAGTGCACAAAGTAGTTCACGTGTAGACTGTGCTGAGATTTAATTGAATGATTGATTAGCAATCAAGTCTCTGTACAGCTGCATAAAAGAGTCAGTGTTTCACGCACACAGGTTGGGTGTTTGCAATGGAGAACGGGAGAGAGAGATAAATAATTAAAAGCCAAAGGAATAACAATTGCTACTCGCGCGGGTCCCACACGACACTTGTTTGGGTCGTCCACTGTTTGTTTGTCTGTTTGTTTTGGCCAACGTGCCTTTTGTTTTGTTCAGTGTTTTGTGTTTTATTAAATCTTTTTATTTATTATGAAATCAGTGCATTTCATATCCCAGCACTATTGTCTGCATCCGGGCCTGACGTCACCACAACACCATGTGGTCAAGCTCCCATAAGATTGTGGCCAAGCCATTGATAACAGGTGGAGGGTGACATTAACAGGAGTGATATTAAGCAGGGTTTACTGTAATAGGAAATGTAGGCGGAGTTCTACATATTGTATTGTTGCAAAGATGAGGATCCAAATCTTGCATGATAAGTATTTACAATGGAGTGACTTGCTTGGGCTCATCACTGGTGAAGAATCATATGCTTGCAAAAGAACATCTTTGTAGCAAAAAATGAGATTCAGGTTTCTGAGCAAAACTGAAGTCATTGTCCAAGATTTCTCCAAATCCTCTTTCAACAAAGAGGCCATTGTTCAGAGTGGATCTTTAGGTTTACAACAGATGACACATGGGCAGTGAAAAGAGCAATGTAAGTACCATGCAATCTTTAGAAGGAGAGGAGTTAAAAAAAATACTGAGAAGCAGATCCATATTAGGCATGGCGTTTCCCATAAAAATAAATAGATGACCTCTCGGAATGCAAAGAACAATAGACAGCAGGGGATCGAGCCAGCCACCCACACCAAGTAGGAGCACACCGCGAGCACTGCTGCCATTGATTCTCTATTGACTGAAGCAGCAGGCATGTCCACATTTCCTAATAAGGTACATTGCCAAGTACAGCACTGTTTTGTTTGTTGCACAGTGATGTTTAATATAGTTAATATTGCTATTCAGTGCTTTTATGTATCTTCATAAAGATCTGATAAACATCACTGAAGAACTGTCTGGTCTTTCTGACAGCAGGAATATCTGATGATCATACAAATCATAAGGTATTTATTACTTATTTTATAATATTATGGTTTTAGTCCCTTTTATAACAAAAAAAAAACCAACAATAATTTTGCTCTATAACGTTTAACATGAATACCTTGATAAACCTGTCACACTGTGTCTGTGCTGGAGTAATTAGTATGTGTTATCATTGCAGTGTTGATAATATTTAACAGTATGTATATTCATTTTAACAATTATGGGTCAGCTAAAGGGCCACTCAGAAGGACCTTGGTGGCTAAATGCCATGGGCCGTCAATTGAGTACCAGGAAGTATAAATGGTGACAGATACTGATGAAAGCAGAATGTTCCTTATAATAGAAGGCTTTGAACAGGTTTGAGTCTTTTTCAAACAAATGTTTATGTAATTCAAACAAATGTATATATAATTAAGAAACACCTGTAAGACAACCTGATGAGGTTTCTCACTCAACGTTAACAATGAGTTATTTTTGCAAGCTTGATGTTTATGACTTTTATTTAAATTGATTTGTCCGGTTTTTTAGGTTTGGTTTGAGTTGGTGTTGAGCTGGGTTGACTGGGAACCCCTAAAAGGTATTCCAATAAAGATTTTAGGAATGTATCCAATGAACACTCTGACATAGTCACAATTCTATTAAGTCCAAACTTGCTTCCAGAGGGTCTAAATGGAAGAGTCGTTGCTGAAGTCATATCAGCCCTGAAGAAATCATCTGAAGACAATGACATGGTCTGCAGGACTAAATACATTGGCCAGTGCTAACTAGATCATGGAGCAATCCACAGAACATACATCATCTGACTTCTTGACACGAGTAATGGCAGGTCATTTCAAGGACAGTAGAGCTGTATGACAAACAAGTGTTTAAGTTGTTCTGGGGAAACATGACAATTCTTCAATGATTTCCAACTCAAATACCTGAAGTCTATTCAACATCTGTTCACCAGAATGACCCATACTGTAAATAAATCACCTTTAAGGCTGTTCCTTTTGAAACACCAGTAATATGTGTAGTCTTCAATATGGAAACACTGTCAACTGCTTTCTTATGCAAACTGTCTTTCAACACAGAGACCCTGTACAGTTTGTATGTATTATAGAATACATATCTGAGAATACACTTGAAAAGCAAACAATTCAGTCGTCTGAGGTACAGCCCAGTTGCAGAAAAGCGTGTGCTATAGTGCCAGACATTTTAAAAACATGTGCTATAGTGTCAAGCATTTTAAAAACATGTGCTATAGTGTTATGTATTTTAAGTACTATATTTGTCAAACTGCTTTATGTTTTCTTTTGTAGTTGTTGAGTAATATGTTAAATTAAAACAGGCCATTTCAAGTATTCTGGGGGTATTTTTTTCTTAAATTTAAAAATAATTTGGGAGCTGAATTTTTCCAATTTCATCAATACTGAGGTAATATGTTATATCGAGAACATTTTCAAAACACAGCGTTTTTTTCTGACCCCCTTCTTTGTGGAAGATGAAGTGCCTTGTAATATTATTTGTTCGGATGTGTTTTTATATGTCTTGCTCATTAAGTTTAAAAATGGCATTGTGGGTAAATAAGGATGGGAACTTCTGCCCAACCAGTTCATCAAAACCCAAGTCTCATTAGATCATTGTCACAACCCACCCCCTGTCTTGTCCTTTTGTCTTGAAGCTTCTGCACAATTGTGAAGGAAGTGAATGCCAGATTCTGTTCAATTAGTCATTTCACACATGAGCATTTGTTGAAAACATCCTTTCAGCCTCTATAGCCAAGGAGGGACTGAAACCCAGTTTCCCAAGATGCAAATATGTGTGCCGTTTATACAGGGAATTTTGTCTGCCAAATTCCTCCAATTAATGATATGTTTCTGAGGAAGTGCAATATGGTCTATGCAGATGAGGTGATTGACCTTGTGTACTCTTGTACACTGTTGAGCTTTCCATCAAGCTCTTGCACTGAGTAGTCTAATGCACCAAGATGCTCTCTCAGCACACACTGTACCATGTGTAATTATTTTTGTCAGCCTGTTAAGAGTTTTATGAGATTGCATAAAACCTGATAAAACCTATTTATCACATCCTTCAGAGTACAGACAATGTGAATACAGGGTTGGACTGCTGTGTTTTAATATAGTCACCCTGAAGACAAAATATCAGGAGAGATTTACAAATACAGAGAATTGTCATTAAAACAAACTCGGATTACACACATTTCTTGATACTATGACTTTTCTACACAGTCCTTGCCAAATTTAGCAGTCTCTTATTGTAAATGACTTCTTATAATATGAATTTACATAACACACATTTCCTGTTAGTGCAAATTATTTTGGAGCCCTAAGAAATAATTTGAATAAAACGAATTGCTCTAGTCCGAACAGCTGAGTGTAAAAGACATTGGGAAATGCATTAACTTTCATCCAGATTTGGGACGACAGACCCTGATGCACTTTGAGTTGTTTATAAAAGCGGAGGTGTTGAAAGCTGTGGATAATGCCCCACCATACAGAAAAAGAAAGATGTTGCTGCAGATGCCCTTAATCGGAATGGGACAAGCGGATTGCAAGTGCAGTTCATTTGCAGTGTATACTTTTTCAAAGTTCACTTCCAAATGTATTTTCAATAACATACACAATGCTTTTAAATGTACGTTACTTTTCATTGTTGTGTAATTGAATTTGATTTCAGTGTTGCTGTAACTTCAATAAAAACTGTCAGTATGTATTTGGCTTAGCCACATTTTTGCTGGTCCCTTGAAATTCGTATTAACGAGAATGAACTGTGTTTCTTATTTTTTTCTGAAGAGCTGGACGTTTTTAGTTCAGTTTAGACTGACACTACATTTCAAAATAGAGTTTCCTTGGTATCAGTAGCAAGACACGATCTCAACTGATCTACAGTTTTAGCGCCACACCACCATACAGGACACTGGTGACAGCACGACATGCAGCTTTACAGTGACGAGTGATGTATGTAGGCCTATCACTGTACTGTGAAAGTGTTGCATAAAGAAGTAAAAGAATCAGCCTGTACTTGTAAATCACCGTGAATGCTAAGGTGCTACCTAACCCTAACCCTAACCCTAACCCTAAACCTAACTCTAAAAGTGGATGAGAAAAAAAAATGACAAAAGACAAGAAATGTAGTAACCTCTGTTTTTATTCATTTTCTTCTATGGGAATTTTAATGAAATGGAAAGTTGATTGGTGATTGCCAACAGCTATGGCTTTAATAAATCACAGCATACCTACACTGTACTATTCCACAGAGACAGAAAGGGCAGTTATTTGCATTCATGCTATTAACCTTTCTGCTTCAACAGCACCTTTTCCTTTTGCCTGGGGACACATTTATGCACTCTACATGATTGGAGTCAGAGTTGGTATGATAAATACAAAGGCATTCGGGTGTATTTTCTTAAATTAAAATGATATATACTGTAATGTTGCATATAAGTATTGACATTCTCTGTTAATTTCAGGATGATTCCCCTGAGTACTATGCATTAAATGTTGATTATGATAAAATGTTTTAACACTGGGATGGAAACATCAATGTTCTTATTCCATATTACATGACCCATTGTTGAATTAAGTTGCAGAAGATATTGACAATATGTACTTTTCTACTTACAATGTTCTGAATGCATGCCAGTACTTATAAAAAAAGTCTTAATTATTTTGTACTTATGTGTGTGTGTGTATATATATATATATATATATATAGTGTAACACAGCAGGGAGGGAGTTAATATCCTCCTTGCCAAAAACGTAATTGTTTAATTGTTTTATTAATTAATTATCAACTGCACCTGGCTTTTATTGTAAATTAGAGCCAGGTGCAGGGTATTTAAAGATAGCAGCCAGTCCTTTCAGGGCTGCTGTGTGAAGGAGCCTGATTGAAGAGGTACTCAATCGTATTAAAAAAAGGTAACTGTGTGTTCCTTTTCTGTTGTAAAACTGTGTGTTTTCCAGCCAGCAAACATCTTAGCTGTCCAGCTTTCTAGAATTAGGTTCCTGTTGTATGTAGTTAGGTTTTTGGTTTGTTTTTGATTTATTTTGTAAAAATTAAAGTGCGCTGAAGTGCTTTTTCTTTCAATTCCTGTGTGTTGGGTCGTGTTTTGTGTTTTGAAGGGAAAAGAGCCAGAGAGAGCCTGTGTGGCGAGCGTCTCCTTTACAATATATATATATATATATATATATGGTCTGCACTCACATATCCAACCCTATAAAATGTTGACTTCAGTGATGGTTAAACATGTGTGACGCATATCTGATTATTTCATTTGGGACCATTCCAACCCTTGTATCATTTTTGTGTTCCATGTAAAATGGACAATGTGTTTTAAAATAAGGCTTCCATTTAGATGTACTGCATTGGTTTTGTTGGTACAGTACTATATTTTTTAACAGTAGTAGTATTTTAATTCAGAACGATATGATAACGAAAATATCACTTGCCAAAACTAAAGAGATGACACGTTAACTGTAATACAGTACATACTTTTAAATCCGGTACGTATTGTACCGGTATGTAACATTTTCCATTAACGACCTAACAGCAAAATTAAATCTAAATGTTATCCATGCACAGAACTGTGTAAAACGTAAAAGGCAATGCAATTTAACAAAACCAACAGAGTAAAAAAACTAAACAACAACAGCAACGCAGTTTCCGGAATTGCAGAATATAGTGCTCGATAAGGTCACAGTTCACTTGCAAATGAAAATGCACAAAAGCAACAAAAGATCATAGATAAAAAAAAAAAAAAACATATCACAGTATCTAAAACTGTTTAATGATTAACTCTTATATTACCCTAGCTTGTTCCGTTTGTTTTGTTTTGGCTGAATTTTTGTCAGGTGATTGCGTGTGATGGGCAAATGCATTCATTTTTTACATATCTATAATGGGGATTGATTTTATTCTTAATACAAGGGCAGTAAAACATGACTGACGTGTGTATATATGTATATAAAATCCAGGTCTGGCAATGGAACATGAAGCAAGCAATGTGATTGGTCGAGCAAGGTTCCAGCTGTCCGTATATTGGATGGATAAGGACAGTTGGAGCCTTGTCACATATTAAATATCACTGCGCTGCCTCACAGAATTGGACGGCAGCCATCTTGTTTACAGTTACAGATGTACAGTAACTATAAAACTGAGTTACCAATTACCAGCAAAAAAATCCCAAAAGTAGTAAGAAGACATATCAGTTTGGATGAGGAACAATTAGCTTAAGAACATCTTTATAAAATACTCAGGGATCTCTGTGGAAATGTGAGAAATGCCCATGGAGAAGAATATAACATGTCAAGCTACATTCGTCTCCGAGCTGGAATAAACTGCTGTCTAAATGAAAACAAAACTGGGGAATCTGTCAATGCACACTCACCCCAACTTTGTCACTTCAAATAATGTCTTTTTAGTGGTTTGTAAACACTGCAGAAAACCACAAAATGACACGTCTGTACATTATCCACCCCTCTCCGAAAAACTATTGAAATCCAAGACGGCGTTGAATATATTTGTATTCCTTCCGTCTGTTCTGCTCAAACAGTGTCTTGCACATAAAAAAAAAAATAACTCAGTGCCGTCTCAACTCCGCACCCTGGTGTATCTTTTCTATGGTAATGTACACAATATCAAAAATAAATAAAATTACTCAGCTTAACTTAATGTGTATTTCAAAATTCTAAATTGGAATACATTATTGATGTAAAGATATTTAACCTTATTTTATGTATATATATATATATATATATATATATATATAATGTGTGTGTGTGTGTGTGTGTGCACGATCAGTTAGTTACAGCCTCGTAATCTATAGTATAAGATTGTGATGCTGGACATGTATGTGTATCTCCAAGTCCAAAATGGGTTCATATTTTATTGAAAAGTTATGATGTGCTTATTCCAACTAAGGTATTAGTATGACATGAAATGGAATTTTATCAATTCTACTACATGTAGATTTTATAGTCAGAATGGTAAAAATAATAAGCTCCAAATGACTTGGAATAGAAAATCAACTGTTTACACCTGTTTTAATTCTGCGATCATAGATGTAGGGATGTGAAAAATGTTATGATTTATTTTCTCCATTCAGATTCAAATGACTTTTAGGATGCCTGGAATTCTGAATTAAAATGTGTGGAAATCTATTATTTGCACAACAGGATTAGCTTCCTTCTTGACATAATTTCTCAAAGCAATTTACTCCAAATCGTCATTAGGGAAGTTTTTTTTTTCTCTTCAAGACAAAAACATAATTTGCATTTCTTAGACTAATCACAAGCCGCTAAATTAAATGTTTGAGGTGTTGATTTCTGGATTGGTAACTATTAAAAAAAAAAAAAAAACATGCTAATGACAATTTGGAGAACATTTCTTTGTGATTCTAACCCAATGTGATTAATTGCAATCGACCAATTGGTACTTATTGTAAACTATACTGTATTTAAATATTAATCTTGCACTGTAACCCTGTACTGCCCTGTAGCACCTGTAAGTCACCTTTAATAATAATAATAACAATAATAATAATAATATGAAAAGTGTTGTCTGTCCGAATACAATAATAAGATTCTACTGCTGCTGGGGTTTTAAGGGGACCTCAAGCCCTCTTACTTTTTTCTGCCTCCTCATTTTTTGGGGCTACCAGCGCCACTGGTGTAATAACTTCTTGTGTTCTAAAGATGTGTGTAAAATGTAGGCGTGACATACAGATGGACGAATGTAAAGACAGAGAGCCACGTCTCACAATCTGATACTGCCATTAGAAAGTCTGATCCTTCCAGTAAAGTGTTACATACAGTTGGTACGTACAACTGCCTCACTTATAACCCTGTCGCCTATGGTCTATCATATTTAAAACACTAATATGTATATGATTATTGAAATTATTGTTACATTTTTTCTGAATCTTAAACTTAAGCTTAATGGTTTTTTTTATTCACATGTTAAAACAGCATTAACATAAATACGTTTCAGCCATTATTTTAAAATATTACCGAACCAGCTATTATTATTATTATTATTATTATTATTTATTTCTTAGCAGACGCCCTTATCCAGGGCGACTTACAATTGTTACAAGATATCACATTATACATTATTTCACATTATACAGATATCACATTATTTTTACATACAATTACCCATTTATACAGTTGGGTTTTTACTGGAGCAATCTAGGTGAAGTACCTTGCTCAAGGGTACAACAGCAGTGTCCCCCACTGGGGATTGAACCCACGACCCTCCGGTCAAGAGTCCAGAGCCCTAATCACTACTCCACACTGCTGCCCCCCATGATTCTAGAGGCATACTGCAGATATACATTGAAAAAAGGGACCTTGAAGCTTTCTGTACAAAATCCTTGGTTTACTGGTCAGCTCTCCTTTCTGTTTTCTTTCCTTTTTGTCTTAAAGCAAACACACAGTTAACTAGTCTTTGTGATCAGACTGTAAGAGTGTGTCTGACGATGCAGACTGCATACTCAATGCTTTTATCTCCATAAGGAGAGGCACCCTGGTACACATTAAAATGCTACAGCGTTTTGAATGATATTTAATTTGATACTTAACTGCTTGATCCCTATGGACATGCTGAAATGAAATGGAGAGATTGGTAATACACACAAAGGGAGTTCGAAAGACGAGAAAATTCAATAGCCATCTGGTAGCAGCATTTTAAAACTCAACCTGGCCTTCCAGAGATGCTTCAATAACACAGTTAAAAGCCTTCTATTGTGTTTTTTTTATTGTGTAATGTTCGGGTATTTGTTTATCATTTGGCAGCAGTGGCTGGGTTAAATAGGATGATTTCCGTGACACGAGAGTAGATGTTAAAACTTCATGCTGATTTGAACTCGGCTCTCGCCAAGATAAGCACCAACTAAGATGTAGCTTTACAGTAAACTAATGTGATCCATATGTGTCTCCATCCATTTACGTTTCCTTCCATATGATGATGTAGATATCCTTCTGTCTGGTGTTAATGGCTGAAGTGTAATGCTGGCTCCAGGGATCAGCTTATTTTGCCTCCCTGGCGCATCAGCACCCACAACGGCTTGTTAGAGAAAGCTGTTGGACTGTTTTCAGATTTTTATAGTTTTAGAGTTTTATATTCTCTTGATGGGTATGAAAAGCTGTTATGTATGAGAGGGCACTTGAGACAAACATCAAAGTTGGTGTTTGGGCTCCCGCTTAATTGTGTTATTTTCACTTTTTAATTGACAGCACAGCTACTGTAAGCATTGCTAATTTTACACAGTTATGGTGTATTAGAGCATATTAAATTATACAAATGTAAACTATATACTTTGATATAAATAATAATACTGTACCATTGATATTTAAATGAAATAATATTGACTAAATATCTGAACAGAACATTCTCAAAGTTTCTTATGCTTTTAAAAAATGTTAAGTTATCCTCTGATACACAAAAAATGACAATGAAATAATGTCTCTATTTGCAGGAAAAGGAAAACAAGGCTACAGTTTTTTTGAGTGCCCTTTCATTGCTGCAGCATTGTGATCATTATGACCAATGTATTCAATGTGAGAATGTGACAAGCAAGATGTATGGAATTATTTGAGCAATAACCTCTTTAAATAATGTGTAGCGCTTATTTATTGCCAAGTTTCTTTTGTGACACTGAAGTAAATGAGATGGTTGTGCTATATCATTTCAAATAGGTGACGCTGTGATATGCGTTGTTTTTATACAGCAGATTATACCCTGGATTAAAAGGAAACATTTCCATTAATGTGCAACGAAGATGATTTTCAGTTACAGAAAATTAAAATCATAGAAACTGGCATTCAACGTTATATACACGCTTATAATGATCAGCTTGTTTTATCAGCTGATGTGTGTTGTGCTTCTGCTTCTATAATTAGCACAGTGTGTCAGCTGTGTAAGGGGTTTAACATTTCATCTCCTCTGTCTTGCTTGATTATACCATCAGTACCCAACACCTCTCTCCATCGCTTGTTTCTCACTCTCTGCAGCTCCTGCAATGCATGCTTGCTAACATTTTGAAAATAAAGTGCGAGGCAGCTACTCAAAGCACTCTGTCTGTGAGAAGAAGGATGGGGGGGGATTATGCCAATTGAAATATTATAGAGATTTGTTCAGAAAATAATTACTGAGAATACAATAAAATTAGTTATCATAATTACAAAATAATGTATAGCGAAGCGGTACCTATTAGTTGTACTAAACCGATCTAATTCCTCATTTTAAGCACCCGTCTCACTGCTGCTTTGGGAGAATGTGCTTCCTGGGTACAACTCTGTCTAGTGTCGGGGGGAGGGGGAGGGGTTTACATGATCATTTTATTCCCCTGAGTCCCTTTGTCTTGGAAGTACGTGTGAACCAAATATAGAGATTTACTATGGGATTCAGAGTGGAAGAAATATGAAATAATGTATCTCACAGTGTCTTTTAATCCCACTCTATTCCCAGAGGGGGGAGTTATACTTTAGTTGTCCTTTTATTTGGTGTGATTTTATGCTAAAATAACACACCATGGATACTGGTTACCAATTTTGTACTGTAGCTGGTTTGGGGTGTATTAACCAATACAGCTGAGGTGTTTCATGCATAGCCTGTGGTATTAATGCTCAAAAAGGTTTAAGATGACCAGAAATTGTGTAAGCAGCTTTTTAATACATTTTCAGCAAAAATGCACACCCCAGTTTCTTTTTCCAACACTTAATTTACTCTTAATAGTAGGTTCCTTACTGCTATTTTATATTTCTACTGAGTATTGTTTTTGCTTGACACATCACTAGTTATATCTTCTTCTTCTCCTTCTTTACAGTTAATATGAATTCCCCTTTAAGCTGCATATTGTATCAGTATAATTTCCACTAATATTGAAACAGGCTTTTCTTTTTAACAAGGCGTGTTTGCACATTGTCATCTGTTATTTACACCAGATGATGCTGTAAATGATTAATTTACCCTTTCCTGCCTCAGGGACTGTAGCAACTTAAAATAGGCTCCCTGAGGAGGAAACCCCTGGGGTGCCGTTCAGCTGCAGAGAGCAGAGAGGAATCAGGAGCTGTCTTTGTAGAGCAGCCAGCATTTCTAATTACAGCTGCACCAGATAGTTTTCATACAATACACTTCAGGCTTTCCAGTATTAACTGTGTTTGATGCAGCCTGTGCTATAAAAGAGCAACCCAAAATAATCCCCCCCGCAGCAAAAATAAATAAATAGATAGAATGGTTTTATGTACTTGTAAATGCAATTCAACTTATGACATCGTTTTTGTCCATAAATTCAAAAATCAATAGTTGTATGGGTTACTCCATATGAGCATGGACCCCTCATTTTCTTTAAAATTTGTACCAGTGTGTTATTCGTTTTGTTGCTGTGTATGTTTTCCATAACAATGAACAGAACATGCCAGTACTGCCTCAACCCAGGTACTGAAGAACACTTTAAATGTGTTGGAACTCTTCCAAAGAATTTGCACTACAGCACAGTGTTGTTATGTTATCTAAAAGGTAGCAATGTAAACTGTAACCCTGTTACATTATTTATAGTTTGTCCTACCTGCTATCTACATCCACATTTAAATCATTATTTCTATTACTTGACCCAGCAATAGCAGACGTTTTTTAGTGTCACGGTTAATACCCTCCCCCCCCACACACCGATGAAAGTAAACATGTTTCCACATGCATATCATATATTTGTATTCAGAAGTAAAAGTAAAATTGGTATAAAAAATCATTTTCTATTTTTTAAAAACAAAATTGTTTTTTTAAAACAATTTTCCTTTCCCAAAAGTATTTGAAATAGAAATAATCTCTGAAAATGTAATGTAAAATATAAATAGAAAACGCTATTTCATTCACGTTTTATTATATAGTGACAGACTTGGCCATTAATTCACAATGTATTTCCACACTGACTGTTTTGTCACTTGGTACAGTAATTCAGTTCCACTGGTGAGCACCAGGCCTGTCAGAAGTCTTATTAGACACCCATGCCTCACACATTAAAATGTATGACAGGTGAAACACTCCCTAATGTTCTCTTTAAATAAGGCTGTTCTAGCATAACTACCAACAAATATAAAAATAGCCTCTTTGTACAGCATTTATCATTTTTATTTTACACTTATAAACATTCATCTTACAGTACAATGTCCATCTCCCTTATAAGAACTTTCACTGGAATCTGGCACTATACCACCATAGCAGTGGTAAACCTGTAATTGGATAAGATTCCTTCCTCTCTATCAAGTATATTACATTAACATGGCAACAGGCCCATCTATTAGCTGATAACTCTCCAAGTGCCCAGTTTTCAATTACAGAATGATGTGACTCTACCACATTCAGACATTTTAGATCCCTGACTGCTTTAGATGAGGGAGAAGTGTGACTGATTTATTTTTCTTGGTGGATTTAGCATGATCCAAACCCCAAGCCTCCTCTATTGCCCAATCTGAACCTTTTATTAATTCGTTGACATTCATTTTCACTTCAGATGGAAGAGGGTTGGGGTGCCAGTTAAGCTAACCCTCTATGGTACACACCATAAAAAATACAACAGAACATTATTTACAACATTAATGTTTATTGATTTAGGTCTCATAAACATGAATCTGGACACATATTTTGTATGTATTTTTTTATTATTATTAAAATATGAACATGTATTTTTAAACCTACATTGTACGTTTACAACATGCGTTTCTGGATGTGCTCAGCAAGTGCACAGACCTGTTAACTTGCCATTTCACACGTTTCAAATCAACATCATCTACAGCTGATTTTTTAGTCTTGCCGTAAGACCTGTGGATGTCAAAGGTTGTTCATTGTCATTTCGAGGAGACCCGAGTACATGCTGTGTCTGCTGGGTCATGTGCCTGTGAGGAAGGGCTGATGTCATCATTCTCACTGCCATCACATATATAATGAATCTGTAATTAAATAAATCAACTGGACGTTAAGGCTGGACAAAATACACATATAATAATAAGTACTACTACCACATTATTATTATTATTATTATTATTATTATTATTATTATTATTATTATTATAAATAATAAAAAATAATTGGCAACGACTAAATTAAAAAAAACAACAAAAAAAACCAATAGTTTTTAATGTGTATGTTTAAACCATACCATAGAGGGCTAAATTATGTTATGGAAGATCAGTCTAGTCTATTCTTGGGGGTTCTATTATGACTAAGCTATAACATTGCATCACTGCTTCTTAAATATACTGTAAGTACATAAGTGCATTTACAGGTAAAACACAGCTCCTTTGGATGTGAAAGATAAGGGGGTATATTTTAATGAACCGTGGAGGGTCTAAACACCTCTTTTAGAAAGCTCTCTTTTTGAAAACCAGTAATCAGTTGTTTGTTTTATAAAAGTTTACCAGGGTAACTCGGTATGGTAATTGTGCAGTTTCTGCATGCTTTCCCCATGGTTATAGTACGCATTTACCTCAGTTTAACATGGTTTGCCGTGTTTATCATTTGCTTTACCATACCTCTCTAAGCTTTATAATGCTTACCTGTGCTTTACCATCTTTTCAGTTTGTTTTATTATATTTTGCTATTCTTTTACAGTGGAGATCTTCCAAAAGGGTTAGGCCAGCAGATAAACTGAACAAAATTACAGGGCTGACAAATGAATTTCTTGAAAACAGAGAGCTTGGCATTGACATCATAATTGGCCAGACATCTGCCTCCAAATGGTTCTGCTTTTTCAACAGTAACTATTTTGTAAGTGAATTATTCATGTTAGAATGAATTAAGCTTCAAATACTAAAACTGACATTATAGTCCTTTTGTAGGATAACAACTCTGTGTGCAGTAATACTAGAGATGGTGGTCTTGGGAGGAGATGTCAAAGACAGATGACATCCCCTTGCTTTCTGAATGAAGGACTGCGTTCATCTGGCACTTGTTGAGGAGCAGCAGAGTTATTGATCCTGGCTCTATCCAAAAAACTCAATAAGCTTTTATTTCTCTGGGGAACCTCTGAAGAAATAAATGTTAATGTACAGAAGGACACGCTGCATAATTATTATCCAAACAAACAAATGACAGTAATTAATTCCTCTTACATATGAAAGTCTACTTAGCATTATGAAAGTAGCCAGGTAGAAATCCATAACAACCACAGCTGACCGCAGGTAGAAATCCATAGCAACCACAGCTGACCGCAGGTAGAAATCTATAGCAACCTCTCAGGAAAGCAAGGTATACGTGGCTGTAAGGGAAAGAGTTCAATGGAAGCCTTGGTACTGATCTGTCCACAACAGCGTTGGCGATTAGCAATCCAAACGTGGAGGCATCCAGCTTGACATTTATTTTTATGAAAAGAAATATACTGGAGTTGTATTTGATTATATGTCAAAGGTTATTATTTATTTGGCTCTTGTTCATAGTAACCAGTTAAGAGATCCAGGAATATATTATTGCAATATAAAGGGGTATAGACCTGTGACCTTGTGACCTATGTAGCCAACACAGAGAGCCTAATTTTGGTACTGGGGAAAGCACAATGACATGCCCTGGATGCACTGTTGAAACCCATGTCACATGGCTTATAGTTAATTAACCATGTGATGTGCACATATAGGTGTCAACAGCACCTCCTATTGGCATTTTATGCATTACTTTGTTCCCCTAGGCTTGTTCTGTAACAGTACAGTACCAAAAGGTATTGCTAAATCGTACCTAGTGTCTAACTGTGATATCAGACAATATCTGATTTAATAAGTGACTGGTACATGATTCTTTTCTTCTCCACACTTGTGACTTTACCAGGCTTTTGCTTGCTTGTTCATAGCATGTTTCTTTCTTGTTTTCTGATGTTTTTTAATTAAATACGGCAACATTGCATTTACTCTGAAATCGTGTTACTGCTCATCGTGAAGCTTTAGCTGAAATGTAATTGAGAAAGACAAAAGGGTTTTAATTTTTTGCAGTCATGGACTGAACTGGGCTGTCTTAAAGGAGGTCTAGTCCCCAGATGTCTTTATGTTCAACAGTGATAAATGTCTGGGGGGGCTACAGACAAGCTTTGATTTGCATACATTTCCAAGCCCACAGAGGAGGGGAACCTTCTCCTGCTAGGGAGACTTGAGACATTGCGTGGCTGGGCTAATTCAAAATTGTTTTGCATCTAGCTCCCAACTTAGACAGTATCCCCAGTGGTATTCTAATTATGTCTATAAAAAGTGATGAATGCTTAATATCTTGATGCTCTGCCTAATATAATTATCATGTGTTCCAAGCACTCATATTTTTAATTAGAATTTTTTTTTCAATTCCTTTTTGTTTGGCCTTGATTACCCTCCATTTATTATGTGCCTTTGCACAGGGTTCCTAATCATGGAAGTAAGCTTCAGAAAATCCAATCAGTTCTCTTTGAACTAGTGCTGGGACAAATATCCGAATATTCAAACCAATATTTTTTGACATGTATTCGGAGACAAAAATCAGATGTTTGGATTCGCTACAAATTACAAAAATAGAATAAAATAAAAATTTCAAATAGAACTGATTGGATTTTCTGAAGCTTACTTCCATGATTAGGAACCCTGTGCAAAGGCACATAATAAATGGAGGGTAATCAAGGCCAAACAAAAAGGAATTGAAAAAAAATTCTAATTAAAGATATGAGTGCTTGGAACACATGATAATTATATTAGGCAGAGCATCAAGATATTAAGCATTTAACAAGATATCTATCTTCTCTTCACCAAGAACTACAGAATAAAAATATTTAAAAAATAATAATAAAATAGTAATAAAAAAAACATATGGATGTTTATCATAATGTGTGTTTTTCATATACAGTAAGAACATATGAGACCTATAAAGTAATTTTAATACATATAAGGTAAGATTTACTAGAATAATTGTGTTAGCCCAATGCACTTTAAATACAGAAGACCACATGGAACAGCCTGACTGTTGACCATGGAACAGCACCACACTTCTGCAAATGAGATCAGTATTGGATTTGTACCACTTTGGAGGAATTTCATAGAATAATTTCCCCCACTACTGCTTCGCTGCAGTATTGGTAGATCATACTATCATGACATGTCTTGTTCAAATTTCAACCAATTTGCTAGACCATTTGCAAAAGTGCTGGTCCACAAAGCCAGTAACTCCCAGTACAGCAGCTTCATTGTATAAAATGGCTTGCATTTCTGGAGCTTGGTGTCTCTTGCTTCATGATTAATGGCCATTGGTTTAAATAGGTCTGTAAAAGCTTTATACATACAGTCATGTACAGCAAACACTGAAATTGTACAATTGATATTTCCTGAAATCAGATGGCTTTTTATCAGATTAACAGTGTAATTACATTAAGGACAGTTTCTGGGAACAAAGACAGCAACACAATTCATAATAATAATAATAATAATAATAATAATAATAATAATAATAATAATAATAATAATAATAATAATAATAATAATGAAAATGACTTCTTTCTTTTATCATTAACCACATTATGGATGTGCTAATTAAAACAATTTAAAATGTCTAAGTGGACAGGATCAAACTTTTGTGCATTTGTTGATTCAATTCAATGTTGGACTATATTCCAAACAATTCCTGCCTACAGTTATATGTTCGAATAAAAATAAAACTACTGTACATTAAAAATGAATTATGTGCAGTCCCATGAATTATGTGCAATGTAATACATAACTGTAAACATATGCCTTGAGCTTTATCCCTGATACACAGGTAGCTAATGCTCAAATCAGTCAGCAGCATTTGCAGTTTATGCAAAAACTGAAGAGGGGTTTTCAAAAGTAAATGGGTTTTACATACTGCACTGTGTATTGATTTTCTCATATCTGTTGAAAGTCAATGCTTATTAACCAGCCTCTAACACAGACAGCCTTGATCTTCGTCTAAGACAGGAGTTATTAAGCAGAATTTATTGAATCATACTTTTATTGAATCTGCCTTTTTACATTTTTTATATTTTACTTTGAGTGGTCAGGAATTTAATTTTGTGCATTTTCACCTTCATGGTTATAAAATACCTCATTGTGAAAGGTTTTTAGAATCCACTAAATAGACTCTGTTCTGTGTAATAGATTGCACCACAGGCTGCTGAATTAAATAGAGAAGCAGTGGCTGGATGCTAGCTATGAACCACCTCCTTCAGTACTAGTTAAAGGTCTGACACTGGGCTGGTCAGGGCATTCCTTAGTCCATTTCTTTGTTTCAATCATGTTCTAAGATGTTTAATTGAACTGATTAATTATTTCATTATATTGCTGTTTTCACATTAAACTAATAAAAGAACAACAACCTCTAACAACTGCTAATTTTACATACTTTTAATTTAGTATAGTAACCTATTTTTATTATTATTATTATTATTATTATTATTTATTTCTTAGCAGACACCCTTATCCAGGGCGACTTACAGTCGTAAACAGCCTATGTGAAACATATTATTCTAGAGTCATATTTGTTATATGATTGGCCATTGTTTATATAATTAACGTAAGGAGTGCTGTCTGCTACCTCTGTAAACCGGGACTGGGATTTTTTTTAAGGTTTGGGGAAAAATGTTGAGCAGTTGATGGGAAAGGGGGAGGGGGTATGTCTGGTCACCCTACACTGACTTGCATCTAGTGTCTATACCTGCTAGAGCTGGAAGCTGATTGGCTGATGGTACAGAATAATGTGTAACAACAAACCCAGTTCACCTAGTAAATGATTAAATGATTTATACAGCAGTGCAACCTCTTTCACCCACGTCAGTCACATTTTATATTACCTGGGTAATGATTAACAGAAAATAAAGAGCAATTAATGCATGTCATTTTCTCTCGTTCCAAGTAACAGCTGGTATTCAGTAAGTTGTTGGTTTAAGGGACTGTTTTACCAAGCGTGTTTGTTTGGAATATTTTTTTGGAGTGTTTTCACTGCTGATTACTTTAGTGCACTTCCCTTTGAGTAAGATAAATAAATGAATCTGGTGGCAGTTCAGTCTGGCTACGATTCATTTTCGTACTTGAATCAAAGTCTTACCATAAAATAAACCTTGAATGCTGTACCCATTCAGGCATTGAAGCCACATCGATCACAATGACATAACCTTCAAGATGAGATCGTGCCCAAATGAAATGGTCCAGTCTGATGACAAGGGAACCTTTTCTTTGAGCTTCACTATCTGCCTGAACGGCTTTACTGAGCCTTATTGTTACTATGACCCAAGGTGTTTACTGGAGTGTATAAAAACTCCTCCTGGAGGACCCTGTTCTGACACGATTTTCTGTTTCTCTAAGCATTTGCCATGTGCATCAGCCCATGATATTTCTTAATGTGGTTTTGCTGTCAGAAAGGTGCATCGTGGTACTGTGTAGCCCAGAAAGACTCCCAACTGCTCTCATCTTGACACAGTCAATTGCTCCTCTAGTCTCTGTTCAAAGTTAACCCTTTGCATTCTATTTAAAAAAAAAAATAAACAACTACTGCAGCAAAAAAAGAGCCCCCCTGATAGAAATGGGTTTTGATCAATTAGGTTTTAGGAGCGTCTAAAGGTCTCACCATATCTGAGAAGACTTATGGTAAAACGTGTGTTGATTTTCAGCTGATGGAATATGGATATATTTTTCCCTGAAACGTTCACATTGTTAATTTCTGTATCGCCATCTGCTGCATGTAATGCGTCACAACAGTCACGCTACCCTTTTCTGAAATGAAATCCATCACTCTTACAAAATCTCAGCAACTTTCTGCACACACGTATGCAGCAACAATGTAGAGCTACTGTTTAAGATATTATTGCACTTAATCAACCACCTTACCAGGCGATCCTAACTTCAGCCATGTTGCATTCATAATGATTCACCCAACACAACCCCAATGAGAAACCAGAACGAAAGGGTTACCATTTAATATGGGTCCCTCCAACGCTGGACTAATTAACCTGATTAATTTACCTGCTCACCCTGCAGAGGGCGTACATCCTGGCTCAGACTATTGTTAAAATACATGGTTACTGGAGCAGTAGACTGAAACGTTTTGGAGCACATTTAACAATCCTCTCAAATTGCACTTCTGCTGGTACAGGACTGCGAAGACTTTCAAAAACAGTGGAGGCAGTGTGCAAGATTCACATGATTGCCAGCCTTGAGCTCAATAGCTTGGGTAAACTTGCTGGGAAGGTCCCCAGAGACCCATGCTGCTGTAGTTCTTAGATTCCTGTCTCGCTTATCTGAATTCTGCTTTGAAAAGTCACTGTCTTCATTCTTTCTATATAAAAAATGTGACTAATAAACAATTGGCTTCCAATATGAAAATATGTCATATAACATTTTGGCAATATAACATTAACCGTTAAATAGTTTTACAGCAAGGTTTTATAGCCCTGTTTTATAGCTTATAAAAAATGATAACATGGCAAAAATTGTCATCCTATTCATTTCAGTGGCCAGTGCCACATCGCAGGGTGTGCTTTGCCTTATAAAAGTGAGCCACAGTAAATCTGCCTGTAATTTTGCAGTTTTCCCATGCTTTCCCCATGGCTATACTATCGCCTGCTGTATTTATTTAAGAGACTCTCTGGGGTTTACCATGGTTTCACTATGCTTTATCACCCATTGCTATGCTTTTACTATGTTAAACTTTTACAAGGGTTAATTCACACCAAATGCACTGCTAAGGATCAGGAAGATGCTTTATATCTAATCAGTATATAATTGCAGGTAGTCAATTAAATTCTGTTGCTTCTAAGGCAATGCAGACCTGCATACATAACATGCCATGAATTTTGATCAAAGAGATTATCCTATGCTTCAGTGATTACCTCCTGATTCAGTTGTGAAAGGGTATTCTGATTAAATGCACCAAACAGGCAGATTTAATATAAAGTACTATGTTAGCTTCACCTCAGAGGATGCAAATGTATATACAGTATATATCGGATTATTGGCCCTATCTCTGTATGGCAGCTGTTCCCAGCAGCTTAGTAAAGATTGTCAGTTTCACTCCCAATTAGAAAAGAATTACATTTTTCATCACTTTGGATATTTCAAGTGTTCTATATTAATGGGTTGGTTAAATGTCAAGGAATTCCAAAAATAAATACTGTTGAACAGTTTGTGAAATGCTTTATGTACGCAACAAGGACATTTCATTAAAAATCAGGATTCTAGAAAGCAGCAGAACCAGGGTTATGGTAAGTAACCAAACGTTCCCTTTCAATTCGAAGACGACCACCAACAACATTAGGTATGGGATAATGTATACCAGAGCCGTCGTGAGGGAGAAGGAACGGCAGCATACGAGGGACGCATCAGAACCATATAACCAAAGGTTAGTGGTGCAAGCATGCAACCTCAAGGACCCTCGTGCCTATTGAAGGCAAGGAAGGATCTACCACATTCAAGCAGTAGAACCAGGAGAATGTATGCTGCGTAGCCCAGCTAGCCGGCATACAGATATCGGACAGTGAGGCCCCAAGATGTAGTACTCTCCCAGGTGGGGGTAAGCCAGCACTGTCATACGCCGCAGAGACTGTGTCCGCAATGCGACAGTCACTGCCTCGAGAGGGGCTGTCCTAGGGTCTGTATACCGTGACAGACAAAGAGCTGGTCAGTATGACGCAGAGCTCTTGTCCTATCCACGTAACACCTCAATGCCTGCACCAAAGCAAACGGAGGTGGATGGAAAGACTCAAATTCCACAGATTGATTCATGTGGAAGGCTGTGATCAGGGAGGAAAGCAGGGTTTGTACACAGTGACACCCTGCTGCCATCGTCCCAAATACACATACAGGAGCTGTGTACCGACAGCGCCTGCAACTCACTGCAGGTTGCTGAGGAAGAAAGAAAGAAAAAGGCTAAATCAGGAGTCACTGATTCCATGAAAGCGGCAAGCCAACTTTCAGCCTGAAAGGCAAGGGAACTGCAGTAGACTCGAAGCTCTTTTTTCACAATACGCTCAGATACCAAACACAGAGGGTCTTACCGTCTTGAGAGGCAAAAAAGAGAAATGGCTTCCTTAGTATGACGGTTTTAAGCGCTCAGTAGGCGGGACCGGGGGCGTCATCCCAGGAAGGGGCCTATCGGCAGCTCTAGTATAGAGAGCTCAGAAAATACCTACCAATAGGCAGGCATATCCCACACCTAATGTTGTTGGTGGTCATCTTCGAATTGAAAGGGAACTAGCTTCTGTATAAAACTGACAACGGGTGCATTTCCCTTATATATATTTGCCAGCTTGAAATTGTAACTCCCTTGCTAGAAGAAGGTCATGATGTGTTTTGTACTGTGGAGTCCTTTTTCTTAATATAAATGATAATTGTTTTTCAAGAGTGCTGTCGAAAGCATTTCTTTGAGGCACTGTGCTGTGTTTAAAAGAAGAATTGGCTATGTGTTTGTGTTTGCCTCCTACAGTCAAGCCCACTCAGGGGTGGCCAATAACATTGTTAAATGTATAAATCATGGGGTCCAGTTCTCGAAAATATTAAATAATTGCATGTATCCATTTTCTCTGAGGACCAGTCTGATGATGGCATTGACAGACTAACAGGATTTAATAGGTATCTGTGGCTACTGAGCTGTCCATGCATTGCCAACCCCTTTACTGAGGCTTGTTGTGACTTTTTTGATGGATGACATCACATTCCATTCTGGCTGCTCTGGTACAAGCATGCACTTCACTTCTGATTTATATGATGGTATTGCTTACTTGGTAGAATATCTCTGTGAGGCTGGATATGATTCACAGTACCCGCAAACTGCTTCCTCCCATCACCCACGTAACTGTAGTAGTCTGCAGTTCGAACAATACATTTTATACAACTAGGTTATTCAGGGGAGGGGGTTTGTGTGTTTTTAGTCACATGGACTGATTGTGTTTTGTGAACTAATTGGCCACAATTAATGAGGACCAGAGTTTGGTATTTAGGTTGTGGTGATCCAGCGTGTGCAATCATAAATCAACAACTAACTGGAGTCACATCTACATGATGATAGGAATATGTTTGTATATGTTGTGATTGTTCACGTAAAAGAATAGTCTGCATTAAATACAGTCGGAAAACATCTCTGTATATGCTGTGTTTGTTTCCTTAAAAAGGTGCATCAATGCAAGTAAAACAAGGCCAGTTATTTTATGTATTTCCAGTTCATACGCCTCTGTACAATTGTCATTATAACAATGCTCTTTTATATTACATATTGCTGGAGAGTAGCGTGCAATGAATAGCCAGTAAAGGCAATATTTCTCAACATGAAGTGTATTGTGCGTTTCTACTCTTTAAGATAGATAGCATGTTGTTGTTTCTCTGGGGTGCTTACAGCAGATTGCTTTTAAAACCATTCTATCATGTTACATCACAGCACAGCTACATTTGTTATTTTTATGCTTTAAATCTGGTAATAGAAATTAAAATTATTACTTTTTTCTTTATAGACTGAGTTGACGCTGCTCTAGAAACTTCATTTTCCATGTGTATTAAAAAAAGAAAAATCCATGTACTTTTTTTAAAGCAATTTACTTCACTGTTTTCAGCCATTATGTGATAAAAAGCTGCATATTTCAGTTTATTTAGTTGAAATCCATTTAGGGTGCTGTCTAAACATTTCTCTCCAAGATAAACGGCAGCCCTGGTTGGTATATACAAATCAATGGAAGGGTAAATATATTATATGAGTCAATAGCAGGAAATTAAAAGGGGCCTAGTGGACACAACAAACAAGAGTAGTCAATATAAGAGCCACACTCATAAGACTGTGAAAAACAAATACACCATCATAACACATTTATTATTGTAAATAGAAGGTCTCCTTGTTTATCCATGGGTCTCACGATGATAAAGATCCCTGCAATGCACTACATTGGGGTGTGCCTATAAACAGTGTGCTTAATGGTGTTGTGTTTATGTAGGCAATTGTAAAGCACCATTACACTGGTACTGTATAGAACAATATCAGCATATTGGATTTGTGCATCTCTTTGCATAGCACTAGACAAAGCACAATTCCACCGTAGGGGCAACCGGACTGCCGTGAGATTTAATGTGTTTGTTACGTGCGCGCAAAACGCTGAGTGGTGCAAATCTGGGGTACGTCATATAGTGCCACCTACATTAAATTCTGGCGCCAGTAGACATGTTTACATTTTTTGTTGTTGTTGTTTTAATTACTCCTTAGCAACCATAGATGATGATGGTAGTTTCTCATTGGATTTGGACTAGTCACACGACCCACCCACACTCATCCACATACGCAGGAGAGAAGGTTCGCGTCTTGTGGGAAAGTGGTAGCAAGCATGTCGCAGCATACTTTTACACTGTTAACAATTAGTTATTTGTTTAGCAAGTCAAAGTCAAGGTACGTGGGCAATAGTAGACTTAACAGGTAACAATATTTTGCTTTGTTTTCGCAAGCCTCTTCATTACCACGAAAGTTAAGCTTTGCTAGTTTCTAAACACATTTTGTTGATTTAAAAATGCGAACGCTTTGGTTAGATGCATATAATCCCGGATTTATGTTAAAACCAAATCAGTTGTTGCAGCTAATGTAAATCGAATCCATTAATACAATTCATTGCAGCTGAATTCACGAGCTTTTTTTCGGTAATGTGTCAAACGTTTGGGCTACTCAGATCTGCAGTCTTAGGTTTCTTAATATAGCAATTTTGGTGTTAAGAGAGAGTGTATATAGATATACAGTACGATTGTTTGTTTTTGTTTTTACCCAGTAAAATACTCTTATTTCTGAATGGAATAATATTAAATAATAATAATAATAATAATAATAATAATAATAATAATAATAATAATAATAATGACAATTAAACTACATCTACCCACATCTAAAATGATTTCTTGTAAGAAAAATAAATAAATAAAAATCACAGGCTGCTATATGAGTCTTGTCGTGGATGAGAGAGATGTGGCAGAATTTCCTTTTTACAAAATATTACAAATATGGGTGTGATTAGATATGGGGGTACATTTTGTGAAAAATATTTACTGTAGCGGCAAACACTGAAAACTCTAGCAGCAAACACTGAAAAGCTCTCTGGTGCTAAACTTTTAAAACAGTTTAACACCAATTCTCTGAATGATTTGCACCCCTGACGCTGTAGCAGCAAGTCATCATGTTGGCACCTCGCAAATATGAGTCCTATGAAAATGCTGCAGTACATGCATGGAAACAAATGAGCCGACAGATCATTACAGTGACGGCTGCTTCTGGCGAGCACAGCTTTAACACACTGAAATTGATCAAGACATATTTGCGCGCGCAAAGATTGTCAAATTTGGCCATGCTGTCAGATGAGAGTGAAGTTGACAAGAATTTAGAATACTCAGATTTGATAAAGGACGTTGCTGCTGCTAAAGCTAGAAAAATGACTTTGTAATTTATGTTCTTAGTAATTTAGTCATGTGTCAAAGAGGGATTTTTTGTTGTTGTTGTTGTTATTATTATTATTATTATTATTTATTTATTTCTGCCTGGTTATTCTCCCCTCCAATCTGTCAGAACCCACTTACAGTTGGGCATTACAGTATTTTTCAGTAGGCCTATTGGGGCAGTGTCCTTTTAGAAAAAAAAATATGTGATATATTTGAAGTAGACTGGAATTCTGAGTGCTTTGAAGTTGTGAATTATATGAAATGATAATGTCTAAAATGAACTGAAACAAGTATTCAGTAACAATTTCATATCATGAATATATCTTAACGTTAGTATATTCTACACAGCCCTGATTCTACACAGAAACGTGTCATAGACACCCCTATCTATTACTGATGACAAGTGTCTTTGTATAAATTAGGGATTACCTTACAAGGGGAGGTCATGGGAAAACCAATTAACTATTGTATTTCTACATATCCTCACTCAAGTCAATGGTACTATTTATCCTGTAGAGAATCCTGTAGAGTTGAAGGCTTGCATATTTAAACTTGAGAGGCTGAACAAAGTAGTGCTGGCATCCGGCTGGACTTTTAAACGTAACCAGTAAGGAACAGTTGCTAAAACAGTTGTTAGGAGACTGCTGAAGCCATATCCTCATTGAGTATTCAAATCACGGGCGAAACTCAAAGGGGAAAAAGCCTTACGATACTGTAAGACAATTAACTACAGAGTACAGAGTGTTTGACGGCTGTAAGAGGAAATCCTCTTTCCAGCCAAGCAAGTCATTTAGACAGGCACATTTGTGTTGAACATTTAAAAATAGGTCCAAATAAACACTCAAACCGCAAGGATTTGTTTAAATCAACAATTGGAATCTCCCCAAAAATTGTTATGACTGGTTCCCAAATTGCCGTGCATTTAGTTGGACCAAGATTGTTGTCTTTTTGCATAGTCTTTCCATTGATTTACAGGCAGCAGTGTGGAGTAGTGGTTAGGGCTCTGGACCCTTGACCGGAGGGTCGTGGGTTCAATCCCCGGTGGAGGACACTGCTGTTGTATCCTTGAGCAAGGTACTTTACCTAGATTGCTCTAGTAAAAACTCAACTGTATAATGGGTAATTGTATGTAAAAATAATTTGATATCTTGTAACAATTGTAAGTCACCCTGGATAAGGGCGTCTGCTAAGAAATAAATAATTGAAAAATAATTGAACACAGTGGCTGCATAAAACACGCTGGCTGGAGAAACGATTGTCACATGAAATAAGAATTAATAGCAATTGTAATGCTTTCAACCAAAGCAAAGACTGTCATTTGCTGGCACCCTCTCTAAAACTTAAACACATGGTTATCAAAGCAAATAAGAACAGAAGCAACAGAAAACACTATGCAAATAATATAGGGTCTAACATATCTGACAGATAATAATGTTTCATGGATTTGTAAAGAGCCAAATGTGTCGGACACATCCCCATTGGTATCCACTGTAAAGCTTCCACCCCAGAGGTTATTACCAGTCTTGGTTGCCCAGTTATTGTGAGGTGGTTTGAGATATTGCTCTTTGTAAACCATGTAATTCTGTTACTTTTACTAATAGTCCTGGCAATTCTACATTAGGGATACAACTCAGATTCTGCAGAGCTGTTAACATGTGTCCATCTTGTTTAAATAATACATGCAGCCCCCTACTCCATTATGTAAACCACCAAAAAAGGCATGTCAGTTGAAAAGTCCCAGGTGTACAGTAAGAATGGGCATGGTGAGACCACAGTGTCTGCCAGCAATCACGTGAACACCCAGTTAAACTAGCCACAGTCTGTAGGAAGGACATGTCAAGAGCTGTCTGTCAGCAGTTTACGGATACAGCTCAATTTAGAGGCCAGTGGTGTATTGAACTGTATTTAATGCAAACTGTGCGGTTACTGTATTTTGATTTAACTTTCACTGTCAAGGCAAACCGTGTATCAATAACCAATAGGTAATTAATTCAATTGATTATTTTTTTCTAATTGATTTTCTAATTGGATGCTGAAAGTTACTGTATTTTTATATATCTCTCTTACGGCTTTTATAGGTGTGAAGGTCATTCATACTGTACTAAGATATGGATAACTGTTAAAACCTTCATATGTTAGCTGTTGTATATTGATACACACTACTCTGCACACAAATGAATATAGATGATTGTGCTGTAGAATATTCAAGCACATTCAAACTCATTGAAATGGGAATCATTGTGGTTGGCTACTGTTATTGGTTCAAGGAAATGTTACTATCCATACCTGTTACTATACATGCATCCCTGCAGATAACTGCTTTAAACATCCCAGCATGCTTTGTGCAATCTAGTATGACTTTCAGAAGCAAAAACAATTAACAAAAAAAACACTCCTTTATACAGTATTCATTTTCCATAAGTGGAACTGCAACTAACACAGAACAGAATAATAACCATAGATAATTAAACTGCAGTCTAAAATAAACCTGCTTGTTAATTTGACCATACAAGTCATATATTATATTTTGTAAAGCCCCTGATACAGTGATGAAGTTACAGAGTATTGAATAAGTGTAGAAAAAATGAATTCCTTTCTAACTTGGTGGTTGAAGAGCTGGTTTAAAGAAACATCAGTTTTAAAGCCCCTTTGCTGTTGTCTATACTCTTACATTATTCGAATTGCTGTAAATCTGTGCTAGGGTTTTATATACCAACTGGGTTTCTATTAAGAGACCACTGAATGTGTGTTCCAATTCCAGCAGTTCCTGGAATTAAGAAGGGGCAATTAGCACACAAAAAATAAGATAATTCTAATTCATTCTTTGTTAAATTCGTACAAAGAATGACAAAATGTATAATATGATGCAAGTGTGTTTAAAGCCTTACAGGGGTATTTGCATGAAAATTAATCTCTCTAAAAATGATAGAGCACACTACAGTCCCCGAGTCCCTTTAGACCGTCCCACTTCACTATGTAGATTAGGTTCCCACAAGCAAAGTACAGTATGCATTTGCATACAAGAGACAGTTACCACCTGTCCTGGTTAAGAATAGAGAAGTAACTCCTTTGGCAATCCTATGATTACAGTGCTGAAGTGTAATATATGAAATCACTGCAGCAGCCCCCTTATTAGCATTTGGGGAAATCAATACCAGTTTTGATTTTTTTTTTTTTTTAGATCTTTGCAGCAGTTCTTTAGCATAGGTAGAGAAGCCACCAGCGTTAAGGTTTCTTCTCTTAATTTGGGTTGCCACTACTGTACATGAGCCCCTTAATGACAACTGCGACTTCCATTACTTGTTGCAACATGTTGCTGCTCAAATACAGATTGTGGTTTATATTTACATGCAGCAGCTAATGTTTGTATTCCATGCTGAATGTGATCAGATTCAATTCCCAAGGGCCCACCTCCATTTGGTTTATCTTCCCGTCCTATAATACAGCATGCCTGGTTTGCCTTATTTAGCACCACATCATTAGCCAGTACTCTGCCTTCTTAATGATTGCATCTTGGACAGTAATATTGATGTTTTGCATCTAGCTCTTCAGCCTGAATGAGAACCCCCCCTCACTCTGCTTTCCTTCAGAAGCCCAGCTTCATACTAAAATTATACTCCTTTTTATAAACTCATTTTTAATGTTTTCTTTCAAAGTCTGGACTGTTTTTTATAATGTATTGTTACCCTCAACATATTTACTTGTCTTCACTGTTTTTCTTACCCTTGTCACGTGTCCACGGCATGTACTGATTCAGTCGTTTGGTGTCAACACCAGATCACGCCTGGAGGCCTTCAGATACTGGTCTGCTTGCTATCCCTAAAATAGCACTTGGTTCACAAGGTGTATTAAGGACCCTTCTTTCCTTCTTTCAAGACGCATATTGGAAAGGACTCTGAATAATGTAATCTAGCATGTTCGTACTGTCCAGTCTAAAACATGTGCAATGCTTTTGCATGCTCTTGCATGAAAATTCAAATTGAAATATCAAAAATATAGTGTACTTCTTTTTAACATAAATATATATATTTCAGTCCCAAGGAGGACATTTGAAATGCTTTTGAAAGCAGTTCTTGCATCCAACACGCATGTAGTCATATCACCTTTCCTTTAGTCAAGTGATCCAGCAATAATTCCACAATGCTTGTCACAATAGCTCCTTTCAAATTAGCCTACGTTTATTCAGTAAGACAACGAATATATAACATAAACTAACTTGCTTCTAGTTTCATTTCTTTCCGTTTTCTTGCTATGTTTACGATAGCAAATGCTGTAGCCTCTGTCGTTTTAGTTCACAGTAATAAATTGGTTGAACATTTCTCTAGAAAAAGTGTTTAAAAGATGTAATGTTTTAAATAATAATAACACACATGCTGTAGATAAGAAAAAGGTTGTGTATGCCTTTGCTATCGAGCCTGCAAATAAATGACACAGTGTAACTAGTTCGATAAGACAGGGCATTAATTATTGACCCAGAAAAGATGCAGGAGATTGAAAAATGTGACCTTGAAACAAAAATGTTATTCATTTTAATGTGTAGACTTGACTTTGAGGTGGTACCGCTATCTCAAGCCTTCCATTAAACTATTTAAAGTTTGCTTTTTGAAAACCTGTGACAGGATGATTAATGGTAATAATAAAAAATAAATGTTGAGGGAATTCATAGCCTGGATCCTTGCAAACTAGTTTGCATGCAATACACACTACCTACGACAATACAGTAGTATACTACCAAGCTGTATTGCAGTGCATATTATATTTGTGTTGTTTATATACAGCTGGTGTAAGCCATTCAGGCCCATTTTCAAAAATGTACATTGCAGCAAATGTAGTACAATATTTAGATTTTTTTTTTTCTTTGATCAACCCTCAGATATACAGTAAAAAAGCTTATGTTTCTAAATTGCTTCACAGTAATCAATATAAGTTGTAAGCATACTTTAACCAAAACGAATACTGTACAATAGAAGAAGTATTTGTTGTCTGTAGAAAAGTATGCCTATTCTCTATTTGTGATAAGATTAACAAATGCATTTGACTTTGAATGACAGAGAACACAGCAGATGCATTCCTACTGTGCTGTGCCTTTGCCATTGGTGTCACTTATAGATCATATATTGCTCTGTCATTCTCAATATAACAATGATAATACAAATGAAAATAATAATCATACATAGATATATAAATATACACAAGGGGTGGGCACCCCGTCACAGGGTGTTAACAATGAAAAGAAAAATTACAGGTAAGTTATTTAAACAGTTGTAGCAACACCTGGGGACGTGTAATGCTATATTTTCGGAACCCCGCTAATTACTCTTTAGAGTAATAATTTAGTTTGATGGAAATATCCCGTTAGTTCTTTTAGGATGATGGTAACAAGTACAGTACACACTGCCTTGAGGTTCTTCCACTTAGTTACCAACTGTTGTGTTTCCATAAACATAACATGCCACTCTGTAAGTCATTCAGATAATACAGCAGCACAGCACAGTACACTGCCTATTTTATGCACTGACAGAAAATATGCGGATGTCAAGTACAAAGAACTGACAGTGCAATGGCAAATGAAAGCAAGTACTGTAAGTTTGAACAGAACATTATTATTATGTTATTGAATGCACACTTAATTCATATTTTATATAAAATGCAGTTTCGGTTCATTTCATAAAAAAACAGTTTTTAAAAATCCTGCAGTCAGGAAAAAAAAAAACAGCCTCACAGACTTGCCTTTAACCAAACAATGATGACATTATTCTTCTGAGTACAGGCCCTCCAAACGCTTTTGATTTGAATATTAACATCCTGCCCACCATGCCTGTTATTACTGGGGATATCACCATAAGAGTGCTCATACATATTTGCATACTGATGTACAGAATACAACCAGATATCTTTACAAATGTGTTTATAGTAAAATGCATTAAATGCAGAGGGACGATAAAACAGAAAAACATGCAGTAACCCTGTCAGTATTGTGAGGGACAGTGCGGGCTGTAGGACAGCATGGATGCAATGAGATGCAAGACTGCAAGTTTCCTTTTTTCAGCAGCAGTACATGACCATTTCTAAAGGGAAGCTGGGAATAGAAATATGCATACGGTGAAGTATTTTATCCAGAATGGTCACTGAGTCATCACTTTTGAGATTTTAAAGGGAAGTTTTCATGGTTCCTTCTTTGAAGTAGGCAATGGCTGACAGTTGCCAGTGCTGCTGCTTTTTCATCTTTTAAGTATAAGAACTAAATTTGCCAATGCCAAATAAGGAAATAAAGACATACTGGCTTCCATTGTCTGTAGTGTTAATATCCGAAGTCTACTGACTCCTGAGAGTAACTTTAAGAAAACGTCAGCACACTAAAACACTCCTTTTATCTGCCAGTAAATAATTATAGACAGCTGAAACAGCACAATATAAATGGCCTTGGGTGAAAGCTAAATCTGCTTTTGCTGCGTCATTCTTTAAACTACCTGCCACAAATAGTTAGGGGCAATTGGGACAACTATCAGGCACGGCTAGCTTTGAAATACCGAACCTGGTCTGGATGAGAAATGAGTTGGCAGTACCTGTCATACACATGGAGACTGCAATGCAATCATCATTTGAAATAAAATAGTGATAGCATATTATTCTGTACAGCGTAAATCCATATTTCTATTATTTGCCATTATGTTTGGCATGTATTGGACTCTAGGGAGTGGGGGCCAGCAATAAGAAATGGTTAATTCAGCAATTACATTATATACATTTAGCTAATAGAATATGAAATCGTTTTTAAGTAATGTGTGCTGTTTTAGGGTATATTGCATCATATCTTAGCAAACATGATATTGTTGGCAGTTTTATTAACAAGGATTAAGTCCTGTGAAAAAGCATTTGAACGTTTATGTAGATTTCCCACAAAAGGTAGAATCATTCCTAAAACATTTTGGTAGCATCTTTTGATTTTGTAGTTCATTGTAGTAGATTGGAAATGTCAGTTTGTGTGTCCTACAGTACCTACACTTGTACTGAAGAATAAAAGAACATTAATTCCAGGAAGGTATTTGAATCAATGCCAAGGAGGGCTGACCTAGATCAACTGTGATTAAATCAGGGGTAGCAAGGTTCTGGGAGGAAAGTCACTGAAATAGCATTAGAACTAATTCCCCCATCCCCTGCACAAAAGGAATAAAAGTCATCTTTCATCTAACTAATTTTCTCCTTGTTCCATTCCCTAGATTGTCTTTTCGTGACTGATTATTTTACCCGGACGCCTCGAAAACTGAATGCATTCCGGTCATTTGCCAGTGTGGAGCTGTTCCATTTTAATATGCCTGATGACACCGTGGTTGCTGTCTGGAACCTGATCACGTTTAAGGAACAAGGCGGCACGTTCGGAGACAGCTGCCCTGACCGTAACGTCACTGTGTGAGTATGACCTTTCTAATGTGCTACGAATGTCTAGAGGGAGAAAACAGCTGAAAAATAAAATGAGCGACTGAACCTTGAAAAAATGTGGAATTGTTTTGTACTTAAAGTAGGAATTCTAAAGTCCTCTATGCTAAAGTCTCACTCTGAAAGTTGAGCAAAAGTCTTGAAATAATATGCTAAAATGTGTGATGACATTTCAATGCCATATCTCTTTCTGGGCTGTAACAATTTGTATAATTTACACAGACAAAATGGAATCTGGTCAAAACAGATCTAAATCCTATTGCAAAGTGACACTGACATGAATCTAAACAGACACGAATCATTAAAGTCAAGTGATAATCAACATCATTCTTCAGGACATTCTTACATACCATAAGCAATGTGCAGATGTGGCAGATGCAGCAGTACTTCTGAATGTTGCTATCCGGTAATTCAGATATTCTTCATTCTTCACACCATTACTACACTCAACGCTCCAGATAAGCTGCGTACTGGGTGTTTTACGCATTGAAAAAAATATGAATTTCTAATGATGTTCAAATTGAATGCATACGAAATATGCATAGCAATTTTGCGGCATAGCTTGAGTTTGCATGTTGGTCAGGTTTGCAAAGCAACATGTAATGTTGTTCTCTAATAACACTACAGTTTTGGGTGCTCTTCTGCTATAGCAAGAAAATACTGGGTAAAATGTTTTGCCGCATGACATAATACAACAATAAGTATCACCACATAAATACTAGAATTGATTAAAAAGGCTAAATAAGTATTTTCTCTAGATTAAACATACTGTATATGTATTCCTAATGTTGGCAACCTTGGACATTCTATAATGTGTTCATGCAGCACCAATTTTCACTCCATCCTTTTATAATCTGCATATCCCTTTGTTGCAGAGGAATTAGTGATATATAATCGAAGTTGTTTTAATGGTCGGGAACAGGTTTTAAGCATCCCTGGATAATCTTAACAGCATTCGGAACCTTACTGCAATAATGGCAATAATTTTTTTTTAAGTGTTGGAAGAAAACTGTCATAGGAAGAATATGTGTTTCTTTTTCATGACTATTTTGACAAGCGCTTGATCATTTATAATAAATATTACCTGCCGCAAATATTATTGGTGCAGACAGACACGCTCTTTATTTCCGTCTCAGTAGTGATATTCACAGTTATATAAATTTAATTTTATATAACAAGCCTAGCCTAAGGCTGAGAGGAGAGAGTGATTGCTGCTCGTTTTCTACATTTTATTGTTTTAACTTTGTTTTTGTTTAGTTGAGTTTGTGTTAGTTTTAATAGTTATAGTTACAGTTTCATTTGATATTTTATTGTTTTATTTTTCATTTATCACTTCTGGGTAATTATTATTATTTATTTCTTAGCAGACGCCCTTATCCAGGGCGACTTACAATCGTAAGCAAATAATTCTGTGGCGATTGCTACTTTTCTCAGATCTGGGGCTCCTGCTTGTTGCTGGGGTCTGTGTTGTGCCCTGCTTGCCTGTCGATTTGCTGTTCCTGCGGTTGTATCCTGTCCTGCCTGCCGCCGCGTGTTGCTGCTGTGGTTTGTCTCCTGCCTGCTGTCGGGTCTTGCTGCTCCTGTGGTCTGTGTCCTGCCCTGCCTGCCTGCCGCCTTGCCTGCCTGACTGCTGTGGCTTGATTCCTGCCTGCTCCCCTGCCTGCTGTCAGGGCTTGCTGCCGCGTCCTGCTGCTGTGCGTGTTGTTTTGCCTCGGTCTCTTGCTGCTTTTTGTTGCTGTGGCCAGCACTGGCTGTGTTGGTGGTCCGTGCTGTTGGCTCGGGGTTGCTTGCTGCTGCGGCTGGCTGGTGCGGACAGTGTGTGTGCTGTGGGGTGGCTGTGCTGCTTTAGATTACCAGTGGGATTTTCATTAACTGAACTTTAATTGGTCCTGACTATTGGTCATGATTTCTTACTCTGTGTCAAGGTTATTGAGTCTACGACCCCTCACTTCTTTTGTTTCTAAAAGTAAGTTACATGATATCTGTCATAGCTTGGGAATTTGGCACAGACGCCCTTATCAGCACAGAGGATCTGGTCGTAGGCTGGTTTACGGTAATAATTATATCTGCAATATCAGTATTATTTGGTCACTTTGTCGTCAGTGCTTACCTCTGGGTCGTGGTATTGATCTTGGCTGTCTGCGCTATCTTCCTAAAACTCTGTGCGCTCAAAACCCAAGCATTTTCTGTCAAGAAATTCTACTAGGTTTGTTCTTTTTAATACTCGTTCTTTAAATAATAAGGCTTTGATTCTTAATGAGTTTATTACTGACCCGAAAGTGGATTTTTTATGTTTAACTGAAACTTGGCATCTGCCGAATGACTTTCTGCTGTTGAATCAAGTTATACCCCCCTGGATATGGTTATACTGAAAAATCTCGTACTTCTGGTCAGGGTGCTGGCTTAGCAGTTATTCATCATTGAGACATTGATCTAAACATGGTTCCTGTACAGAATGTTACATCTTTTGAGTGTATAGTTTTTAATATAAAAGGATCTCAGCCTTTGCTTGTATTTGTCTAAACCACATACTGTGTTTATATCTGAGTTCTCAGAGCTGTTAACGCTGCTCTGTCCAGCCTCTGGTATTCTTTTACTTGGTGATTTTAATATACATGTGGATTCCCCTGATTGTACTGCTGCTGATGACTTCTTAGATACCTTGGATTGCTTTGGTCTTACTCAGCATGTTAATTTTCCAACACATAATCGTGGCCACACATTAGACTTGGTTAATTCTTATGACTTGGGAATTTCCAATTTACAAGCAATTGAACTGGGTATCTCTGACCGTAAGGCTGTTTTATTGGACGTGGCAGTACCTCCACCTAATAAAATAGCAAACGGATTATGACTTTTCGTAGACTGAATTTGGTGAACCCAGCTAGGATGTCGGAGGAAATTACAAAAGCTTTACTCAATGTAGCTCAGTCAGTTTCGCTAGAGGACTCTGCTGCTCTTTACAATGTTATTGAGTGTTTAGCTCCTATTAAAACACGTTTCATTTCCTTTGCTCATTCTTCTCCCTGGTACACTAGTGAGCTGTGTACCATGAAGGCAGCAGCACGGCGTCTCGAGCGTCTGTGGAGGAAGACGGGGCTCACTGTTCATTTACAGGCTTGTGAACCACATCAGCTGGCCTATAGGGATGCGCTTAAGGCTGTCTGAGCCTTTTTTTATTCCAGCCTTATTGAGAGTGGCCGCAGCAATCCCAGAGTCCTTTTTTCCACTACTAATAAAATGCTTGAGCCAGTTAAGTCTGTTCTTCCTCCCTCTATTGATCAGTGCAATATATTCATGCAGTTCTTTAAAAATAAAATAGATAATATTAATATTCAGTTGTTGACTTCACTTCCTGCAGTCGTCCCAGTTATGCCCTTTTCAGCCTCCACGGGGCAGATTTTCTCTTATTTTATTGATGTGGACTCTGCTTATGTGGCTGAGTTGGTTGCCAAATTGACACCTACTACCTGTGCCTTGGATCCTATTCCTACGTCCTTAATCAAATCCAGTTTCTCTGCTCTTAGTCCATTTGTTACTATCTTCATTAATGAGTCTTTGAAATCACGTGTTTTTGAAATAAGAGCTTATAACTAAATAAACTTTAAGGTTTGTTTGCTGCAGTTAGGAAAGCAACTTGCAGGCTTTTGTCACAGACAGTGCAGATAATTGTAATGACAGCAGTGGTTGTTCTGATGGCTTGTGTAGTATCCAACTAAAGGAGGAAATCCTGCTCAGCAAAATGGGAAGAATCCATCTTCATGTTACAAATCAGGAAACACACCATTGTGAGGGCTTAGATGGTTGTTTGGTTCTTGTTTTGTAAAATGAACAAGTGTTTTCAGGTTGAGAATAGGGCCTTTAGTTTCAAAGGAAAATATTGAACATTTTCTCTGTAGAAAGCATTTTACTGAAACAAAAAATCAAATGCTCCCCATAATTAGAGCTCTCAACCTAATTTATATTCCTATAAGTAATGGTTGTAGCTGGGGTGTGCCGAATCTGAATTAGCACTCAGTATTTGGCATGAATTTGGGCATGAATGACAAAGTCCCTTTGCAAATTCTGTATCTGAACAAAATCCAAATGTACAGGTTCCAAAAACATAGACATGATGAAGGATGGGTCCTTGGCACACCCTTAGTTGTAACAGTGTCTAAACTGAGAAAGTTCTGGTGCACATTACAAAAACGCTGGCTTTCTCTGGTCACGTGGCATCTCATTTTAATCTTGCTGAATACATTTTATAATATGAAATGTTGAAGATAACCAGATCAAAATGGATATGTGATTGATTACAGTGATGGATATTAGGGGAATAATAATAAGAATAATAATTTGAATAACTAAAACTATTTAAAGTATATCAAACACATTTTGCAAATCATGTTTATTACAGAATAGTGTGTTATGTGATTATTGTAATGATCAATAAACAGTGCACTCACATTCTAAGAAATATTTACAATCACGTTATTTTTAGGGCAAGAAACCGAATTTGTAGACCAGAGCACAGAAAAATACCATTCGGTATACTGAGAGTTTATAATTAATCCAGCATTTGTTCAGCGATTGGGTCGGATTAAAAACAAAACGAAGCAGCAGGATAGTTGAGTCGATGGATAAAGACTGTGGTCGATTGCTCTGAGGTCAATAAGTCAGGTTTTGATTCAAGCTGACTGCACCCAATACACACAACAGAACTGCAGCCTTTTTAAAGTAGTCTAATCAGTTCCGACTGGGATGCAAAGGCAGCTTCTACTCTGGACCCTGGGTTTTTCAATCAGCAGCAGAGAAATGAATCTGAAGCATCAGAGATTGCCCTGGAGCTACTCGATGTAGTTGGAAGTTATGCAGGTTGGATGTAGATGCAGCAGTGAATAATTTACAAAGGCAGAAGGGTTATCGAGCAATTTAAAGCACTGATATTCCTTCTCCATAACACTGTCCAGCTAGAACAGATGGAGCTGATCAAGCTTTGCAAAGTGAAAGACAAAGCACAGGGTATTAACAGCGCCTGAAGCATGGGCTATTCATTAAAACAGTTGATGGACAGTTTTCATGCACTTGTGTATTTAGGCTAAGCTTCACAGCGCTTACACTGAAATTCACAGTCTTGTCAGTTTTGTTGTCGTTCCTTGTTTCCTCATTGACACCCTCAGTGGTCCTGCCTTTTTTGTTGACAGTCATGGCCTTTTGCTGAAGGCCTGTTAGGATTTTACTAGGTGCCGGTGTCCTGCCATATTTTTCACCCTACTGAATTTTGCATTGCTTTGAGATATGAGAATGCGTCAGTGTTTCGTTGAATTTTGTCCATGTGATTACTTATGCTATTAATGCATAACGCATTAATGTTTAACTGTGAACTTTCGGTATTACAAATAAAATGTACATTTTAGACATCAAAACACAAAATAGCTTGTGAATGGTAATTTACTCCCATCACGTTTCTTTAAAACTGACCATATTAAATTGTTATTTTAAGATTTTACTCCAAATCGTGTAATACCAATACGTTAGTAATAAGTCATAGTTAAGTAATCATCTGTTTAATCTATATAGTTACATAAACTATTGTTACTGACAAGGGTCTATAATGCCCGAAGCCGCAGGCACCCTGGAAGTAACAATAGTCTTCTTATTGGAATCGGTCAAGAAAATAAGTGAAGCAAGGTTGAATAGTAAAGACAACTTTATATATTTTGTTTAAATATAGCTGATACAGCATAAGTAAATCAATAAATAACATGAATAAATAACAGAGAATGTTTTTGAAGTTCATACCGCAGGTTTTCAAAGTCTTTCTCTGTCTCAGTCTCGTTTGTTCACTGCTGCTTAATCCAGTGTATATGCTGCCCGTCATATTTGTTTTCGTTGAGCTGAATTTGTTTGAATTTCAGAAAGTCAGAAAACAGTGACAGTGGCGTTTTGATCACCGTGTTTTGTAATTAATTTTCTGTTAAGTCACAGAATCGGTGTTCAGTCATTTTACTTTGTTGTGAGGAGTGGAGATGAAAGATGGTCCTTTGAAAAGGGGCGGGACTGACAGTGATGTGAACCAGTCACATGACAGATGGAGACTATTGGAGGCCGGTGGTGTAAGGATGTCAGGGGGCAGTAGTTCAAGCTATTTTTGCTCCTATGATGAGGCTTTAACCAATCCAGGCCAGAATTTCCAACCACTCGCTGCTTGGATAAAGGCATCTGCCAAATAAATAAATAAATTAATAATAATAATAATAATAATAATAATAATAATAATAATTTGTACAGTATCTCACAGATTCTTAGATATATTACCAGATTCTGCTGAGTCAATGCCCAGGGGGCGTAAAGTTGACATTAAGGCAAAAGTGTGTGGGGGCGTGGACTCAGGCAGGTGTGAAGTTACAGGCATTATTACAGAGGGAGTATTTTTAACATTGGGTAGGTAGATTACATTTACAATTAGGCCTGCTTAAAATTCAAAAGGTAGAGCACAGCCCACAGTCGCACTAAAGAATCAACAAGTGCAGTTAACATATTTATTGACGGGTGAAATACAATTCAACATTGCTGCAGTTTGTCCACTGTTTTGTCATTTCAAATATTTTCACAAAATAAACATTAAACTTTAAAGCTACAGTGTGCATGAAAAACCACATCATAGGAGGCTGTGTGGTCCTGTGGTTAAAGAAAAGGGCTTGTAACCAGGAGGTCCCCAGTTCAAATCCCAGCTCACTCATTGACTCACTGTGTGACCCTGAGCAAGTCACTTAACCTCCTTGTGCTCCGTCTTTCGGGTGAGACGTTGTTGTAAGTGACTCTGCAGCTGATGCAATATTATTTGAAATAATTGTGCATGTATTTGCATACGGGAAATACAGTATAACTAATAAAAACACATTTTTCTGACACTGAACAATGAAATAGTGTTTTAATTTAATGGTAAGTGGTACATTTGCCATTCACTTTATTGCTTGTGATATACAATATTGTGTTAAAATACCCACTGCTTGTTTACTTCCCCATGCACTGTGTGAATGAAACACGTGCGAACAGGTTCCCTTTTCTCAACCAAAGAAAAATATCATAAACTCTGACAAAAGTGAGATCTCTGGTGGCTGTAGTACTGTGTTTCAGGATGGAATCTAAATATTTAAAGCTATTAAAATGTATTTTTTAATAAAAATAAGTGTACACTGACCATGACTCGCTCCTTTCTGGGCACTCTTTGTACGTGTGGTAGGATAGCATCACAGCCCACGCTGTTACTGTCAGGAATGAGAGACTCTGTTTAAGCTGCAGTTTAAGCTCTGTTGCGCATGTAAATAGAACAAAGACAAACAAAGAAACAGGGCATGAGGGCCAAAACCAAAGGTTTACACAAAATACAAACCAATACAGGCTGTAGGCTGGGCAGTCGCCTTCACTACACATCACCAAAAACACAGTCCATACACTCACCTAAACTCCTTGCACCAAACAGCCGCTTTCTCCCTTTTTTATACATGTGGCCATTCCCCAATTCACACTCAATTACCTAATTGAGGAATGGCCACACCTGTGATTGTTGGCAGGGATGGATTTAACCCCATCCCTGCCAACCTTACATTCCCCCACACACTATTTACATCTGCCGGACTTTCGCCCTGCCACAGTACGCTTTCAGAAAATGTTGATCATTTTGGACGGCCCCTTACAAGAAGCATTTTAATGTGTGTTTCCTAACCTTACCTTGTTATCTGCAGATAGCATGAAAATATATATTTTTTATCCTTTCACGGACTCATTTATTACTTCTAGCAATAATGGCAGATCTAAATACAGCTGTTGTATGAAAACCAACATATTTAGCAGTTCCTATGATTTGATTAGAATTAAATACTCCATTATTATACTGAGATATAGACTTTAACACAACACAGGTCATCATTAGACAATCAATGTATTTTTCACACATGTGAAGATGCTTGGGCACTTTATAATGACACTGTAAGAACACAGGTCCTCTGCTTTTAGAGTACTGAGTTTAAACTCAATAGCCCAAACCAGCATTAATGTAACACCTGCAGATTAAGCTATAGGTATATCAGCATTGATTTTTTCCAGAACAATAAATATACCAGTATATTTATGCGCCCCTGTTAAGAACTCCATCTTCCACAATGCGCCAAACCCCAGCCACTTCCTGCAAAATGAATCCTCAGTGTCTCACGTGTGGAATGTACGTATGGAGATTGTCTTGCTAGTTTTTCATGATGTAGCCGTCAGCATTTTAAAGGAATGTTTCCTCTCAACAGGAACACGGGGAGCTACAGTTAAAAAAAGCAAGCAAGGTGTAATTAAGTTGTGTTTAAAATGATGATATATACCCTGTCTCCATGATAGGATTGTATAATGCTATAAAAAAATAAATTCTCTAAATCTAAAGCTTGTAAAGCTCTATGCTGGTGAATGTATTTAATGCCATTCTGCCTCACTTGTCTAACTGTTTAAGGCTTAATTATTGAATTGTGTGTCACAGTGAAATACTGGTGCTCTACACATTTTTGAGACATTTATCATGGTCTTTATATTAATGTATAATTTACACTACTTTTACTGAAAGGGAAATCAAACAGTTAATGTTACAAAACTAGCACCCAACCACGTCTGAGTGGTTTGTAACAAGTGTGGTTGTGACAAATAGTATTGTATTTCCCTAGGGGTGATGAACTTTGAGTTGATATACCTTGTAACCCAGGTAACTGTTACTCCGGTAAAGGGAGTCCTCCTACAATTAGGGAATGTGTATGTTATCCAGGTAAAGGGAAAATGCAGGTTATGCAAAATTCTTGGAACACACTTTTTCTAATAGCATACAAGTCTGTCCATCTCAACTAATGACACTGTGTGGTATGTCCTTGTTTCAGCAATTCCAATGCTGATATTCCATATTTCACATTCTTATTTTCTCAGTTAAAACATGAACAAAAACTGAGATTAAACTAAATGAGAAACAAAACGGGCTGATGTAAAATGTAACTAAATTAATTAATTAAAAAAAAATGTACATAATAAGTTGTTGAAAATACCTCGTTATTTTATGATTTAAATAAGAGCATGTCATCTTGGCCCATTAGTGTAATTAGGTTTAACCATGAATTTCAGTTAATCAGAATCTAATTTAGGTTTTGAGCAGTAACAGAAGAACACAAATAAGTAAACGCAAAAGTAAATGGCAAACCTCATATTAGGCCAAAAGTCTTGCCTAGAAAGGAATGAAGATACAACTAAATCTCAGGTAATGAAGTCTTGTAGGTGAGTTAAGATGTTAATTTGCATTTCTAAAAAGCTATTAGCAATTCCTGAGCAGGAAGCATGGGTTGTGGAAATGATTGGGAAAGCTGTGTAAATTGGCCCCTAATTTGTGTGTTCTATTTATACCACACACAGCTCTGTTTATATGGTCTTTTTAATAAAATGGTAGGCTTTAATAATATATGACCTTTTAAGAGTAAATTAAAAAGCTGACATGCCACTCAAATGTGTTTGGATTAATTACTGTATTAGGTGCTCATGCATGGCTTGTTATACACAGAGAGATTGACAGCATACAAAGTGTGGGTATTATACTGTAGGTCAAAAAGAATATACTAATGATGAAGGTTACACATTAACAATATCATTACAGTAAATTATTATATTGGTATTATGAACAGGGCGTCCTTAAATACATGCAGTATTGGAGATTACATGGACAAGCCAGTTGTAAAGGGACTGCTTGCGATATAACGGGCAGTGGATGTGCATCCAGGTTCCAATCTGGCAGATTCTGTGCATTAGCTCTGGTTGGTCAGAGAACCCCTGAAATGTTAGAGACTTTGGGTTGAACAGAGCTGTGAGCTTGATTGATTGATTGTGAACTGGCAAATCAGGTCTGGCTGGGGCACCATAATATCTGATATACCTCAAAAAGCCTCCTATTGTGACACGTTGCTTACAACTGCTTGAAGTATCTGAAGAATACAAATATGAACATGCAAACTGGGTTTGTCTACCCCCTACACATGTTCCCTCTATTTGATGAATCTCAATCTTATGACCCAGCCAGCTTGGCTTCATTCATGCCAACATTAGCCTCTCCGATCTCAACGTTGCCTTGCATTACTATAACAACTGTATAACAAATGTATCACAACATCCAATAGAGTTCAACTTTGAAAATGTCTACACATGTTTATTTAGTTCTGTTTTTTTTTGCCCCCCCCCCCCCCCAATGTTTGTGGTCTTTTTTATGTACTATAAGGACTGTGCTTTTTCTGCGTTTACAGGTATTTCAGATCTGGAGCACCACCTGTTATCGACCCTTTTCACACTAGTTTTCCGAAGGACACCATTGTCCCAGGATCATTTGCAGTGACCCTGACTTGGACACTGCCCAACAGAACCACAGGGGTGTTCAATATTACCAGCCCCCTGCCTGGAGACTGGTTCCTTGCTGCACATTTACCGAAGGATGAAGGAAAGATTTCTGTCAAGGTAAATCTCATCTAAACGTTATATAATGACTTATGGGAATATAGAAAGTGACAACTGTTTTTGAACCAGACAGATTTATTATATCTGGACAATTTTTTTACATAAACATTCAACAGAAATTAACTTCAATTTCTCATATGGCAGATACTGTTTATTTGATTACTTATATTGAATTGAAGTAATAAAATTCTGACATATAGTATTTGGTCAGTTGTTTAGTGTCATACAGTATATACATATAAGAATACATATGTTTCCTTTAATTATTTGATGCTAAAAATGATAGTATCTTACAAAAGAATGTGATACATCTTACCTGCTGTGCACTTACATTCGCTACTTAGGTCTCAAATGCTCAGTTTTGAAAGAAACACATATAGTAAATATTTCACCTGGAGAGTGAACTTTTCCCCACCCCTTCAACGCCTTCTTTCCTGCCATTAACCAACCAGCTGCTTCCCCTATTGACTGACAGTGACTGTCAGTCAGTAGCATAGCCCTAAGATGGTGCCAAGTGTAATATCAGATATTATGTTTTAAAATGGACTGTTTCCATACAGAAGTAAAACTAAAGTTCAGTTCATGATATGCTGCAGTTGAACCTTCAAATAGCTATTTTCTCACCAGAGCTGAAAAAGGTTGAATTATTTCCAGTTGCGCTTATATTTATATTTAATCCTAGGGCAGCAGAGTAGAGTAGTGGTTAGGGGCTCTGGACTCTTGACCAGAGGGTCGTGGGTTCAATCCCAGGTGGGGGACACTGCTGCTGTACCCTTGAGCAAGGTACTTTACCTAGATTGCTCCAGTAAAAACCCAACTGTATAAATGGGTAGTTGTATGTAAAGATAATGTGATATCTTGTAACAATTGTAAATTGCACTGGATAAGGGTTTCTGCTAAGAAATAAATAATAATAATAATAATAATAATAATAATAATAATAATAATAATAATATTATGGAATTATGTGTATTTATGTGCACAAAGGAAACTTACTGTAGCACAGATTGAGCAAGAATTGATTCAGTAATTTGGTTGTTTCTTTGAACAATTTCTAAGCTTACAACCTCAAACGTGTGTGAAGCATTATCTATGCAGTCAAAATTACCAGCTAAAAACATCAAAAATGATTCAGAGCTGCCATTCTCACATATGTGTTTAACAAAGACACACAGGTGTATTACTCCATCATAACAGTACCTAGAACTATACTGTTAATTTCTATGTGATCAGACTTTTTCTTCTTTTTTTTAACTTTTTAAATAAGCATATTCCCCGATTATTCTGGTCCTCTCTTTCCTAGTTTCTAAATGTTGTGGCAGCATACAGTACATGAGCTTGTTATGTATTAGAACAATGTTGATCTAATTGCATATTAATGACTTTGTGAATTAGCGCTCATTGCAGAATTTTCCAATACTAGTCCATTCAAGAGAGATCCCTTAGAGATTAAATCATTAAATTTTAAAGCTTAATATCAGAAATTAGCTTTTCAAAACTCATCCAACTCAAGTGAAAAGTAAAATACATCTTAATTTATAATTCTGTTTCCTGTGCCAACATATAATGTTGATGCAGTATAATTATTTCTTCCAAAAGATGCATTTATTGGAAAACACAAATGTATTCCTTTTGATAAATAAGTGTAAGAATGGTGTGGTGTTATCAAAGGCAAGACTACTAGAATGTACATCATTGTAGATAGCATTGATTAACAAAAGCCCATGCACATTGCTCTAATGTTCCATGTCAACAGTATTAGAAACGAGCGCTTTGAAAAGTAAGTCAAGATTATACTGAGAAGGGAATGATTTATTCTTATATCTGCTCTGAAGGTCTCTATGGTATAATGATTTTTATGTTCCAAACAGATTTGTATTTTGTTCTTACAACATATGTGAGACCAAATCAACTCTTTTCATCTAATTTAGTTTAATACATGTTTAGTTGGTAAGGGAAATTATAATCCTGCACTGTTACTCAGCAACAGGCATTGAGAATTCCTACCTCCCACGCCTCCTCTTGGACTAAGTGTAATGTCCAGCTGTCAGGAGGAGGGACAACTAGAAGAAAAGAAAGTAATTTTTTTTTTGGAAAAATGTGATGCTGATTTTGACATTGATATGGACACGGAACACAAATAGTAACAAATAGTATGCTGGTTGCAAAACCAACATATGCAGCAATTGTTATATCCTGTAGAAATAGTTTTCACAGCTCACGTTTCGTTCTGCCTGTGCACACTCCCCATGCAGCCAAAGCTGCAGGTCTTTTATATTATAACCGAGGGATTAATTAGCTATTAATTATCTTGTTAACCCCTCGGCCATAGTTTGCACGAGTTTAAGAAATCTGCGTGACTGTCAGCTAATTAAATAATTACTAGCCAACAGTCACGCAGTCTCACGAGTAAAATACAAATAATAACAGTAATAGCGGACAGCTTTTCGTCCGCCCTGCATTTTAAATAATAATAATGCAAAATAATACAAAACATGCACAGGGGCAGGCAGTACCCCGTCACAAGGCTATACAAAAAAAAAAAAAATACTGTATTGTAATATGCGTCAAAATGTCGCATCTGGCGGTTCTAGGTAGAAATCTGCTGCTCAAACGCCGTCAGGATATCTAATACATATATTTAGGAAAAAAATATACCCAAATCTCGCCCGCACAATGGAGGGGGTCGACTTTTACACGAGGTCGACTTTTACTAAAGCAAATACGGTAAAGAATGTCACACTCACTAACATAATTGTTATTGTGCAGGTTCTGCATTAAAAACCAGTTGCATTTTAAACGCCATCTGCTCTGCCTTATAGTTTATTCATGCATCTCTTGGCAAGGAGCAGATGGGTGTTTTTTTTTTATTTTCCGCAGAATGGGATTAAATATAAATGCCATTTTAGCGTCCTTAATGCAATTATCTAAAGTTGCTTAGGTAGACAAAGTTATTATGTCAAAGCGATAACACCTTATTTTAATGTTCCAGGACAAATAGTAAATTAATGATGACTTATAAAGCAATTCAATGACCTAATAGGGTTGACTAAATGTGAGACACAAAGGATGGCTAAGGAAACCTAGCCATTTATTGAAGGTTACAAGATGAAGACTATAAATCTATTTTATTGCTCTTCTAAACAATGATAAATCTTAATTCTGATTTCTCCATGCGGTACAATCAGTGTTATACAAGCTAACGGATACCGAAACATTGTTATGGTTCTACAAGTTGATATCTGTTTCCGCATAATAACATTGCACATGTCTTAACAGCATAAGAAACGTACTTAACTGCTTGACTAGCTCATTCAATGCACTGAGATGCCAATGTATTACAGCATGCAAACCACACTAACAGCCTGGGTGAAACAGCCTGGGTAAAAACATATTAAAATGATGTCTTATTTTTTCTACACAAAATAAGAAATACAGCATGTAATATATTTCTATTTATTGTCAAAATCGTCTCACTATACTATCCAATTTTTAGAGATCACAGTTGACATTACAGGCAAGATTTTCAAAAGTTTGTAAATCAAGAAATCGGCATGTAGCATTGATTTGGACATGTTCAAGAGGTCGTTGTGCCTATTTCATTATTAAATAATCGTCCTAATGTGATTTCCGATATTATGTTGATTTCCGAAATAATGTTACTATCTTAACGAGCAGTGCTTCTTGCGACTATTTCTTTTGTTTGCGTGGGAATTTAAAAGATAATCTGTGTTAATTGTCATAATTTATCAGGAGTTAATTTGCACTTGGAAAAATAGGGTTTTAATTAACAAAAGAGTATGTAACGCACCTTGAAACAGACATTTAACAGACCACGTCTGTGACAGGACCAGGGTTAATTTCTTACAGACGACCTCGATAATTCAATTTGTAGTTCTGAAAATATTTTAGCCTTTGCTATACTTGTGGTTATGAATTAAATTTATTCACTTGTTTTAACCACTTGTAACCCTACGGAATGTTTGTTGTATTGCTAAAATGATATACCGCTATTTGCACCCAGTGACTACCAAGGAATTATCAATGCAACTGTAGCCTATTTGAATTCTGCATATGTAGATTATATTTCAGATGACATCTGCTGTAGATTTTATTTGAATTATACCACTGAAATCTTGGTATAGAAAACAGCATATTAGATATTACAAGACAGTTTCCTTAGGTGATTGCAGATTTGATTTTAACATGTGTCTTAGCCACACAAGAACAAAGAACAGGCATTAAGGACACACAGCGATGCACTAGGAATGTGATCGAGATCAGTGACAAGGATTTTGCCTAAACATATTTGTAATGCTGTCAGACTCCCCCCACACTTTATGTACAATGTACACTTTCATCTAAACATGTTGCATGCATATAAAATGTTCTTATAATACTGTAGGTGTTCGGTGGCAAATCATGTTGAGTTTATTTATCGCAGAGGCCAAAGAGTACCAGAGAAAATGCATGATTAGAGGAATTAATTGATCAATTAATTATAAACAAATTGTGAACTGCGTTAGGGAGTTACATCGTAGCTTTAAAAAGCTTAATAAATATATAATGAAGTGTTACATACATGGTATACATGTATAATAACTAACAACTACAAAACACCAATGGCACTTGAAACATGTATTTATATATAGCCTACATTTTTCTTTTCTTTTTAACCAAAAAAAAAATGCAAAATGCACATTAACCCTTTAAGGACTGGGATCGTGTAAACACGATAAAAAAAACACTTCATTTTGATGACTTACAGGGCCACAATACTTTGCAGTACAGGCTTGAAACACAGATCAATGGATAGGGGAGGGACTGACGCTCACGTCCTGCTACTGTAATAAATAGATTTTTAGTGAACTTTTATCGGAAGAGAGTCAACGACAGCCAAAGAACGGCTGGTCCAGGGGGAGCATCTCACTGTAAAATGCTTGGTACTGAAAGGGTTAAAGGAGTTGTATATAGTAAGCTGTGGCAAAATATTCCCCCGAATGAAGGTAAATGACTAATGGAGGTTTATTTATTTATTTTGAATCCGTGCCGTCCGATTTTTACCCATCAGCATTTTATATGTGGTGTTCTAAATAAATGTACATTCTTCATGACAAAATTCACAATTTTATATGAAGTTTAGAAATTATACACAACATAGATATTCCCATTATTTTTTATTTCCATTTGGCTGCTGCTCGCTGGTGGGAGAGCCGCGTACCTGAACGCTAGTAGTTTCCATAACAGCGAAGGATGCTTCCATTCATTTTTCTTTATCTCGTTAACATGCATTTTGATTAACGAGTTCCCCTTATCAAGTCGTTGAGGCAGGTAGTGAGGTAGTTGACCTGCGACAGTGAGGATTTTTAACGAGAAATGCGTTCATTAATGACCTCATCGACTCAATTTCAAAGCATTAAAGGATTGATTTAATTAACACATTTTGTTTGCTACTAAAGCTCTCGTTACTATACCACGAGTTCGATAGAGTAACACTGTTTTTTGAAAATCCTGCCCTACTTGTTATAATAATCTGATACAGGTCATATAAGATGGTAACCATAGATCCAGGTACAGTATAACAAAAGCTAGTACTGCCTGACTGTAATGGAAATATTCTTACATTCAAGCTTCATACACTATATTTGACAATCAATCTAACCCATTCAATGTGTCAGTGCAGATTTACTGAAGGAAGCCATTGGAACATTGCTCTTGAGTTGCCAGCAGCATAATTAAGGCCACTTGAGATTCAGTTTAGATGACAGTGGTGTTCTGCATTGTGGTGTTTTAAAAGTTTATAATATACATGTATTGCATTTTGGAATATAGCTAACCAAATGAACTAAGGGGCAATGTATCCTACAGTGCAGGTAGTTTCTCCTAACATTTACAAATACAGAGCTATAGCTGCAATGTATTTTGGGTGTAAATGTTAGTTCACAATATGAAGAGGGTTTGAATTAACAGAATTGTCTTGACCCACTTTTGTGCCACAGGAACAATTCAGCAGGGAAGAAAAAAAAAATCTTGGATGTTTTTTATAGTTTTTTTTCTCTCTGTGTAGGGGCTGTATGAAGAATGCCAATACCTCTTTCAACCCCAATTAATTGTGCAGAGATTGATTGGTATTCCTGTCCTTTATCCTGGATACTTGATAGATCAGATGATCCCAGTTCACAACAAATCCGCACTCTATAAGTAAGTGGTACTGCTTTATCTCTGTTACTAATGTTACAGATGTAGTGTGTCATTGTTATGTTTATGTTTTATCACGAGAAATGACTTGTGGGAAAGGGAGATGGCACAACTGTTACTTAAAGATAAATTACTCTAGTGATGTGTTTCCTACCATACAGGCAACATAAATTGAATCATAAGTGAAGCTATTAAGGACATTATCTCTTTTGGTACTGATGCAAAGAAAAACAGTATGGATAGGCTGAATCCCAATGGAAAGCCCTTAAGCAAAAGTGCTAACCTCCAGTACTTGTTTAAAACACATTCTGCATGCACTACACTCACACTGACTTCTACAGCACCTTGTTGATTATGTTTTTAATTTATAAAACAGTCAAGTGTATTTTTACAAGATCTGTGCCCCAAATTGCAGTATTAAGAACATCAAGAACTCCATATAAGCAAATAAATATAGGAAAGTTGCTGCTGTAGACATTTATTTGTGTAGTGCTGAATTGCTATAGTGTGGACTGGTGTGTTGATCAAAGCATCCTAAAGTACATACAGTAGGATTTTAAAAGTTTCACATTTGGTACAGAAATACTGCTTGTTTTTTTAAGTAAGGAGTGTGTTTGTATGTGCATTACTCAAAGGGGGTGGAACTTTGGAATGTAGCAGGATAGCTCTTATCGATTTAAGATGAAAGATTGTTTCAGAACCTTAAACATCATTTAATTACAAACTTTTTTTCTTTCTTCTAGAGTGTATATTCCCAATTACAGCTCCAGAGTCAAGGTGCAGCTTAAGGACTGCAGAATTAGTAACAGAACTATGGAGAGCTGCCCTGTCTTTCTGAAAATAAGAGCGAAGGCACCCCCTCTGCATAACTCAACATACATTGACTGCAAAGATCGCATGAGCTGTGAGCTGGAGACTAAGCTTCCCTTTTGGGAACAGTGGTACTATATTCTGGTTGACAGATACATTGGGAATGTCAACTTTTATTTCCGGATTCAAGTTCAAGTGAAAGGTAAGTGCAGTTATCCATCTGGATACAATCACATTATTATAATTAGTTGTGCATATTTACATCTGCATCCACTACTGGAATTTACAGCCATAATATTATCAGTTGTCTGTTTTTTTTTATATAAGTTTAGAGTGACAAATTATTATTTTTATTTATTTTCCCCCAATTTGGAATGTCCAATTATGTTTCACCGCAGCGAGTCCCCACACAGCACAAATGTTCTGAGGGCATGTGAGCATCCTCTGATCGCACAAGCCTAAAGCCAGAATCACTTTTAAACCAAGCAATCCAGAGCAGAGGTGGGCGGGCTCAGAGAACAGAGATCAGCCCTGCTCTTTATCCACTCTGAATGTGCTTGGTGTCTGACTTCGGAGTCAAAGTTCAGTCTCTTTGCACAGCCCGCAGTTGTCTGTTTAAGAATATAAGACTGTACATGCAGCCTGTGGTTAATAGTTAATATAATAGGTATAAACCAGTGTATTTTTGTTTATAATGACATACATCTTAAAAAATGGCATTTAACACTAGACCAAGGCGATCATTTTGACCGTTTTTGGAATTTAAGTTGAAATTGCTGTGCGTGTGTTTAAGATAAGGAGCTGTGCTTTCCTGACTGTTCCTAAATATATGTACTAATGACAAAGAAAGAATCACATAGCTGCAAAAATTAGCGAGATAAAATACTTATCATACCTATTCCGACCAGGTGCGGTCAAATTGACCGATACATATAAAACATTATAACAGTTAAATGTTGCGGTATTATTTGTGTTTATCAGCCTGGAATTGAAGCTGTATTGAAATTTGATTATATTAGTGTGCATTCCTCAAGTGAGCTGTCTGTTGACATTGCTATTGTTTCAATGAGCCTCTGATAGCCCGTCGATCAGCCTTGACAGCTCACAGCGCCAGGCTGTCTGTCTGCACTGGTACTTTTCTAAGAAATTCATTGCTACCCCAATACACATTGCAAATGGATCGCTGGACAGTAAAGCAGTGTTTGGAATTACTGCAAATTTTACCAAACAAGATTCTGATGCAGCAAAGATGGACCATATGATAACTGCATTGCATATTTTGACAAGCACAGTATGTACATGATATAAATGTATATACACAGATTTGACTGGAGCCCATTCTGTTCAAATGTTTATTTATTCATGTCATTTTGATTATAGTACGGCTGTATATAAACGCATAGCTTCGGTTGCGTATATGCATGTTATGTAGGCAATATAAACTCATTTATTTTAAAACATTTTGATACGTCATTTCAGTTGTACAGTTTTCTAGTATATGATATACCTGTATATAGACACATTTATTTTCAAATATTTGTTTATTTAATTTTTTACAGTTTTTTGAGGATGCGCTTTATGTAATATGTCTGTATAAAACACATTTCTGTTCAAATGTCCGTTTATTTACAATGTTTCGGTTGTGTAGATGCTTTATATGACGTTCCTGAATAAAACTTATATTCTTAAGTTTTATGACTTAAGTTTTTTCACTTATATGACTTCTATTCAGTTGTTTGTCCTTTCATTATAATATTTATGTTGTTTTTAATACACTGGTCAAATTGACCGGTCATGGTGGTTCCAGGTATGCCTATAAACACGGTCGTTCTAGTGTTAAAAACTCTTGCCCTGGTGGTATTGCTTCTTTGGGCCACATTTAAACCATAGAATGCAGGGAGCCTAAAGCTGAGGCAGACTGGCAAAGCTGTGAGGTGGAAGGTGTGGGAAAACGACAATGAAACAACAAAAGGGAATCATTACATGCTGTAAAGCTGACATAAATATCTATTGTATTTTTTTTAATAGCTTGACAAAATGAGCTGCTGCTATTTCTGAAGAAAAAAAAAAACTCTGCCATGAAAATAATCTACCACACAATATTGCTGCTGATTAGTTGTGTGGAGAAAGGTTTTTAGCATGTAATGCAGCCTGCCAGAAAACCCTCTTTGTGGTTCAGTGCTTTCTATCTCCTCCTTCTTCTCACTGACCTCCTTGCAGGATATCTCTCTGACGGGATTAGGTACACGGCCCTGAAATTTTTTTTTTCTTCTTCTAGCAGCTTAGCTGCACAGCCGAAGGTTTATTTTTCCTCACTCGAGGTACAAGGCTTGTGGTGAAAGAATTTGTGTCATGATTTAATCCATTTACATATTTTGCACATACAAAATCTGATTTGTAACAAATAAATATGTCTGTACGAAATATAACAAATTCTCCTATTTTCTGAGTCATTGTCAAATCTACGTATTGCTGTGTGGTCCAGTAGTTAAAGAAAAGGGCTTGTAACCAGGAGGTCCCCGGTTCAAATCCTGACTGACTCACTGTGTGACCATGAGCAAGTCACTTAACCTCCTTGTGCTCCGTCTTTCAGGTGAGATGTTGTTGTAAGTGACTCTGCAGCTGATGCATAGTTCACACATCCTTGTCTCTGTAAGTTGCCTTGGATAAAGGCATCTGCCAAATAATAATAATGTATATTTTTTCTAAATGAAACTGTTTTGGATTAATCAATATTTAATATCCACATCATCATGTGTGTTTTTTTTTTAAATAGCTACTACTACTCTATAAGTAAACCACTTCGATATATTTTTAGATTTAGTTTGTGAATTGCCACTTGTAAGTTGATATCTCAATTGTCTAATACACTTGAGGTTTCACCTAACATGTGTGTAAATATGTATGCATTGTGATGAATATGTTCCTTGACTAGCAGAAAGGGCATTCATAAATGGTGTGTCTGCTTTAAGAAAGATTGATATATGTATTAAGCTAAAACCACTCTTGGTCTCAGGGGGCGTTTTATATGTTTAAAAATTAATTCATTCGCAATGAGGGTTTATAATACAATGACAGGAGGGTTATAATGCAATGACAGGAGGGTTTATAATGCAATGACAGGAGGGTTTATAATGCAATGACAGGAGGGTTTATAATGCAATGACAGGAGGGTTTATAATGCAATGACAGGAGGGTTTATAATGCAATGACAGGAGGGTTTATAATGCAGTGACAGGAGGGTTTATAATGCAATGACAGGAGGGTTTATAATACAATGACAGCTGGCTTTTAAATTTATATATTTGTTACTACTAGCTTATAGGTAACACATGCAACAGGTGTTGCTGCTCCATTAATTTATTTAACGCTTTGGATGTGAAACCTTTTGAAACATCTTAAATTAAAAATGAAAGTTAATAGAAAATGATGCATATTTATATTAATTGCTTACAGTAGTCCAGCACAGTTTCTAGCTCTTTATTACTTGAAGAGCATTGAAGCTCAGGCAGGTATGGTGCAATGTAATAGGAGTGGATTAGTGTCGAGATGCTGCTGCTGTGTTTAAGGAATGCAGTATGTGAGACCAGTTAAGTGCCTGAGGGCAAGCTCTTACAAAACGTGTTGGCAAACTTAATTTCTACCTGTTAATGTTGAGGCTAGTACTGAGGTTCATATTGTTGTAACAATAACTGAAGCCAACTCTGAGTGGTCAGTGCTACTAGCAGCAGAAAGCTCTTATAGGTTGGAGTTATATTATTCATAAAGCATCTGCACCATGTTTTACAATGGTACAGAACTACCAGTAACACATACTGTATGGATGGTACATGTAGGAGTCATGTATTGGAAACGTATCACCTTTAAAAATGTACACGTAGTTTAGTTTACCACTAATAAACATTTATAACATGTATAAACTATGAACTATGAGCAGCTGACAAGTATGTATCATTGATACCCGATAAATTATACAGATTGTGTAGGATCTTTTAGCCAATTAGAGCGCACGTTTTGCCTTCTGTATTGCACAGCACATCACAGAGAAACCCTATTCATGACATGAAACAGCAGTGGGCCTATTCAGTTGAGCTCATTAAATTAGGACCCTTCCTAGTGTTTACATATTTTTACAGAGACTCAAATGCTCTGTTTATGCTTCATTTGCACAACCCCAGTGCATAAAGATTGTACATTGTTTATATCAATTGTGTGATCTGTCTTTTACCAGTATTGTAGATCATGAATTGAAATACTGTATAGATCAAATTGCTGATATTTTGCTGCATGCTGTGTTTCAGAAATGTCAATGACAAACCCTAGTTCCTTCCAGCTCTTGGCACAAACAAACCCGAATCCCTTTGAGGTGATGTCACCTTGTTTGCAAAGCAGCAGTTCAATGTCACACTTACATCTTCCCTTCATACAAGCACACGATTACAAACAGTTCAACAAGTACAAGACCAACTAAAATGCTCTTTTCATTGGTTTTTTTTTAATTAGTAATGAATGATGATCTAAGTTCAATAGATTATTGCTGTCAGTGAATATTAATTCAGTTGCTCTAACCTGTCTGTAAACTAAAAGATCTGGATTTGCCCCACCTCATATCTCCTTACAACAACTGCAGCAATAGTTTCAGTTTTGTATTGTTGTTCTATAACAAGTATTGGGACACCATGATGTGTGTGCACAGTACCGTTCCATGGGGGAAGAGTAGCGTTTATGTACACATCATAAATACATCAATGTACAGAAGGTTGAATTGATGGCACCACACAAAAAAAAACGTCCTTGTAATTATGCAACCCTAAAAATTACTTCCAAATAAAAATTATAATCCATCAATTCTGAAGAAAATTGTATTTTGGGATCTAAAAGTAAGCTTGATTAGCCAATTATCATTGCAATCTGTCTATAAAATGCACTGTTTGTAGCCTGAAATTAAAGCATTGGTGTGTGTAACAAGTGTTCATTACATTCAATATTGCAGTGGCTGTTCAGACTCATAAAGGCAGTAATGATATCAATGTTAATGACCTTGATTAGGCACTGAGCCATTTGCAGAGGATATAAAACCATTCAAAACTGTGTGCATTTAAAAAAGTTAGTATTCTAAGGGAAGTGTTTTTAATTTACTTAAATGGTCTCAGATATAAAACAAGAGCAGGTTCTCTGCCTTGAAAAAGCCTAATGGTTTCATTCCGCTCAATATATTTAATGCTGTGATCCAACAAAATGCATTAAAAAGCTAAGGATGTATAAATTAGAGGCTACCGACATATTGAAGAAATACCCAAGAGGTGAAATCAGTAGGTTGGGAAATTGCTAAGAACTTTTATCGTTTTATTTTTCAAGAGTAAATTATTATTTCTTGCCATAATCCCTTCTTTCCCCGATTTGAAGCAGTGCAAATGTGTTTTTCTTTTTTATATCAGTTTTTTTCTCCATTATCTTGGTTTTTCTGAAATGTCTTTCACAGTATGTGATTCTCTGGTCTTTGTGGCGTTTCCACGGTTACTCCTTTTTCAGGAGCGTAAGTAGTTCTTGCTTCAGAATAGATAAAGGTTATTTTTTAGACATGAATTTTTTTTTTTGGTAAACCTTCTAAGCTGGCAGTAAAACATGTTCGTGTTTCCTGCCTTCCACTGTGTCAGTAGATTCTTGCTGCTGACCTTCACAATTTAGTCAAAAAGTATGTTCTCATGAAGCAGATTCTGTTTGGGGCTTAGCGAATGCTGTTGTTGGTGTTTGTTTTTTATCTCCATCACAATTCACATGTGAACTTCAAAACTTCTGGTCAACGTGTATATCTAATTTTAGTATTACAGTATTTAGCCTACTTAGTACTGTTGTGCTGTATATTATAATGACAGCTAGAATAGTAAGGGTCAGTAGTCTAGATCTTTAGTAGTACTGTACTCAAAAGATGAATGTTTCAAGCAAGGAATGGTATTCAATTGATAGGACTCTTCTTTTACATATTTTTACAGTTGTAACCACACAAAAGAGACCCATATGCTCTGTTTATGTTTGATTTTCAGAAGCTCAAAAAGGTTCTGAAAATCAACTGTTTAGGTCAATTGAACAGACCCCTATATGTTAAAATGTGGTGTTTAGGGGGATACTTATAGCATAACAATAAATAGTTCTTTAAAAAAGGTCTACATTTATGAATATGTTTATTTTTATTACTATTATCTTATGATTCTGGCTGGATTCATACATGTAATATTCACTGGAGATGAGTGAAAGTATTAAACTGGAATTCCGTGGCATCTAAAGAAGAGTCTTCTGCATTTTTGTTCATTCAAATGAGCAATTCAGAGCTCCCCTGGGCCAGGCACCACATGATTTCCACGTCTTGTCTTCCAGCTCACTGAAAACGTGTGGTCAGCAATTACTCCTAAAACAAAAACACACCAGGGAGTTCATTGTTAAAGAAATTGGATTACTGGTGCTGGGCTGTGTTAAACATAAGAAGGACAAGAACTGGATCTCATTGAATTATTAGCTTGCTATGACAACAGTCACACCAAGCAGATTTGGTACAGAAGCAAGTCATATGAACCACAGGAGAGGTTTGTAGAAAACACGTGAATAACATGCAGCAGGAGAAATCTTACAAAGAAGAGAAGGCGTCAGAATCTAGAATCACGTTAGAGTCTGAAACAATGTCTGACATTGTCTGTGTTTTTATAGTTTCATGACAAAGTTCAGGAAGTTGTTCTATACATGCAAAGTTCCTCAGTACAGTGAAATCTACCTTCAGAGAAGTAAAGTTAAATTAAAGGGAGAAAAAAATTGAATTGGGAATAAAACTAGCAAGAAACTGCTCGGAACAATCGTGTACCTGCCCCTGCAACAGATGCTATGTTCCATTTGCTACTGGTAACAAGCACTTTGAAAGCACTCCCATTCGTTTCCTTCAGCAGCAATCTCAGATTGAACTGCTATGCATTGGCAGAAATTAATCTGTCGAGGACTGATGAAGGCAGATGAACTTGTGAGGGGAAAAAAAATCTGTTGGCAAAAGGGAGGGCTGAGAATACAATTAGGGAAAATTTGATATTTTGTAGATGCATGGTCCAAGGCCAATGGAGTTTGAATTGCTGTTCCTTTCCATGGTAGTGTTTCAAATGCCAGGGATTTGGGAGTTAGTTTTGACTTTTGATGACTACTTGCGTTCAGTCACTAAGATTTATTTTTGGCACCTGAGGAATATTGCTAGGTTGAAGCCCATGCTGTCCCTGATTCACGCTTCTATAACCTCAACAGCTGATTATTGTAATTCCTTGTTTGCCAGCCTCCCAATGCCTTACTGAATAAGTTGCAGCTAGTTCAAAATGCTGTAGTCAGAATACTTATGCATACCAGGTCTACTTGTCGCATTTCCCGTTTTAAGATCACTACATTTGCTGCCAGTGAAGCATCGAATTGGTTCTTAAATGTTGCTCTTCTCTTCTGGGAATCCATGGTTTTGGTTCTACCCATATACGTGCCTTACTTATTCACGTACTTTGAGATACAGTACACCAATAATGGTCTCCTGGTAATTCCAAGAACTCGATTAAAAACGTATAGTACATTTTATTCTAGAAATATATATTCTATGTTGCAGAAGATCAATACCTGTTTTGTGAAACTTAAATGGTACTTCCATGCTTTAATGGAAGTAATGAAATGGTGCATTTCTGTTCAAATAAAACGCTTTATAGTATATTTTTACTTTTTACTGCATTCAATGCAGCAGGTCCAGATAATGTATCTGCCTATATAATAGGGGGTTGTCCCGGATAATGTATCTGCCTATATAATAGGGGGTTGTCCCGGATAATGTATCTGCCTATATAATAGGGGGTTGTCCCGGATAATGTATCTGCCTATATAATAGGGGGTTGTCCTGGATAATGTATCTGCTTATATAATAAAGTTAGCCATTTTTTATAGCCAAATTTAAAACAGAATGTGATAGTTCTATGACCAGAGCAGTGTTTCATCTCCAGCAGCTTAAGAGCCAGAGAAAATTGATGTTTACTTTTGCGAACTGATAGCCAAATAATGGGCACCAAAATATAATTTACACCATTTTCAGTGAAGTGATAATAAAACTGTTAATTGTAAAATTGCATAAATATAATATATTTGACTCCTTAAATGCACCTTCTAAGTAGTTTTTTAGTTCTTTTTTTTTAAACCAGCAGTGTGGAAAGTTCCATTTTGGTGTAAAGACCGTGATAAATGTGGTCCCCTTACTCGCCACATTAGGTTTGGGTGTAAGTTCAGCATGTTCAGTGATCACAGCTTAAAGCACAGATAAGTAATAATGCTCGCCTCAAGCCTTATACTGTTCAGAGGTGAACATTTATTGCACCAATAAAGTCGCGTCATATTGCTCATGGTTTATCATTGCTAATATAATGCTGTGCCTTTAGACCTTAGACAAGTTTTCCTGGTGCTGAGGTAGCTCTTTCATGCTCTTGATGTTTCTCATCCTGCACCCTGCAGAGAAAGAGAGCAGGCTGACACCCAGACTGCAAGCAGAAAATGTGATAATTCACTGTTTACGGAGCATCTGGGTTCAGGTTTCTGATAAGACCTTTCATGTGACCTCAGAATTTTAACGTTGAAGTAAAAAAGTGCAGGAAGTGGAACAAATGAAAAGGGTTTTTTTTTTTCTGTATCCCTCTGGAATCACTTCAGTTGTATATAGATTCAACAATCATGTTCTAGTGTTGGGATAATATGTCCCAATATTCCATGGAGGGGAAGCTCAAGGTTGCCTTCTGCAACGTATATCACCTGATCGCCAGACGAGTCACAGCCCCTTGGGAAGATCACCATATTCAAATTGAGTCTCACAAACACTATCCAACTGAGAAATGACCTTCAAATTCTACACAAACGGCTTCATGAGGCTGGTATTAGGTAATCCACTCTGACATCCAGGAATGTTTGAGATGGGCTAGGGCTGGGTCATTGATTGCTTCAATAGCACAGCTTGTGTGGCTGTATCTTTAACCTGGTTAACAGTACAGCCCTTCCCTGACCTTTTCCCTGTCAGTCACCTTCAGAATCAATCACAAAGAGCACAGATTCCAGTATATATTGCATCCATGAGTATATGAATGTAAAACCCAATAATTAAAGAATGGAAACTTCAAACAGCTAATTATAATACAAAATGCCTGCAGTACACACTGATAATTTATGGTGTACTAAAAAATAAATGCCAACGGTTAAATACTTTCAAGAAAACAGATCTTAAGTTTTCAATTTATGGAGTGCTGCTGTGTCTTTATTTAGCATGTGGAGTCTTTTCAGCTTAGCATTTTTACTGCCGGTATTCTTGTTAATAGAACATAGAAGAAGCATAGTAATTCATTAAAGTGATGTTCATGGTAGACTCAGTAAATCACTTTGAACTGTGAGTCTGCTTGTTCCTTTATTAAATATTCATTGCTTTAGAAACAAAAAGCTTTTTAAAGTATACATAAACAGTAAGCACTTTCATTTCTTTACAACGGCAGCGCTCCAGACTGTGACTAAAATGGTTGCAAATGCGACAAAAACATTTTGTTGGCACCTGTCTTTTTGGGGTTTGCCACCATTGGCGCCTGTAACCCCAAAAGGCTACCTCTCCCTTTAAAGATGCGTGTCAGTATTTATGAATGCTCTATGACATCGGTCTGTAAGTTAAATAAAAAAATTAAGAATTGAATTTTGTAATTTGGAAGTGTACTCCTTCCCTGGTAGCCACGGCAATGTGCTGCTGAAGTAACTGCTGAGAAAAAGGCCTGAAGGTATTAGTACTCGCCAATCCAAACCCATTGAGACCAGACAGTGCTCACATTTGCTGATTGCAATCTGTCCCATACTAAACACAGCTTGTCTATAACAGTGTCTGAAAAAAGTACAGAGGCAGTTGTGTACTTTTACACGCCTTTTCTTGGTTTTGACGGCTGCTAGCAGCATGCATTTCAGTATGATAACATGGTTCAGATTATAGGTCGGTTCGAACTACCAGGGTTCTAGGTGAGAGTCTAGTCTGTTAGAAAATCTGAAATTTAAAACAAAAAAAACAAACACTAAAATCACCCTGGTGCAGTCTTTCTATTCTTAGAATTAGACCTGTTATCTAACACTGGGTAGAAAATGGCTCCTACGGATACAGTAATTGTGCAAAAAACAACATTGTCCTTAATAAAACTGAAGAGATTCCTGGTTGCTCAAAGAAACAGGAATATCGCAACAGCTATCTGCAATACTGTACCCCTTGTTTTGATACTGTTACGCTTCTGAATTTTTATTTGTTATAGATAAATGGTAATGAGCTTTTGTTCCTTATACAAGTAACATAAAGAAAGAAGATAAATGCAAACACATGTATTGCAAAATACTGCAGAATTACTAAGTCCAACAGTTAGAATGGGGGAGTGTCAGTACCATCATCATTGTACTGTGATACAACCGTGACCTAATCAAATCAAGAATAAGTGTGATTATCTCATTAATAAAGAGATGCAGGTAGTTAGACTTTAGAGTAATGGTGAACACATCTCTCACACTTTTCCAACAATGTGGAATGGCAATAGAAAAAAGGTTTACAGAAAGATATATGTGTACCAAAGTGAGATACAACAGTAACTATGCTGAATTTATACAACACGGTATCCCAATTTATTTAGCAGATGTTGTCCCAGTTAAGTTAAAGGTCATACATAGAAAACACAAACTCAGAACATACTGTATGTAGAAAGCCCCCTTTCTCTCAGAATAATGTATGTGAAGATTGCAGTCTATTGGAAATGTATAAAAATAAACAAAGCACTGGGGTATATATATATATATATATATATATATATATATATATATATATATATATATATATATATATATATATATATATATATATATATATATATATATATACACACACTTGTGTGGCAAAGTGGTTTGCAGTTGTAGAGTGGGTCATAATATCATTCTGTGTATGAAATTAACAGAATTGAAATATACAAAGGGTGGGTCTTAAGCCATTCTCTGTGTCTACGCAGTTTCTGCTCACAAACTCCCCCACTGACAAAGAATGCTTTTAGAAAGAGTTGTGAACTAACTGCTGGACAAGTGTTACCTTTTCCTCTCATTGAATGAATCATTTAGGTCCGGCAGTATCTTGCAGAAGGCAAGCCAGACAGTTTTGAGTGTGCTTTGACACCTCGGACAGAGAACAGTACCCCTCATAAATACAGCCAACATGGGGCGAAGCCACGGACCAATTGAGAACAATGGGCTGTCTCTGAACGAGAACAACCAATGAGAAACACCCCACGTGGACTTGGGCACAGCCCAAAATAACCAAACTAACCAATCACAGGGTGGAAGTCAGGACAACAAAATCAGCCGCGCGACTTTCAGAAACGCTGGAGTTTGCCCATGAGAGAGCTTCCCATACGAGCATTCCATGCTTGCTTTCCATATGAGCTTCCCATGAGCTCCCCACACTAGAAGTGTGCCCCACAGAAGAAACAGTGCTCTAGGCAAGAGAAAGAAACAAGCTCCACTCACAAAGGGAAGTGGCTTGGAGTTTGGAGAAACGAAATGGAAGCGCTGAAGAAAGTTCTTGAAGTCAAGGGAGCATAAGTGCTCGAATTCACGGAAGACAAGGAAGAACCAATGTTCTGAAGAATGGCTAAAATCATCTTCTGAGGAAGGGCCCTGCTGTCCGTCCTACGAGAGACTGAACCAGATAACAGGATACTGCATTAATCGGAAAGCGGGTCTTTGTTTTTACGTCGCTAAACGAAACGAACTGAAGCAAAGCCAGCAGTTATGTTTTGGAAGATCCCAAGATAATTGCAACAAGAACACTTCTACGAACTACATAACTTTTCAATTGCAACGCATTATCTGAACTGAGTTACGTCTGATCAACGGAACTATTTCCAGTTGGAAAACTGCCAACAACAACTATAATGCTGCAAGACTTGGAGATCAACAATCTCCATTTGAAAAGAACTAGTTGTTTATTGCGAGCATACGCAATACAATGCATACAGCAAAGAACCATCTTCATTGGAAGATCCAGAGAGCTGCAGTATTCATCGACACAGATTGACTTCTTTATATGGAAATCGATAAGTGTTCAACGTATCTAATATTAAATACTTTATGACTCGAGAAAGTAACTGTAGTAAATGCTGTCAAGTTAGTAGATAAACCGTTCTTGGAATAGAAGATTACTTCCTGTTTTAGAGTGTGTAAGAAATGTATTTTGTTTGTTGAAATGTGCAACTCAAAGGAGGTGTCTCGTAACTGCAGAGAATGCAGAAAACCCTGATAACCCACAATTTCAAATTCACCTAATTTTGCTTCATATTACCATCAAAAACTATTTGCTACAAAATAAAAAAAATAAAAAAAAGATATGGTGACACTCCTCAAATGCATACACTGTGATAAATATTGTTTGACAAACTGCATAAACAGTATTTCAGTCCATTTACCATTTTTAAGCAAACATGGTAACAGAAAATAGAACAATGTAGATCCCCCTATAAATGTACTAAGAGTGATTGTTATACTGACCACATTTCAAATCAATACTATACAACAAATGACCCCTGAGATACAGTGACGATCACTGCATCATATCAGTAAGAACAGACTGCTTTTAGGACTGTTTCCCTGGCAACCTTTTATGCTGCAAAACTGGATTGCATTGGCTGTTATTGCTAGTAATGATTTTCATCTTTCTGCCAGGTGACCATCTTTGTCTTTTTTTTTTTTTTTTTCATTTTTCACCTAAGAGCTCACAAAATAATTTTTCATCCAGACGTGTGCAGGCAGAAGCCAAAGATGAATAAAGTACAAATCAATATGTACAAATAATGTTACAAGCTGCTTAAATGAGAATTATTATTATTATTATTATTATTATTTATTTCTTAGCAGACTCAGCAGTGTGGAGTAGTGGTTAGGGCTCTGGACTCTTGACCGGAGGGTCGTGGGTTCAATCCCCGGTGGGGACACTGCTGCTGTACCCTTGAGCAAGGTACTTTACCTAGATTGCTCCAGTAAAAACCCAACTGTATAAATGGGTAATTGTATGTAAAAATAATGTGATATCTTGTAACCATTGTAAGTCGCCCTGGATAAGGGCGTCTGCTAAGAAATAAATAATAATATCCAGGGCGACTTACAATCGTAAGCAAATACATTTCAAGTGTTACAGTACAAGTAATAATATAATTAAGAGCAAGATAAATACAATGACTTTGAATTAAGTCATTGAGGTTGTCATTTGATGGACTTATCCTCAATGACTCCTCTTAACACCAGTGAATTGTCAAAAACATGTAAAACCATCTCTGATGCATCCTTTATTACCATCTCAAAGAAGCTGAAAAAGTAAGATTCTAATTTGAAATCTCCCAAATAGCATTTGTTAGTGTCTAATAGGGTAAGGGACCTGTTTGTGTGTTATGCAAATAATAACAAAGTAATTGGAAGGCTTGGAACTGATATCTCCTGCTGCTAATTATGTTTTGATTCCAAGCCAATCCCACATAATAACCGAGGGTATTCACTGCTTGCTGAATCTCTGCAGAAGACAAGCAGCACACTGTGTGGATCATCTTTTTTAAACAGTATACAAGCCCCAGCTCTCCTTTTATGGCACCCTTCTTAATAAGAAGGGATATGGTGCACAACAGCACACTGTCAGTGTCATTTCACTGGTAATAAGAAAGAAAGACAACCCCAGGGTCCAAAGCTCCATCTTCATTTGTAAGCTGTCTTGATTTTGTTTCCAAATGTGTATGAAAAAGCAAGGTACACAATAAAGCCAGTTTAAGTGAGCAGTCACAATGTGGGGTATTAGACACCTGATAATTCTACAGCTGCAGAATGGGTATTGCTAATTGGTTTTCTTCCATTGAGGCTTTATGTGGAAGGTAACAAACATTCTACTTCAAGCACACAAACAATGTACTTGCTGTATAAGGATTCTGCTCTGGAAAGAAAAAAAAAACATGCAAAGAGTCCTTAACAAGTTAATTTCACGTCTAGTTTTAAAACGTTAACCATTTTTCCAGGGCTAACCGGTTTGCATGCATGTATTTGTATTGCTTTTTTATTGTCTCTGTGAGTAATTCTTGAGTGGATTCGTTTTCAAGAGGTGCGCGACAAGGGCCAGTCCAAGTGCCTGTACATTGTAAATTGTAAATGATTGTTTTACATTGTACCATTCTTTAGAATCATGTTTATGTGTACAAATAAATCTAATATTGAAAGTATGCTTCCATCAAGGACCCCCAGCTAAATGTCTAATCATTCTCATTGAGTAATTTGCTTTTTTAATACACAGCCTGATGCTATTTATTTGATACGACTAAAGCGATTGTACATGTATTATCAAACTACAGAGGCCTAAGCAGATGAGTATGGAATATGTTTGTATTGGTTCTATATAGAAGACCTACTGTATCTAGAAGTCTTATCATCGTTTTATATGTATACACAGTATTGTGCTACCATAGTGACAGAATAACCAAATAACCAAACCAATACACTTATTATATATAATCATCAACACAGACAATGTTGCTTTAAATTTACGTAAATATACTTTAAACTGCTTCTGGTGTACAGAGGTCAAGGTTGAACGAGGCGTCACATTCATGCTGGAACCTAGCTGCAATTTACTTCAGTATCCAGTGTGTTGTTACCACTGAACAAGCTTTTTAAAGGTGCTGAAAACTATTAGATTATATTAAATGATGATATTATATTATAACACATTTATTTTCGAAAAAAAACCAAGGTATATAAATGATGGACATTGATGAAATGTTTTTAATCACTTGATCATTCATCCTTGGCCATGACACGCTTGAGTGACTATGACTGAAGCATATGCACTTAATCACCTAATTAGTGAGACAGTTGATTGGACACTGGATATGGAGTGATTTCAGCTGTTGAATTGCAAGCTTGAATAAAAGCAATAAAGAAAATTACAGAAAAAAACAGTATGCTACATCTGTCAAGAGAGCAGCGCCTTCGTGCAATCGGCATGTTGGAGGCTGGACTTCTTTGACTTGAAAAAAGAAAAAAGGACCAGGGGTCATAAATGGAGATTAGATAAAGGGGCATTCAGAACAGAAAATAGGAGGCACTTTTTTACACAGAGAATTGTGAGGGTCTGGAACCAACTCCCCAGTAATGTTGTTGAAGCTGACACCCTGGGATCCTTCAAGAAGCTGCTTGATGAGATTCTGGGATCAATAAGCTACTAACAACCAAACGAGCAAGATGGGCTGAATGGCCTCCTCTCGTTTGTAAACTTTCTTATGTTCTTATGTTCTAGGACAGCGTACTGTGGCTCACCGTCTTGGATGCTCACAGCCAGAAATTTCAAACCTGGCGAGACGGTATAACCAGACACACTTTGTCAATGACAGGCGACAAACTAGGAGACCAAGAGTCACAACACCTGCCCAAGATCGACAGATCATTTTGCAGCATCTTCGTGATGTCAGTTGTTAATCAGCACAATAAAAAGTCACTACACCTGCTGTAAAACAAAGTTTGTTATTTTTTTCGATCACATCTAGTGAATTTTATACAAATATAAGTGATAAGTTTCTTTTGTTGCTCAAATATAAGTAATACATGTCTTTTGATGCTCAGTATATATGAAATGGTACACTTTGGTATTCCTGGGCAGTATCATGGTAAGTATCAGTGTCCTTTAGTATGCACAAAACTGGAAAATGTTATCACAGATGCCAAGAAAACATTTAGATAGCATTGCAATGTCATCTTAATGCACATTTATTTTTAAAACAAATGAAGTAAACCTGCTGTAGACTGTCTGACACCTGACAAATGACCAGTGACTAAGACAGCATTCTGTACTGAAATGTCACCCAAGGGGAAAAGAGAGAAAAGTATTTGACATTGTGTAGTCTTTTGAAAATATGATTGTTTTGAAACTATGAATTAAATACATGTCACTTCCAGTTATTCTTCAGTACCAGATCAATAGCTGAATATCACAATGCATACGTGAGCCCTCGCTAAACATGTAACAAACGGGATATAAAAGGAGGCTATTACACTTTTTATGATATATTTGACCGCTTACCACATAATATCCCCCTCGGACAAGTTGTTGAATTCTCAATTACATTATCTTGCTTTTTTTTTACTTTCTGCCTTTTAATCAATATTATACACACTGCCTTTCCTTAGGCAGATACAGTAATGTTGATTGTATTGCTTTCTTGTGTGTAGGTGTGAATAAAATAATAGTTTGCCTTTCACATATAAAGGCTTGGGTTTGACCAATTAAAAGGAAATTAGTTTAATTCTTTGAAATACACTATGTGATGTAAATGCATGGTTTCATTGATTTATAAAAATAATTCAGACAAAAGGTACATTAAGAGATCTAATGTAACTACAAATGTAGCAATTTCACTTGAAAACAAGTCTGGCAGTAACCGTGAACCTAAATCTAGCATTACCGATCACATGCCACACAATTTTGTTACCCACCGTCAGAAATATTGTGAAATACATTTCACATCAAATCTAGAATTATATAGGTGCTGAGCTTGCTTCATAAAATTGAAGTAGGGACCTAGGGACCAATGTTTTAATCCATGATAAGGCAATTCAATGTAACATAAGAGGCATCTTTACATAAATCTATATCCTAAGATTACAGATATCACTTGCAAGTTATTAAAACCCTACACCAAGACTTTTTATACATTGAATGCACTGTGTATGAATTAACTGCAAGACCTTGTGATTGCTAGGCAGAGCACAAGAAAGTATGCTATACTGCACATCAGTTTTAGCTGATGGTGCTTTTTAGGAGAATGCCTTTGTCACATTTTAGCATGTACTATCAGGTAGACATAACCTTTGCACAGCAAAAACGTAGTCAGCAACTGAAATGCAAATAAAAACCAAGCATAATCAATTAGCACTTCATTTTAGGGATATATTTGGAAGGCAAGTATGTAGTGTTAAGAGTGCAATTGTGCTTCAGTGCCAACAAAATCCAGACATTTTATTAGTAACATGACTGGCAACAGGGTGTCCAGATACCTCAAGTAACATGCTATATATAGTAGTCCAAATAGATTTTACTTTCAGTACTGTATAAAGGGTACAGCAATCTATGGGCTATATCCTAATCTCAAAAACAAATGACAGATTTAAACTCACATCCTTCTCCAAAGCGAAAATACTGCTGCATGAACAATGGAAGCTCATTACTATGATAGCATCATTTCAAGAGTAAAATTCAAATAGAGCCTATACAATAATTTCCAACCCTTATTCGGCTCTAATATTTTACAGAGCGGCCTACCTACATTTGAAATTATACAGAGGTGATTAATATGCACTGTGCATGTTTGAGATAACCATATAATAGATCCAGTTTATTGAAGTAGCAAGCATGCCCATTGTTCAGGATGTTTAATTGTGCAGACCTGTACATGCCACTATAAACCATTGCCAACTTTGCATTCTGGATATGTGTTATTACTAATGTTTCCATCAAATATATAGTTGAAGCCACTCAAGTTTATGAGCTAGTAAATTAGGACAAACCTTGATGCTTAATATCTCCCAGGTTGCAGATCAGCGCTAGAACTCATAATACCAAGGTAAAGCCAAGGAGTTCAATTTAGAATCAAAGCATTGAAGTCGTGTATATATATATATATATATATATATATATATATATATATATATATATATATATATATAAAAGACTGCAATGCATCTTAAATAGGCCCTCATTAAAATGAAAATGTTTTTTTTTTTTTGTTTAATTCCAACCCTGTGTAGTTCTCAGTGTCAATGTATTACTTGTATTGTAACGCTTGAAATGTTTTTGCTTACGATTGTAAGTCGCCCTGGATAAGGGCGTCTGCTAAGAAATAAATAATAATAATAATAATAATAATAATAATAATACTGCATATATTTTTCTTTACATTTTTTTTCAATAAGCACATATTATAGTATGCAGATGGCTGTTTTTTTTATTTTATTTTTCTGCCAGGGTGGTTAGAGGTCTTCCTCAAAATGGTGTTCATTAACCCCTTCACACTTAAGTTGTACAAACAAACAGCAACCAAAAATAGTGCATTGATGTGTGTGTGTGCTTTTAATTATTTTTACCATTTCTCTCCTTCTCTAATACAGAGGATATTTTCATTTCAGTGTTTTTTTTTTGTATTCCCTTCAGATTGTTCCAAGCCCAGTATTGCAAGAAGCAGCTCCCCAAACTCAGCCCTCAACATGCCCCAGTCATTTGGCTCTCCAATGGGCTTGTCCCTCACAGATTCCCTCCCCGCTGCTGGTTTACCTCCAATGATGCAGAACACCTCAGAGAGAAGTACCCCCTTTGTAAATGAAGAGACTGGTGCTCATCTGCCGTCCAGTTCTGACGTGGATACATGTTGGCCAATAAGGCCAACTCTTCGGAATGAGCTGGACACTTTCTCTGTTCACTTTTATATATTTTTTGGACCAAATATCTCCATCCCCCCAAACAGAGCAGCAGTGTTTGCAATTAACCTGATGCCTGTTCTAGACAGTGGTGGGGTTTTAAACCTGGAGCTTAAATTAAATGTGGTAAGTACAAAACATTGTTAATGCGTATTCAGATACTGTGCATGTAATAAACAGACCACAAACATGAATAGCAGTCAGAGAGTAAAGGAATCAGTTGTTTCAATACTACTGATTATCAGAATCATGAAAAAGTGAAAGAATGTTTGAAATGTACAGTACCAATGGATCTAAACTGGACTGATTTTAGCACCCCCATATGCAAACTACATACTTGTCATAAGTAAATAGGCATACGATCTTAATCTATGTATGTTCTTCTAATCGGTATAGTTGTTTTACAACTGTCATGCTGACAGGATTGATTTATTTCAAAATTAAAAAGCTGGTCTGACTGAGCCCTTTCTCCTTGCTGGGAGACTGGGAGCACCGAAGACCAGAAACAGCAATGAACTATCTGACAAGTAGTGTGACAGTGTGTTAGTGTGTGTGTGTAACCAGTGTACAACCATGCGACCAGATGTTCAAGAACAACAAACATAAAGGTGAGCTTTTTTATGTAACAATTAAAAAGTAGGCCAATTACAACCATAGTGCGCTAAGGGTGTTAAAACACACACACGCACCCACACAAACGCACACACACACACACACACACACAGACCCACACAAACACACGCATACCCACACACAGACCCACACAAATGCACGCACGCACACACACACGCACACACACACACACACACCCTGTTACCACTAAAACAATTAGACATTAAAAATAATAATTACGAAAAATGTATATAGCAGCTGATAAAGTTTGGTCTTGGTTATCTTAAAGCTAAATAAGCAAGTGCCAATGGAGAACAGAAAACAAACACAAAAAAAAACAAGTTTGGTTATGCTCTATAGGTACTGCATGAATAGATATCAGGTTGTTTTTTTTCAACTGAATTGAACTTGAACACAACTATATATATATATATATATATATATATATATATATATATATATATGTGTGTGTGTGTGTGTGTGAGTGTGTGTGTGTTAGTGGTTTAGAAATATAAACCCACTGATTGATTAAAAGCAATGTAAAAATGTATTAATATACCATGGCTATGTCTCTGGACAATCCCTGCTGTGTTATTAATTAAAAAAAGGTTTGTGGCAGAAAATGACAGCATGAAAAATGAAAAGATTCATTGCGGAAGCACTGTTTCTCTCCTGGGAAGTCTAGAAATACTTCTGAAAGTATTAAGCAACCATTCATCAAATGTTTATACGGTGAGTTTGGTCTTTAGATTTTTTTTTTTATAGTAGATTAAATAGCTAAGCAAATAGTTTAGGTTTATGAGAAATGTGTTCAAATGGCCAAGTTGTCATTGATTAGCCACCCACTAGGGGGCCTTGATTTGAAGAGAGTGGCATCTGGTCCACCTCTCCTGCTTCCTGTCTATAAGCATAAACAATATTTTTACGAACATTTTTTCTTTCCTTTTATAAACTATAATTATTTTTTATCATTTACCCTTGTTTTCTTCTACTCATTTGAAATGACCAATTAAATGTAGCCTTACCACTGCAACCCACTTACGACCAGGAGAACTGAAGATCAGTTGTCAATCTCCACTCCCTCTATCAAGCCAATGCCCTGTTTTCTTGGATATTACTAAGTTCCTGAACCCTAAACGCTATGGGCCTCTCAGGCAAACCTCCCCAACCTACTTTGCTCCCTAACCCCACCAGAGTACAAAGACCAAGGCAGTGCTCCATGTAGATCCCCAGCCCCAGCAGGAATCGAGCCTCACTCGCTAAGGACCCCTTACTCCAAGTGTTTTTACTTGGGGAGCCACATTCATGGTCCCACGTTCAAAGATCACATGGTGGTATGTTCTGTTGCAGTGATGATGCTGTTGAGAATTTCTCCTTGAACAATGAATATTCAGACAGTGATCTACATTCCTCTTCAACAATGGCATCAAACCCTGACTTTGATCTTCAAGAAAAAGAAGACATTTGAGTGTATTAGTAAACTGACATGATTAATCTCAACCCTAAGGATAATGTATGATTTATACATATCTACACACTTAGAGAAAAAGATCTTAGTCTTTGGCCCGCATACAATTCACTGATTTCTGTTTTCTTATCCTTCGGGTGGTGGTTGAAGGGGGAGCAATCTGGCTGTGTTGGATGTCAGCCAAAGCGAGACTCCAGAGCATTTCTCCCTGGATAGGCTCCGTAAGACAGTAATTAATGGAAACCGACAGCCAGAAGAAGCCAACCTGCTATAGCCTGAAAAGGCAATTACCTGACACTAATGAGCCGATATGAGCAAGTGCAAATGAAAAAAAGAGTTACGCTCAGGAACAAAGTCACATAAAATTGCATCTACAAATAGGTTACAAAGATGTCTTTACAGTTATTTCTTTATTTTTACTGAGGAGCGATCTATGCCACATGAAGCGGAATGTGTTGGTTATATTACCCAGAATTTGTACTGTCAAATAAAAAACAAGCCATGGCAGGTAAACTTGAATACAGTGTTCTGTTAGACTCACTGTAGATTATATACTGTGGAGTGGCAGGCCAATAAGCAAGGTTATTAGTGGATTTACTAAACTTCAGATTTCATTTTGTGCTTTTGTAATTGGTTTGCTGGTAGCAGCAGTGTGGAGTAGTGGATAGGGCTCTGGACTCTTGACCGGAGGGTTGTGGGTTCAAATCCCGGTGGGGACACTGCTGCTATACCCTTGAGCAAGGTACTTTACCTAGATTGCTCCAGTAAAAACCCAACTGTATAAATGGGTAATTGTATGTAAAAATAATGTGATATCTTGTAACAATTGTAAGTCGCCCTGGATAAGGGCGTCAGCTAAGAAATAAATAAAAAATACTAATACATCTGGAAGACAGATCCCAGCCGTTATCTGGCAGTCACTTTAACCAAGCTACAAACTTTAGTGGACAGTTTTAGCTTGTCATTGACTCACAGTTGCCACACAGACTAAATTGGCAGATAGTCCAGTGCTTCAGAAAGCTGTTAAATCCTTTAGTTAGAATTAGTAAAAGGCTGATTATAGACCATACAAAAACCTTTTCATTACCAACTTGACATGAGTGCCAATTCTGGGTGCTGAACTATGTGATTTTATACTTTTTTTTATTGTGACCAAAAAGTCAATACAATGCTGACATTTTACTTCAGTATAAAAGATGCGGTCACAAGATCTCAAAAATCAATAAACTAAATGGTATTGAAAATGGAATTCAGTGTTGCTGAATGGAAGTCACCGGCATTCTCATTAGTAGTACTTGGTTATAATACACATTGCTCTCCATGCATGACATTTCTCATGATGGCTGAACACAGATAACAGTAAAATGAATACATTCATTTAAACCTATATTTTCTAGGCAGTGTTTCATTCATGTTACTGGTTTGCAAATACCAAACATGCCTTGAACAATCAAATTATTCGTAACGTCATTTCATTAGGATTGCTGTATAAAAGGAACATATTCTGTATAGTGGATCCTTGGGATAAAGCAGCAGCATGTGATCTTTTAAACTGCTTATCATTTTATTCTGTCTTTGGATAGCTGACCATTGCAACTTTTACCTAAGAAACGGTTGTTTGCTTAAATGTGATAATGCTATTTTAATCTGTTTACTATTGACTGATACCATAATCCTTTTTTAGATTATGGTGGCTGTCTTATTTACATTAACTAGTACTGTATAATTATGATTTAATTTGTGTGCCATATTAGTTTCGGTGTTTTCATCTTTGACACATCATTGTGTTTAAAGTACTTAAGCTCGTTGCACCATCGTAACTGAAAACTGTGGTAGAACATTGGCTGTAGTTTACGTTCTCTGAATTCAAGAATTTAAACACATATTAAAGAATAATAATTTGCATATCTTTTTAAAAACTGCTAACATAAAATAAAACTACAAAAAATACACACTGTATTATTATTATTTTTTTTTAATGTTAAAACAACCAAAATGAAACTTTGGTCAAGCTCACTAAAGAGAGAATAAGTGTTATTCTTAATACAAATATCAGTTTTAATGGCTTTACTTACACCCTTGTTATCCATTCCTTGAAGCAAGTGCCTTTCATCACAACAAGACACAGCAGCCCCTGAGCTTTTTATACTTATTGATAGGTTTTACCTTTCATCTTCCAGCAGCACTGCTATGGCCAATCTAGCTCAAAGATGCTGCTGTTTTAAAGGACATGACATTCTCACTAGCAATCATCCTTTTATTCACTATGTCTTAATACATTTAATTTGCCATATGTCATGAGAATGGAGCTCTGTGGCAGTCCTTAAATTATGCATTTGATCTGGGAATCGCTAGACAAATGTCTTTATCTTTTGATTTTTAAGGAAAGGATGTAGCTGCCGTGCTGTAGTTCATTTCAAGAAACATATTGAGTTTTTACATTTGTAAGTGAAAAGTGTGTTTGAATTTGTATTTGTGACCATCAGCTAGGGGTACTATGGAAATATGAGTTAAGGGAAGCAGCTTTACTCAAATTATAACAAAAAATAAAACAAAAAACAACTAAATGTGTAACTTCACTGATGAATGTTGTCTAACCTAAACAGTAATGGACAGTGACTCATAAAGAACAAGATAGAGTGTAGGAAGATGTTGACATTGAAACCATTATGTCAGGGTCAAAAGATAATGTATTTATTTATATACTTTTATTTTTTTTCCCATGTCCTCAATGGGCTGCCGTACAGACATCTTATCTTGTGATTTCCACACAATGAGCCCCCATCCAAATGACCTCCATTCCCTTCCAGATAACATGTGTGTTTTAAGTGTTTACTGAAGTATGTTTATTCAGAAACAAAATATTGGTGGCATTGGCAGAGATCCAAAGGAGTAATACATAGAAAGTATTTAAAATGGTTTCTTCCTTGAACCTTAGGCAATAGGACTGCCTTAGATGCTTCCTGAGCTATCCAAGGGGTGGGGATCTAGTAATTGCCTTTATACTTGACTACAACTGAGATGTTTTTGTTTTCACACAGTCCTCAGTGATGGGAGAAAATGTGACAGTGTTTGGCTGTTTGACGCACGGGACGCCCCTAACATTAGCTGACAATTCCACTGTGAGCTGCGAATCAGGTGAGAAGTGTGAACCTACTGAAAAAACAAGGAAAGCAGCCATACATTTAGAAGAGCTATGTGTCCCTGGGGAAAACACCATGTTCTGACAATTTTAATCTTATCCTAATGATAAAAACTAAATAACACTTTTGACTACAGCGAACATTAAGTGATGACGTAGTTATATTACATGGTTTGCTTTTCTTGTTTGAAATGCCCTTAATTTGGGTCCCCGTGACTATTTCATCAAAGGCAATACTGCATTTAGTGTAGGTTGAGTCAAGTGATCATGGGCTAGCTGGTTCGAATCCTGGTCCTGCCAAGTTCTCGCTCTAGGCTGAGGTCCATAAAGAGCGTTACTTTGGCCTTTGGGCACCTGTGGGTTAGGGAGGGAAATCGACCAGGTACCCGATGAGGCCAGGCACAGACTAGTGGTTCACAATTATAATCAGGCATTTCAAATTGGGTAGACAATTTTATTTTAAAAAAGGATTTAAAAATGCCTTTGATTTCCCGTTTCCCTTCCATACCCAGAGTTCTCTGCAGGATTTGTGATGTCTGTCAATACCACCTCGAACATCACCAGGCTAAGGATTCCATACCCCCAGACTGGCACCTGGTACCTGAGTTTGCACTCCCTCTGTACAACAGACCATGGGTAAGATTTGTTGGCACTGTTTCCTGCGACTCCTTTTGAGGAATCTTGAGTACATTCTGAGTTTTCCAGCATAGTGAATATAAATACTGTGTTACAAATTAGACCAAATTTGCTTGCTTTATTTATGTTTAAGTAAAACTTGCAGTATTAGTAGGATTGTTGGGGAGCGTACTTGAGATCAGTATTAGATCCACACTGTTCACTGACAGCCCTATTTGAAGGTTCAAGGACGTCATAAGCATAATAACAAAATCCCATCTGTCATTGTCAGTGTGACAGAATCATTAAGTTGACTGCAAAGATGCATTTAGGATATGGAGCTATTCGACTGTGTGTTCTTACTCAGCCTTAAGATGGGGGAAGGCTGAAGCACTTCAGACAGCCAGTGTGGGTAAGCTTGCATTGCAAATATCTCTTCAGCATAAATTCTGTAGGTAATAGGAAACAAAAGTCTCTAGTGTGGTTACTTTTGACAGTAACTGAAGCTTATCTCTGAGTTCAGCACAAAAAAAATATAATTACTCATTTAGCATCCCTCTTAAGAGAGCGTATGTTTGTTTGTAAACCCACTGCTTCTGGCTCCACCACTTTTGCTATTAATGTCTGGTGTATTAAAGAAGCTCCTTGAGAAAAAAAAAAAAACTACCAGTACCCTTCACTTTGTACTGAGACCCAAGATCGCTACCATAAACTACCAGTACCCTTCACTTTGTACCTAGACCCAAGATCACTACCATAAACTAATAGTACCCTTCACTTTGTACCTAGACCCAAGATCGCTACCATAAACTACCAGTACCCTTCACTTTGTACCTAGACCCAAGATTGCTACCATAAACTAACAGTACCCTTCACTTTGTACCTAGACCCAAGATCGCTACCATAAACTACCAGTACCCTTCACTTTGTACCTAGACCCAAGATCGCTACCATAAACTAACAGTACCCTTCACTTTGTACCTAGACCCAAGATCGCTACCATAAACTACCAGTACCCTTCACTTTGTACCTAGACTCAAGATCGCTACCATATTGGGCTCGTGTAACTTTTTCTATGATTCTTTCAGTCATGTTCCACAGCCATTGTTGTCCATTGAAAATTAACCATTGTACTGTTGTGTTGTTTTATTTTAATCTTTTTCACATAGTCATTTTACTTCATGTTTACAAACTATTCAATCAAACAAACCATTCATTGTTCATTTTGCCCCTGGGAAGATACATTGTTTTTGTTCAATTTTCTAGTTTACAGTGTTTCCTACATCCCAGAATCAGGGCCTTTACAAAATATATTTTAAAAGTCTTCAACTATTCTTGGGTTTTTATTACAGCTTCGTGCATAAAACATAATTTAATCTTCGTGCAGGACAAATATATGTACATCGTGGGAGAGAGACTGCTTGTCTTCAGATGAATTACAGAAGGTCTAGAAGACATTATTTGTCAATTACTTCAATGGACTTTTTAAAAGTGGTCTTTGGACATATAGGGAAAATAACTGCAGGACTATAATACAGGGAGTGAGTTTTTACAGGAAGTCTTTAATACAGGTTAGACTTTTTTATTTCTCTTTTTTTCTTCAAAGGTTTGATGTATGCAGTAATGTGACAGCTGAAGTGTATTTGAGGTCTTATCTCACACCTTGTATCAATGACTGCGGGACATACGGACAGTGTAAACTCCTTCGGACAAATAATTACCTGTATGCCGCCTGTGAGTGCAAAGCAGGTAAGCCGTTAATTTACTATACTGTGGTAGTTCATATGAGGAGACTGGGATCAGCAGTGAAAACCAACGTGCGTGGCAAAGGAATTATCAATTGTTGTTAGTTTTGAGGTATTGCAATACCCTTTCAAGTAGGCCTTTATTATGCATTCATTAAGCAAACCAGGCAATTCTGAAGTGCGATGTGTTTTTTTCTGGAATTTGAAATACAGCAAAAGTGTTGTAAACAGTTGTTTTTCTTCATTTGTTAGTAGATCTGCAATTGATTTTGTACATCATAAAGATTTATGTATTCCTCTCTGCAGAGCCCCTTACCGGAGGAGAGCTTATCCGATTCTTGTAGAATTATGCAATGCCTAGGCATAGCAGATAAATAAGTGGTTAGTTTAAAACATGCTATTATTCCTCTTCTACAACAAGTACTATAATGTATTGGAGAAACTCAAATGATGAGTCATTTTGGAGCAATCAATATCAAGTGTGAGACACAGTTTAATTAAGTGTATGTTGAAATTGTTAGAACTGTCTGCAAAAAAAAGACCAATAGTGAATGTTTTTGATAGGTAATCTCCTGACTGGAGTCATCTGACTGGAGTCACTTGTCTCTCAGTGTGCACCAGTGAACAGTAGTCCCTATAAAGCTACACAATAAAATAGACTTTGACGGACAATAGTAAGTGATTTTTATTCAGAAAATACTGTATATGTAACTTTACAGATTGTAGTACCTCAAAGCCATTATCTTTTTAAATATTGTGATAATTGTGTGTGGTATACCTTGTGGAGTTTGTTTGTAAGGAAGCCTTCAGTGGTAATTAATAACGGTTATGGGAAACAATTTAATTTGATCTGCCATGGTCTGCTCATGGAAATGAAATCATCATAAAACTGCTTAAATGGAGAAATTGTTGAAATAATGTCATCAAATATGCAAAAGACTGTTTCACAATTGTATTCCAATGATATGGTATGTTTTGTTTATTTTAGCTAGACCAGTGTATTCCCTTTGAATACACATTTTAATATCACAGATGCAACTCGCTGTGACTGATTAATATTCTGTTTCAGTCAACATCTGCTCACAATGTAACAAACATCTTCTTTTGTGTCTGACATATTCAATATAGCTTTATAGGGTTCAGAAATAGCAATTTGGATGCAGAAAGATAGTGCTTAAAATGAGCGTGTTTGCTAATGTATAATTCAAACTCGTCTTGATTTCACATTATTGCCTCAAAACTTGTTTTCTTTCATGATGAAAGCTTGTATTAACTGTAATGCCCAATTGTTTCTTTTAAATCCCAGGCAGTGGGCAGTAGTGCACTGTGTGCAATGAGAGGGCCAACAGGAAGTTTAAAATGGTTCCAAATCTATTAAACCACAAATTCAATATAGAGAGGGGCATACAGACATAAAACACAGGTTGCACTATTAGTGTCTGGTGCAATCATACTAAAAGATTGGCAGAAAAAAAAAAATCACACAAGTTAACCTGATCCCATGTTAGACTAGAATTCTTGAATATTGTACACAGTAACAACTGGTTGGCAATGTATACTGGTTTAGCCAGTGTGCAAGCAATATAAAATAAATAAATAAATAAATAAATAAAATGTGGCCAAATTCAAACAGTGCAAAACACAAAACTGTACATCTCAATAACTCAAGACAAATAAGAAATCAAATAAATTCAAAGTGAACACAAATAACACAGTGAAATAAATAAGTAAAATAATATAACTGGCCTAAACAGAGATGCAGCCAACCTTACTCCCTTACTCTAGTGTGCAACTCAACGCTACCTCTTTGAAGTCCGTCAGGCTTTCTTTTAAAATGCAACATTCATTGTCCACAGCCGGTGGCAATTAGTTTCAGGTGAGTAAGGGACCGTGAACATTAACCACTGTTCAAGCAGGTAACTTTGACCACAGGTTTCAGTATAGGCCCCCCGTGACTGTATTCCATGTACGGCAATCAGCAGACTCTAGTAACAATTCCTTATCATGCCAATTTCTCTGTGAAGTAAATGATATCAAGACAGAGCTGAGCTTTGAAAAGTTATTTTAAAAAAATCAAACCTGAGTCCAATGGATATGTGTTCATAGTTATGTAACTGCAATATTACAATATTTTCTAATTAAAAGTGTTTTTGAGGTTATTTGTTTAGCACATCATCAAATCTCAGCTCAACAGTATGCTTTTTCCCATAGAACCAGTGTTAAAGTCATGTAGAATAACAAAGTGTTGAGCCCACAATTGGAGACAAGAGCTGTGGATAAATACCCTCTGTTTTCTCTGATTGTTGACATGCTCTGTCATCTCTTCAATTAAACGTTATGTTTTTGGCATTGCTTTTCCAAACAGCTCAGTGTACACGTTATGTAGAGCTCATGTTCACAGCTCACAGTTAATTCTGTCAGTCGCCATCGGGGATGCCTAATGGACAGTGTCAGTAACACAATGCTCTTCTTTATCATAACTCCAGACTCCTTTTGTGTTCTAGGGTGGGATGGCTGGGGCTGCACAGATAACTCGGTGGCGTACACCTATGGATTTCAGCTTCTGTCCACTCTGCTGCTCTGTCTTAGTAACCTGATGTTTGTCCCTCCTGTTGCTATAGCCATTCGGAGTCACTGCTTACTTGAGGCTTCTGTCTACATTTTCACCATGTTCTTTTCTACTGTGAGTATTCCAAAGAAATGTGATATGAGTAAATAAATGTCAGCTTATTTTCAGATTTACACATTTATGAAGGTACATTTAGTAATCATAAAATCTTAATAATAAGAAAAAACTGAATGCATAGATTGTTACACAATCAAGAGGTCTGTAAGGAGGAAGCACAGCAATCTATTCCATGCTCCCTCTGTTTTAAAAGAGGCTTGGCTTGAGTCTTTTTTAAAATTCAAGTAAGATGGCACCAATTGTTACAGTGCATTGCACAATTAGCAATTTAATGTACAGAGTCAAATAATTGACACCCAGTTACAAACACACAAAACAAACAACCAAACTACCTGATTGAGCTCTACAGTACATAAGAACATCAGAACATAAGAAATTCAAGAGCGAGAAAAGGCCGGTCGGCCCACCTATGCTCGCCCACTTTGGTGCCGGTGTGGTCCATTAGAGGAAAAACAGTTAGTAGGGAAATGAAACCTCTGGCAATCTGTGGCTAGTAGTATGGTGAGAGGATTTTGATTGCATAGTAAAGTGAGTGTAATCCTGATGAAATTGGCTTAATATGTACAGTATAAAAGAGATATCTGTGGATATTGCAATATACTGCCCTTCAAATGCATGCACGGTTGTATCTGTATAGCTTTGCTCTCAAACTAGTGGCAGACAAAGCACTTCAAGTAAAACAACACAAGGTTAGACACAAAGTGGAGATTTCTGTAACAAATAAAACTGAACATTCAGTTAAACCAAAACAGATGACAACAGGTAAAAAAAATTAATAAAAACAAACATATCAACATACTGTAAAAACCTTTGTATGAGTCTATTTTCTAGGTATTTTTTAGGGGGTCCTAAAAAGGGGGTAACGACTTATACACCGGTGTGACCTATAGGCTTTTTCCTGAAATTGTTGTCTCAAAAAGGGGTGGGGGGTGGCACTGATATACAGTTTTATTTACGGTACGTACTTCACCATTGCTGTAGAAATATTGCAATCTACCCCTGCAATTTTCCTTTTGTTTGTTTATTAAACAACAACAACAACAACAACATGTTTAAAAACAGTTCTGTCTTGGACACATTTTAATGTCCAATATGGTGCCCAAAAAGTGTTTCACCCGCTGCTGTGGTTCTTATCTTGTTGAGTGGTGTTTTAAATGTGTTTTCATCTATGCAGTTTGGGTGAGTAATTAAGGTACACAGGCAGTCAGAGCTAAGTAGTTAGAACCAATAAGAAACACTGAATTTGACCAAGGACTTATAAATCTGATTGTAAAGTGACACAGATGGTTAATCATGCAGAGAGCCGCGAGCACTATGGCAGATCCTTATATATCGAGAGAGTAAAGAGGAACAGGAGATTAAAAAAGCAAAAAGCTAAGACAGATCATTTGGCTGATGCCAGGAAAACAACAAGAACCTGATACTTTCAATATATTGTGCTAAAGAATGCCCTGAAAAGTTTTGTCACCAGTGGCTATGTGGTTATCTAGATATTTGTAAAATTGTAAAGTTTGTATGTACTGGTAACTCACTGTATGTATCCCAGCCGGGCATAATAAGTAAACACAATACCAAGTACAACTTTTAAAAACAGTTTATGTATTTTAGAAGTAACAGAGTATTGAGCTTTGGTTAAGCTGAAAATTGTTCTAAACATCACTGCGCTTCGTCCTTATAAAATGTATACTCTTCCTTGTATTCATGTATCTGCCCACATCAAAGCCAAAAGTAGAATACTCTGCTTGCTTTAGGACCACCCCCTCGCAGGACCACCCCCTCCCACATAATAATGTTGGTTTTATCTGCTGCCTTTTATCCCTGATCATCTGAAGAGAGAAATAACATAAAAACACTCATCTGTAAGTAGCCTTGAGATTAAAACACAACATAGCTGTCAGTGCCAATTGTTTACAGTAGCTTAAAAATCAATGTAGTGTGAACTTTGTAATTGTTTTCAGCTTTTAAACAGTTGGAGATTTCAAGTTAACTATACAATTTTATAAGTAACTTGAAATCTTCAACTTTTTAGGAGCTGAGAAAAATTAAAAAGGTCTAATTAAGCATATTATTAGTTCAATTAAAGGTTCAATTGAGTAGAATTAAAGACACAGTGGGTCCCCAGGACCAGGGTTGGGAAACCCTGATGTAGTCTATACACTGTGGAAGCATAGCTCACTGGGGCTCTTTACTCAAGTCTGTCATTTCATCTAATTTTATAAAGGGAAGATTCATGTTAATTACATAAAACAAAGAAGACAAATATTGCTTAAGATTACCGTCAGGTCTACTGAACACGTGCAGTGTTTAAAACGGGTGTCAAACTCCAGCCCTCGAGGGCCGCAGGGTCTTCTGGTTTTCATTCCAACTTAAGCTCTCAATTAACATAATTGATCTAATTATTTGTTGAATTTGACATATTTCATATTTTTCAAGGTCTTTTACAGTTCATGGTTTTAGAAATGTACTTGATTCAAGGTACATTACCTATGAAACATTTTGAGGCCTGAAGAGAAGTGTTAAATGTGTCCAATTAATCAAATTATTAGACCAATTAAGTAATTGAGAGCTCGGGTGGAACGAAAGCCAGAAGACACTGCGGCCCTCCAGGAACTGAGTTTGACACCCCTGGTTTAAAACAAACCTATTGCCTTGCCTTTGCTGTACCCTGTGTTGTAGGAACTATTTTTCAATATTATCTTGATTGATATTTTAATGAGGAATAGAAAGGAACACATCTGAGAAGTTATTCTTGGCAGTGCATAGAACAGATGCTTTATCTTGTGACAATGCAGATTGAATGGCAATGTGTAGGTTTGGGAGTTTTGCAGAAATTAAAAATATATATATTTCTCTACAGCAAGCTGGGTTATTGTATTTGGAATATTATTGAGGTCTAATAATTGTACTTTCTCTTTCAATTTCTTTGTGTTCAGTTTTACCATGCCTGTGACCAGCCAGGGGTCGTGGTTTTCTGCATAATGGAATACGACGTTCTGCAGTTCTGTGATTTCCTGGGCTCACTCATGTCTGTCTGGGTCACGGTTATATCTATGGCAAGGCTGCAATCCATCATCAAGCAGGTGTGCTTTTGTAACTACAGTTGCTATTAACCCTTTGATTTCTAAATGTGTGTGTCAGGAAAGTGTGGAATTTAGACATTTGAGGGCACTTGAACTGCTTTTTGAATGGCAGCTATGATGTTCAGTCAGGTTGGCCCAGGTAAACAGACCCCATATTGAACTTCTCCTGCCTCACATCTGAAATGTGAGGTGGTTATGGGTCTGTTGCTTTCCAAAATGGACATCATTATTCCCCTTTCTAGTTGACTGGAAGCAACATTGATGGATTACAGGCAATAATTATTTTATAAGATTTGGATAAGAGTACTGTAACGATGGCGTAAAAGGATGAATATCTTGTGCCTGATTTCTATATCAAATGATATGATATATGCATGCAGACCAGTCATATATAATATACAGCTCCCTGTCAACCAATAGTATTTTGCCAAGTCCTATTCTTTTAAACTCTTATACTTCCATGTGTATTTATTCTAACTACAGATATTTATTCCTGAACTAATCTGAATGGTGGCCAGTGTGTTTGTGCCGTTGCTGTGCAGCATTGGATCTCTGTAATGAAACAGCATGCCAGGTTTTCTATTGTATAATGTTCCTAGTTGTGACTAATCAGTGGACTGAAAAAAGTCAATTTCTGCTTTCTTTAAAGTGAAAAGTCTTATTAAAACACTTTGAATTTTTTTTGTTTGTTTTCTAAATCCTATATAGACTTATACAGATGCAATCAGCCACTCAGTTACACCATGAACCAGCATGAATAGCATCTGCCAAAGCCTACTGGCAGTAGTGCTTTCGAGGGAGGCATTGTGTTGTGAACTACAGTGGCAGATCAAAAGCCTTTGCCTCTCTCTTTAGGGTTAGCATTTTCTTCAGTCACCTGCTGGTACATAGCGATACTTCCTGCTGGCACACACTGATTGACAGCTGTCCAGCAATTTAAAACTCATTGGATCAGACAACAGGCCTCAAGTCTTTGCCACTGCAGCAGCTGTGTTTCCAGTCTGTCTCCATTGTATCACCTCTGTAATTCTGCTCTTGATTTTTCCTTTTAAGGTGCTGTACTTACTGGGTGCTATGGTGCTTTCTATGGCACTGCAGCTTGACAGACATGGACTATGGAATCTCCTTGGACCTAGCATTTTTGCCTTAGGGATAATGGCTATTGCTTGGGTAAGGGCAAAACCTGTGTGATTTTTTTGTGTCATTTTTTAGCAATAGACGACTATGAACTATTAACATGGTCAACCCTGATTCGGCCCTTGTATTGCAAACCGCTGCCAGGCCATGCTTGGTATATGGCACTGCATCCCAATGATGTTCAGCTCATAGAAATTGACATTATCAGAGAGCAGAGTTCCAGAACATGGTCGTACACCATGAGTACAAATGAAACAAGTCAGCAGTGCTACTGTGCTTACCAGCTGTCACGGACGGATACGTTTAAGTGAAATGGGTATACAAAGTGAATTTATGTTATTTTGTAGGTGTGCTTTAATAATTCACCAGGTATTAATCATTAACTGAATACTCCCTCAAGCTTCTAAATACAGTTTAATAAATGCCCATGGTGACAGTAAACTAGATGTCAAAAAACTATAGGAAAACAGTATAATATTGCTACTTGTAGAATTAGTTTGAACCATTTACCGAAAATCCTATTTGAATGTAACAATTGTGAAAATACACAGTATGAGTAAAGTTATTGTACCAAAATAGCAGTGTTCTTTTTCCAATCAGGTCCTAAATTAGTTAATTGACTCTTAACACTTTAGGACCTGCTTGGAATAAAGATCTGGACTGGAATAGGTCTTGATGTTTGGAGTTGTGCACCACTGAGATAGAGGCTCCCTTACAAAACAATTAGCACAATAGTACAGAGCAGCAAAAAGCAATGTGCCTGGTCTGTTTCTGATAAATCTGTCAGGCATTGTACATGTGGATTGCTTCTAAGGCCAATACACAGATTTTACATTGGAATCTTAACTGAGCGTTACAAAAATCAAAGATAAGAGGAAAACCTGTTCAGGCTCAACTATTCATCAATCAGGGACTGGTATGAAAATAAGATTCTCACGAGAACCCAAGAGGGCGGCAATTTGTCCCTCCTGTTACTTGTAGCTTTGAGTTAAAAATCTGGCTTCCTTCTCACTGAATGAAATCAATTTGCATAGTTAGTCAATTAGATAATTGCTATGCAAGTAGAAGCACCTGCTTTGACAGGAACAGAATGGATTGTTTGGAGACAGACAGAAAGGATGTAATTGTGTGCTTCATTTTGTTTTGTACTTTCTTTTTTTTTATGTAACATTAATTATTATCTGCAGAAGAATATGTCAGCTTCTCATTAACTAAACCACAGAGGAGAACATGGCAAACGGATGATCATCTTAGTGTGTTGCTCCATGTACAACTGTGGCCAAAAAAGGTGTAGTGTTTACAGTTTTCCAAAATGTGTGTCAGGAAGTGCTAGATTTAAAAGCAGAGATTTAAACGTGAGATCATTTTAAATGAATGGCAGCCGAGGTATCCCAGGTAGGTTGCACCATGTGAATGTTAATTACAGACCCTGGCCCATATTGAACCCCTCCAACCTGTCACATATCATTGCTTATTGGCCTGTTGCTTTTTAAAAGGAACATTATTATGTACTTTTCTAGTTGCCTAGAAACAACATTGATGGATTACAGGCAAGGGCAAAGTGAGAAGTATTTTTTTATTGTTCTTGGGCAATATTTTTTTCTACTGCTAAAACTGCAATGAATCAAGGTTGTGTTTATGAATCAATGCTACTCAATTATGGTTACAGTTCCTTTCTATCAACTTGTCGGTTTTATTGTCAAGACCTTGCATCTTCAATGTTTGCTGAGATTCGCAAATTAGATCACTCAGCTAGAAAGTAACAATCTGTTGGTTTTTTTTCTGAAATACTGCAATTCAACAGTAAATCTGTTCACCTGCCACTGTAAAGCATTCAGCTGTTTTTAAGGTAAAACGAAACTAAAATACATATTATTTATTGATAAATATTCTGGAAATATCTTATGTTACATTAGGTAAAATACATGTGTATATCAATATCTATATTTATATCAATGTTGTATTGTCGAGCTGTAATACCTTAAAAGAGGCTATATCTTTATACATAGTATTGTATACAATGTTTTTATATAGTGCTACAGACACAAGCCCCCATCCCCCATAATGAGTTTTATTAACATTAAATAAAGGGAAGTCACTGTTTAGAGTGATTGAGTAGCTTTGTAATGTATTTATGGTACACTACTGAACAGTACTACCCATTGCAAATAGCCTGTCTTAATTAGGGCTCTCGCCTTCAGTTGCTAACTTATGGAAATTCAGTTTTGTATAGTCGAGCTGTGCAGCAATAGCTGCTTTTCCTAAAAACTAGAATTTACGTTCTTTCAAACAAAAACAATATGGGAATCCTGAGCATAAAACATAAGCAGAAGGAAGGTGTCAGAAGTTGGGGTTATTTATCTGTTTTTCATTTCAAGCCAATTAAATCATTGTTCAAAAGAGCCAACTTCCCAAAGTTTTGGTATGTTTAACAAACCTGTTGTCAAGGGGAAATGTATTTGAAACAAACAGTACAGATACTTATAGGCTTTTGATGCCATGGTGACTCACTGCACTCACTTATTTCTATTCAAATCCACCAATGTTTGTGATGTCATTTACTACATAGTTAATGATATCACAATCTACTATTCCTTTCTATTTAAACCATCAGGAATCATGGTATTGAGCTTATTTATCTTTAGCTTTATTCTTCTGTATTGTACATTATCTAATCTTATTCCTTCTAGAACTAAAAATGTTAGTTCATTCATGATTTGCTGGAAAGTGTTGAACTATTGGTTCATTTGCTTTTTTATTTCTTATGTTTGATAGGTGATTCTGAATTCTTTTATAGAACGTTGTACCAGTCTCTCCTACATATTTTATTTTGTTACAATTTTGGCAAAATATACCATAAACAAGGCTGCTATTTTTGCAAGACGAGTTTCTTATGACTGAATATCTATTTTCTCTATTTGTCATTTCATTTTTATCTTTACAACTGTATTTGCATACTATAAATGTGCTCTAACAGGTTTTAATGTCTGTTGATTTTGCTTCCCATCTAAAAGCTGCTACCGGTCCTTTTGGAAATATGTTTTCATTTGTTCTGAATTATTTTTGAAATGCTGTGTAATAATTTAGAATATGTCATTATTATATGTCGATGTATATATAAAGCTCTTGCTAAGTAGCCAAACAACAAAGCAACAGCATTCATTAAAGGGCGGGTTGCTGCTTCTTCGTTAACAAGGCCTCTGGAGCATCATAGGGAAGTAAATGGGGATTTGAAAAAGCAAAATGAAAACAGTGTTAACTAATTACCTCCACATATTATATAATCAAAGGATTATGATAATTACATAAACCGTGAATAATGGCCATCAGATGCTTAGTGCCGTATGCTGCATTATTTTACTTTCATCTAGGACAAAATACATAAGGTAGAACAACCTCTGGGGGAATGTAAACCAACTGGACTGTCAACAATATGAGTGCTCTGGTGGCAAATCCATGGAATAGGGATGTAAATGGACGATGAACATAATGAATGATACTAATACTAAAAAATGTAATACAATGAAAAACGTTTTCCCAATTATTGTAATGATATGAGGTGAGTTTAGTGTAACTGCATTTACTGCACCACCAGTGAGTGTTTTACAGTCCTGGGTGAATGGTACCTACAATGAGCAGTGCAGCACAGGTCATCAGATGGTCACTCAGGCAGCGTTTGCAATAAATATCAGTGCTGCACAAGTTCATTCTTTTCTTTTCATTTGTACAGACTGTACGGACCATTAGAAGACGCCGCTGCTACCCACCCACCTGGAAGCGTTGGGTTTTCTACCTCTTCCCTGGTACTATGATCGCCACTTCAGCGGTGGCACTGTATGCCTTTGTGGAGACCGAGGAGAACTACTTCTACATCCACAGCATCTGGCACATGCTGATTGCTGGTAGTGTTGGCTTCCTGCTTCCTCCACGTGCCAAACATGATAACAAGGTCCCACCTTTTCAAAGGAGGAGAGGCTGTGGCTACCAGCTGTGTGTCAACGAGCATGAAGAAATGGGCCTGGTTGATCCAGCCATTGTGTCCATTAACAGTATCTGTGCAAGTTGATAGCCTGCTTTAGAGACTCATATTGCCTTCTATTATGAAAACAGGAAACAGCCAGACAACTGAAGAACATTGTAAATATATCTTATAAGGATTTGTTTTTTAATATTAGTTATTAATATGATTTAATTTTTTTTTTTTTTGGCCTAAAGTATAACAGTGTTTATACAGTGTTATTTTTTAATTTAAGCTAACCACAGCTGCTATTTCACGGTGACTGTAAAATGGTACTTTATTATTATTATTGTTAATGTGTTTTACTACTAGGTTAAAAATATGCAGACCAAATGTTTGACTCTTATTTGGAAACAAGGGCACGGCTTTCCTTTTGGATATATTTTTTGCACTGAGACTCAACAGCGTGATACTGTACTTCTTTTCAATGCACCAGCCGTCACAATGTTTTAAAGTAAAGTTTTGTTCCGTAGTACGTTTGATAGTCTGTGGGATTGCAGTTTATTGCTTCTGCGGGTGTTGCTGTACTTGTGTTGTTGTGTTGGATAAGGGAAGGCAGCTGCCTCCACACAGAAATATTGCGGCTTTGTTTCAGAATGCCCAGAAAGGGTTTATGTGGTGTGCTGATGCTGACTGGATCTCCCCTGCGTTATAATGGTAGCAGTGGCCAGAAAAATGAATAAATATTTTACAGTTTTTTTTATGGTCTTTTTTCATTGTTCTTTCAATGTAATATCATGCATTACGTAATTACTGTAATTACAAATGCAGTTGTTATTTACAATGTAGTTACAATGTCATTCCACTGGGAAATATAACATGACTGTTTTGTTATAAAAAAAAAAACTAAAAAAAAACAGTGACACCATTTTATTATACACAAAAAACAACAGTATAATAGCTCAAATGTATTCTTAAAAAAAAAAAAAAAAACATCAAAATAACTGCAAATCTAGTACTTGGGAGGCTTAGTTTTACATTTCAAAGAATCAAATTAAGACCACAGATACATTTTAGGTTATTTATTTATTATATACCATAAAATTTATAAGGGGTTATTTTGGTTCTATTTAATTTAGTTTGCTTAATTGACCAAACACATAGAGACACCTTTATACCTTTCAGGGAGGGGAGTATTTATTTTCATTGACGACCCCTCCCTACCACATTAGCATTCTTCAGTAGGCAGGTGGGAACAGCCCTAACTTCCCCAACACTTTTCTCAGGGGTAGTGCAGTTCTCAGTCCATTTTCGGTTTCAGCTGGGAGAACTCTGTAACGCTGGCCCTACCCAATATTTGTAATACACCGTCTACACTCCAAACCCACGTTCTCAGCAAACCAACCCAGTAACAGCACATAAAAACAGTGACTCATTTATCACTTCAACACAATTGTTAATCAGGTGCCAGTGTGCTTTCACGCTGGCTGGAATATTCCTACACCAACCAGGCCTGGAAACGTAGCCCCCTTTGATGCTGTTCATACATATAACTGTAGCCGCTTTAGGACTTTAGAAGGTAATGCTCTACACTACTGTTTTCCCCTGAACGAAAGACATCAACTCAAGGATGAAGCGGTTTTGAACACCTTAGGCAGATGATTGTCATGGATCAGCTTTAGACTTCAAGTTAAGCAGATTTTCAGAAACTGTATACAATATATCAGGGGTGTACATTTCCAGCCCCTAAGGTAAGGAGCCCTCCAGGGTGCTCCACCTGTACCCTGAATTAAGTAATTGAACCTTCTTCCGTGTAGATAGAGTCTTTCTCTGTTTCACTGAATAAAACTGTTTATTTAACCCTTTTTAAGAAGTAAGTAGGTATTACCTGATAATCATGTGTGAAAAAACAAACAACGCAGTTTTGAGACAGTCATCCTTGATACCTTGATTCATTCTGTTTTGAATAGTTTAAGGGACATAAGCGATTACAGGATGACAGATTCAATGAATTTGGTACACAAGTAAAAGGCGAATACTTGAGTGTTACAGAAACTATCAAAAATACAGTACAGAATACCAACCAGGGTATTTTTTTTTTTTTGCACATTGCATTCATTATAAGCCTGTCTGAGATTCAGGGGAGAGATCATGGCTCTTATCGATTCCTCCTCCCTTATTATTATAGTTTAATTTTAAAGAACTCACCTAGTTGTGGCTGACACAATCCTTCTGGCACCAAAATATCCTTGGATGGGGAGCAGTCCATGGCTACCTTCTTCACAGTCAACCCTGCTGACCTGGCCTCATCAAATCAATTTCTCTTTCAGAAGGACGCAGTTTCCTTCTGCTCTCAAGATGCTGGACCAGCAGCCAAATCTAATAAGCACTCCTATTACCCAAACCCCAAAGCAGTAACCACAATCAAAACACTGCATACTCTTTCAGTTGTAAGTTATTGATTAAATCATGATAGTTTATCCAGATAATGAGATTAAACTCAGACCAATTATAGTTCTTAATACTTGCACTGAGGAAAATAATACTTCATAGTACAGTATATACGTTGACTATAAGAACGTTTTTCAATCGGAAACACTTCTGTCTCATTTAACAGTATCATTTCAAAACGATGAGATGACAGCTGAAATGTTTTGTAGGTTCTTTCTTTTATATACTTTTGCATTGCTCATGTTTGATTTTTCAATCCGTTTTTTTTTTCTTTCCACTGAAGTTGGAAAACTAAAAAATGCTAACTGACTGGGATATTTGTTCCAGATGGAATTCTGCTATGATACCAGCCTGATGCGTTGCCATTTTGGTCAAGTGTCCTTTTAACATAGGCCTTCCCACTGAAAATGTAATAACAGGAGTTGAACAGGTTTGACATTAAAAGTGACATTTTAAGATATGTTGCTTAATCAAAACATAATAATAAAAACCAAGGAATGATCTTTGCTTTTGGCCATTTCAATGCAGGCGACACCCATTAATAACATCTAGCACTCAGCAGGGAAAGCAGCTGACAAGGTTAAAGATTTCATTTCAGAGGGTGCAGAGGAGGAGAAACTGTTCATTAAAAACTAGTAATATTTGGCAGTCTCCACAAACTGAATATTTAACAATGACAGCCTGCATGTGTATGCATGGTTTACTAATAAAACATGTCTATTAGAGCTAGCTTTTTAAATAGTTTCCTTAATTCGCTGAGAGTTGCAATTGCAAAGCAGCAACCACTAGATTTAAAAGACAACGTTATCTCTATGTACTCACTGTATCAATCACTGAACGGAAGGCATAATGTTAAGAGCAGAAGACTCCTTTGTGACTTCTATAGCATATTTAAATAAGAAAGAAGAATGACTGCACATCAAGAGCAGGTAGTGGGACGGCTCCATGCTTTTAAGAACCAGACTACAATACAAATTAAAAAAAGAACTGGTTTATATAAATATCTGAATTGTTGGGAGTACTTGAGGGCCAGGGTTGAGACTCTCTACCAGGTTATGCCATATGTAGCACTGTTGTAGTTACCTTTGTGACTAGAACATTATTTGTCATAATTCAAACTGAGTTGGTTACAACTATGTTTTGTTTCTTCACTCAAGTAAAGAAGAAAAAGGGAAATGTTCAAACTTTTAGGCTAACTATTTCTGTATTAGATATAAAATATACTGTTTTGCATTTGGTGTTAGATTGTCCAGATCTGTCCAGAAATATGTTAACATGATTCTAACAAACTTCCAGTTAAGTTCAGTCATGCAGAGTCACAGCAGTTTCCCCACTACTGAACTGTTGAAACTTGTTTGTGAAGGAAGCTGAGAATAAATGTATTTATTTTAAAGAAATTCAGGAGATGAAACACTCATTGGCGTTACGAGGATTACAGGCTGGGTAGTCAAACTTGTAACTCATTTTTATAGGAGATAAATCTAAGACATCCTGCAGTTAAACCTCAGTGCAATGCGTTCTGATTAGATTAATCCTGAGCTTGTCTGTGACTGGTGGAGGAAACAAGCTCTGAAAGAATAAACAGATGTAGGAACGATGCTAAGAAATGGAAGGATATTTTTCAAATATCCTTAGGGCAAAGCGCTTCCAATTCAAAAGTTTAACTACCTATTTATTTTTTAACTGAACAAAAAAAAAACTGCTAGTAGGACAGAAAAGTCTCTTCTTCTTCAATCTCTTGTAAATGAAGCTATGCTCCATAAAATCCTTCAACCACTTCAGTAGATAGCACGAATAATAATAATGAAGAAAAAAACCTCTGCTTCCTGAAACACTGAATCTATGTGCTGTAATTAAAACTGATGAGTGGTAACAAAATGGCTATTAGACCTCCAGGGAGTTATTTATTTTAAACTAGTTGTAGTGCTTGAAACATATTACATATTCAAAATCATGGGAAGCCTTTTGGCAAATGCGTTAAATAACCCATTCCAGGCCAATATCATAAAATGTGTTTTTTTTTATTAATGTACTATAATTTGATGCCAAGCAGATGCCCAAAATGAAATATGCCATCAAGGGAATGCACTCTTCACAGACAGCACGTACAGACTTACTCAGGATCAGATACAGTAAATGCAGGACAAACAAGGATTGCACAAATAAGAATGGTAATGGAATCAGGGAGAGTCATGACTGGTTTCATAAGGCCTTATCAATAATGAGAGTACATATGGACAAGACATTTAACACGGAGATGATGCTTTAAGTCTAGAAGAACAACACTGATGTCAAGAATGCAGTTTATCCGATTGTTTCTTCTAACTTGTATCAAAAACACAAGCTAAGTTAGAAGAAACAACTGGCACAACCTTGGCTAGCACCGAGCAAACAGGCACAACTGTCAAAGTGGTGGGGGCCAAGGTTGCCCCAATTGTTTCTACTAACGTGGCACAATAAAAGCAGATCAAACGCATGGAAAACATGTTAAGGTTATGTGTGCAAAAGTATGTATGTTCAATGAAAGTGTCATTCATATCAACTACATTTTTCTTAACATTAAAAATGTGTTTGTTACAAAATACAGCACTAATATGAATTATATACAGTATTTCTGTTGTTTGTATATAAACGTTTAACATCGTTAATTAAAACAATGTATATTATGACATATTTGGTATAAGAGTATCATAACTTTGTGCGGGTATTAAAAAAATTAAAAAAATTAAAAGTTCTACGAAGCGTCAGTAACTAGAATCTGTATATTTCCTGGAGTAGTGGTTAGGGCTCTGGACTCTTGACCAGAGGGTCGTGGGTTCAATCCCACATAGGGGACACTGCTGCTGTACCCTTGAGCAAGGTACTTTACCTAGATTGCTCCAGTAAAAACCCAACTGTATAAATGGGTAATTGTATGTAAAAATAATGTGATATCTTGTAATAATTGTAAGTCGCCATGGATAAGGGCGTCTGCTAAGAAATAAATAATAATAATAGCTTGCAGCTTTCTGAGGGGGTACTGAATTGGTTAAAACGCTGGCAGTGTCACAGACACCTGAAGCGTATTTTAAGACTGATAAACAGAGCCATTAATCAGCTTTGGGAGGCTGATCTGGGATTTACGACTGCGCTGACCACTTCAGCAGAGAAAAACCGGTATGTACCGCTGATGTTGAAATACAATCCTTTTCTTGACTCGCCAACAATGGCGGTACGGTACGTATTGCGGTACAGGGATGAACCGGATATCGGACCGGTTTTTGCGGTTCAATATGCATCCCTACCAGATATATAGGCTATCCTTCAGCACAGCTAATTTTCTGAAATTATTTTCCTTTTTGTCCAGCGGGGACCACAAGTAGCATTACTCTCATTGACCAGTATAGAGAGAGGAAACCATACTTCCTTGTGCCAATACTAAGGACCACAATGAGCGTTACACTCACGGGAAAAAAATTTCAGGATGATGATGATGAGTGATGGCTCGAAAAATCTCAAATATATGTCCGGAGAATTCTCAGCTGGCTGACTTCATCTTTCAAAATACTGCTTATTTCAACTAATCGTGTAGCACACTAACAATTAACACAACAGTTCTAAACTGAAGGTTGTAGGTTCAAATCCCACGTATACCAGAACCTTTATATATATATATATATATATATATATATATATATATATATATATATATATATATATTTATAGACACATTTTTTTTGAAGGCAAATGTTCCATTTTAAAACAGAAATAAATCATTTAATATAAATGATATAGACGTCACAATAAGTGTGTTCCCTAGTATATTTCCATGTTGACATAACAAGTTAATTGTCATTAAACTCAGATGTCCTGTAATATACATATGCGTGGATAAAAGTGCATGGGGTCTGCAAAAATATACGTTTGGAGAAAGAGGAGGAGGAGGAGATGGACATTTTTATCTTCCTTTGGCGACTTATTTTTCTTACTGTATGACAGGTATTTACTTTTTTCTACATTTCACATAAGATTGTTGGGAACTATACAAATGAAATGTGGAATGGTGCTTTTGGCTGATTTACTTTTGCTGCGCCAGTACCCTGAAAACACATAAACTATCCGTGTTGTTGGCAGTTCTCGCGCTTCCCTGTAACTTGGCGCGTGGAACTACCGTTCCTCTGGATAACCTAATGAAAATAAATCAAAATAAAGAAATAACCTAATGAAAATAAATAAATAACAATTAGATAATATAATGGTTCGATTAACTGGTAACTGTCCTTTATCTGACATTATCCAGTCTTAGCTATATGTTATTTAAGAACAGTCAGTGTGGTGTTGAAGAACAGCATTTTACCCTTAAACTGGAACTTTAAAAAGCTGCAAACAACTTGCTTTCTAAATCAAATCATTCATCTTTATTAAAAAAAAAAAATACAAACGTGCTTTACAAAATTATCAAAACATCTTTATCTTGCAATATTGATAAGTTGCAATGTGTGTAAAAAAAATATTGAATTTGAACACCATAACCAAAATGTGTTATTTTATAAAGAAAATGTATAGTCACAAGGTCTTGATGAGAAGTTATAGTATAACACAGAAATGTATTTAAATGCTTGAAGTCTATATATCTGGTTAACCTTCAAACGGTTACAGTGTAAACATAACTTTGTAAAATATATTACAGTCATGGATGAATTTTCAGGTCATGTACTGAATGCAGTGTAATTTATATTAGTAACCATCAGTGTGAGGATTTGCAGGAGGACTTCCAAAAGCACTCACATGGACAGCATGTGAGTCCTGTGGAAAAACTAGGGAGTCTGTCATTCCCAGCTCTTAGCTCTGGCACACTCTCCAAGAGTAATTTAAAAACATCTGAACTGTTTGACATTCCAGAAATGCATGTTGAGAAACTTCTGGCATTTTCCATTTTCAGGTGGTCTCTTTTGAAGACTTTTCAAAATGTACTTTGTTAATAATGCTTTGTGCCACAAGAAATGGTACAGAAGTCTTGCCCATAGCTCCAATGCCCATAATCTCATCTTCATTCTTGAGAGTTAGAACCGAAGGGCATGCCCAGAAGGATGTCTGAGTCAAAACCCATTGTGAAATCATTTAGAACAACCCCAGTTGAAGGTGACAAGAACTTACATCCAAATGAATTGTTGAGTCAGGCAGCAACTATGAAAACATTACCATCCCATCTAAAACACCAATACGATTCCCAAGTGCAGTTAGTGCAAATGGATCTCTGATGTTTTTGTATTCAGTTGCCAAATGATCACCCACAGGTCTAGGGAGTGCTGTATAAATCTGTTGAGCTGAATTTCAGATGCTGATGTATGGAGATACTGTGCTGTTAAGATCTGCAAGGCTCCAAAGGGAAAGGTTCTGCTCACTGAATTGCTTTAATATTTCTGATTTTATCCTTCCAGGAGCGGGTGATCTGGCTGAGTAAAGAGTATATTTATCATTTTTGACAAAATATTTACTCACTGGATGGGGAAGATGTTCAGAAAATGTCACGTCTAGAGTTTTTGGAAAGTGTGTGTTATTAACCATTAACAGACTGACATTTTCTAGAAACTCAGACGTTTGGTGGTGACATTAGTTCCTTCACCTTTCACACCATTGTTTAGGTCACAATAAAGGTCACATCATTTAGATTGTTTTATTTGTGCTTTGTCGTCTTTTATGCAAGACGGCCATCTGTTGTTGTAGTAGTTTCAGCCCCTGCAGTCACTGGAATGCCATAACTGGAAATTGACTCAGTGGGAACTGCATGTATTGCCTTGGCATTTCCCAACATCCTGTTATAAAACACTGGTGAAAATACCCCACCTTGAAGAGAAAAAAAGGCAAATTGTCACCGCACAGGCTAAACATGGATCTCAAACCAAATCAGGTCTTGAAATACACATTGGGCCCCGAACGTATTTCAAATATACAGTTTATTATTTCATTTATGAATTGTTTTCATTGCTCCACTAAAATGGGAATTCTATAATGCAAAAATACTTCAAATTATTTAGGAAAACACGAATTCTTGGTGCTTTACAGGATGCATTTCATTTCAGTAATGCCTAAGCCATTATTTTTTTTATAAAGGGCGTGTTCAGCCATTATTTAGATTAAAAAGGAGCCCTGAGTTTAATTATAAAGGTGTGTGCAAATGTTATATATAAACCTCTCATATCGTTTCTCTACTTAAGTGATGGAAGTGTTACTAATGGCACTAATAGCATTCTCCTGGGAGTAGTTTAGCAGATGTGTGCCTTTTATGTACATTAAATCCTGCATGAAGCATGTGGCTGAAAACACCTTGCTGTCAAAAAATAAGACGTGATGGTAGTAGATCAAAATAACAGATGAACTACAGTCAAACCTGATTTTCTAAACTAATGCGGGTATACTAATGATGAGTAACAATGGACAAATTCAACCGAGGAAGATCTGTAATCTTTTTAGAGCATCCTGGTTAATTTGCATGTATATTTAATTGGATTAACCACTGAACTGGAGAGTTCACAATGACCTAGATTGCCGTTTACGTTTTTGATTACTTTATATATATATATATATATATATATATATATATATATATATATATATATATATATATATATATATATAATCTTTTACTATTTTTTTTTTTTGTAAGTACTGGTAAACACATTTAACAATTAAAGGGTCAAAATAATCAAAGGGGAGAAAACACAGGCCATTACTGCTCAGGATAATGAAATGTTGTATCAGCAGATTCAGCAATCTCATGAAAGTAATTGGATAGTAATGTCTGCCAGTTCATTTCTACTGGTGTGCAGCACAACGATTGCCTCAACAACCCTGGAACATCAGCTACACAGCAACTGTCTTGTGTGGATGCAGTGTGGCTTAATAAAACAACAGAATCACCAGAAAAAAATCTGATGTTGCATAATCAGCAATTAATGACACAATTAAAAAAAAAAAAAAAAAGTTTGGAAATTGTTTTAGTGTGTATTCAAACAGTACAGTAGCTAGTATTGCAGATTACTTGTACCCTCCCTCCAGTCCCCCTCTCCACCCTTGCCCCTCAGTGGTGGAACGATCTACCCACGGATATCAGGTGCTCAGTCCCTGACCACCTTCCACCGCCTCCTCAAGACACACCTGTTCAGACAGCATCTGTAAACCTCACAGCTCTCGACTAATGGTACCCAATTGTATCAGTACTTGCATCATCTTGTACTTGCACTTAACTGCTCCACACTTTGCTGTATTCTACTACTGCTCTTAATTATATATATTTCCTGTATCTGGTACTTGATTTTACTCTTAAAGGTGACCGTATTCACATTTTTGTAATTGCTTATTTGAAATCTTTCTTATCCATTTATTGTACTTAATATTTGCTCTTAATGGATTTTACTCTTATAAGCAAATATTTTTACTATGAGTTTAACTGCTGTTAGTCGAAATCATCTGTCTCAAACGTAAGTATTTACTGTATTTTTTTTTATTTTCTCTTGTTTGAATTTGCTCTTTACTACTGACTTATTGTATTTTATAACTGCTCATATCTGTTATATTTTGTAATGCTAATAAATAAATAGATCAATAATATTTCAATAGTTCAATTCAATTTTTAAATATTTGTATTTAAACATGTTCCAAAAAACTAAAATAATAATAATAATAATAATAATAATAATAATAATAATAATAATAATAATCTTAGGAGAATGTGTAGATAACCCTTTAAGGTCTGAGCTATTTTTGCCTGTTTTGTACTATTTCTGGCTATAACTAATTATAAAGGTTACAGGTACATGTCATACATGAAATTAATGTGCACACACTAGGCTTTCATTAAAAAAGTGAAATAGTCTGAAACTCACCCTATTCAATACAAATAACAGAAAAAGGGATGCTTTTTAGAAAAAAAAAAACATTTATTGTTTGTAAAAAAAATATTTTAGCAAGGCCAGCTCAACTCTGACAGTGCACACTTCAACATGTAGGGAATATGGACTTTTTTTTTTTTAAACAAATTGGATAATAAATAAAGGACTTATGGCCAAAAGGGACCAAAAGCAACCCCCCAAAAATTATTAATTGAAGAAGAAATCAAAAAGAAAAAAAGACAAAAGTTATTCATCCCAGGAACCCTGATCACATGGCACAAGACGGGGGCTGTTCACTGTGGCTTGAATGGCCAGCAAGGTGGCAACCAGGGCAACATAGCCCTAAACAGCTCTGCTCTCGTGCACAAACATGAAAAATATATATATACCGGTATACTTATTGGAAAATATGTCCTTGGGTCTTTGATGTCGCCATTTCTCTTATTTTGTAAAGATTTTCTCTGAAAATGTTTGTTTACTGCACCAAAGTATGTCTGTCTTCAGTGCAGCAGCAACATTCCAAAACACTCACATTCAAGGCTATCTCCTAATATGGTTATCTACCAGAAATACACAAGTAGGACCTTGTTTTAAAAGGTCTGAATCTCCTCTTTCCAATGACGCATGCAGGGTTGTCCCTCACATTGCCCGAGAAAAAAGAGTTAAAGGGCCAGGTTGCCAGTGGGGTATTTAACATTGAACATTATCAGAAATAAGCATGTGAAATAAAGATGATGTCCTTAGTGTTTATTCAGCAGTAACTGTACAGTGTCAGGTCATGTGTTTCATTTTCAGAGTTTATTCCTAGTCTATTCCATATGTGCACGTTTTAATTGAGTGCTTATAATTGAGTGCTTAAAGGTATGGATGTTATACAATAACACCGACCGGAATCTGTAATTAGAACACCATGCTGCTATAAGCCCTGATCAGAATGGTGTTCATGACCATCTTCATCATGGTAATAATCTTCATTATCCCCATGGTTATGGTGATGACCTCCTTCGTTCTTTTGGTGGCAAATGTCCTTCAGCAATGCTTTCAGAAGGGTCTATGTGCTCCCATTCCTCAAATACATCCTTCAATGTACTGTTCCAAGAGTCGTCCCCTATATTAAGATGGTGGTGGTGGTCATTATCATCATCATCATCATCATCATCAGGCTGAAAAGTGCCATAATTTAATTTATAAAATACGAAGCATAAGGTAAGAGTCAGAAAAACTATTGCCACCAAAATATGGACCCAAGTCTCGTTCTCCTTTTGATTAATTCGACGGCGAACCGAGGGCCTGCAAAAGTAAAGAAATAAATACAGTAATAAGAATAATTAAAAATGGGAGTTTGTGAACAAAAGCAAAACATCCCAGTAGTGTAAGCAGTACGTCATACCAGATCTAAAGGTCTGTAAGCATCAACTAAAAAGAAAAAATGTAAAAAAGATCTGTATCATTGATATGTTTGTAGGTTAAAACAACTGGAACGGTTAATGCTCACTGGACATCATGTATTATGAAACTTTATGGAGAGAATCATAGAATACAATTGTGTACCAACTATAAACACCCTATGTACTGTAAAATAATATAGTCTGGCAATTGGTATGGGGTTAAAACAATGTGGCAGTGATGGAACTAAGAAAAGCAAAGAACACAGCTGTCTACCAAACATGAACTGCTAGTTTCACAGACCTTGATTAGCCCTAATCTTGGATTACTTTACCTAAATTAATATTGAGTAGTCCAAGCTTAGTGCTAATCGGGGTCTGTGAAACTAGCTGTAAGTGTATTGTCTATACAGAATAAACTTTAAAGTCTTAAAATGGTCTCACTAAGGCAGACATATTAGGTTAGAGGTCAATGTCATAGTAACCAAGCCATTGTATATGCTGAGTTTGTATAATCCTGCAAAAATGAAGTCACAACCTAAAATGGTTTCTGAGATACGAGGCTTTGACATTGTGGTGGTGGAAGTTTGGCAAAAACCGGCACAAAAGTGTTAATTCTTCTTGTACGACATCCATGATCGAACTTCACCAAATTTTATTTATAAAGCGTCATTCACACCAAAGGCATCTCAAGGCGCTGTACACAACAATTCATAATCAAATACAATCCAAAAAACACAAACAATATACAGGAAAACAATATTTAAAAAGACAGTAAAGGCACACTATGATATAAAGGCCAATGTATAGAAGTAAGACTTGACCAAGAAAATCATAGAATACATACAGGAGTACCAAGTATGTACCAAGCAAATATCTCAAAAGGTTGAAGGAATTTAATCTATTTAGGCTAGAAGAATTAGGGGGGAACTTAAGTCTTTAAAATCTTAAAAGGAGTTGACAACATTAACCCTAACCAATACTTTAAGCATAGCACAGAAACCAGCACCAGAGGACACCGTTGAGAAATTAAGTGGAGCTAGACTTACAGCAGAACAGAGGAAAGGAGACACTTCTTTACAAAGAGAATGGTGAGGCTGTGGAATGGGGTACTTAGTCATGTTGTTGAGGCTCAATCATTGGGTTTCTCAATGTTGTGTGATCAATCAGCTACTAGGACCTGGACGAGCACAGATGGGCCGAATGGCCTCCCCTTGTTTATATTTTCTCATGTTAGGTCTTTATCATATGGAAAGAAAAAAAAGTCACATATGGCAGACATCTTAGGTCACCTTAGGAAAAGTGGTGTTCGATTTGCCAGAGGAGTTACCATAACACTGAAAATTTAAAATTTGCCAGCTAAAATGCTTCCTGGGATATTAGCAGTAGTGAGTGAGGCAGTAAACCCTTTACAGGGACGTGTAAAGAGTAAGTAGAGAGGTTCCAAAAAATACAGTTTTACACGTCCCCACGTGTTGCTACAAGTGTTTAAATAACGTGCCTGTATTTTTTCTTCTCATTGTTAACATCCTGACAATTTTTTACACTTTAAAGTCTGTTTCAAAGCGCTTTTCAAAATGTCCGCTCTAGTGCACTGGGGTTTGAGATCTGTCCTCTAAATCACTGCAGGAAGAGCGATTCTATTTTCTTCTGCGTGTGACAGGTTGGCAAAGGGTTATAGAGACTGAGAGACAGTAACTGCGGTTTTAAGCACTGGGGCGCACACATTTATTAAACAAAAATAAATCAAAAAGGACAGACAAAACACAGCTCACAGAGCCAAAATAAAAAAGGTTCAACGAAACAAGTCACAAACACAAAACCAAAAGAAAATCCTCACCCAAGTAAACTATAGCGGTGAGCTGGAGACCTATACAAAAGCCCTTAATGGGGCTTTTAGCTCTTTCTTATATCATGTGTCTGTTCCTAGTCAGCACCAATGATCTAATTTGGGAACAACCACACATTCTCACATGTATATGGCAAGGATAGGAATTAACCCCATCCCTGCCAACCACCACCACCCACAAACAAACCACTATTTAAAATCAGGGCTCTACTCTGCCACACTGAGCAATAATCCTTACACTATCAGTGCACTAGAGTGGATATTTTGAAAAAAGCTTTAAAGCAGACTTTAAAATTATAAGTATAAAAAGGGGTCAGGATGTTAATAATGAAAACAAAAACTACAGGTACGTTATTTAAACACCAGGGGATGTGTAGGCTAACGCTATATTTTTCGTAACCCCGCTACTTACTAATAATAATAAACAACAACAACAATAATAATAATGGTTCAGGGATAGGAGTTTTTTTGGATTAAGTCAGTAAAATTGTACGAAGCTGTGGGTATCATTTATTGCTACTGCTGCTGTTTAGGTCTTTAATAAACTGTCCTGGTGTCATTTAGAGTTCTATATATTTCTAGTCAAACCCATGTCAGAAAATAAATCAATGAAGTCACATGGTGTGGGATGAACTGCTCAGACAGACCTCTTAACCTATTTTTAAACTTGGTGAAAGTGTCACAAAGTATTATTTAGCAATTGTACAGGCTTACCTGACATCAAATTAAATCTCGCACTGTTCTGATGAAACTTTAAGAGCTTATGTACAATACATGGGGTACATCTTTCAGTGTTTGGAGACGAAAAGCATTAGAAGATCAGAGTATTGTTAAATCACTATTTCTGGTACAAGTATATTTACCAGATACTGCATTTTTATAGATCATAAACTAACAGATCTTTCCTACTGAAACAACCTGTACCTTCAATACAGTTTCATCAAACTTTGCTGATCATTTTTTGTCACCTAATGCTGACAGTTCTATTACATTTATGGGGTTTATGTAAAAGTACCTTGGTAATATCATGTTGTAACAGGGCGAGGTGCCCTGTACATTGTTTTGTTTATATATTTTTAGAACGGGGTCCCCCTCCGCCCATGTTATTTTGTATTTGATTATTATGATTTATTTATTGTAATTTGTGACGGCGTACCGCCATGTTATTGTTTTGTTTATTTTTAAAACATGTTCTGGCAGAGGCGAGATTGGTGCTCGTCCTCTGCCAGGAAAAATAAATAAACAAAACAATGTACACGGCACCTCGCCCTGTTACACATGTATTAAAATAAAAAAAGTAGTTATTGAAATGCAGAATAAATGTGTGTTACATGTATTTTTTAAAACGGTCTATACAGCAATTACATTATAATAATTCCAGTTGCATAGCTGTTTTTCCACATTTTTGCTGCTTTTTATTTGAACTAGTTTTCATTTTTACAGTACCTTCTTTCAAACGTTTCTGAAAGTACAGCAGTATACAGGTAGTTCAGTTTCCCATATATTCTTTGCTGGACAAATCTGTTAATTATATACACAATACTGTTTACAAAACCTGCAAGGGTTGAGAGTTCAAGGTCGCTAGAACATTACAACTGGCTTGAAATAAATGTTAGGCTATATATCTTGGGACAATTTTCTTTGCTGTTACAATTGTTCTGGCAGATGTGTAGCTGGCAGATGTGTATTTAAAAAGTAACCAACAACAGAAGCATGAACTATGCCACACAAAACTATACTGCAGAGGTCAAATACACAAGGAACAAACATACATTTCTCAGTGGAACCAGGCAGCTTTTGTTGCATTATGTTCTAGTTTCTTGCAAAAGTGTAGTATTGTGTTCCTGGACCAGTTTAACACGTTTTAGAGACTCAAACAATATATGTATACTTAAAAACAGACCACAATTTTCTTTTCACACTTACAGCGGCACAGTAGTATGAAATGATAACACAGCACTGTGAATAGTATTAACAGATACAATGTCGATTATTAATAGGTTGCAGGTAGCAACCTTTTATTTCATTACAGTATTTTCAGTGCAGATGGATTTTATGATTGAGCATCGTGAATTCACACGTGAAGTTACTTACGCTGATTATAAAAGCGACTTGTGTCACTGCTGTTTACATTAAAGCACTTACTCCCGTTTTACACCATTTTACTCTTCTCCACATCCAAGTACTAACACTTAAATTGTGTTTTTGTGGCGTAACATAGCAGTCAGAACGGTAGGCACAATACCAAAAAAAACAACAACATAGCAATGTAATGGTATGGTAGGGGTTTCGGTTTCCCAGTAGGGCTAAATGTTCACGATTATTTTGGTTAAGCCACGGTTAGGGCTTGGGTTTGGGTAAGGTAATGAAATTTAATATGAATTGTTACTTACGAGTACAGACAGACTATAACTTCATCCTCTTCTTTTTCTTCGGCCCCACCCCCGTCATCCTCACTAGTAATATTATCATCACAGACAGACTTCAGCTTTTCATAACGAACTGAACTTTCCATTCGTGGTGTGAAAACTTTTTTATGCCACCCGTGTCTTTATAACAACTCTCGATTTGTCCGGAGCTTCTCGACGACTGAAGCTTGTAATACAATATAACCACTAACTGACAACGCCCATTTTGCTGTTTCTAACCTGACAGTGGTTTCCATAGCAACCTGTAACAGGTTGAAAAGTAGAACACCTGAGGCTGCACTGCCCTAAATCTGAATGAAACAGCATCTAGACTGTGAAGAGTGATGATACCATGGCAATGTGTATACAATACCTATCTACAGACCGTACAGGATTGCTTACCTAAGTGTCATTTTGTGGAACAGAACAGACCGGATTGACACACAACCTGACCTTCCTTCCCTACCTTGTTTTGCCGTATGAACAAAAACCAGTTGCTGTTCAGCATCGTCTGAATATTCTTCTTACGAATTACAACTCTGCTTACCCAGGGCAGAGACTACTTTTTCGGATGGGATTCGGGAGAAGGATTCAAGACAGAGGGGGTCTGTTGAATTGATTAAACCATAATTTAAAAATGATGCATATCATTCGTGGAATGAAACCTAGAACACACAGTTCCAGGCAGTAATCGACTTTAATTATAAAACTGATTGACAGAATGGTGCATGCTGATTGGTCCATCGGAACTACTTAGGAACAAAGGCAAATCACTGCACATGTCCTAACCACGTATCACTGCGCCACCAAAATCAAAGCAAACACCTTTCAAAATTCCAGCTGTCATGGAAGATACTGAAGACATCAAGGTGTCTTGTCATATTTTCCATTTTATATTAATTTACACTACGAACCAGTTTGCTATTTTAAAAAAGACGCTGTTTTGGTATTTTATTTGTAGTATGTACCAGTCATTTTCTGTAACCGGTCGGATCCAGTTGCCAGATACTCAGTTTTATTTTCCTCTTTTTAGTAGGCATCAGCAGTCATTTTGTTAAACTGACTCTTCATTAATTTTTAACTCTGGATATTTTTTATATTTTTCGACTGTATTTACATTATTAAACGCGATGTCCTAACCATCCGACTCGCCTTTCTTCACTGTCTCTCTTCTTTACAGCGCACTCACTCTTGGTACAAAAATGTAACATTGACGTTATAGGGAAAAAAGAAATTAAATTAATACCACCAAAGAAACACATTAGGCTGTTAATGCTTATGATTTCCATTACACGAGAGTAGATGTTAAAACTTCATGCTGATTTGAACTCGGCTCTCGCCAAGATAAGCACCAACTAAGACGTAGCTTTACAGTAAACTAATGTGATCCATATGCGTCTCCATCCATTTACGTTTCCTTCCATATGATGATGTAGATATCCTTCTGTCTGGTGTTAATGGCTGAAGTGTAATGCTGGCTCCAGGGATCAGCTTATTTTGCCTCCCTGGCGCATCAGCACACACAACGGCTGCGATGCTGGCTCCGGGGATCAACCAAAGTGCGGCCTCCCCAGCGCATCAGCATGACAACCGTCTGGATTGAGCTAAGTAGGGTACATCTCTGGGGTTTTCAAGTGGGCACCTTCCATCCTCAGTGTTTCGTCGACTAGCCCACGACACCTCAAGAGGGCTCGACGGTGATTCTGGCGTCCCAGCATCACCCCCCTCCGTCCCCCACTCAACTCAGCCCAGCTTACTTACCTGTCCCCAGCCAGAATCTTTCCGTCTCAACCACAGCCAGTTGCTGCTCCTCTCTGCTGCTTCAGATAAGTTCTTCACTGTGCGACACAACTCTTGGCCACTGAATCCAACGTCTCTGAGAAACCGGGTTGTAGAGTGTGCCACAAATCCTCGACAACCCACTTCCACTGGGTAAACCCGAACTCTCCATCCTCGCTGTTCCGCTTCAGTGGCTAGTTGAGCATACCGCAGTTTCTTCCTCTCATACGCCTCATCTACAGCGTCCTCCCATGGCACTGTTAACTCTACCAGGTGAACAAGGCGTGCTGATCCAGACCACAAGACAATATCTGGTCGAAGGTTAGTGGTGGCAATCTCAGGTGGAAAAATAAGCCGTTGACCAACATCTGCCAGCATATTCCAGTCTCTAGCAGCTTCCAGTTGTCCTGGGCGAGGATTGGTTTTAACACCTTTTCTTGGTGGTTGCTCTCCTCTTAAATGTCTTTCTGAAAAAAAAATCTGACTTTAAATGAATTACTTAATAATTAATAATCTTCATCCAACAAAGCATCTTAAACTCTTGCACTGCTTTTTTATTCCAACTGAGCTCTCAATTACTTAACGAGACCCTTAATTGAATTGACAGTTTGCTGAATTAAACCTTTTTAATCGTTTTCAGCTGTTAACTGTTTCATATTTCAATTGGCTATACCATTTTATAAGTAACTTGAACTCTGCAACTGTTTAAGAGCTGAAAACAATTTAAAAAGGTCTAATTAAGCTGATGATAAGTTCAAGTAAGGGTCTAATTAAGTAATTGAGAGCTCAGTTGGAATGAAAACCAGCAGACACAGGGGTTCCCCAGGACCAGGATTGGAAACCACTGACCTAGAATATGCAGGAAGGCAGGCACCTCATATATATATATATATATATATTTTCATACGAATTATTTTCTGTTGTGGAAGGTTATACCTGAAAATGTTAATACATCTTTAGAAACTAAGAAATTAATAAATACATAATATATAGATTTCTCCTTTCGTTTTTATTAAACGTTTATAAATCTGTTTTATAAATGCAATAAGGCACTTGAGAGCATGGGTTATGCTGGATATTGTCACTTCTTGGTTGGTAACAGCACTTGACTGAGTCTAGTGCAGGGGTGGGCAATCCTGGTCCTGGAGGGCCGGTGTCCCTCCTGGCTTTTGTTCCAACTGTGCACTAAATTACTTAATTGTACTGATTATTACCAATTATTGGTCTAATTAAGTAATTTAGAGCACAGTTGGAACAAAAGCCAGGAGGGACACCGGCCCTCCAGGACCAGGATTGCCCACCCCTGGTCTAGTGCCTAACAACGCACCAAGAAGTGACAATATCCAGCACAACCCATGCCCTCTCCTGCCTTATTGCTTAATTATATAACTAGACAGGTGGAATGTTGTTCTGGCAGTTAGCTGTGTCAGGTGTGTCGAGTTGTACATGCGACTTACAGTCTGCCTTCATTCTATGTGCTTTACTTTGGATTCTGTATTAAACTCTGGTAATTCATTGCAGAATAAAAAACAGTAACAGCCAGTGAATTTAATTGTCTCTCAATTGAGTTACATCAGCAATTCATTTTTCCACTTAATCATGAAGTGGGAAACTGTCCAAGTGCATCAGTCAAAAGTGGCTGCCTTATTGTAGACACTATTGGAAATAAAAATATTACCTGCAATGAAAATTAAATGTGAACATCACCACAATTAAAAGGTAAGTAGGACACATGTATTTATTGAATAACATTGAAATGCCTGCACCAAAAAAAAAAAAAAAATACAAAATAAAAATTGTATAAAAAGTTGTCAAAGTTGATAGCTATGAAGTATTTGACTTTACTCTCTATAATGAGAAGCATTTTAATTAGTAAAGCTTACATGAGGGCTCCTACCAGATGGGAACTATTAATAATGTTATTTCGATTGAAATGGCTTCCATGTACAGGGACAGTTTGAAAATGTATGTGTGAACTAATTAAAATATTAAAATGATAGGCATGTAACTTCACTGCTGTTTCAGAATCTACTCAGCATTTGAGCTGACAAAAATTATCATTTCATACACAGTGTTTGCATATCAGAGCCCTTAGCAACATCACACATTCTTACGGGAAAGTCTGCTGCAGAGGTAAACAATGTGTTTAACTTGATGGATACAATGTACAGAATACTTTTCTTTTTTACGAATGTGAAATTTGACATTAAAAAACAATAGGAGGTTAAACAAAATAAGACTGGAGTAAACACTTCAAAAAATATACCTGTGTCTACTAATGCATTTATATTTAGTTAATTTGCAAACATCTGTTCAAGACTCATGCATGCTTATTTATCAAAATTGCCTCAAGCATAAAGTAATTTTTTTTTGTTGTATATCCATAATTTTAATTTATTGCTACATATCAAATAAAATACATTCAGTTGACAGTGAGTGTAGGTTTAATTTGTCATACTGTGTTACAGTGGGTCCACAATCCTGAACTGGATGACATGTATAGGCAAAGTGGTTCCAGTTTAGCATTGAGTATCCCAGGAAACATCCGATAAAGGTCAGGCTGTCAAGTTCAACCACGTGTCACTACAATTACTAACAAACCCGAGATCACTTTTCTTTGACAAAAAACCACGATGAGTGAGAGACAGGGTCTTTTGAACACCTTGCTGTTATTCAGCTAATTGGTGAAAATAAGCTTGCCAGCCCAGTTCACTCCTTTCGCATTGAAGTTGGTCTCACAAGAGACCATACAGCCTCCAAAACCAAAAAGCTGATTAGGTTAGTTTGCCTCCCAGAGTACCATGAGGCCAAGCTATTTTACTGATGTCAACCCCATTTTAACCACATTCAGCTTTGTTAGGAGAGCTCCAGGGAGTCTCCTATATGGTTTACTGGACATATATTCCCCCCTTATTTTTCACATACTCTGAACATTGAAGGAAATAATGAAATACTGCATATGCCAGTTCCTTTCCAAGACACAGCTTTAGGCTCCTCAGGGTCCAGTTTTGCACACACTGTAGAATAGGGGCATGTGGCCTACAACAGTATCTCTTAAGTTTTCATTAGATAGATAGATAGATAGATAGATAGATAGATAGATAGATAGATAGATAGATAGATAGATATTTTAAACGTTTCAGTAAACACAGGCTGCATGACAAAAACATTCAACTTCTCTTGGCTGATAAAAGGAGACTGTTCCATTAAAAAAACAAAAATACAGATCAAGACATGTTTGCATGAAGGAAATGTGAGTATGAGTTTTCTCTGTGCATTAACATATTGGTATTAGCTTGAGAAAAAGCGATGCAGATTTTAAAAGCCCTTTGGGATTAGGTTTTTTGTTTCGCATTTTTTTCAATTCAACACAGCTGAAATAATCTAATTCTGTTGGTATAATCAATTAATGGGGATACTGTAGTAGAAAAATAATCATAAAATAAAAACAGCCCAGGGCATACAAAAATATGCTGTTAATATATGTTTTTTTCAAAGACTTTCTAGGATTCTTGCATTAATGCAGGGTACCACAGAGGAGTATTATTTCTGAATTTATAAAAATACAGAGATTTACAGGCTAGGATCAAATAAAGCTAAAACAAAACAAACAAAAACACTTTAAGACACTGATATCAATCCTAAAGGTCAAAACAACAGCTGATCTAAAAAAACAAAAAAACAAAAACAAAACCTTACCCTTTATATTAATTCCATTTTTACAGAAGATATTCCAATTATCCCATTTGGAGAACAAATGAAAAATATGTTAACCAATCCACATTTTGCATCTTAGCGTGAACACACTGTATAAATGACTCGACGTGATTCGTTTGTTCTGGTTCTTCGCCTCTTTTTCAGGGTCCTCATTTAAAATGTGAACCGTGGTGAATGATCGTGCACATCTGTTTGTCACACTACTTAAGACAATTACCCTGAATTCTCACTCTTCACAAAACCTGTATCTTATACTTCTAACTTCCTGCAGATCTTTCAGATTGCTTTTGGGAAATCTGACACCGGACATCTGTTTTCATTTGTGTGTAAGGGATATGAAGTGAAAACGGAATTGTGCAGCATCATCAATTATTTATGTACATGCTTAAGTACATTCCATGACGTTAGTGAAATTATTATTACTATTATTTGTTTATTTAGCAGACACCTTTATCCAAGGCGACTTACAGAGACTAGGGTGTGTGAACTATGCATCAGCTGCAGAGTCACTTACAATTACGTCTCACCCGAAAGATGGAGCACAAGGAGGCTAAGTGACTTGCTCAGGGTCACACAATGAGTCAGTGGCTGAGGTGGGATTTGAACCAGGGACCTCCTGGTTACAAGCCCTTTTCTTTAACCACTGGACCACACAGCCTCCTATTAAATATTCATAATAATACAGTTCTGAAATACACAGCTGCTGTCTGCCAGCTCTTAAATGGGCCTTGGCCCTGTGGCGTCAATCATTTATTGGATGCAGTATTTATTATTTAATTTGACACATCACCTGATTTATTGAAGCAGAAGTGAAAGGTTACTAGGATGAAAAATCATATCTAAAGCAGCATAGCCTAGTGTTTCAGTATTTTTAAATACGAAACTGATGTAATATCTAGTTAAAAGTGGACCTTATACAGATAATAATTGGGCATGCTAAATTGGGGTGAAAACCGGGGTAAAAATAATTGGCGACGACAAAAATTAAAAAAAAAAAAAAAAAAAAAAGAAGAGGGGGAGGTAATGCAAGCTGTAAATGTAACAAATTATGAAGGTATAGTGAGGAAGATGTATTTGGACAAATGTTAGTAGCATAGTTTGAAGATGCTATTATAGAGGCATATGTTGGGGACTGTCAGAGGGCTTTTATTTATTTATTTATTTATTTATTTATTTATTTATTTATTTATTTATGTTTTACCAGCAGCAGCAGACCAGATATCTGATTTAGAAATCAGTGTTATATAAACTGCATTTTAAAATGCTGGTTTTTGTTTATTTCAGATTGGTTGAGTAAACCACGAAAGCTGTTTCTCTCTGTGTGTATGAGGACATTCTCTCGTGTGTCCTGGGGTTAGTGTGGTCATCTGTGATATGCTTTACACTGACTGTGTAATATAAGTCCACATTGACAATGTAGAACCACTGATTTAGAGGACTTTCTAAAATTGTTTTGTATTTCATTTTATTTTTGATTTTATTTTCTATATAGTTTTAGCACCACTATATTTTCAGATGACTTTGGAAGGGTCTGTATAAGTATTATTGGGCTTGGAAAAGCACACTTTTGCATGTTTACATGTTTTCAACACTGGCAGTTGAAAGTGTTTACAGTTTATCCACGGAAAGGATACAGGTTAATGTTTCCCTAAGTGAAAAAGCTTTCAAAGGCAATGGCTGGTACATGGGGAGTGTATGTGATAAGAAAACCGAACTTTCATCTCTGGAGCAAAAGTGAGATCTGGCTCAGATAAGAGAGGCTAGTGAATTATGGCAATATTTTCCCTCCCTCCCTGTACTGTGATTCTTGAAATGTATTTTTGTTTACGACTGTAAGTCGTCCTGGATAAGGGCGTCTGCTAAGAAATAAATAATAATAAATAATTTTATTTATTTATTAACAGACACCCTTATCCAGGGCAATTTACAATTGTTACAAGATATCATATTATTTTTTTACATACAATTATATTATTTCTTACACATAATTATCCATTTTTACTGGAACAATCTAGGTAAAGTACCTTGCTCAAGGGTACAGCAGCAGCGTCCCCCACCTGGGTTGAACCCACAACCCTCCAGTCAAGAGTCCAGAACCCCTAACCACTACTCCACACTGCTGCCCATTTTATAAGCCCAGTGGATAAAGATTAAATATACAAACAAGCAAACCTAAACAGAATGCAACTTTCATGGGTAATCTCATGGTACCAATGCCCAAGCACTGCTGGTATGGTGTCTGCACAGGCTGGAACACGTGTTAACTTATGAGATTGCTATTGTTGCCATTTTATTATTATTATTATTATTTATTTCTTAGCAGACACCCTTATCCAGGGCGACTTACAATTGTTACAAGGTATCACATTATACATTATTTTACATTATACAGATATCACATTATTTTTACATACAATTACCCATTTATACAGTTGGGTTTTTACTGGAGCAATCTAGGTAAAGTACCTTGCTCAAGGGTACAACAGCAGTGTCCCCCACTGGGGATTGAACCCACGACCCTCCAGTTAAGAGTCCAGAGCCCTAACCACTACTCCACACTGCTTTGTGATAATAATATCCCTAGCTTGGACTGGAGCCATGCATATACACTATCTGTCTTTTTCTTGTATGAATTTAGCATAGGCCTACTTAGATGTAACTGACAAGCGCCTAAAATAGATCTGGCATTCACGTCATGTTTTTTTTTTTTTTCAGTTCAGTGAAACATCACTCAGGGAACTGGGTGAAAAACAAACCCGACTGAAATTATTCACCACTTATGACAGTCCACTGTTATTAACTCTGCTGGAATGTGTGCTGGCTTAGTGAAATGCCACCTCGCCCCCCTCCACAAATAAATTAGTTTGAAATCTGATACTTTACACAGATGCCTTGTCCTTTACGTCTTATTCTATTTCTTAAATAATGTTACTTTGCATTGGCCCGATGTACACATGTTATGTCTCCTAAACCAATTACTGAGCAATTTCATCTATAGTCACTTTTTATTGGTCAGAATGTTTCGTGTTCTTGGGCTGTGATCGGAATTGGTACTTCTGATTGGTCAAGCTTTGTGTCAAGTATGCTGCAGGCGTGGACTGCACGTTGAATAAGGTCGCTGGAGCAATTACAAATTGTTATTGTTCCATTTCGCTGGAGGGAGGATCTTTGAAGAAAGACTTGAAACTTTCAGGGTGGTTTCATGCGTGGTGTGTTTTATGGGAGTTAGACTGTTGTTGTAATGGTAAGTATTCATTCTAATGCTTTCAAATTGTATTTGCAACAGAATAAGACTGTTATGATAATTGATAAGTTGATAAGTACACTTTTCGTGACGTTTTTTCCACCAAAGATAGAAAATAAAATATATGAATACACGGTTTAACAAAAGAGCAAAATTGGTCAAGTCACGTGCTTGCTTTATAGTACAGATATGAAAAAATAAAGTAGCTTGACGTTTTATAAGAGTAATTATTACTGCATTTTTCTAATTATTATTAGTCTCATTATATTGTAACGTTTTCCAAAAAAAAATAGCAACAGGAACCCTACGTTTCACTTTTTAACCAGTTTATCAAGTTTCATAGTACACTATATACCAATGGTGAGTTGGACACACACACACACACACACACACACAAATAAATATTGCCCTTATAAAAAACCGTTTCCAAAATGTCCCGTCTTGCCTTCTATCATATGAGTTACACAAACAAATATAAGTGAAAATTAAAAACAAAAAATAAGTCAAACTGCTACGTTTGATACATATCACGAAAAACAAATGATTATTGGATTAATTGAACATTCATGATGCAGGCGGGATTATCAAAAAAAAATGGAATAACATTCCTATCAGCGGATCTGAATGCATGTCTCTACTTGAAAGTGATGGTCGTTTGGAATATTTGTGCTGATGATAACTCCAACACTCCACACCATTTCAGTTAAAGAAAATCGGAATGGAATTTAGAACACCAGTTTCTTTTGATGCTAAAATATAAGTGGTAAGTTTCTTTTGATGCTCATATAATTAGCTAAATCTGGAGTTTTTGTGGTTAAATCTAGGGAAAAATACGCAATTTATATGAAATCTGGGGGAAAAAACCACCTGTTAAAATATAAAGTTATGTGTTAACGTTTGAATTTCGGGGGGGGGGGGCATTTATATTACTCATTGCCAGTGCCATCTAGTGCACAGCAAAAACAGTAAAGCCAGTAAAACTAAACAAAACGTAATCCAAAGTGTCAGACGGCTTTGACGACAGCTTGAATTAAAGATCAATGCCAATCTGTTCTAAGTAATCGATTAATATGCTTCTGATTCTTTGTGTCATTCCTTATGTTTTCGGAAATTAACATTCTTATCACCTTATGTATGCCTCATTATTTATTTATATATTTATTTATTTATTTATTTATTAGAATATGACACACGTGATTGTTTTGAACAGCATCGATAGATTGGGGTCGTTGCATCAGAACCTGTGAAACATGAATAATGTCAATCACATAATGATTCTATAATCTGGCCTTGTTTTAAAATTGTAAGAGGCATCATCTGACTGATTTAATTAAATTTAGGACATTATTGTTTAATAGAGTAAATTCCTCTAGGGCTTCCTATAACAAATCCTTTTACTCCTAATTTAAAACCAGAGCAAAACTGTTTGTAATTATTAACATGTGCCCTTGACATACATAACGCTATTAAACTTTGCAAATATTTTAAATTTCCAACTAAAGTAATTGAGGCAATTACTGTTGGTTTGTATCCCATTCATCAGCTAGTACAGGTCTGTACATTGAAATCAATTACCTGAGTATAGGTTAGAAACCTGATGTGCTGTACTGTGTTTTTTACAGATGTAAACAGTACTTAAAATGCTAGGTGAAGATTAGTACCATTAATCAGTTCAGTGAGCCTTACTGAACTGTTTGTTCTTAAGACTTCAGCTTCATTCCCCTTCCTGTAGTCAAGTGGACTGTATATGAGTTGGTTTTATGGGAAGCACCTAAGATTCGCTCTTGAGCATTGACCTGAACAGCATTTGGAGGAGCCAGGATGCATGCTGTGAACATGCAGCCCAGAACTGAGGTGGATGGGAAATATACCGGCTATGGGAATTCAGAGTGGTTTAAGTGAATCAAATGGTAAATTATGTAGGCTGTTGTGGGTTGTGAATAGGCATCTGTACTTAACACATTAGAGTAAACAGTTCTGGGTCATTTGTTTGTGCTAGTAAATGCCAAAGTTAGACATCCTTCCCAAGCAGACTTCTAGGGTGAATACAGAGGTGCTGTAAAGCACAACACCTTCCTTACTACAGCCTTTACAGTAGCTCGAACCACTGAGCTCCTTTGGCCACTGTAGAAATGTACAGCATATTGTATGCAGGGGTTGAAAACTGACAGCAATGCTGTGTAAAGGATTTGTTCAAAATCATTGAAAGTAATTATTGTAGTTCACTGTTCCTACAGTTTGTTATTGTTTTATTGTGTATTTATCATACACTTTGGATATCTCAGGGTTGCTTGTGTAAAGGCCATATCCAGGCTTTTTTTTTTCCAATGAATAATTGGTCAACAATCATGGCAAACCAAACAAAATGACCATTGTGTTCTGAGTAAAAAGTCAGGTATTTTGCAGCTCAAAGCCCTAACATTTCAGTATCTCCTCCCCTTATAAAATAATAATGACTACAAACCTCCAGACAGAACAGGATAACATGATTTATAACAAGTACAGCATGAGATATTGGCTTAACCTTTGATGTCAGACGAAAAGGCACTGCATGCTTCGTGCCCCGTTTCTATGCATTTAAAACAGGTTAAATACACTTCACCCATCTGTCTTTTAATCTTTTGCAAAAGATGATTAAAGGAAGTGCCTGATCTAAGAAAAAGCATTACAATTTCAAGAGTAAAACACTTTTTATTAATGACCGTTCTGTTTAACTAAGGTCCGTGTACATTCCGGCCAATCGTTTTTGCATTCTAAATCAGAAATCTGAAAACCAGAAAACGACTTGTTTTTCTATTTCGGTTTTTCATATAAACAAAAATCGAACCCTTTTTCATTTTCCAATTTCTGAGTTTAAAATACAAGAACTGATTCAGGCTTGTTTTCCCATTTTTCATATTGCTTTTTGTAACAAAGTATTCGAAATGGAATAATCTGTAATACAAAAATAAATAGACCATTTAAATAATAAAAAAAAGTACTGAGGCGTGCTCTACTCGTATCGAATGTGTCTCGGTGTTATGACGTTTTCTGCATCAATACATTGATATCTATATCTATGAAAGCACCCCCCAAGTGAAACAAATTGGGTACCCATGAAAGGGGAGCTCTAAACAAATGTGAGCATCCTGGACAAATGTGCTATGATAATATAATCCAGTTAAGTTTATAATGTTAATTTATAAAGCCGGATATAAGTATTAAGAAATATGTGAAGGCTTATTATTTTTAGTATTATAATGCACTGTACCTGAGTGATACAAGGATGATTATTATATTAACTTAACGTAGACCTACGGCTGTATTGTAATACAGTACTTTGTAACAACTGCTAAATTAATTAATAACTAAATAATGTTGGTAAACAGACAGAACACTTCCACGACAATAAGCACAGGCGCGAAATTATTGCATCATCATAACAGTGGGACACAGAGAGCTGGCCGTGTCTGACCTTTTTTTTAAAGGTCTTGAAGGAGCTAAATAATTTAAGATATTAAATGTTGTGGAGTGTTTTCATGCTGCAGTGGGCGGATTCTTTTGTAACAGAATATGGAGAAGGGTGGGGGTGAATTCTGTTTACAGTTTCGCACTGTATCACAGTTCCTTCTTTTCTAAGAGCTGCAAACCGCAGGGAGAGAGGAAATGTTAGCATCTTACAGAGCTTGCCATAGGATCACTAAAGGGGGCTGGCATGCTTGGTTGAATAGGTCTATCCCTCTTCCGATACGTTATCATTGTTTAAGTGTGTACCTGTTAGAGAAGCATTAACAGATTGCCTGTGAAGTGCTGTCTCTCCAGATATCTGCTTGTATAAAGCAGATATCTTTATCACTGACTCTTGGAGATTGATTTCATTTTCTGCTTTGCTTTTTTTTTTTTTTTTTACCTACTTGTAGAACAGTATAATTTCTAAATCACTGATAACTAAACACATGCTTACAATGTCTGTGTCCTAGTGATATTTGTAAGACCTATTACTAAATTATTATATTTTATATATTACAGAATCCATTTCAGCACTTGATACGGTATGATTAAGCAGGGAACCAGACAACCCCACCAGACTCCTTTCCTCCAGCACTCAACATAACTGTGTTCCAGGATGGCACGGAGAAATGTTGCTACTGCAGACTTCGCAACTTTTAAAGAAAAACAGCATAACAAAATTTAACATTTTCATTTGAAGATAAGCATATACTGTACCACTGATTATATTAAAAATGTTGGATGTGACACATTCCTGAAGTTTGACGAGAGTTAAAATGCTTTTGCCTGCTTCTTGGAATGAAACCAATGGTATCGTCTCGCTGTATAACTGGACTTGTGTATGCCAGCGCCTTGACTTTCTTGCTGTTCATTTTAAAACTGTTTGCTTCTGTAAACTACATCGATGAGTACAATGAGGACCACTGGAACCACAGAAGCAGCCTCTTTCCAGAGCATTCAAAGCACAGGGCAGCCAAGCGTAGAACTGGAGTGGATTTTAAGTCCTTGCTTAAGACTAACCACGAGCCTCCATTTTGTCAGAAGGGACTGATTTTGCTAATACTTGTAACATCTGCTCCGTGGCATATAGAGCAAAGGAACGCAATACGAAACACATGGGCGAAAAAGCTTGGCGAGGAGACATCCTCTTGGCAGGCTTTATTCCTCGTTGGCCAGCCATCGGAGATGGGCATTTCTTCAGACATCTTGCAAGAGCACAGAATATTTGGCGATATTCTAGTTGGGAATTACGCAGACTCCTACAGAAATTTAACCCTTAAAGTCATGCATGGATTGAGATGGTCTGTGGAGCACTGTGAGCCCCAGTACATTTTAAAAACAGACGATGATTGTTTTGTAAACACTGACAGGTTGGCTCGTTTCTTGGCAGATTACAATGTGGTTAAAACTGGGCTCTATGTGGGGTCTTTGTTTGCTGAAGGCAAAAGGCATGTTATCAGGGACCCTCTGAGTAAATGGTATGTATCCAGGGAGGACTACTGGGAGGATGAGTATCCCCCTTACGCCAGTGGGATTGGTTATGTACTCTCTTTAGACGCCGCCACTAGAATCATGAAAGCTGCTGAAGATGTTCCTCCTGTGCCAATGGAAGATGCCTACGTGGGAATATTAGCAAAAGAGGCTGAGATCACTGTGAGATCCAGTGGACGTTTCACAAAGCACAATGTTAACTGGAGAGTGTGTAACTACAGGTACCTCATGGTGATTCACAACTTGGATATTGGAGCGCTTAAAAGTGCACAACAAAATATGATTAAAGCCAGAACTGCCTGTTCCGAAACCTCAGAGATCACCAGATGGAAATGAGACATGGCACCCTCCCACTGTAGTTAGTTTAGAAGACATTTTGCAATATGAACCCATAATCTAACAAGTGTTGTGTAACATGTTTGGGAATGGTGATGTTTACATAGCAAATTATTATTCATGTCACCCACACATGAAATGACTCACATGACAGACCACAATCCACAGGTTTTGCTGTGGATATACCAGTCACATATAATTACTGAATCAATTAATCTCTTTTTTGCTTTTATTATCATCTGAAGAATTGGTCTTTTGTACATTTTGTTTATCTAATTCCACAAAGGTTAATTTGTTCGGTCATCCTTGTTGTAATTTATGTCTAAAAAGTCAAAAGATGAATTGTTATAATTTTCTCATTATTGAATTTGGGTACTGACAATTACTTTTGTGTATGTTAATATGTATGGTTTTTAAAAAGGAGGATCTAATTGATTAACGAGAGTTAGCAATTTCCTTTTAAGAAAAGGATATGGTATAAATATCCCATTAATAAATGTGAAATATCATGTAATGGTTTTATTAGGTAGACAGGAGAACGTATGCTTAATATAGCACTGAAAGGTACAAATAGACTGTATTCATTGTTTTTCCAGACAAAAATGTAGTGTGTTTCCTTAAACTTGAATATCTTGCATGATAATTAGTAGATCAGACTGTAAGGTTCCTAGAATGTCCTTGTTAATGTCCATCCTATTTAACAGAGCACTTAATTACATTCCATTTTCAAAGTAACTGTCTTAAATGATTAAAACAGTCGTGTTTTATATGAAGCTAATTATTGTTTCTATTTTGCCCAGCAGGGAAATTTGAGATGATTAGAATAAAAAAAAGTGTAATACTGTAGTAGAGGACCTACATTAACTAAAAGGAAACGGGTTGATTTCATTGTACATTTTGCACTTCAATATGCCCTTTATTAATATATCTGCATTGATAAAATAATCCAGTTAATAGCATGTCGAAGGTCCTTCCCTGAGTCAATCAGTGCTCAGCTTTTCTTCTGGCACCATTGATCAAGGTACAAGGTCAAGAACGCTTTACTGTTGTAATTTTGTAGGATTTTTTTTTTATATCAGAAACTTTCCTTATCTACTACTGTACAAACATATAATAATTAGGTTATTATATACTAGATACTACTGTACAATTATATATATATATATATATATATATATATATATATATATATATATATATATATATATATATATATATATATATATATATGTTATTTGTTGAAAAATGTCCTTTTAAGAGATAATGGTTTTGTAATATTTCAATAGGTTTGCAACCATTTTGAATGCTCTTTGAGAATGAATATGCTTACTTACGTTTAAAGGAATCACCTTTCATGGACTCGGATACGCTCCAGATGGCTTATCGTTGCGAGTTGACAGTATGCCTATGCTGCATTGAAACTAGCTGAAATGAAGCTTGAGCACTAATTTCATGCTGCAGAAAGTGATAAATCGCCTATTACTCTTGTCTCTAGTTATGGATAGGATATTTTGGATTTATTCATTTACTGTGCCAGGTCATGGAAAACAGAATGTGGTTGTGTAAGGAAATACATGACAAAATCTAACGTCTCTGTGTGTGTGTGTGTGTGTCAAAATCAAATGGCATTATTCATCAAAACGTTGGTCTTAACGTCTAGGTAATTTGTTTAATGATGAATGCGATTTAAAGGCATTTAGTTACATGACATTTGCTGCCTTCTGCCTATGACATATTATATACACAGAAGCAGTCCATTTTCAACAGTATGATAATTATCAATCAGTTCAAGATAACAACCCGAAGCCTTTTAGGCATGTCATAAAATATCCTCTTTAAACCCAATGACAGTACAGTATACACAACACTAAGCACCTAAGGCTTGTAATTTGTAGCGTTTTTTGTCCTGTTGCCTAAACATGGTAATGGCAGCTTGTCCTCTGTCTGGTATGAATAGAACTTCCACTGTTTATCCCCCTGCAGCTGGATACAATTTAAAAAGGCTCTTTATTTTCCTCAAGCCACAATAAGACTTTACATAAATAGATTTTCACCCAACAGCTAAGCAGTGCACGGGTGCATTTTTTTAAATTTGTTTTATATTTATATAGGAGCTGAAGTCTATGTACTGCAAGGGTACAAAAATAAAATAAATGACCATTAATTAACCATGAGCAGTTGCCGTGAAATTGAAATCGTTTTTTGTTTTTTTCTGTTTAGTTTTTTTTTTAACTAAAGCTAAAACGAAGATTTAATTTTATTTCCTCGGTATAGCAGAACTACTTACACTGAACGCAGAAAAAGAGCTCTGATAAAAGTTTGGTGGGCATGTAGTTTACAATTAATCTAAAATACACGCAAAGGGGTTTTGACAATAATTTAGTCACAGCTTCATACATTCATTCAAGCCTCCCGACCACAACCTATTCGCAATTAAAGAGCTTTGCTGCTGGCATGATAACAGTTTTTGGGAGCACTTACATCTGCGAAACAGACGTTCTCAAGAATGAAAATAATCAAATCTAAATTCTAAACTATTAGTGAAAGGTTGCCGACCACTGGCTTAGATCATTACTGTATTTACCAGACTTACTGATTAATCTCTGACTTCTGAACTGCTCTTTGAAACTGGTAATTGTGAGTTAGTAAATGTAACATCTCTAGAAAATCACAGAAGTTACACATGTACAACCTTAGTGTTCATTTTTTCAAACCACCAGACTCAGAAATTTTGCTTTTTTTAGTGGCTGAAAGAAGATATTAATCCTTAAGAAATGGAGATAGTATAAAGTATCACTTTGATGATCTACTTCATGATCGGAAAACTCACAGGGGAATACAGTAATAAAAAAAAAGTTATTATTATATCCTTGTGAGTTTCGATTTTAAATTAAATTTTACTATATGGCAATCAAAAAAAAAAATTGAAACCGCTTCCTAATATAGTTCAATTAATCCACGGTCAAATGTACCTTCTACTTAAAAACAAAATGAATTAAGCACATTTGGGGATCAATTATCCTTTAAGTAATGGCAGTACATAAAATCACTTAACACCGCAAGGAAAGAGTGGCCACACCATCCATCGTGCTGCAACACTGAGCATTTCCAATCATAGAGACATTACACTGAGCTGCAATAATGCACACTGCATTACAACCTATCAAGGTAACTATTTATTCTCTATTAAACCTTTAACAATGCTTCAAAAAGGCGATTTACAGTTATGTCAGCCGATAATGGTATTTCTCTGCCTCAATGCTTATTATACTCACAACATATAGGACTGTCTGAGTGATTTATGGACCACCTTACAGCAAGGTATAATACTCAAGGTTATTATGACCAGGGATGACTGAACCACAAGATAAGATCCAATATATTGCTGGTTTCAGCACAAGGAAGACATCCTGCATATCTATCTCATCTCGAGATCTGTTAATAATATCCAAGATTCTTCTGCTCTTAAAAGGAGGCCATTACATTCATTTTGCATGAATGAAACATTCATTTGGGCAATGAAACAAACAGGACTGTCAGAAGTACTAAAAGAAACTTAATATAGTCACCTCCAAAATTATTGGCACCCTTGATAAAGATGAGCAAAAAAGACCAAAATAATAAATAATACCAGTACTGAGCTATATTGTAATTTTCCAACATGTGGAATATATTTGACTTTATTAATGATTCAATGGAATCAACCAAAATTACACATTTCTCAAATTATAAATTTATTTCCAAAATAAATGTAGTGTCACAATTATTGGCACCCTTGTTTTCAGTACTTTGTGCACCCTCCCCTTGCAAGGATAACTGAGTCTTTTTCTATAATGTTTAATGAGATTGGAGAACACATTGGGAGGGATCTTAGACCATTCCTCCATACAGAATCTTTCCAGATCCTTGATATCCTTCGGTCTGCGCTTATGGACTGCCCTCTTCAATTGAAACCACAGGTTTTCAATGGGGTTCAAGTCCAGAGACTGAGATGGCCATTGCAAAATGTTGATTTTGTGGTCAATTAACCATTTCTTTGTGGATTTTGATGTGTGCTTGGGGTCATTGTCTTGCTGGAAGATCCACTTGTAGCCAAGATTCAGCCTCCTGGCAGAGGCAACCAGGTTTTTGGCTAAAATGTCCTGGTACTGGGTAGAGTTCATGATGCAGTTGACCTTAACAAGCGCCCCAGGACCAGTGGAAGCAAAACAGCCCCATAACATCAAAGATCCACCACCATATTTTACAGTAGGTATGAGGTTCTTTTCTGCACAATCATCCTTCTTTCGACACCAAACCTACTGCTGGTATGCGTGGCCAAAGAGCTCTATTTTCGTCTCATCTGACCACAACACCCGGTTCCAATCGAAGTGCCAATGCTGTTTAGCAAACTCCAGGCACTTACGTTTGTTGGTTGCTCTCAATAAAAGCTTTTTTCTGGCAACCCTTCCAAATAGCCTACTGGCATGGAGGTAGCGTCTAATTGTAGATTTGGAGACTTGGTGACCCCAAGATGCAACCAAGTTCTGTAATTCTCCAACTGTGGCCCTTGGATTTTCCTTTGCCTCCCGAACCATCTGCCTCACTGTGCGTGGGGGCAAGATACACTTGCGTCCTCTACCAGGCAAGTTTACCACTGTTCCAGTGGTTTTGAACTTCTTAATTATTGCCCTAATAGTGGGAAGTGGTATATATTAGGTTTTTAGCTATTGTTTTGTACCCATTGCCTGATTTATGAAGGTCAACAACCATTTGTCTCTTTTCATTTGTGAGTTCTTTGCCTTTCGCCATGGTGATGGATGACAAATGGATTTCATATACTTGTTACCTCATTTTTATACCCCAGTGAAACAGGAAGCCATGGAAGGCCACAATACAGTTCCTTCAGACTGAGATGAACTTAAAGAAGTAGAATGTCAATGCAGATTTAATTTTGTTTGATTTTATTTATAAGAATCTTGAGGGGTGCCAATACAAATTTTATTACTTGTTAATAAAAAAAAAACTTTTTTCTCTGAGCAATTGTATTAGAATAAAAGAATATGGTTTTCCCATATATTTGAGCATATAATATAGCTCAATACCTGTGTTGTTTATTTCATACAGCCTTTTTTGCTCATCTTTATCAAGGGTGCCAATAATTTTGGAGGTGACTGTACATTTAATGACAAACGTTTCAACTCTTAAGACATCGAAAAAGACTTCACAGTACATTTATGGATGGGAATGAAGGCTAAACTAAGGAAGAATGCAATAAACACCAAGGAATTACACTAAGATACAGTAGTAAAAACAATATATAGTAAATATGGACTGGAGAGGCGGGCTATAGTAGAACATTATTGACCCGAGGGAAGACTATTGTTACTGGAGGTATGGAATTTCTTTACCAAAGCAGGAGAAATTTGCAAACTCTGGCAAGGAAATATTTAATTCAAAGGAAGCACTAGCAGACTTACTTAATGTGCTCCAAAATTTTTTTCTTTATTTAATCCAAAACAAAATAGGTAACAGTTTCATAAGTAAGTATTAATGTTTTTCTCATATTGATGTCATTTTGTACTTTGCACCTTACACATTTTGCAGTGTGTATGCTTTTTCTTAGCTATACTTCATTAAAATAAAAATGTTTCCGGTTTTCAGTCTGTTTTCTGGGGTACACCGCTCACAATACTTGTTTATTTATTTTTAAATAAAAGCTGCATATTTGATCTTTTTGGTAAGAAATTATATCTGCGCAATAATTGCTGCCATTGCTGGTAGTGTCACAGGAGCTGTTCAGTGTGTTGCTATGTAAATAAATCCTGTTCGCCTGCGGGGGGGCATATCAACTTCAACCTCCGTCTCGATCTCCTGCCTGTCACTCAGCAGCGAATGCACGCACCCACATGGCAGACGGCTACTCTGTCACAAGCATTAATACCCCGTATCTTTCTAAACAAGGGATTTAGGGGAGCTCCCTAATTAAAGCTGAATCTCTAAATAATAAGTGTGTTGATGTAGTAATTGTTACAGCTGCATATAATGGTATTTAAAACAGGATTCATTTATCAGTCTTTTTACATATCCGCCTTTACTCTGGTCCCACTGCAGTCAGATACACGACGGATTGCTGTATTATTTATTTCTTAGCAGATGCCCTTATTCAGGGCAATTTACAATTGTTACAAGGGTTTTTACTGGAGCAATCTAGGTAAAAAAATGTATATATATAAACAGTATATGTGTGTGTGTGTCTCTCTCTCTCTCTCTCTCTCTCTCTTTATATATATATATATATATATATATATATATATACACACTTGACAAATTATGATGTATTGTTTTTATTAGGTTTTCTTTAATGCAGGATTGGGATTAATCAGTATCTGGATGTATCTGTTCCACTTACACAGAGCTTTTCTGAATGGCCAGATTGAAATGGGAACAAACAATTCGTTATCAGTAGAAAAATGATAACAAAAGTTAAAGGTTTGCATTTTCCTCCTCATACTCCAACAATCATAATTACAGACTAAATTACATTAGACTGCATAGTTTCAATTAATCACAATTTTCTTTTTTTAATGCATACTATATTTCCCCAGATGGATGTGAGGAACCAAAGGGGCTGCAAGTGAACCAATGCAAAGTATACGGTTACCAGAGCAAATGTTATTAACAAATAGGTAAAAAAAAGCCTATTGCTATTGTTATGTAATTTATTCTAATACTCTACTCTTTCTTTGCCTAACGTCTTCGTGTCTTAGTTACATACTAAGCCGTAAGAGTTTGGAAAATGTAGTACAAGGTTTTGATGTATTTTTCTCAGTCCCTGCCAAAATAAAATCCATCTCTGTCTGAAACAGGCAACAAAGCCAACAATCTGCTGGTTACCATGGAAATAGAGACACCTGGTCCAGACTATGACGCTCAGCATTACAGTAGTCTCTTGACACTTTTTGTTGTAGTAGTATTATTCTCTAGGGCCGGATTAACCTATATGTAAATTAAGCTGCAGCGTAGGGCCCCCAAGCAGAACTGGGGCCCATGCAAGGACGCCGTTTGTTTGGGGCATTTTACAAAAACTGCCTGTGGGCGGGCACAGGTCACACAGGAAGAGAGGCGCACAGAATCTTGCTTTTCGGTTCATTTTTTTTATTTTATGATGTCTAGGCATTTCCTTCTCGATTACAGCATACCAGGTCTCTGAGTCTCTCATGCAAGCAGCTTCCTGCTAATATACAATACCAAATGCCCCACGCCCTCTACCTCTTTGGAGAGATCCGTCCCTAGTCCTACATCAGGCATCAGTCTGCAGGAAAAATGTATGAATCATGCTCAATTTACGTATTAATTCATTTCAGTTTTAGGGCCAATTTAAAAACCTGTCCTGTCTCAGATGTGCACAGTATGCCTCTTTACATTTTACAAACTTTCCTTTTTAATTAGGGGGTTGGAATTTTAGAAGAAAAGGCAGGTAAAGGTAAGCGTGTACAATGCGGGAGGCTCAAGGGAATTGAAAAGTGGATGTCTGTAGCCAGCAAGAAGGGTTTAAGTCTATGGTGTTTGTTTCTCTCCCTATTATAGCTACAAAAAAGAAGTAAAGGACAGAAAAGATATTACCTTTTTTTTGTGAAACTAGATTGTTTTGTTCTATTAAATGCAATGCTACTACTGGTCCGTACAAGGAATCTACAAACAGGTTTTGGAAAAAAAAAACATTGTTTTTGTTTTTTTATATATATATATATAATTCTGCTGCTATTGTATATATAATAGCTGCTGGACTTTCTGGTAAACTAACAAAACCACTGACCCATGAACCCCTGTGGATGTTATATTATGCACTAGCTAATGCTTTTGTACTTTACTGCCTGGGACCAAAGCGTTTTTTTTTTTGTTTTTTTTTAATGTTTGTGATCCACATTGCATTGTTTTTTGTTCTATGTTCTCACAGATGTTTGAATGTAAATTAAAATTATCATTAACAACAGTGAGATTTAATTATTATCATGCGCATGTGATAACCAATAACACCATTCGCCATAATATGCATAGGGCCCCCAAAATATGGGCTAGCGAATGGCCCCCACGTCCTTTAATCCGACCCTGTCATTCTCCATGTGGATATGGTATGTGTAATATTTGCAATGTCCAGTGTTCTGTGATATAGATTGTTATTTACATGTTGCCATCCTAAACAATTAATAAAAACACCCTTTCACATTTGTGTTCCAGGAATATTTCTGGTGGTTAAAAAAAAAGTATTACACAGTAAAATCTATTTACTGACCTAAATTGTATCTTTTATATACTATAATATTAGGCACCCACATGTTGTGCAGTCTGCCTTGCACCCTTTTCTAGGTTATGATTTAAAAAAGTGTTAATTAGCACTTGAAAAATCACTGCCCCTACTAAGTAGTTCAAATTAACTCCAGTAGTCTAGTTTTGATTAGACAATGTGACCAACAGCAAACGTACCAGGATGCAGTGGTTTAGTTGTTTTTGATAAATCAAACTGGAACCAGTCGGAATGTGATAAATGTAATAATTGATTGAGTTGATGTGTTGTAAAGCATTGGTTAGCACTCCCTTAAAGACTAGAATGTTAAAATAGCCGAAATTACTTTACGACAATATATTTAAAAAAGTAGAAACCTTAGAATTTATCAAATTATTTACAAAAAAAAAATCTAAACTTAAAAAACAAACAAAAAAAATGGCAGTTGTTTTGAGTTTTAAAATGTTGTCAGTCTAGGATCCAACACGTATAATACAACAAGCCTTTCCAAATTCCAAATAACAATGCCTGCCAATAAACCACAGCAATACAAGTTTTAAAAAGATGTCTGCAGGTCTATTTTTCTCTGGTTGCCTTCTTGTTTGCAGGCCTGTGTGATTTTGTCACATGACCTTCCAACCCTGGTGACCATGAGGATCCATGAGAAACCATACAGGATGACTGCTATAAAATCATGAAAAGGTAAGGGAGGCTTTAAAACACTACCATGTCTAACGGCATTAGTAGCTATGTGTACTTTAAGGGAAATATATGCCAGATTGTCACTCCAGGGTTCCTGAACACTCATCATTCATATCATCCCAAGCAACAGCAATAATGGAAAATATTCCAGAGAAACTATTAAGTCTCATGAGCCATAAGACAAGGCGTTGAACTACTGCATGGTGCTTGAAACTAAACATCTACCACAGCCGTCATCTACCACTGAGAAAATTAGTGCTCTACCGGAGTTCTGATTGGCTGAGACAATACGTTTATGCTAAAATAGGTCCCATGAGAAAGATGTGTACAAATTGCAATTCACACCATTTTCGGAGTCTAGTAAAGTTACCACATGTATTCTGCTTCTACAAAGAAAGAGTGCAAATTGAGCTTTGAAATGATTAATCTGGCCCCTTATCTCTCTCAGTCCAGCTTCTTTACCTTCAAGAGCTTTCTATGATGTGTCTTATTTTAGACTGCAAGTTAATACCATCAGTCCAGCTGTATAGTGTCTGTGAAAAATGTTCCAAATAAAGTCTGTGTGTGACGAGGACTGGCTGACCTTGAAAAACTGTCGTCTCTGCACCTTGTTTCTGTATAAATAGAAACGACCATCAGCTGAACTTCATTTAAAACATAAGCAAGTGAGCAAATATCCCCTGGTAACTCAGCACTTGAAGAGCAGCTTGGTAAGGGTAGCAGTTATGTTATCTGATGTGTTCTTGTTGTTTAGATTCATTTTCAATATCACTTTCTGTTTCAGTCGTGACATTCTGGGGACATTTTAAAACTTTAAAGCACCCCCATGGCCTCAATTCAGATCTTAAACATTCTCTCCAAGAACAGCAGATACACCAGAGTAATAAACATCACATACATTTCTATATCCACTGGGATATTGAGTTACTTTGAGTTGTTATATAATATAATACATTTATATACACATTCCTTCAACATGCTTGTACAAATAGAAAGCTAGACAAACCTGTTTTTATATTGCTTTATTTGCACATAAAACCCTATGACAAAATATAGAAACAAAGCCTAAAAGACAAATACATCAAATGTATACAATATATACATGGATTGCCTCGCCCTGTATGATTATTATTATTATTTATTTCTTAGCAGACGCCCTTATCCAGGGCGACTTACAATTGTCACAAGATATCACATTATTTTTACATACGATTACCCATTTATACAGTTGGGTGTTTACTGGAGCAATCTAGGTAAAGTACCTTGCTCAAGGGTACAGCAGCAGTGTACCCCCTGGGATTGAACCCACGACCCTCCGGTCAAGAGTACAGAGCCCTAACCACTACTCCATACTGCTGCCCATGATGTGCCTGTCTGTGTTAACCAAGATTGCCTTGGTTTGGAACTCTTGGTTTTCTTTTAAGCAGACTCTTCCTTTCCCTTGAACAGTTTATCTGGAGTTGAAGCCCACAGCGCTGTAGTTTTTTAAAACACGGCCCTTTGGGTTTGTATCGAGTAGGCTACTGTTATGTTGGGTTTGTACACAGTACTGTTATGTTGGGTTTGTACACAGTACTGTTATGTTGGGTTTGTACGGACTGCTATTTTTGATACCTATCATTTATCTCTTTTATTTAGATTTTTATTTCCTTACTGGATCTGCTTTGTCTCGTATGCAGAACCCAAATCTGTAACTTTGTACGATCTGGACTTATTTTCTTTTTTCTTTCAATTGCCTGGTCTGTTGGTCCACGATGGAACAAGCTGATTTTATTGATTTATTTTTGTTGTTCTCCTCCCCTATGTACAATATTTAATTCCTGCTATAACACAGAGCGTGTAGGTATTTTTTATTCAATTTTATTATCAACGAAAGTGTTAATAAAGGGGAGGGGTGGAAGAATTATTAGACATTTTTTTCTCTCGTTTGCTATTGCTGTGTGTTATAATCTACTGATATCATTGCTACAGTTTATTTGATTGCAGTGACTTCTGGGTTAAGCTTTACAATCTCCCTTGTATAATGTATTTATTGATTTATTTTTTTACCTTTGACAGCAGTGTTCATTTGTAGGGCTATAGTCCTTGCTTGCTTTGTTATAAATAGTGATTATGCAGGAGCAGGGGTGCTATAGCGTAGTCTACACCTTTGTTCCCCCATATGCTTACTAAGTGGTTGTTCTTTCTATGGGTATGCTTTCACCTCGTTTGGGGAGGTAATGGGGAGGGTGGGGGGTGGGGGTGTGTTTCTTTTTCCTGTCTATTTCTGACTTTCTTTCACTTCTTTCTCTCTTTCACTTTTTTCTTGAGTCTTGGATTCCAGTATGTGGTCTGGATTGGGTATTGTATCTCTGTTTCTCCTCTCATAATATTTTTATTGGCCTTAACCTTTCTTAAGCTCTTTTTTATTATGATGTGCACTAACAAAAATAACCATATTGCACGCTTCCCAGTGAACTTTATAAGCTGGAATTTTAAAGGGCTTAATTATCCCGGTAAGTGCAATAGGTTGTTATCACATCTCCAGAAACTCAAAGTGGGACTAGCATACCTTCAAGAGTCACATCTACGCACCTCGGACCACCTTCTAATGCGTAAGGGGTGGGTGGGGCAGCTTTTTCACTCCTAATTTCATGGGTAGGCCAGAGGTGCAGCAATTTTAGTGCATACAAGTATTCCTTTTAACTCCTCACAAGTAATATCAGACCCAAATGGCCGGTACATGATAGTCACAGGCAAACACACCACACATATTGGTCAATGTTTATGCCCCAAACTTTGATGATAGCAACTTTATGACTAACCTTTTTTTCCTTGTTGCCTGATTTACACTCGCATCATTTGGTTTTTGGAGGCGACTTCAGTTGTGCACTAAATCTTATCTGTATCTCTCTTCCCCAAAATCTGACCGGCCTTCAAAATCCGCCTTAGCAGTTAGCTCCTTTTTACGTACATATAAAGTGTGTGACCCTTGGCGTTTCTTATTTCCCTCAACCAGGTAGTACTCTTTTTTCTCTCCTGTGCATCACATGTATGCTCAAATTGATTACTTTTTTTATAGATAAGAAGTTACTCCCTTCTGTTAACTCTTGCACTTATGACAGCATAGTAATATCAGACCACATTGTATTGACGCTTAACTTTTATAATCGATCTCCATCTCATGGTTCTTGTCGCTTTAACCCCCTCCTATTGTCTGACAATAATTTTGCTCAGTTTATTATTTCGCAGATAGGTCTGTTTCTGGATAGAACACTACTCCAGGCATCTCCAATTCCACACTATGGGAAAACCTGAAAGCTTACCTAATATATAATATATTAATATATAATAATAAAATACATTAGAAAAAGGGCCATGGGAAATTAAAATGACAAACCACTACCTGCCAAAGATAACTTGGAATCAAATGTTACTATTGTTAATGCATTGTGATTAAAATATGAAATATATTAACACATTTAAAAAGGCATTTTTGCTTTTGAAAAAATGATAACTGGTCTAAAATAACAGATATTAAGAATTACTGCAACCAATAAAAACATACTGTGGTTTAATGCATGATGTGTAAGCCACGCTTCTGGTCCTGCCGAAACACATAAAGGGTTTCCTTCAGTTGGCTGGTTATGAAGCATACAGAAATACAGAAATCACACTTGTACAGTCATGCGTAGGGCTGGGAGACTTGAAAAAGTGGGATTGAGAGCAAAAGGTTAATGAGATTCACAAGACTAGGTTTGCACTGGGCATTGTAACTTTAATAGACATATCTCATCCTCTGAAATTTAACATATTTGTTTCTGAATTAATTTCTGAGTCCCCAGATCAAACTAAATAACTTAATTGTAATTGCTTCCCTGCAAATAAAGATTGGAATTCCGAAACACCTCACCTGAAGAATATTAAAGACGTCTATCAAAATTCAAACTGGAAAAAAAAGTCTGATTAATCATCACAGTACTGTACTGCAGCTATAGTTCGTTTTATTTAAAGTGCACAGAGCTAACAAAGTAATTCCAGTAAATATTACCAAATATGTATTACTGTGTCGATCTGACGTTTTCCTGAAAAGTATGGCACACATATTTGTTCAGTTTTCAATGCTGTGCTTTATCATGGAATCTGTTACTCTTCTTGAGCATTATCTATCTATCTATCTATCTATCTATCTATCTATCTATCTATCTATCTATCTATCAGAAAAATGTGAAACCCCCCTGAACATTCTAAATGTGTTCCATTTATTCCCTTTATAAGAGCTCTTAACTCCCAGAAGGGTCACACATGGGCTTGCCTTACCATTACCCAGCTTCTTTCCATTAGCTGCTGTGTTTTCATACCTGACTTTGTTTTTAAAGCAACATCTTGAAGTTGTAGCATTAAAGTATCGACCAGGAGCAAGGATTACATTTTTTTTTTTCCAAATCGTAAAAAAAAAAAAAAAAAAAATCCTATAAAAATAATCAAATTCAACTTTACTGTAATGTGTGCATTCTTCATATAGGAAAGCGTGAGACCTACGAAATGATGGCAATGCATACAGCTCTATTAATTGAATAAAACACATGGAGTGTTTTATTCAATTAATAGCAACAGGCTTTATAAAACAATATTTAAATACATTGTCCTACAGGGCTGTACTCACAAAGCATTATCAGATTAAGCAGTCTGTTCTTATCATTTGTTTTTTTTCTAGAATCTTAAGAAACAGTCACGAAAATAAAATAATAAAAAATCAGTTTATTCAATTAATTTAAGTATCTCATGAGTTTCCAAAAGGTAGTTTACTTTGTTTAATACTATTATTAATTAGTCATTTAACAAATGCTTTTATCCAGTGTGACTCACAGAGACTAGGGGGTGAACTATGCATCAATAATTGCTGCAGAGTCACTTGCAATACGACCTCGGTTTTACGTCTCATCCGAAGGACGGAGCGCAAAGATGTTATGTGACTTGTTCAGGGTCACACACAGCGAGTCAGTATCAAGCCCGTTTCTTTAACCACTGGACCACCAAGCCAATTATTACAACCAAAAAACACAAGTTCACTATAAATGAATGTTGAAGATGTCAATTGCATGAACATGTTTTTTTTTTTTTTTTTTTTAAATGTGGTTTTCTACTACACTACACCATTTAAAAATGTATCAGACTAGTTTCCTGAAGTTTATCAAACACCTTCATCCTGTAATGACGATGGGCTCTTGCTGTTGCTTAATAATGAGCAGCTTAATAGCTCTGTTTAAAAGGTGTTTTAAAACATTGCTGTGAGGAAGTCAGGAGTCCAGTTTTGTCTTTTTTTTAATCTTGGCTCTGATTGTAGATCGTCATCTTTAACAGATGTTTAATCAATATATCTGGTCTGATATTCTTTATCCATCATGCTAGAGATTTAGTTTACTTATCTAATGTTTTTTTTCTTTTTTAGTCTTTTGAAATGATCATTACCATGGCCTTTTAAATTAAACACCGTTTTTCATAATCTCTTTGTTATACATGTGCATCTTAGAGATGCTCTAAAAGCCCATTCAAAGGACTAATGAGAAGCTAGTGACAGCTTCATTTCTTACCTATAGATTGTATCCAATAAGTCAGCTCTGTTAGCCAACCCGAGCATGAGAACTTGCCATCTGTCATTAGTTTATGGCTTACATGTTTGATGTATGGGATAGAGCAGCCCCCCTGTTCTGTAATTCAGCATTAAAGGGCTCCTGATATGCAGCTTTTTGGTTGAATCCAGCCCATTTTCTCTTTGGAACTAAAGACAACCAATAAAACCCACCATGCTCTGTAACTCAAGAACCAGAATGTGCCCAGCCAGGATACGTAAAAAACAAAATGTTGTTGTTTTTTTGAGAAAATTGCCAAAAATTATATATCTAATATAATTTGCTACATGTAATGGAGGAACTGACAGTTAGAAAAATGTTGCATACATTTCAAAATACAGGTACAATAACCAACCTGCACTTATACCTTTTTAACCTTTTATTTCATGTAGTAAATATGAATCAATGGGAACTACAGTGTAACTACTCGAAGTTAATGCACAGGAATAGATTGGTATGTAACATTTCCTTGCTCAAGGACAGGCAGCAATGTTTTGAGTAATCTGGGAAAAAAAAGAAACAGAAATCGTTATTGCACCATGTTTTACAATTTCATATAAATTCAGAATATGGTGTTTCATATATACTGCTTCATTATTTGTATGTGTTTACTGGGAATACTCATAAGACCAAGCTAATGTCTTGCATATGGACATGGGGATTCAGCATTAGGCTTAAAGTGAACAACAAGTATTGAATTATTATAGCATAAATTACACAAATGAGATGCTAAATCTAGAAACCAATTTAATAAAACAACCCTTTCTCCTTAACCATAAAAGAAAGGGCGAAGGAAGTCGAAGGATTAAAACCATTTAAACTGATACTTCACAATCTCTCCACAGGATAAAGGGACAGTTTCTGCAGAAAAACTGCACCCTGGTGTGTTTTTAATTTGCTTCTTCCTTACCAAAAGACAGAATGTTTTGTTTTTTTACTTATATAACAGTATTCGTGTTCTTGGCACACATACTGTATAGTAAAGCCTTTGTTTGCTGCAGGAAAAAAAAAAGATATACCAAAAGAATCATAAAAACATTAGGACTGATAATGTTCTGACAATGACAAGCCAGCAGGAATAAATCCCTTTATTGAGAGCTTAGGAAATGATCAAACTAATTCTCTTCAGCCAGACACTTTAGGATCATTCTAGTTGCGTTTATATTCTCCTGGAGCACTTTGTGGGCTTTAGCAGAGCAATTGGAACATCAGTGGGATTAATTCTGTTGTATTTTCTCAGGCCATTGTTTGTCTGCTTACTTGTTCTTTTAGTTATTCATTTCAGTCATTACATCGAATCAGATTATGTTTGTCAAAAGCCAGTGTAGCCAACTGTTAGAAAATGAAAGCTTGCTGCTTAGTCGTTTCTGTGCCAGAAAGGTTATTCAGATGTTACATTGCACATCTTCATTAATGTACTGCGAATGTAAGTGAATATACAGTACATATATTAAAGGATGTTTGTGTGCATGACTGTAGGTCTATGAGTGGAAGGATTAAAGCAGAAGAATACCTACTAGGGAAAAATACTGTAATACAACAGTGTACATTGTATATATATTTACACATTTACAGTACTGTCAATATTGTAATGCAACTAGGAGTACCCACTGTATTTTTCCTTCTTACCAGTATATAACTGTGTTGCACAGTGCTTTGCTCCAAATTCCTACTGCATAAATTCTGCAAATTTCTTAAATGGATACTACTGTAATCATAGTGTTGTGCCAGAATACATGGGATTCACCTGTGAAAGTGAAAATACAAAACTGGTTTATTAAACACTGAAAAGGAGCAGTACTTTGTGCTAATAAGGTAAGGAAACGCCAACACAACAACAGTTTCACTCTTGCAATACTCTGCTGTAATTGAAAGAAAGCATTTCAAATCTTGGGATACTGTCTTTGGCACACATACAGTATACTTTAGTGACACCTGGTGTCTAAGACAAAAAAAAAATATATAAAATAAGTATGAACCCAGATAAATGAAGTGCAGCATTGTATGCATGTATGTAGGAGTGTGTATGTCTCCGTCTATCCCCATGAAGAAAAACCACATCAGCAAAACAGAATTTCATTTTTTGTTCTCAATATCCTGGACTAAATTCCAGTGCTGATCAAATGTAATAGTTTGTATCAGTTCATGTTATCACAACATGATTTCTCAGGGCCTGCCAGGTGTCCAGGTCTTCTTTTTAATCAGGTGCCAGATAAGCAGCTGTTAGTCTGTATTCATTAATCTTCCAAGTGACAGGAGGAATGTGCGGATTCAGAATACATCAGCTTGAAACAATGCCAGATTTAGCATTGTTAGCATGAATATAATGTAGGGAATGCTTAATTTAATTGAGTTAAGGTCCCAGACCTCTGGGATTATATGTATATAGTATAAAAACAGATCACTGTATAGACAAATAATATTACCCATAGGGATGTTTCTGTATGCTTTTAAAAGAAAATTGAGAAATACATTTGAGTTCAAATAGTAGAGAACATTACATGTCTTCACAATGCTATTCATATTTGCAGTTAAAACTGGACCAGTTTGTAACTGGTAGTAGTAACTCAATTCATATTAAGTATCCATCGGGGGTCACTTGCTTATAATTTAATTATCTATGTGGAGAAGATAGAGATCAAACAAGCAATCCTGCAGTCCAGAGGCAAACAATGTTCTCATGAGATTGCATGCTGCTTACCAGGCAGACGTTACACTAACAATAAGAAGACATTGATAAAGCAGTGTTTCTTTTAATTTATATATATATATATATATATATATATATATATATATATATATATATATATATATATATATATATATATATATATATATATATACACACACACACACACACAGTTGGCCCACTAGCCCTTTAAGAACACAAACAAAACAAAAACCTAACTAGTTTTGGAGTATTAGCTAAACTTTTAAATAAATCCTAAACTATAAGCTGTTTACCAGTTCTACAAAACACAATACCAGTAACAAATACCTTTCTTTTAAGTCCTGTCACACAGGTTGCACACAATCCTTTAACCTTCACACAGACCTCTTCCACTCCTTCTGAACACCCAACCCCCCAGAGCAGGTGAACAGAGTTTATATACCTGTTATTAACATGGCAACCATTTGGCACCTGTTCCAATAATTACCTGGGTAATTACCAATTTCCTTAATCGCGTACCGGTACCCTAGCCAAACCCATACCCTAACACCCTCTAGTGATTAGTCACTGGTACTGCAGCAGGGCCACTATATACAGTATATATATATATATATATATAATGTATATGTGTGTGTGTGTTTACAGCATCCTTTATAACATATTTATAGATGTATTATTGATTGTTTTACAACAGATGTCCTGGATGTTGTTAACCAATAATCTGCTCTATCTGAAGTAGCTGGTGATTGGTAGGGTAAGAAGCTGACTGCAGTGGTTTGTGACGCCTCTGCAATCAGTGATCAATCCTTTGTGTACGTGCAGCTGCTTCCAATCTGTGTTTTCCAAACGGGGGTCTTCTGGGATGTCTAATGGGTTAAAGTTTCTCTAATGTTAAATTGTGGCGTTGTTAAATACTAAAATAGATATTTTTTGAAAAGCTTCCATTGCCGATGTTGCAGTGAATTATAAACCTCCCCTAGCATAGACAACCCCAAACTGCTTGTGAACTCAGGTAGAGGTTTGGAGACGGGTAGAAGACATTGAGAAAGTCTTTTTGTCAATATGTTTGTCATTGAATTTATTACTTTTTTTTTAGTACAGTAGAACCTCAGCGTTACGAACCCCTTGAGAATGGAGATTGTTTGTAAGTCTGAAATGTCTGTAACTCTGGATAGGGCCTTTCAATGGTTTTAATACACGTGCACACCTGCTATCTATAGCGTTAATCTGAAGAATAACACAAGGATACAGCACGGTAATGCAACACTCATATGGTTCCAAAGTCTTTAAAACAGTACTTACTATACATAGAAAAAGGCTAAATTGAAGTTACCATTGAAATCCTAACTAGCAAAAACACAGATTTAAACACCCAGGAAAACAGGGGTTAACGTAGAGCTTGTTTTTATTTTATTTTAAACAAAATGCATTCATGCAGCTTGCTCAGTCATTCAGCCTCCTTCGGCTGTAAAGAAATGGCTGTGTAAAATTGCCCATACTTGCTTTGAAATCTGCCTCAGCTTTGTCTGGATACATTTGTTGGTACAATTTTGCCTTCTTCATGACCAGCACACCACTTACAGGAGTGATCTGATTCCACTGCACGCTTCATTGAATGATTGCATACTTCTGGATGAAGGTCAGGTGTTCGGTTGACCGATCAGTTATTTCTAAATACAAGTTTTATAAAAACTGCAGTTTGCAAAAGTTGTTCTTACAGTACTTTCAGTATTGGTTTGGTTAGAGTAGTTTTTGGGAAATGCCCTCCAGAAAATGCAGAGGATAGATGTTTACTCCATTCCTGGTAATGTGGCCACACAGCACAGTTCGTATCGCTGCAGGGATTTAAAGCAAAACTTTCCACACCACAAGAAAGGACACACTCTACTGACCGTTTTATTAGTTTTCTGTCATTTTGATGGAATACTGCTAATAAAAAAAAAAAAAAACACACACACACACACACAGATCACAGCAAAGAGAAACAGGAGACAATATTGTACTGGCAGTGGTTCATCAGTGCATAGACTGTGACAGTACAAAGGATGCATGAAACACTAAGGCTGTAAGCTGAACAGTCCTTTCATTACTGTTACATGCATTTCTTGTTAACTTTGTAAAACCGGATGGCCACAAATGCTGGGGGCAAGCCATTGAATCCTATAGACATATAGTACAGACACTACTTTATTGGGCCAATGGACCAATTTCAACAGTCATTGCCCTCTGATAATCTTGCACTCAGTTTTCTTAATGCACTCACTGCAGAAGTAGTGAAACCAAAACAATTTAAGTAGGCTGATATTTCTTTCAATTTGTCTTGTAACTTTTTTCCTCATCCACAAAAGCAAAACTTTTTTTGGTACAAAAGATTTTTCCTAAAATTCTTTGTTTTCGAGAAATTTCTAGAGGATACGAAGGATGAGCCTGTGCTCCAACTATCTTTCTTCAACCATTGTTTGGGTTCAATGTTTTGGAAATCTACAACATTCTGTATTATAATAAGGGAGGTTATTTAATGCTAAATTGTCCTAACTGAATGTATGGTTCTCAATCGGTACAACAAAATATTGTAGAAAAGTCTCACTGATAGGTAAAGATCCCAGGCTTACTCATTATTTGATCTGTGAAACTTGTCCATTCATTGACAGATGGACGATGAACAGTATAAAGGACTCCTAAGGGAACAAGCCAAGTACTGGTATGTAAAATCTTTTTTTTTTTTTGAGGGGACACTGCCTTTAAATACCTACTTCATGAAGTCTATTTGCTTTTTTGTTCTCTATCTTTTTGACAGGGTTGGTTGTAAACGAGATCAGCCTTGAACGTAGGTCATTGGTAGCAGTATGGTGAACATTCAAGCTCCCATTAGAAAAACAAGCAGAGACACCATACCTCCATGCTGAACACAATTCCTGATACCAGTGCATGAAGTTCAATAAAATCTTCAAAATGAGAAATTTAGACTGGACGGCATACAGTCTTTCTTTTCTGTAATCCGTGTCACAGCTCTAGTCTTCCCTAGGGTGAAGCAGATTGTAACAATGCCATCATCCTTCAGTGGTGTTTTATTGATCTTCTGCTGAAACACTGGATTGCTTCTATTCTTTTAGCCAACGAGTATCATTTGTCTATTTGCAGGTTCATTGGTCTTCATGTCATGGCTTTTGTGTCACAATAAGATTACAACGTAGATAAATTTCAGCTCTCAATTGAATAATTCAATTTTTGTTTTGTTTTAATTTGATACTAATTTATAAATAAAAAACATGCAATCCACATAAGTATAGTAATGTATGTGGTAGTCGAAATATTGCTTCCAAAAGAGAATTTGGTCAAACTTTAAAATAATTCCCACAAATTCATGTGAATTTAAATAACATTTCATAGAATTTTATAATGGATTTTCTAGGTTTGAAGATAACAATAAAAAATGCTCACGGATTCATAATGAATTCAAATGGAACATCACAGAAATAACAGCTAATATACACTGAGTGTACAAAACATTAGGAACACCTGCTCTTTCCATGAAATAGACTGACGAGGTGAATCCAGGTGAAAGCTATGATCCCTTATTGATATAACCTGTTAAATCCACTTCAGTGTAGATGAAGGGGAGACAGGTTAAAGAAGGATTTTTAAGCCTTGACACAATTGAAACATGGATTGTGTATGTGTGCCATTCAGAGGGTAAATGGGCAAGACAAAAGATTTAAGTGCCTTTGAACGGAGTATGGTAGTAGGTGCCAGGCGCTCCGGTTTGAGTGTGTCAAGAACTGCAACGCTGCTGAGTTTTTCACGCTCAACAGTTTCCCGTGTATCAAGGATGGTCCACCACCCAAAGGACATCCAGCCAACGGCAGGCCAGTGGTCGAAAACGGCTCATTGATGAAAGAGGCCAAAGGAGGCTGACACGAATTGTGCAGAGCAACAGACGGGCTACAGTTAGTCAACTGACAGTCCAGTACAACATTGGTGCTGAAAGGCAGCCAACGACCTAACAGAGTTCCACTTCTTTCAGCAAAACACAAGAAACTGCGGTTGCAGTGGGCTAGAAAGAAAACATTGGACACTGAAGGATTGGAAAAACATTGCCTGGTCTGATGAATTCCGGTTCCTGCTGTTTCATGCTAGGGAGGACTAGGGTGTGGAGAAAACCACATGAGTACATGCATCCATCATGCCGCGTGTCAACACTGCAGGCTGGTGGTGGTCGTGTGATGGTGTGGGGTGTGTTTTCATGGCACACATTGGGCCCCTTGATAAAAGTGGAGCAACGTTTGAATGCCACAGAATATCTCAACATCATTGCCAATCAGGTGCATCCCTTCATGGCAGCAGTGTATCCATCTGCTAATGGATTTTTTTAGCAGGATAATGCCCCATGCCACAAGGCTAGGATTGTCCAGGAATGGTTCCACGAACATGACAGTGAATTCAGCTTACTGCAGTGGCCTGCCCAGTCACCAGATCTCAATCCAATTGAGCATCTGTGGGATGAGATGGAACGAGCTATTCGGAGTAGAGATCCACTACCAGCCAACTTGACACAACTGTGGGAAGCATTGGAGTCAACATGGGCCAGCATCCCTGTGGAATGCTTTCGACACCTTGTAGAGTCCATGACCCGACGAATTGAGGCTGTTTTGAGGGCAAAAGGGGGTACAACTCAATATTAGGAAGGTGTCCCTAATGTTTTGTACACTCAGTGTATTGGATTTCGTATGAAAATGTACCATTTTAAATTATTTTACATTATTTTGCCATAAATTTATGACATTTTACAACAACCAAACACTGCTCTCTCTAATTGTATTCTATGGAGGTCTCAACTGATCAATAATGGAATGGCAAATAAAGCATGACACAGATGATACTAATTAATGTTCTAAAACCAGGGCGGCACGGTGGCGTAGTGGTTAGCGCTGCTGCCTCACAGCGCCAGGGTCCTAGGTTCGAATCCGGCCTAGGGTACTGTCTGGGAGGAGTTTGCATGTTCTCCCCGTGTTCGCGTGGGTTTTCTCCGGGTACTCCGGTTTCCCACAGTCCAAAGACATACTGTCCAGGTTGATTGGTTACTTTAAATTGTCCTGTGTGTGAGTGAGTGTGTGTGTGGTACCCTGTGATGGACTGGCGTCCCTGTAAAGGAGTAAGCGGTTAATGATAACTGATGGATGGATGTTCTAAAACTACTGCTTTCTAATGAAAGCTTCACATGAACGGTAGAGCCCAGCTCTGTGTAATACCAATGAAAATAAATATAAAACAAGTTGTAGTATAATAATGATAATGGCATTGCTGTGGCACGTTCCTCTGTAATAAAGGAACTCTCTTGATCAAATAAAGCCCTTCAACTCTGTTCTCAGGCTTGATTTACTCAAAAGTGTTCTTATTACCAAGGAACAGCCACAGCAATGTCATTATCCCAGAGATTTCCAAGTGTGACATTATGCATACAAGTTCAGTTTATCAAGGACCTGCTAGCATTGTTTGTTAAGATTGAATTCTGATGGCATGAGATTAAATTAGGGTACCTGTACTGTGACCAAAAACAAAACAAATAAAAATAAAACACGTAGATTCATGGAACTAATTTAAACGGCCTCAGTCTGGCAGCTGAGAACAATCTTGATCTCTGCCATTTTGAGTTGTTTTAGTTTAGATATGCATTACATAGGCATCCTCATTTGCACTCCTGTCTTGTAAGATGAAGATGAATCGAAATACATTTTGCTGTAGGCATTGCTCTTCTTGGTGTTCTTAATTCAGGGAAGGTTATTGCCCAAAGGAATGATCCTGGCACTTTTGGATGATACACACGCATTTGATAGAAAACACAATTTGCTTGTTCTGCTCAGGCTGTTACTTGCCTTTGGAATTACTTTTCTGACATATTTCAACAACTACGCCTGAATGAAATCTTTTCATCCGTATTGCTACTGTCTTTCTGGGTGACTCAAGCTACTAGTCTTGGCCTTTAAAAAAAAAAAAGTTTATTAATGATTGTAGCTTTGCCTGGGAACAGTGACAGGCAAACTGCTTTGATGTGCACAGTAATATCAGCATTCTAAATTTTAACAAACTCCTGATAGCTAAATCAGAATTACAGACCAACATGAGCTCAGCTTCTGTTGTTTTGTGCATGTGTTCTACTCCTCATGTGTTCTACTGCTCAATGTCACTCTCAAAAGCATGCTGTGCAGTCTCCTGTAGGTTCTACAAACTAACTTCTGGTTGATCCTAATGTAACACGTAGCTTGGTATTAGAGGGACCAAATGATATCCAATGGCAATGCAATGGAAGTCCAGGCAGAATAGTACAACAGTGTTTCATACAATATTTTATTGTCATAAATAATATACAGTGACAAAATGTTAACTGCCTTATAATAATGTTTCCGCCCTGCACCCCATGCAGCTGCCCTTAGAGAGGTATATGTTTAATGTAGAAAACAAACTCAAACTGCTCCACATGGAAAAGAGAGAAATGAGTATACCGTGTAAATTTGACAGCTACTCACACCAGCTGCTTCCTTGGCACAAACACAAAAATAAATAACAACTGCTTTACATTCGGGCTTTTGCGCAAAGGAAAGAGAGGGGTGTGATAATTTAAAGGTCACCTGAAGCACTTTAATTCTCTTATATTTAGGTTTAAGTTTTCCACTTTTTAAATTGCTGGAATAGCATAACCATTTCTTACTTAAACCTCTGGACCTACATGATCCAGTGAAAGTGACAAGCCAAGTTATGTAATTAGCATAAGTACATCACTGGCAAATTAATCTCCCAAAACATAATTTGCTTTTCTAAGGGTAGTGCTTCATCTTCCTGCTGGCCCCAGTGGGTCTGAATCCTGTGACAAGTTCTCAGAATAAATTCAAGACATACAAGCACAGATTTGCATATGTTATCAGCTTTTTTGTTTGTTCAGTCTATTTTTAAATCAATGCTTCTACATACTTTGATCCAGTCCTTTTTTTCGGTTACCTGTCACTGGTAATCTTCAGTAGAATTAAATAAATGAAAAGCATTCAAATTAGTGCCTTTCATGTTATGTAAAAACAAATGTTTAAAGTAAAAAGAGTTGCTAAGGAAAGTCCTGAATGGTCTCTTGAAATACTGTCAAATCCCATTCATTAGCATTAAAAGGAAGAAGACTATAGCCTAATCTAATAGTGTTTAGGGTGATTTATTACATTGGTCAGTTGATCATTTCAAATAATACCCCTGTAACAGGGTGATGTTACCTACGTGGGTCATCACTGATAATAATAAGGCAGACAGAGAGCATTGGTTGACACGCCGCACAGACACGCAGATTTTATAACAACACAGGTGCAGCCACTAGGGTACCAGTAACTCTCCCTTATTTGCCGGGACTCTCCCGTTTTTTTTTTGGCACATCTCTCGCACAACTCTAGGGACAGATTTTCTCCTGTATTTTGCTCACAACTGTACTGTTAAACCCCATTTATGTCAGCAAACCTTTAATTTCTGCAAAAGTCATGGATGGTGTGTGGTTACTGCAATCCCTGTCTGTACCTAGCAGGGTTTAGGACCCAGGGGAGCCCTGTGGCAGGCATGCATTCAGTAGTTGACCATCTCAGGTGGCTGTGCGTGCGATGAGCCCTGCTGGGCCGGTAAAACTTTAAACAAATACGGATCCAAATTTAAAGCTTCTTGGACCACAACATATTCACACATCATCCTAAGCAACGTTGCAAAAAGACATACTTTCTGTAAACTATGCAGGACTGATTTTAACAGTGGGATGTGGGAGCAAGAATGATGATGTGTGTGGTAAGCACGAGAGATCACAAAAACACCAAAAAACCAGCGACACTCAGAAAACCAAAGGAAAAATTGAGATCAACAAACTTATACAGAGACCTTAGCATGTTGTGACTAGTTCAGCATATCTTTAGTAGACATGTTCCCAGACTCACACATTGCAAAGTATTCTGCAGGAAAGTCACACAACTAGTGAAAGACTATTAAAATTTCAGCATCAACATTGCTTTAGAAATGCAGATTGATTGATTTGATATGTGTTTATATACAGCAATCGTGTGTTCATTTAAAACAGAAGATAGTGACAGTGGTATTATTGATTCACCACATATGTGCTGTTGTGTATTTTGGCTTTTTAAATGAATTTATTTTTTTATTGAATTCAGTTTTTTTTTTTTTCTTGTTATAAAGTGCCATAGCTTGTCCTTTGATGACGAGGTCAATGTGAAGTACCAAACTCAGCCTCTAGGTGTGCTGTGTGATGAAAGTAACAATGCCAACTGGACCTGTTAACTGTATAGGCTGCTGCCAGATCAGCCCCCTACAACTACAGCACAATAAGAACCACAGGGGCCAAGACAGCATTGGATTGTGAAGCATGGCACGGTTGTGTTTCTGTTTGATATTTTTCCTTTTTAAAAGCAATTTGAAGGAAGTAATAAAGTGGAATAGTTGTACGCATTTGTGTTATGTAGGTATTCACTCCAATTTAGACCACTAAGATTTCAGTTTACAAAACCTCCCTTATTTTGAAAACTCAGTGTTGACAGGTATGAGTAGACCTAGTGTCAGATTTGAAAAAGAAAAGGAAACAAAACAAAAACTAAAAGTGCGCCACACACAGCGAGCGCTAGCCTCACTAAAGAGATGTCCTGCTCCTGGAACCTACCCTACGAAACGCTCGCTATACTGTTGCCAAGTCCCGGCGTCCTCCCGGCGACTCCAGCCTCTTCATGACGGACTTGGCTGGATAATGCCTTCACAAGCACCTTCTTGGAGTGGAAGGGTTTCGTGCAGTAGTTCTCTCCTCGAACATAGAAGCTTTCTCTCAGCGCCCATCTGTGTAGCCATGGCGTTGCCGTAGCCTCAAACACTGGCACTGATGCGGTTTTAAACAGGCGTAGCCTCCCTGGGCACGCTCCCCCAGCCAATCAGGACCTCCTGATCAGGTCAGCACCAGACAAGCCTTCCTGTTTACTAAGCAGCAGTGCAGCTGAACCAGCGATAGGGTCCTCCCTGCCACAACTCCACTTCTATGGATCACAGCCTAAGGTTTCTGTTATGAGTGGGCTTTATTTTAATGGACAATAAAGAGTAGCTACAATATCTGCTCAATAAACGGCTATTTAGTTGGGGTGTGGGGTTTGTGTGGTATAAGTCCATTAGCTGCTACCCTCATTTTCTTGACATAACGTACTGCACAAGACTGGAAATTACAAGCATGTCACTGACAGTTATTCCCTGCCAGGTCTGTAAATACAGAACCAGAGATATCAGTAACATGAACAAGTACCAATGTAATAAAGCACAGTGAAAGAAGGGTAAAGCATAGGTAAGCATTGCAAAGCCCACAGAGGTATGGTAAAGCATATTAAAATAGTACCATGGTAAACTTTGGTAAATGCAAAAGTATAACCATGGGAAAAGCATGAGAAAACTACAAAATGACCATTTCTTTTTTTAAGGGATGCACCAGAATGTAATTTGACGTAAAGACAGATGGAAAGTGGTAAGTGTAATACTACCTACTAACAGACCCGACTGTGAATCTTCATATACCTCCAGACTCCGATACCCCCCACTTCCCTGGAGAATTTAGATAATCTTTGAGGAATGGCCATGTATCTTCTCAGAACAACGTAACCACTTGCACAGATTAGGATCCTTGCTGCTCATGATGGCAGCTTTCCTAACACCTATGCATGGGTAAATGCCTACTGCCAGGGGTTGATGTATTTGATGCTGTGACCAAAAAGCAAAATCTCCTACTCCAGGAGATGCTATTCTGAAACCCTCAGTGCTGCTGTGTGAGGAGAGAGATCTAACTGCTGAGGGGCATGACATAATAATCAAGCAGTAGTAATGCATGATTATAATACTGGAAGCCGATCAAAGACCTGTGTCCCATAGCTTTATCCCTGTGGCTATTACAGCAAGATAAGGCCCTGCCAAATGGTGGTTATAAATCTCAATTCTGGCACAAGGCCGTCTATTCATCAGTGGCTTTCTAAAAGTCCAGAACCCTTTGATATGACCTATGGGATTGTTATCCAGACAGGCCCAGCACATTCTCTTTTTATTCATTAAAAAACCTGAGTGGAGAGCCAGTTGTAGTTGGAAGGATTTTCAGACATTTGTAAAACAAATTCCAGATTCTTTGTTCTCAATCCTTTAATCACCAAACAATGAAATATTCAATCCCCAACACCTCCTATCAGGCTTCCATTACTTAGAGAGTAACTTAGAATCTGCATACAATACTGTATCATAATTATCTTATCTAATGCATTACTCATGTTTTAGATTGATAGTATCTTTCTCTGTAAATCTTGGTGACTTTTAAGCACCCCTGTGGCCTTAATAGAGCACACAGGTATAATCACAAACCTGTCCCCCTGCAACATTATGCCCCTAGTGGATGTAAGAAATAACACAATTGTTCTTAGTTTTTCTCACTAGCGGTAGAGTTTTGCAGGGGGGGGGGGGGGATAGGCTAATGATTACACACTGGTGTACCAGATGCACTTAACCTAAGACAACAGGGGTGCTTCTAAAAAAGTCACCAGAATGGGCTAGTGTAACCGAAGTGGAAAATGAATTTAAAAAAAGACTAGAAGATATTTCATACCCATACTAAATTGATCTTCAATGGACTGGTGTACCGGTATATATGGCAACTAGAGCTTAGCTACTAAATGAAACCCCTGAACTCCATGCATAAATGAAAGGGCATAATGCCTTTGTGTAGCAAGAAACAACATTTATACCATCCATGCATTAGCTGATCTCTCAACCTTTCTTTAATATTCATATGCAGTAAACAAACTTTTTTTTTTTTTTTTTAGCGACTAATGGTTTAAACATATAGCGGCTTTTCAGAAAACTTCAACTCAGCGGCTTATTATAAATTGTGTACAGCACAGGGTGACAAGTCACTTTGAAAAAAAAAAAAAAAAAAGAGTTGAAAGTCAGGGCAACTTGACATGCCAGCATTCAATTGTAGACCCGCTCAGCAGTGTCACTTCCCACTGTGCTCATTTACAGAACAGGAGGAGCCGTAAGTCATTTAAAAATGAAGCGTGTAATTATAATGTGTCTGTGCTGCTGTTATCACGAGTGGGAGGTGTATCTGTATTGATGAGCTTATAATTCAGCAGTAAATTAGAAATCAATGATTGATTGCCTAAAAGGATAAAGGCACTTGGGGAGAGGCTTGTCCTTATGTTGCAGCTGTGCCAGATGTGTTTCAAATAGCATGCATGTATTTATATATTCATTAAAAACATTCATTCTTCTTTTGGTTTGAATATTAATAAAGCTTTAACAGCTGGAATGAAAACTGAAAAAACCCCAGTCAATAACAGTTTCATGACTGAATTCAGCTACTGTGCATCTGTTCAAGTGGCATAATACTGGGTGCCTGTGCAACTGACTCATCCCTCAACGCATAGACTGCATTGACCAGTGTGCCCGTCAAGACAGTGGCCTGGGTGTTTGCAGAAAGCCACCTTCTGAAAGCACAATTCTGGTTGCAGGCTGGTCCTAATGGATCAAGCCTGCAGTTGTGTGGAATGTGTTCTGTCAAGCAACAGACGTCACCCTCATTTTCAACAGAGGACCAGACACCCGTTTCTACTGAAACAATATGCCGGGAGAATCACATTGAGGATTATGATGGCCATTTTCCTCGCTGTACTTTTACATCAATCTCCCCCCCCGCTATTCCCCACAATTAGTTTAACGCGCTACTGTCTGTGTAAAAAGTATTAATCTATTTTCACCTGGTTTACTCATTTCTAATTAACGGAGTACAAACAACAGAAAAACAAGAAAACAAATGTTACACTTATGCTAACTTTGATAGACATAGCTTCCAGAATCATGTAACATATACGGTATGGTTGGAAAGGAACCCATGGAGCATGACTGATTAGAAAATAAATCAAAGAGTTTTTTTTTTTTAATTAACATTCACAGAAGTCTGTTTCAGGTAACTGATGTAGTCTGTATCCAACCCTATGACATTGTAGCGGATTACGACGGTGGAGGAAAGAACGACGAGTCAGCATGTAAAATGAACAGGAACTTTTATTCACAATACACACAGGTCAGGAGCCGAGGACACACTACAACCCCAACCAGGCCACCACTCTGCTAATATACAGATCAGGCCTGGGGGCAACCAGACATGAAATTTTAAACAAAGGAATGCATTTATGTAAATTAAGCACAGAAAACACACCGATAAAGATACAGACATAACATAACCAGTGTACAGTTCAGGGGCCACGCCCCCCTGCTGCAGCTGCTGTCTCTGACTGCGCTGCACTGAACGGTACTGCTGCCACTCCATTACAATATGTTACTGTTAACCCTTTAATAGTTCATTAACTGTATGCACCCCAATTTACAAACTGGCCCTGGAGCAGCCAGCCAGCAGTCTCTGAATTCCTTTTTTGGCAATAGTGGGGTGCACTGCATTGCCACACAACACACCACACCCCTGATCATCACAATACTGTTGACCTACAATCTCATAGGTCCTGCAAACAAAATTACCAAGATCCACATGGAGCAACAAACCTAACACAATTACCGACATTCTCAAGTTACAAGGTGCAAAACAAGAAACCACATTTAGTGAATTATTTATTTTAAATGCTCCCTCTCCAGGATGTAACCATTTAGAAGCACCATGTTGTTCACAACAGGGTCCTTGGGGACGAAATCACAAATAATATAAACTGTAACTAAAAAAATAAATAAAAGCTATTTGATAATACTCGACTACCAGAATGTATGATTTGTAATGGTGAGGTTTTGAGAAGATCCAAACTGAATTATCACAGGTGCAGCAATCCCCTCATCTCTCAAGGACAACTGAACATTCTACTGCTGTTTGTTTTAAATATGGACGAATGAAAAATGTATGTTTCTTCCTGCTGTGTTCTTTTGAGCCTAAAAGCTAATTTGCAGTACGGTCTTGTGGAAATTTATAACAAAAGTCACAGTGAAATGAAGGCAGCAAATAAAACTAACCGACAGGTTTAAATGCTTATAAAACATGCAATGCCCTTAATGTAAACTTGTATATCTCTTTACCAGGAACCCAGTTGAACCTCTGTTATAAAGATGTGTGCACCACATGCAGTAAACAAGGTCAGAAATGTGTGTTTTGTGAACAAAAATAAAGCATCCCCAGGGGTCTAATCTGGATTTGTGAAAAGGATCTGTATCATTGATATGTAAAACCATATGGCAGTTAAAAGTTTAATGTCTATATATTCTTTTGAGAGATAGAGAATCATAGAATACAGCTATGTACATGCATAACCTCAAAAATCTTAGGAGAAACCAAGTAAGTAGACATATGTTTCGGATCAATCCATCCTGAGTATTTAATTGTTTTTTTATAGTACAATATCAGGTCCAAACTGTTATTTCACTGACCTGAAACTGAAGATCTTGACCTGTTTTGTAATCCATGATGACTATTTTGCACACTGGGTCAAGCCACACATTATTAGCAGATGGCAAAACGTCTTTGCTACCAACACAATAAGGATTTGTAGTGTTGTTATTTTATAGTCAGTGTCTATTCCATTATACACAATACAATAACAGTTTACACTGTCCTTCAACAAGTAGGTCAAAATGAATAACAAAAAATCCCCCCACCTAAAAAAAAAAGAAGTATTGAGAGACAGGGTGTAAGTTTGTGTGCCTGCATGAGAGTCTTTGCTTTTATTTTTCTTCATATAAATGTGGCTGTAAGGTATGTCTGTTAGTGTGTGAGCACCTGCGTAACCATTCTTAGTTAGTGAAAGTAATTATTCATGTAATGTATTCAATTACTTAGGTACAGATAGTCATTTCTGGAGTTTTATGAAAATAAATCTGTATCTGTTTTAGGAACTGAACTTTAATAAAAGGAACATTCACTTTTGTCAGTGCTGTAAATTATGCATACCCTGTAGAGGTTGCACTACATTGATATATAGCTGTGGTGAACATTTATGTTAACAATTAAATATTAAAAAACACAGGCCCTGTTTATAAATAAACCAGCCATCTCATAAAATAACCATTTCTGCAAAAGGTTAATGGATAGGACCCTACTTATTTTTACAAACCTGATTAGCACAAACCCATCAGAGCTATCAGAAATGTTTAACTGTACACTGTCAGTTTCAGTTTTAATTACGATGATGTGAGGGTGGGAGCAGGATGTTGCACCGTGAAGCACCAGTAGTTCATCTTGTCTAGAATTTTTACTGATTTTGGTTCACCATCATTAAACATAATGGAGGCCTGCTGGGACTCACTAACAAACTAATCATGATTTTGACACGGTTAGGAAACTCTAATAAGCTTACTCTTAGCTGCATTTCAATCTCAGCTTCCCTGTCCCCAATATACTGCAGTGAAAGGGAATCTTTCATGAGTCCACTTACTGATAGGCCTCTATTAAAATCTCTTTGTGCAACGTTCAACACAAGGGGCCCATTCAGAAAGCATTCGCATTTTGATAAGTATGTATAAAGCACAGGGGTAAAGAATGCTACCCTCTATTGCAGAAGGCGATAGCAGGATGGCTCCTGAAAGACACCGTTCTCTGGAAGCTAACACAGATCCTTTGTGTTATATAAATTCAAGAAGAATGCACATGATAACTAAAATCACTAAACATTAAGTTCTGTGGAATTCAGGCCAAGTGAGTCTTGGGTGAGAAACAGCTGACAGTATGCATACACTATACAATACAACAGTGCTTGCATTAATAGTTTACAGATTGTGACTCCAGAATCAAGTTTAAAACAATGTCTGATTATGTAACAATTTTGACATCCCAACCTTCACTTGTCTTAAAAGTGTGTTTGCTTATATACAGCCTCCTGTTTGGAAACATGTGATGGATCAGGTAAATGTATCTAAAATAATGTGTCTCAGAATGTTTTCTGAGACTGCTAAATTACTGCTTACTGCAACTCAAAGACACAGGCAAAGATAACCAACTTGTCCTGTATGTGTACTCAATGTATTTATTAGTAGTCCATGGCCAGATGAAAAATAGGTCTTTGTTTTTGAGATTGTGGCGCCCCCTATCTAACAAAGGTTTGTTGATTTAAATTAGCTGAATTAGATTTTGCAAACAATTACACAGGCCACATTTAAATTAACACTATATATATATATTGGGTGACAGAATTAAGATCTGCCGCTGTTTAAAATTATTAAAATAGACTCAGTTTGTTTATTTAAGTGCATTCAATAATTAATAATTCAACGATTATTATTATAATTATTTAAAGTATTATGGATTTTGGTATTACTGCATCTTGTAAAGTGCTTTGATGGTGGTCCACTATGAAAGGCGCTATATAAAATAAAGACTGATTGATAATAATAATAATTAGTCATTTAGCAGACGCTTTTATCGAAATCGAGAAGATTACGGGGTGAACTATTGCTGCAGAGTCACTTAATAGGACCTCGGTTTACGTCTTATCCGAAGGATAAATTAATAATACAAATATCTAAACGCTAGGTATTGTCCCACTGAAGCCGTTGTAGACTGATCGATTTGTAGTACTGTACTAGTTTTGCAAAGCTATTCCGTCTGCTATAATTGATGAGGGACTGACCATTTGAACAAGTCCCATTCTCTTTCAAGTACGGTATATAAATGGTACTCTCTGTCTGACTCACCTTCAGGTCACAGCTGACAGACACTCCTGTCTGTCAATTTCCCCAGCGTTGAGAGGGGTATAGCTGTAGCCTCGGAGCAAGACTTTTCAGCGCTGCCATGTTTAAACCGACCTGACTGACGTTAATGTTAAATTAAATATTATTGTATTTGTACATTTTCTGATTACCAGGAAACGATGGTATGCAACGTCGAAATCTAAAACATACAAATTGCCTAGGACATCAGTAGAGGTGCAGTAGAAGCATCGTTTTACATGGAGTTTAATTTGAACAGTTCATAGTACGGATCAATGTTGTAATAATGCATGTGTCTGAGGAGGCGGGAGCCTGTGGTACCCCAGAGATAAACCTACCCCTTCTGAAATGTCGGTAGCCAGTGAGTGCTCCCTCAAACGTCACATTTAAATCTTCAGTCAGTGGGATGCAATTTTACAGAGCACATGGCTATCGAGTTAATATTAATGCAACGGTGCTGCTTCTCTCTAGTATCTAATTGGCTGATAATAAACGACCCACCGCCTTGCATAAATAGTGACTTCTGATAGACCTATCCAACCGCCCATCATAAGCTATCTCCATGGATACTAGAAAGGGCTGCGGTTCAGTCTATTACTGAGTTGTTGCATCAGCCTTCGGTACGAAACGGATCCGGAAGGAGTAGAACATGAACAAACACCGGCGAGGTGGTTAGAGCTACACACATCCCGTACAACGTGGAACATTGAAGTTAAAATTGACAAAAATAACATGGAGTCAGATAAAATAACAGAGCAGCTGGAAAAAATGAAAGTAGAAGCAGAGAAAAAGGTAATAAACAGTATTGATCGATATTGCTAAGCCCTGAAATGCGTGGTTGTCATTTACAATACTACTAGTACAGTAAAGTTACTATATATATATATATATATATATATATATATATATATATATATATATATATATATATAGTAACTTTGCAAATGTGTAAAATGTGATTTTCTATATCAAATTGCATTAATTGATCAAATATCCATACATTACATACAGTACTCCTAATTAATACTGGGTTAAACTCAGTGATCGAGGTCTGAAGTGAATGGAACTGAGGTATTAGTATTTTTTATTTTTTTTAATTATTGGGGGAACTTTCAGCTAGTACTAAATATCTGTATTTTCAAGTTGTGTTTTTCTGGATCCTCATGGCTGCACAACAGTGGGCGAAAAAAAAAAATCTAAATGTGATTGAGCCTCGAATAGAAACCAGCCACCGAACACTTATAAACGTACAATACAGGTGAATTTAACGTTAAGCGCTCGGTTCCACTGACAACCTATTGTTTACATTTACAGCCATTTGTTTTGTGTAAATACATTACTGTGTACTCCTCCACTTCACTCCTCCAGCACCTGAGGCAGATATCGAGACTATCTGATGCAATGACAATACATACTGAAGGAGATCATGCGATGTCAGTATTACTCGTTGTTTTGCAAGCAGATGCATATACATTGTATTTGTTTTAGCCTCTGGTATTAATGTATATAGTTAATGAGTTATAGCACACAACGAGGATAGAAACCCCAATTTCGCTCTTTTTTTTCTAAATGATTCGAGGTCCTCGATGTTTACTGTACTTTGTTGATGGTTTTAATCCTCTTTCTGATATTCAACCCCAGAGACACTATATTTAACTATAATGCTAGTATGACTTGCTTGATCGTTTTACTATTATTACACATTCAAATGTGAACATTGTGAGGGTCTGGAGCTAACTCCCCAGTAATGTTGTTGAAGCTGACACCCTGGGGCCCTTCAAGAAGCTGCTTGATCAGATTCTGGGATCAATAAGCTACTAACAACCAAATGAGCAATATGATCCGAATGGCCTCTCCTCGTTTTGTAAAGTTTATGTTCTTATGTAAATAGTAATGAACACAATTCAGCCTGAATCCACAGAAAATCAACAGAAGCTTACTTACACACTCAACTTTTTAAATGTTATCACAGGGCTGTGCTGGAGGAGAGAAGTGCAAAGATGGAGGCAAGAAGAAAACAAAGGCAGGGGGAGATGGGACAAGTCGTACTGAGGTAAGGTGATCTTCATATCTTTATAGTGTTAGCTCCCATCGTATGCTATGTATAGAATTAGTGGTTCTGATAATCCTTAAGAATACATATGCTCTCAAACTTTAATGATGTAATCACCTTCTCTATATGCTGACCTTCTCTATTTTGTATATATGCAGTATACTTAAGTTCTGAAGATGCTGACACGGAGGCTAATGAACCTGGAACTTTTTCCCACAGAATTGAAAGATAGAAATATAAGTAACACAAGACTGTAGCTGTTCAAGGTGTGGATTTCAAAAAGAGCTCTAATGTTTCTCTTCTCAGTTAAGCCCATGGCCTCAGTACATTAGTGAGCGATTGGAGCTCTACAATAAACTGAAACAAGAACATGATACCCTGATGGGTGAGAGAGCAGAAAAAGAGAGCAAACCTATCATAGTTACCTTGCCCGATGGGAAGCAGATTGATGCAGAATCCTGGAAAACCACACCTTACACGCTTGCATGTGGAATCAGGTGAGAAGTATGGATGTGGTGGCAGGGGGGAGTCTCTTTCCTTATCTGTACCAAATGGGGTTGCTTGCTGTCTGCAAGGACACCCATTGGACAGGCTGTACTTGCATTCATGTTTTATTATTATTATTATTATTATTATTATTAAAAACTGAACCCTCACAACTCGGTGTAGTTATGGAGAAATATATAATTGTTAATAAATAAATAGAATCAAATTATAATTCTAAATACAAGTATTAACAGATGTTGCCTGTTGTAGTGAGAGACTGTCATCAGCTACTGTACTTGAGTTATTTGTGCTTGGAGTCGTATCTTGCTACTGCTGCCAAGATGCCAGTTAGATTGTGACTGGAGCAACTCAAGACTGGACTCGGGGCACATAGCAATCCTCACAGTTTTACAGAGGCAGGCATGGCATGTTTATTTTTTTTATATGAAAAATTATAAGTCATGTTCCCATTAGAACCTATTGGCTTTACTTATACTTCTCAAAAAACGGACAAATTGAAGAATGTGACATTTCGAAATCTAACATGAAATGCTGTACTGCTATGATGTCTCAATCCTAAAATTCTAGGTGATTCATAATTTGGCAAATGTTGCACCTGTAAGCAAGTTGAGTGCACTTTCTCTTGAACTCTTTGTAGGACAGACCCAGCTTTGCTTGCGGACCAGACAGAGCAAAGGGTGCGTGAGAAATACACTCTCAGCTTGATTAGAGGTAGCCACCGAACACTTATAAACATACAAAATACGTCTTTTATAAGCCGAAAGAGGCCGGCACAATGAACACTGATGCATTTTAAATTAATAAAGTATACACAGTTCTGAAAAACCAGCAATATAGATCTTGATGCAGTTATGCTTCTGCTTTAGTTCATGCCCCTTTCGGTATGAACTGTAGCATGATATTTAGGAAGTGCTGGACACAGATTAGTGGTAGGTACAGTAACGCTTAGTCATCACGTCACCGAACACTGCCCTCAGTACAAGATGCAATGCTTGTTTGTTTTTTGCCACATTCTGTATTTTCTTCCAAAGTAGCAGATGGGTGCTTGCATTTGAGATGACTGAGCATTTAACTCGTTGGTTTACAAAACGAAATACTTGTGCTGCAAAGATTACATTGCATGACTGTCTCGTTTAACTTCTCAAAATACTCCTCAAAAGGTGTTTTTTTTTTTTTTTTTAAGATGCCATTTTCATTGCTCATGTACTCCCTTAGCCAATAGCAGAGCTAGGTAATGAAGGGTGCCCGCCTCCCTGTCAATTATCAGTCAGGTGACCATTGTAGTGGCTGATCACTTTTAACTTCCTCTTCTCTCAGAAATACTGTGTCAAGTTTGCACATTTTTACATTAGAAATGAACGAGTATTTGAGTAGTAAATTAATTTTTTTTTTTTTTTTTTTTTTTAATCAATTTTAAAAAGTAATACAGCAATGTAAGTGTATTTTGACATAATATACATACAGGTACTTGGACATAACAATGCTTTTAGTAACTCACTGCTTAAAGTAAATTATTAAAAACCAAGTAAAAAAGCTACAATTCAGATAAGGTAATGTCTTTGTGTTTTGTTTAACCAGCCAGGGCTTGGCTGATAACACAGTCATTTCAAAAGTGAACAACATATTATGGGACCTTGACCGCCCGCTGGAAGAAAGCTGTACCCTACAGCTGCTCAAGTTTGATGATGAAGAGGCTCAAGCTGTAAGTATTGCTGATTCTTGTTAGATTCTGGTATAGTAAGCAAATTTGTTAAATTTGCAGACGACACAAAAATAGGAGGAGTGGCAAACACTGTTGCAGCAGTAAAGATCATTCAAAATGATCTAGACAGCATTCAGAACGTGGCAGACACATGGCAAATTACTTTTAATAGAGGAAAGTGTACGGTACTGCATGCAGGCAATACAAATGTGCATTATAAATACCATATGGGAGATACTGAAATTGAAGAAGGAACCTATGAAAAAGATCTAGGAGTTTATGTTGACTCAAAAATGTCTTCATCTAGACAATGTGGGGAAGCTATAAAAAAGGCCAACAAAATGCTCGGATATATAGTGAAAAGTGCTGAATTTAAATCAAGGGAAGTAATGTTAAAACTGTACAATGCATTAGTAAGACCTCATCTAGAATGTTGGGATCCTTCAAGAAGCTGCTTGTTGAGGTTCTGGGATCAGTAAGCTACTAATGACCAAATGAGCAAGATGGTCCGAAATGGCCTCCTCTCGTTTGAAAACTTTCTTATGTTCTTAACTAAAGTGTAAAAAAAAAAAAAAAAAGTACATTAGTAAAGACAATTGCAATATCTATGCGCTTCTTTAATATTTGTTGTTTCTAAAACAGTACAATTCTGTATTTTGTCCCAGGTTTACTGGCATTCAAGTGCCCACATCATGGGTGAAGCAATGGAGAGGGTTTATGGCGGCTGTCTATGCTATGGCCCACCCATCGAAAATGGCTTTTACTATGACATGTTCCTTGACAACGAGTAAGTTTAAATGGCTCTGTGTGTCATTTACCCCAGCGATGGGGAGATAGTGGACGCGGTGTGTTGTTTACCCCAGTGATGGGGAGATAGTGGACGCGGTGTGTCGTTTACCACAGCGATGGGGAGATAGTGGACGCGCTGTGTCGTTTACCACAGCGATGGGGAGATAGTGGACGCGCTGTGTCGTTTACCACAGCGATGGGGAGATAGTGGACGCGCTGTGTCGTTTACCACAGCGATGGAGAGATAGTGGACGCGCTGTGTCGTTTACCCCAGCGATGGAGAGATAGTGGACGCGCTGTGTCGTTTACCCCAGCGATGGGGAGATAGTGGACGCGCTGTGTCGTTTACCCCAGCGATGGAGAGATAGTGGACGCGCTGTGTCGTTTACCCCAGCGATGGGGAGATAGTGGACGCGCTGTGTCGTTTACCACAGAGATGGGGAGATAGTGGACGCGCTGTGTCGTTTACCACAGCGATGGGGAGATAGTGGACGCGCTGTGTCGTTTACCACAGCGATTGAGAGATAGTGGACGCGGTGTGTTGTTTACCCCAGCGATGGGGAGATAGTGGACGCGGTGTGTTGTTTACCCCAGCGATGGGGAGATAGTGGACGCGGTGTGTTGTTTACCCCAGCGATGTAGTTTGCTAACCACTGTTGCAAAACCTGTACAAAGAACGTGGCTTTGGGGGAAAAAAAAAAGATTGAAATAGAAACTTCATCAGGTAATGGAGAGTGCTCTGCATCACAATGATGAACAGCTGGATGTGCATAATGTCAGATGTTTACATTTGAGGGACATTATGTAGTTTCACAGTTCTTGAAATTTACAGTTGCAAAGGATTTACAGTTTTGTTATGGTGCATTGCTGGACACTCGATTCAGGGAGAAAAAAAAGGGTATGCTGTTTTTTTACCATACACATTCTAACCCCTTTCGTGAAAGCAAACGTTTTACTAGATAAAAAGCAGAACTACGTAAGGCAGTGAGAATGTATTACACAAAAAAACAGAAATCGATGCACTTCTGAAGATTGTTTTTTCGTTCACTGTTATGTTATCTTTCCTACTCGCTTCATAACACAGGGAGCTGCTACTTGGAACATGTCATAGCTTCTTACTCAGCGTTTTTTGTTTTTGTTTTTGTTTTGTTTTTTGGTGTAAGAATTTCAGCAGGACTAATAATTATCTACCTGTTGTGTGTTCATGTTTAGCGCTGGTGTTTTTTGGGGGGGTTGGGGGGATAGAATAACACCGAATTACAAAACCGCAACAGTCATTGAAATGTCTATATAAATGAGCAATTTGTCCAATCCTTGTCCTGGAGGGCCGATGCCCCTCCTAGTTTTTGTTCCAACTGTACCCTAAATTACTTAATTGGAACAATAATTGGTCCAATGAAGTAATTTAGGACACAGTTGGAACAAAATCCAAAAGGGAAACCGGCCCTCCAGGACCAGGATTGGACACCCCTGCACTACAGCACCATGTTGTGTGGTGTGTGTTTTTATTGTAGCGGGACTGTTCAATTTCAAAACTCTACATTTTTTTTATTTGCACATTGGCTGGCGGCATGCAACACTTTTACATGTGTTATACCCCCAAGCTTTGTGTCTTCTGGGTTAATTTGAGAACTGAAGTAATTGAACTGAATTTTGGAGTAAGAATTATTGTATGTGCTTCGGTCCCCTTGAAACAATCTTGTGTGCCCCCCCCCCCCCCTGTTTGGGAACTCCTGGTCTAGGTAATTGTGTGGGCCCAACTTGTCACTCCCCACTCAAGTATTCTGCTTTCTGTGTTTATGTATCTACCTGAGATTCCCACTGTCAAAGGCCACAGCAGCTGTGCTAAACGATAGCTCAGTTGGCTTATCCAATGCTTCCCACAGCAATAGAATTCGGTTGATTGGTAGGTCATAGAAAACAGGTCCCAGTTAAGGTGACAAAGGCCTTCAAGGCTTGTTGCTCTGCAGCCCAGGCTGGTGGTTCAGAAACATGCATGTAGACATTCAGATATACATAAAAGCAGATATTTTACAAATACCTGTGCACAACTTATCAGTGATGTAACTTGATAAGAGTATCCTTTCGCATGGATACTGCTGACTCTTGGTGTTTGTTAAAATGATCGGTACCTATGTGCTGTATTTGTAAGGCCTTGTGTGCATTCCATAACTTCAAACACTACACCATAACAATACCAAGCAATACTTTGTGTTCACAGAGGTGTGTCTAGTAATGATTTCCCAGCCCTTGAGAACCTGTGTAAGAAGATCATGAAAGAGAAGCAGCCATTTGAGAGACTTGAGATCAAGAAGGAGACCCTGCTTGAGATGTTCAAGGTATGCTGGCTTTTAAAAGGGTACATCACACAGGAGCTCTGTTTGCAAGCACTGATCACGGAAATGTTTTTTTGTTTTGTTTTGCAGTATAACCAATTTAAGTGCAGGATTTTGAATGAGAAGGTGGACACCCCAACCACTACTGTATACAGGTAACACAGACTAGACCCTCATGTTTTTTTGCATGGTACTGTGCTACATCCAGAGTTGGGTTAAAGTGCATTTAAATGCAAAGACCTGTAAATCTTACAAATGCCACTCAGACTTCGCAAATGCATTTGATAGGTTGTTCAAATTCATTTGTCAAAAAATATACTGAAACTCCTCAACAGTAATTGCAAACAAGGAAGCGTTGCTCTATCAATTCAAACTACTCCCTGTTCTAACAAACTCCTTTTAGTCATGTTCCTCGTGTAATTAGTTGTTCTGAAATGACTTCAGTTGTCAATTAACCCTGCGATTACTTTAAAAATGCATCACTAATGGCTGTACCATTAATTGCACTTGGAGTTGGTTAAATAGTAGTACTTGCGAAATGCATTGGATAGATTATTATGATGCATTTGAAATCAATCAAATACATTCTGCATGTGTACAAAAGTGGTAAGAGCACTAGCATCGATGTTGCTGCGTGACTGCACTTTATTTTATTTTATTTTATACCGTGTTACATTTTGGTGTCTATCTTGCATTCGTCCACCGATGGAATAAGTGTGTGCCTGTTTCTCCGTCTCTCTCCTAACAATATCAAGGCATTTACACACTCTGTAACTTAACATGTTGTTGCTAGTTTTATACCATTAAACTGTTTTTATTCATTTAGAAAAATGTACCTGGATAAAGTCTGGTGTGTTTTTTAAATAGATTCATGTTTGTCATGTTTTCTTTGTGAATTTCCAGGTGCGGCCCCCTGATAGATCTTTGTAGAGGACCTCATGTCAGACACACTGGGAAAATAAAGGCCATAAAGGTTCATAAGGTATGATTAATCATGATGAGCAATAATTAAAAAAAATAATAATAATAATTTACAAAGGTATTCTGTACCGTCATGGTTTATGAAATGTGACAAAACCCTCAGCTGGAACTGCTTGAAGTTATTTTTTTTACACTACATGTATTTGGATATGTAAAGGAAAATGACAAGTGCATTAAAAAGAGTCTTTTGTTAGAATAATTCTTTTTAGATAATCAATACAAATACATACTCAAGTAAAATGTATAATAACTCCTGACAGCAGGTGTGCAGAAGGGTGCCACATAACTGCTCTGCTCTGTTTGAATAGGCTTTCATTGTTCCTTTCCTTTTTTATTTTTACTCTCTCTAAAATGTACAGTCGAGCACACAACCCAACGAGTAGCTGCAATAGGACACTCGGCAGCACAATAGCAAAGGTAGCAGAGGTACGAAAGCAACAGCCGATAGAAGAAATGTTTTGACAAGAGCAGTCCTGACAGCAATATAGCTGATTGATGCTTGAAGTAATGGCTGTTGCTTTGTCTCTGGAACCAATTGAAACTAGGGAACATTTTTGGAGTGGCCTTACCCTTGACTCCCTACCCAATAGGTTAATTACACCTTGGTATGGGGTATCTGTACCTCTGACTGTATACCGAGTGTGCACACTGTGAATGTAGGTCTTGGTGGTTTAGTTTTTTTATGATACTGTTGTATTGCTGTCTATGGCATGGTTTGTTACTGACATTTTTTGTATGTTCTGAATCCTTAGAACTCTTCCACCTACTGGGAAGGTAAGGCTGATATGGAAACCCTACAGAGGATCTATGGGATCTCCTTTCCGGATTCCAAGATGTTGAAGGACTGGGAAAAGTTTCAGGAAGAGGCAAAGAACAGAGATCATCGCAAACTTGGCAAGGTGAGTGATGGATTGTAGAGACCCTGTTCACTAGAAATTCAAACAAGTAGATACACTATCTGAGACTTGGACAGCTAATGGCAGTTTGAATTAATTGTCAAAATTATTATTCTGATTTACAAAAATGTAACTGGCCTGCCCTGGCTGAATGTGATTGTGATTATGATAACCAGTCTTAAGGCAGATTGTCTATATTGTGCTGTCTCCTCATTTTGGAGGAGCTTTAGTCTATTTTGAATGAAGTGGATTATGAACTATCAAAATCAACTCATCCACTAACTCGCAGGGTTACCCCCTTGTGGCTCTTGGGTAGATGCAGGTCAATATATATATATATATATATATATATATATATATATATATATATATATATATATATATATATATATATATATATATATATATATATATATATATATATATATATTATTATTATTATTATTATTTTTTTTTATTTTTTTTTTTCTTAAATATTGCCAGTGGGAGAAAAAAATAAAATAATAATAATAATAAAAAATAAAATGGTGGCTAAAAAATATTTAATTAATTTTGTATTGCCATATGGCATAATTGTTGAGTTGCCAGTAAGGAATGAATTAACAAAGAATTGAATGCTCTCCTCACAGGAACAAGAACTGTTTTTCTTCCATGACCTGAGCCCTGGGAGCTGTTTCTTCCTGCCAAAAGGAGCCTTTATATACAATGCTCTAATTGAATTTATCAGGGTAAGGGCCACTTTCATTTTGTTGTACTTCTTGCTTGAATCCGAGGTGCAAATGTTGCTGAACTACAGTTTTTATGTGTGCAAACTATATCATGAAAAGCTGTTGATTAATGGAGCCACAGTATGTCAACGAATCCAGTCAACAATTCAACATAAAAGTGAATACCGTTTTATTACGTAACAATCATTTCTACAATGAGTTAATTACTATTACACATTTCAAACGTAACACTGTGCTCTCAATTTTAGTTTAGTATTTCACGTTTGCTAAAAGTACTACAATTATACATTAACAATGTAAAAAAAAAAGTTTTCATAATTACAAATTGTGACAAAGCTTCTTTATTTACAGTATAACTTCAAACACAAACAGCTATTGTCTTTGAAACCTGTCCTTTTATACCTGCCTGGCTTGTTAAATTACAAACAAGTGTATTCAGCACTCCTACCTGGGTCACAATCCTGCGTAGTGTGAAACCACATACCTGGGTTGTACCCGGGTCGACACGCTTTGACCCGGGCTGAGCGAGACAAAATGCATGACGGCCATTTGTAAGCCGACGAAATAACAAACAGCTGCGCCTGTGTGAAGGTTTCACTGCCGCAAGGAACATTTCTGTTGATTCTGTTTAGCCATATGTTATTTGATTTAAGACACACCATGAGACAGATTGCAGCAGAGATGAAGAAACATTTGCTCTAATCAACGTTTGGGCCGATGGTTCAATCCAGATAAGCTTGGATGGAAGCGTCGGTAACAAGCTGCTTCTGGGGCTTTGATACGCACGTTATGTACTTGCATCTGTCACCCAGGTCAACCGTGCTTTACCAAAAGCAGTGTGAAGTCGCGTAGCCGACCCGCATGACACCGGGTCCTGACCCGGGTAGAGCATGCCAGTGTGAAATGGGCTTTAGATGTACTGATTTCCAGTCAATCCGTGAGCTATGGCGTTCTGGGAGATGTAGTTTTTCATTCCTTGTTTAAACAGCAAGACCTGTTTCGTTTTTACCAACCACATTTTTTTTAATGCCTACCTTACTTACTTTGAACAAAGCTTAAAAAAGGAGCGAAAACCAAATCCAGTTGCCAAATTAACAATCAATTGAATCTCGTTATCAAACAAGTGTCAGTGAGGAAGAAATGTTTTAAGTGGTAGAAACAACTCTGTTGAATTGGTAAGACAATCCACAGTTTCTTGTGCCTCACAGCACTCGAAACAGTGAATTTAATTTTACCGATTCAACGCGTATCTTTGTTTATCCCGTATATAAAAAGGTGGGTGTTGGGGGGAGAAAAAAGAACACCAAGTTATTTGAAAACAGAGATCCTGAATAATGGCAGTAAATGACATTTTCATATATAATCTGTCTTTTGTTAAGGTTTCCTGACCTGAGTTCAGGCACTGCTCTTCACTTCTAGTTTTCAGCTACAGACTATGTAACGTGGGGTAGACGAGTCGGTGTATCTATCGAAATAGAGCCAGCGCCATCTAGTGACCAGCTAGTTTAGGATGGGTTTTAATTGATGTGTTTTCGCACCTCAAGAATGAGTATCAGAAGAGAGGCTTCCAGGAGGTGGTGACACCAAACATTTACAACAGCAAGCTGTGGCAGACCTCCGGGCATTGGCAGCACTACAGCGATAACATGTTCTCCTTTGAGGTGGAGAAAGAGATCTTTGCACTCAAGCCTATGAACTGCCCAGGCCACTGGTATGTCATTTATTTGATGGGTTTCAATATGAATCGCTGTTGCTTCAGGACCGCAAAAGTTGCCCAATGAGCCTGTGTCTTTTTGTATTGGTAACTGCTAACATGAAATGCATTAAAAATATACTAGAATTGAAGGAAAACTTATAGCAAAACTATTTCTTATTTAATTTAACTTGGAATGCTCTTTTCTATTTTAGATTTTAGACAGCATGAATTCCATAATCACATTTTAGACAGATGTTTATTTTTCTGTTGGCATTACAGTTTAATAACCTGAATTTATTTAACACCTAAAGAAAATAATTTGCCCACACAATAATTGAATAGATTTGCTCTCTGAGATGCAAAGGTTTCCCATCTGGGATGTTAAATGTGGAATGTTCTGCAGCCTGATGTTTGACAATCGTCCCCGCTCCTGGAGGGAGCTCCCCCTCCGCCTGGCTGATTTCGGGGTCCTTCACCGCAATGAGCTGTCGGGGGCGCTGACGGGGCTCACTCGTGTGCGCCGCTTCCAGCAGGATGATGCACACATATTCTGTACAATGGAGCAGGTGCGTTTTATTTCAGCAAGTAGTGATTTATTATAAATAGATTCATTGATTGGAGCATGGGTTCTTTTGAGGCAATGCTAACTTGTGTGTGTGTGTGTGTGTGTGTGTGTGTGTATGTATGTATGTGTGTGTGTGTATATATATATATATGTCATGTTTTTAAATAAATAAATCGTAAATTCTTATTTTGGCTGTTTTTAACAGTTTAAAATTAAAAGAAAAACAAAAACTAATAAGTATACCTCAATTCATAATGGCATGTGTAGCAACTTCTGCGCAATTGTTGCAATAAAAAACATTGAATAAATGTGCTGGCACTACCTTGTGGTTAAAAGTAGTATTTCAGCCTGATGAAATGAGCTGCTTTTAATATTAGTTATGGTGGTGTAATAAAAGTATTTATTTATTTATGTATGTATGTATGTATGTATGTATGTATGTATGTATGTATGTATGTCGAACCAATAGTTTTGGGGAGGAAAAAAAAAAGCCGCCTTTTAGTTTCAACATTATGTGGGAAATGCAAGCCTGTTCACAATTGCTTGTTCTTCATTTATGTAACCACAAGATTGAAGATGAGATTAAGGGCTGTCTGAATTTCCTGCGAGCTGTCTATGGTGTGTTTGGATTCACATTCAAACTCAACCTGTCCACTCGCCCTGAGAAGTTCCTTGGTGACACTGCAGTATGGGACCAAGCTGAGAAGGTATACTTCAAACATATACTATGAGTTACAATTGTGTGCACTTAGTTGTTGTTTTATTATTAGTGTTTATACAGTAATGTTTACACTTCAGCATGGATACATTAGGAATAATCATAATTATCGTCCGTGAAGCAGGAAGCGGCTTTGTACTGTCTGCGTGAGGTGTAAAACATGATCTGTGTGAGCACTGCGTACATTGGGAAGTATTGATTTTAAACCATGTGCTCAGGCTTTAACTTTACGTCATGGTTTCATTTGATACACTGGCAAAGCATGACTGGTGTTCTAACATAAAAACACAAATATTGTTTGTAAAATTGAAGTGCTAGCTCACTGTAAAATTACTGTAGAATGTGGAACTATTAAACATTTTGACACAGGATTTTCTTTTTACGTAAATTGAATGTAATTGCAAAAAGAACGACAAAAAAAAACCCCAAAACCATATGGCAAACGTTTAATATAGTCTAAAAAACTTTGTTGCTTCTTTATTTTAAACTGCAGTAAAGACATGAGTACTATACTGCAGCCTATGCACCGCACGAGGAAAAATAAGCTCTTCTATAGATAGATATATATATATATATATAGAATATATATCTGTTCCCATGGCGTTGCTATTGTAAAAAAGGGTAGTGCATAAATGATTAAACTGTCTGCATACAAGCAGCGATGTGCAAATCTCTGTATGTTCCTATACAACTATATATAAAGACGTACACATTTTCTTTTTAAACCTAGTTTGATTCTCAATGGCAGATTCAAATGCTTCCAGGTAACGTTAGCAGTTTTGTTTAGTTATATTAATATATGTGGTGGCAATATTTTTTTTATGAAAGCAAACATTCTCGAATTAACAAATGTTTAAATATATATGTATTTTATAGGAAAGCTACATAATTTATTAATATACAAATTGCAATAGGTGTATTTTTATACTAGCGTTTGTTCTGGTCACCCACCAGAAATTTAAAAACTCTGCGCTTATGCCGTCCATTTTTTATTTTTTCTTCTAAACTCAGTGACTTAAACTAGCGGTTGTTATGGTGCTAAAGTATAAATTTGATAAATTACAATAATTTATGTTTTATTTATTCGGCCGATAAATCACGGTTATCATGATCATTTACAGACGATAATCGATTGCGGAATGTCATTATCGTCCAATCCTATTAGGGATGGGAATTAGCGTATATATTTTAATAGTCGAATATGTGTAATTTTATTAAACGATTATACTTTACATGCCACTGGCTAAAAATAATGGTTGCATAATACCAAAATTTAAGTGTTACGACTTGCGGTACTATTTGACAATGCTTCAATAAGTAGCTGTATTTATTAACAGGAAGTGTAATACAAGTACAGTATGCATAAAGACCAACATATGCATAATTAAAGACAACATAATAACATACAGGTTATAATGAATCAATAAATTCATTGGGAAACTATAAAATATAAATACATGTGTCCATTATGTAACATGTCATATTGAATGCAGTGCATACCTCCCGGTCCTGGTATACTTTCTGTTACAAGAAGCTTTATAAATAATGTAGTACAGAGTAGACGTTAAGTCATTGAATGTCATTAACTAAAAGTCAAGTTAAAACTACAAAACATGCTTTTTTTAAATTTATTTAACCCTGACCTTCAACAGTGCTGATAGTCGGTGTATCACATGAGTACCAGCAGAAATGGTTTGGTAACAAGCATTGTATCTTTTACTGTGCACAGTGGTCTGCGATGTGATGCGCCTGTGGCTGAATTTGACTGCAAACTACCTGGGCAATGTTAAGCCTTTGTTTGAGTTCTGTTATCGGTCTCCTGCTGATATCGGCTGGATTTCAGAATCCATGCGTCCCTATGTGTGGTTGCTGCTAATCCGTTCTAAGGACCTGTCACTGTTATGAGTAATTGGAGGTCAAGTATTCGGGTGTCCAAAGCTTTTATTCTTGGTATACTCGAATATCTTCTTTTGAAATCCACACCCATAGTTCGCATGTGTACCTGCATTCCAGTTATGTGAACCCCTGAGTTATATGATTAGTAATTTTCTAAACGATTAACAATTTTCCAATCGATTTATTTGAATAAATAATTACACATGCCCATCCCTATTACTAAAAGGTTATTCTTTTAAGCCAGCAAGGTTTAAGTTTTAGGTGGATGTGAATTTAGTGTTTTCAGACATGGTGCTGATGAGCGGCATAAGAGGCCACCAAATTCATTTTACTTCTGACCTTGGCATACTGTGCCACCTTGCCCCATTCAGCATTCCTGCAATATAAAAAGGTGTTGGTTTAATGAAGCTTTTATTTTTTATTTTATTTTTTCACTAAATGTCTGCTTTCCCTCCCAATGTGCTTTTAGCAACTTGAAAGCAGCCTGAATGAATTTGGAGAGAAATGGGTGCTTAACCCAGGTGATGGAGCATTTTATGGACCAAAGGTAAATCCAGATAATTTGCCTGTACAGCATGAGATCAATGAATAGCTGGAAACTGTTAATCTAATAGCACATTTAATGGTCTGTTTATGTATTTGCTCACATTTAACACACTTGATACATTTTTGTTGGTTGGTGTTGTCAAATAAACGTTATTTATTTGTTACGATCTGCTTAGGCAGTAGTTCACTCAGTTATATAGCCTGTTAATTCCAGATCTTTGACCCTCTGTCAGCATTAATATTATATCCCACAAGCTGCACAAACATCCAGAGAGTGTTATGTGTGCATAAACAGAAATGTATTACTGTACCATATTGTGATGCTGTGCACATCCTTGTCTGCTACATGGAGCGGGAAACATTTTTGTACCCTACAATTGACTCGAAGGAGTAAATACTTTAGATTTCAATGCCACCACATTAATGTGGAGAAAGATGATGATGAAAGGTGAAATATTGCCTTTACAATGTTGGCAAACCAATTTACTTTATTTGTTTGTTTTTTTTTAAATATTAATTTACCATCTACGACTGCTGGCAAGTGAGCTTACTTTTGTGTTTTTATATAACGGTTTAAATGTTCATGTAAGGTTTGGTGCTGGGATACAAGGGTGTTCATAATGCTGTGTTGTAGAAGTGGGTGTTAGTATTCTGTGGGAATAAAGGGTCTTTCTTTGTGCAGATTGATATTGAAATCAAGGATGCCATTGGACGATACCACCAGTGTGCTACAATCCAGTTGGATTTCCAGCTTCCAATTAGATTTAATCTTACCTATGTGAGGTATGTTTATTTTCCAGCTCCTCCCGATCTGTGCAGTTTAAGCACAGAGTGTCGAATTGTAAGATATGAAAACAGAATATACTGTAAGAGATACTGCTACAATAAATAACAGAATCAGTGATCCTGAGACCTATCATTTTAAAATGGTGCAGTACAGTGGTACTTAATTGCATCTACATTCTGCATTATATTGCTGCTGCATCTTTTTAATTTTTTTCTGCAGCAATGATGGAGATGACAAGAAGAGGCCTGTAATTATCCACCGTGCCATCTTGGGGTCCGTGGAGAGAATGATCGCCATCTTGACTGAAAGCTATGGAGGCAAATGGTATTGTGTGCTCAGCTGTGTCTTTTAGGGCCCTGTATGGAAGTGCAAACACAGGACTTTTTATTTTTTATTTTGTAATTTATTTGAGAGGAATACAATTATTAAAATATAGCAAGAAACTACTGAGATGAATCTGTTCCCAGTTAAGTTGTTTCTTGATAGATTTATATATACCATTACATTTTTTTCTTCTTTTTTTCACAGTGTGCCTTTGAATTTGCACTTGCTCCAAAGTAGAGCCCGTAGTGTTCTATTGTATTGTATGGGAATGTGATCTGTAATAAGCAACATGTTATGATTGTGTATTCCATGAACAGGCCTCTCTGGCTGTCTCCAAGTCAGGTGATGGTGATACCAGTGGGACCCACATGTGAAGACTACGCAAAAGCGGTACAGTCTACTGAACAAATAAGAATTCCCATGATTGTTTGCTCAGTGTGTTTTATATCTATATACTGTGTTTGTGTGTAGTATATATGACATTTTCTATTGATTGATTGATTAATCATCTGATCTGCAGTCGATCGTTTGCTAGTGATGTGACATTGTGTTGTAAGACAATTGCAAGTAATCTCTTTTAGTGACGTTTTGAGCTGTACTGCCAATTTGCGCTTCCGTAAGTCAAATGCCATGTCTAAAATAAAAAATAATTAAAAACACATCAAACATATATATTACAGTAAATTACCAGTTGCATGCCAACCTACAAAAACTTACTGAGTACAATTTTATTTGTTGGCTGAAGAAAGAGAATTGGCTTACTTGCAACCTAAAATGATACGATAAACTTTTAGTACTCTTGTAAAATGTTGTAAGTTGCAGTCTTTTTTTTGTTTCTTCATTCTGAGATATTAGGCATACCTTCTTGCCAAGGTCTTCAGAAGTACCCTCATTAAGATTTATTTTTCATACACCATTTTTTAATACTTGATCTTCTGTGTTTATTTATTTATTTATTTTGATCTACATTTCCTTTAAACGCAAGTGAAATTAATTTAGAGCAGGTTGTGCATAATAACAAAAAATACACTGTTGAGGCCAGTTTGTGGTAGAATAATGTTATTCCTCCTAAAGTAATTCTAGAAAAAATCATGTGGTGTTTCCTTATGTCTAGGTGCGCCAACAGTTTCACGATGGTCATCTGATGACTGATGTTGACTTGGATCCAGGCTGCACTCTTAATAAGAAGATACGAAATGCACAGCTGGCACAGTATAACTTCATTCTGGGTAAGGGGGCTGGCTTCCTTTGTAAGAGCTCACGATTCAGTAACACATGAAGTTCCCAGTAGATTCAGGTGTATTGCGTCTTGTTCACAGCACAGTTCTGCAACACTGTTCTCTCCATAATAAGCCTGCTTTACTGAATGCTGGAGTGAATGCCACAGTGTTCAGTAAAGCAAGCCAGTGCAAAAATAGTTTTTCAGTTACTAATATTTCATACACTTGGTGCAGAGAGGTAGCTGGCGGATCTTGATAATTGAATAGATCATTCAAGTTCAAATATGTTATTTTTTTTAAAGTAGCCAATGCTATCAGGGTACACAGCATTGTTGGGTGGACTTGATCCACAACAGTGCTTAAGTAAGCTGCAACATTTGTTCAAGAGATTTAGGGTGTACCATACCCCAGAGACTGGTCCTAATAAAGTGACCAGCAGTTTATATGATTTGCCTGCTTCAGAATGATTTCTCTCTCTGAAATGGGGGAATCCATTGTCAGATTGAAACAAGTAGATGGTGGAACTTTTCGGTGGTGATTTGTCCTTTTGTTTGTCTTTGCTAGTGATCGTGGGATTGTACAAGTTCCCTAGTTCCGTGTTAAAATAAGTTTTAACTGGACTTCACTTGTTTTGCAGTTGTTGGTGAGAAGGAGAAGAGCAGCAACACTGTGAACGTACGTACCAGAGACAATAAGGTTCACGGCGAGCGCACGGTCTCTGAATGCATCGAGAGGCTCCAGCAGCTCAAGGTCTCCCGTACCAGAAATGCAGAAGAGGAATTCTAAACAAACTGGCTGTTAAAGTGCTGAGGCAATGTAGTCATCAGGATCTAGTCTGCAATCAGTCCATTGTTTTAGTTGAAATCCTTGCTGTCCCTTCCCGTCTGTTTGTTTACTTCGTCATCTCTGTAATAATGGACTTGTACTTTTCTTAGAAATGCCCAAACAACTTTCAGGTAATGAGTTACAAGATAAGTGGAAATAAAACCGTTTGCACGGCACTGATGACGTGTGAGAAGGAAGTCCTACAGTAGTTTTTTCTTCACATAGTGTTGTGATTTCACAAACATCTGGGTTAAAATCAAGGAAAGAGAACCTCATTCAACCAAAATATTATCTGATTTCTTTAAACAAGTTGTATGCTTTGCCTCTGTAACTAATTAATAATATTTTGGTAAAGGATCTGGGTGGTGCAAAGGTTTTGTTTTTAATTAGGTGTGTTGGGAGTAATACTTTAGAGGCTGCTGAGTTCTTGCCAGTCTGATTAAGATGTCTTGCATATTAAGAATATCCCAGCAGGAATGAACACCATGGAAATGAAATTAAAAAAAATAAAAAACAAACATTTATTGGGATATAAATTTATTATTGCTTTGTGTCTGTAATAAATGTAATATTTAAGTTTGTTGTTATTTTCATGTATTATACAATGCATTTATCTATGTACCGTAGAAAGTGGCCCATTTAGTCACACGCATAACTTTCAAGCAGTCTCTTGAGGCCACTGCAATGGAGACCTCCAGGGCTGGATCTCCACTAAAAATGACATCTCTCAGGATGTCTTCATTTACTAACAACCGGACAGGAGGAAATTCCACCCAACTAAACATTATCCAGTCTCTGGTTAGCTCTGTTACCCTTACAGTCAGTCAAAGAAGGAAAATGTCAAAGCTACTCGTCATTGTCAGTACTGACGGACATGTAGTTGAAGCATCAGCAAGAAATGAAACTGGGTCCACGACTTGCACCACCTGATAGTAAAAAAAGGTGCTTATAATATTAAACATGTTTTATAAGTTGTGTAATTTTTATGAATGCATTTTATTTTCTTGTTGTGAACTTGTAAGCTATTCCACGGTGGTGTATTTACATCTTAACATGTCACCTGAGGTGAAGAATTTCATGTTAAATACAGGCCCCGAGTAACACAATTATTTGCAGTCCATGTCATACCTCAATGAAAAGAATGTACCCCAAGCTCTTAGAGATACGGTTAGTCTATTCTTGAAAATGTGAAATGCCCCTTGATTGCAAGTTTAAGAAAGGCATGGATGGATACTGTTCTATTTGAGAGTAAAACTGCGCCCGAGTAAAGACTTTGTTCAATCTGCCTCGTTGTATTTTCTAACTTCCAGGGACAGAAAGCCGGTTAAGTGTGTTGCATAACATTCTTCCTTTGCGACTAGTGTGTCATTTTCACTTTCGTTTTATACTTGTTTGCTGATTTCTCAGAAATGCTGCGTATTCTCTTTTGAGTCAAACAAGCGCAGGACAAGAACTTACTGTTTTTTTTGTTTTTTTTTGGTTGGTTGTTTGTAGCCATTTTATAAATGCGAAAGGTAAGAATGTTGTCGACTTTATATCACTCTATTAAAACATTTACAATATCAAATTCAGCTTTAACTTAGTTATATTTAAAATAAATGCATTTTATTACCGGCACCTGAATAACAAATATAGCAAGTGAGCAAATTGGTCAATCTTTTGAACAAGTGCAAAGATTTCAAAGCAATATACAGTAATGGAGCAGTTCCATTGACTGTCCTTTGCATGGATCGTATTTTTTAAGTTATATTAAATTCGTGCACTGCAAGTGTTTTCAATCGGGGGTACATCTAAGGGTCACAATGCACAAATAAAAAATGAAAGTAAAAGAAAATAATGATCTTGAATTGATTTTGTTAACAGTAGTATATATTAACTCTAAACCATTGTGCATACATATTTATTTTTTGTTTAGCAGCTCAAAGTGAACAGCAGATACAAAAAATAACAACGAATCTATCACGTCCGTACTTTCCACTTACACGCATGCGTGATTTCGATTGAGTGTATGTCCACCCTGATATGGGTGGGTGAAGCAGGGGTCTGGTGATTCTACCTGTGGAGAGCGGTCTGTGCTGCTCATTAACTTTGCTGTTTTCAACTTGTCGTATAATTAAATACTAATCAGTGACGCACACTATTTCGGCATTTTTTAGAAGTATAAATGCTCCGGTAAACATAAATAATAATCATAATACTCATACGTTGATGGTTTTTTGTTTTATTTATTGGACGCGGCTGTATTTTATAGTAACAGCAATAACGGCTGATTGAAATGGATACGGAAAAGAAAAACAAAGGCAGAAAACACAACAGTACAGAAAGTTCAAAGCGACACAAATTTATTCCGAATCCCTTTGAATAAGTTTTATGCTGGCTTTAATAATAATAATAATAATAATAATAATAATAATAATAATAATAATAATAATAATAATAATAATAATAGAGCTCCCCATATACTGTCTTTTAATTCTGTGCATCCAAAGAAATGTCATTAAAAGTTTTAAGAATGAAGCCTACTGTTTGGTATTCTGTTCCAAACCAGCAGGTTGTCAGTCCCAGACTGTTGTGACATAAATTATATATTAAAATAAGCAACTGTGGTACCATTCAGTGGAGTGCAAATTGTAAAGGGAACTTGAGCCGGAAACTCCAGAAGGGATAGTTTCAAAAAAAGGTTGAAAACCCGTGGTGTACCTACTAGACTCAGAACTGTCCAAATATTGCATATCATATTTGTGCTTAACTTAGTTTATATTGATGCAATGAAACGTGCATTGAAACTGTATCATTGTATGTGATATTTCTATCTATCTTTCTTTCTTTCTAAGAAAGGTTACCATAAGTAAAATTTGCAGATGCTTGTGGATGAAAGATTATAAACCTACCTATAAACCTTTTTTTTTTTTTTTTAACATAGAGTTGATCATTTTGTGCCTCCTCTTGAAGGATGTTAAACTGATGTCTATGTTTAGGATTCTCTTCACTGTGTGAAAACAAAATACAGAGATGCACATGTCTTGTGAATCTACAGGTAATTACTTGATTATTATTATTATTATTATTATTATTTATTTCTTAGCAGACGCCCTTATCCAGGGCGACTTACAATCGTAAGCAAATACATTTCAAGTGTTACAATACAAGTAATACAATAAGATTTGTGTTAAAAAATTATTGTGATTATTATTATTATTATTATTATTATTATTATTATTATTATTATTATTATTATTATTATTATTTTAAAATAAGCAGCTAACAAAGTTGGTATTGTTCTTACCCCTGTAATATCAAAGTACGTTTAATGCAAAGTCCATTTGTCTTGTTATAACTTAGGTGTGTAAAATATGAATACCAACAGCACCACCTAGTGGCTACCTGCACTCTTACAAATCAAATAGTATAAGTAACAAGCCAATGTGCAATCAACTCAGTAAAATGTTTTAATCATTTAAACTGTTGTGTACATAGTTAGCACACATTACAGTAAATCCAGAATTACAGTGTTAGTATCATGGAAAAGGTCACCATGACCTTCATCCTCTGTATGTTCGGGTGCATGTCAAAATAGCATATCAATAGCTACTCTCAAAAATGTCCTAACCAAAGTGCAAAATATGGTATTTTGCAAATATCCAGAATAATTTGCATTTGAAATACCTAATGCTGTCACTTAACATTGTGTTCTATAGAACTGCTTATAACGGATATGAGTGAGGAAGAAAAGGCATGGTTGGATCAAATCAAGGCAAGTATTATTATTATTATTATTATTATTATTATTATTATTATTATTATTATTATTATTATTATTATTATTAGTAGTAGTAGTAGTAGTAGTAGTAGTAGTCGTAATAGTAGTAGAACTAAATAGGTGCCCATAACTATGTCAACGTACAATTTTAAAGTGTTATACTTTGAGAGAGGTGATAGAACTTGGTGTGGGCTGTGGTGAAGATTCAATGTTAAATTATTTAAGACCATCATCCCCTAAATTTTATCAAAGAAGTATCGTAGTCTAAAATTACCTGGGGAAATCCAACCCCAGTACTTCAAATATATGACTAAGGTGCATCAATATCAATATATAAGAACTGTGGTAAAGTAAAGCGGTGTATTGAATACAGAATAGCTAGATGAATGAAGAAGAGATTCAGTTACAGAATGGCATCAATCAGAGAAAATAAACAAAGGGCTAAATCAAGCAATCAATCAAATGTTCTGCACTAGAGTACTCCAATCTGTGGTAATGTTCTGCACTAGATCACTCCAGTCTGTGGTGATGTTCTACACTAGATCACTCCAATCTGTGGTAATGTTCTGCACTAGAGTACTCCAGTCTGTAGTGATGTTCTGCACTAGATCACTCCAGTCTGTGTTAATGTTCTGCACTAGATCACTCCAGTCTGTGTTAATGTTCTACACTAGAGTACTCCAGTCTGTGGTAAGGTTCTGCACTAGATCACTCCAGTCTGTGGTGATGTTCTGCACTAGAGTACTCCAGTCTGTGGTGATGTTCTGCACTAGATCACTCCAGTCTGTGGTAATGTTCTGCACTTGATCACTCCAGTCTGTGTTAATGTTCTGTACTAGAGTACTCCAGTCTGTGGTAATGTTCTGCACTAGATCACTCCAGTCTGTGGTAATGTTCTGCACTAGATCACTCCAGTCTGTGGTGATGTTCTGCACTAGAGTACTCCAGTCTGTGGAAATGTTCTACACTAGAGTACTCCAGTCTGTGGTGATGTTGTGCACTAGATCATTCCAGTCTGTGGTGATGTTCTGCACTAGATCACTCCAGTCTGTGGTGATGTTCTGCACTAGATCACTCCAGTCTGTGGTGATGTTCTGCACTAGAGTACTCCAGTCTGTGGTAATGTTCTGCACTTGATCACTCCAGTCTGTGTTAATGTTCTGTACTAGAGTACTCCAGTCTGTGGTGATGTTCTGCACTAGATCACTCCAGTCTGTGGTAATGTTCTGCACTAGATCATTCCAGTCTGTGGTGATGTTCTGCACTAGAGTACTCCAGTCTGTGGTGATGTTCTACACTAGAGTACTCCAGTCTGTGGTGATGTTCTGCACTAGAGTACTCCAGTCTGTGGTGATGTTCTGCACTAGATCACTCCAGTCTGTGGTAATGTTCTGCACTAGAGTACTCCAGTCTGTGGTATGTTCTGCACTAGATCACTCCAGTCTGTGGTGATGTTCTGCACTAGAGTACTCCAGTCTGTGGTAAGGTTCTGCACTAGATCACTCCAGTCTGTGGTAATGTTCTGCACTAGAGTACTCCAGTCTGTGGTATGTTCTGCACTAGATCACTCCAGTCTGTGGTGATGTTCTGCACTAGATCACTCCAGTCTGTGGTAATGTTCTGCACTAGAGTACTCCAGTCTGTGGTATGTTCTGCACTAGATCACTCAAGTCTGTGGTGATGTTCTGCACTAGAGTACTCCAGTCTGTGGTAAGGTTCTGCACTAGATCACTCCAGTCTGTGGTAATGTTCTGCACTAGAGTACTCCAGTCTGTGGTAATGTTCTGCACTAGAGTACTCCAGTCTGTGGTAATGTTCTGCACTAGAGTACTCCAGTCTGTGGTAATGTTCTGCACTAGAGTACTCCAGTCTGTGGTAATGTTCTGCACTAGAGTACTCCAGTCTGTGGTAATGTTCTGCACTAGATCACTCCAGTCTGTGGTGATGTTCTGCACTAGATCACTCCAGTCTGTGGTGATGTTCTGCACTAGATCACTCCAGTCTGTGGTAATGTTCTGCACTAGAGTATTCCAGTCTGTGGTATGTTCTGCACTAGATCACTCCAGTCTGTGGTGATGTTCTGCACTAGATCACTCCAGTCTGTGGTGATGTTCTGCACTAGAGTACTCCAGTCTGTGGTGATGTTCTGCACTAGATCACTCCAGTCTGTGGTGATGTTCTGCACTAGAGTACTCCAGTCTGTGGTAATGTTCTGCACTTGATCACTCCAGTCTGTGTTAATGTTCTGCACTAGAGTACTCCAGTCTGTGTTAATGTTCTGCACTAGATCACTCCAGTCTGTGTTAATGTTCTGCACTAGAGTACTCCAGTCTGTGGTGATGTTGTGCACTAGAGTACTCCAGTCTGTGGTGATGTTCTGCACTAGATCACTCCAGTCTGTGGTGATGTTCTGCACTAGATCACTCCAGTCTGTGGTAATGTTCTGCACTAGATCACTCCAGTCTGTGGTGATGTTCTGCACTAGAGTACTCCAGTCTGTGGTGATGTTGTGCACTAGAGTACTCCAGTCTGTGGTGATGTTCTGCACTAGATCACTCCAGTCTGTGGTGATGTTCTGCACTAGATCACTCCAGTCTGTGGTAATGTTCTGCACTAGAGTACTCCAGTCTGTGGTGATGTTGTGCACTAGAGTACTCCAGTCTGTGGTGATGTTCTGCACTAGAGTACTCCAGTCTGTGGTGATGTTCTGCACTAGATCACTCCAGTCTGTGGTAATGTTCTGCACTAGAGTACTCCAGTCTGTGGTGATGTTGTGCACTAGATCACTCCAGTCTGTGGTGATGTTCTGCACTAGAGTACTCCAGTCTGTGGTGATGTTCTGCACTAGATCACTCCAGTCTGTGGTAATGTTCTGCACTAGAGTACTCCAGTCTGTGGTGATGTTGTGCACTAGATCACTCCAGTCTGTGGTGATGTTCTGCACTAGAGTACTCCAGTCTGTGGTAATGTTCTGCACTAGATCACTCCAGTCTATGGTAATGTTCTGCACTAGAGTACTCCAGTCTGTGGTAATGTTCTGCACTAGATCACTCCAGTCTGTGGTAATGTTCTGCACTAGATCATTCCAGTCTGTGGTGATGTTCTGCACTAGATCACTCCAGTCTATGGTAATGTTCTGCACTAGAGTACTCCAGTCTGTGGTAATGTTCTGTACTAGAGTACTCCAGTCTGTGGTGATGTTCTGCACTAGATCACTCCAGTCTGTGGTGATGTTGTGCACTAGATCACTCCAGTCTATGGTGATGTTCTGCACTAGAGTACTCCAGTCTGTGGTAATGTTCTGCACTTGATCACTCCAGTCTGTGGTAATGTTATGCAAATCTGTTTATACTCATCGAACCAGTTCCTTGCAAGTTGGTAGAGGATTAGGTTCTTTAACAGTGGAGCAAGGAACAGTGGTGAGGCTGTCTCTGCACCTCTGTATCATCGCTTTTTCCAATTGCAATCACCAGCAGGAGTCGATGAGATTGTTAGTGTAGCCAAGGTCGGAGGCTAGCGGTTTGAACACAAATCCACAGTTGCTCTAAGGTGGGGCGGAGGCAATAAAACACAAAAGAGGAAGTTTTGTTGGTTCCAGTCCAGTTTCACTGGTCCACTTCACTTAGTAGCTCAAGCATCTTCTCTTGAAAACTTACAAATGCTTGTATTGTTTTTTAGGTCCCAGATGGCAAATCACTAACTCCCATGGAGCAACATTTACACAATCTTGCTAAACCTCACAATCAACATGAAGCAATTCTGTTTGAAATCATAGCCCAACTGATGGCAGGGGAAAACTACCAGTACATTAGAACCCGAAAGCTGTGTTCTGAAGAGACTTGTTCTTGTCCATGATGTAATATACATTTTTGGGATTCATTCTTTACTGAAGGATGATGAAGGAAGCAATGAAGAATGCATCACCGTACATGTTCTTGTCATTTGTAACACATTTGTGTTTCAACAAAATATTAACACGTTTTATCACATAGGTATGGTTTAATGTGGAACTGAAAGAATACAAGTGCATTCCAGGAGACTGTTGCGTGTGAAGTAGCATCATGAACTGGGCATAGAAAATATCCTAACTCATAAGTCCCAGTCGTGGATTCAGAGCAGTTCCATATCAGTTCATGTGAACCAGTCAGAAAACAAATATCAAACCACACTGTCGACATTCAAGACTTTTTTATTTCTATATTGTAATAAAGTAATAGTCCGAATGGGATGCATACCTATAAACTATATTACACTGGTGCTTTGCTTTGTTTCAATTGTCACCTGTTGTTTCCGAGGTAGCTGAACTAGGAAGTGTTTACGTCCCACCCCTATCACTTCTGATTGGCTAGCTGTGGAAAAGGCAGATCGTATATTGGTGACAAAAAAAAAACAAAAAACAGAAAGGGCTGCCAAGAGAGCCTTGGAAAGGCACAAACTAATATTTTAAACGTCTTCGCGCCTTTACGGTATTATGGTGTTTTTTTGTAAATAAGCCGTGTTGTGTTGTGTCATTTATAAAATGAGTGCTTTGTGGTCTAGCGTGTACTTGTTGGGATATTTGAAAGAAACAAACAAAAAAAAGAACCTGTAACATTTACTGTTTAGAAGCATTTCCGCATTTTCACAAACGTTCCCTGCCAAAAAATATTGTTTTATTTGTTTTTTGTTTAGATTTAGTTTTGCTAACGTAGTTTGCCATTTTCCATATTTATATATTTTTTAGATTTGAATGCTACTTTGGAATATATCAGAATTATTAAGCATTTTAACTAGATTTGAACAGAAGCAATATTAGGTATTTATTAGACATGAACAATCAAATCGATTGTGAAACTAGTAAAACGTGAAGATTGACAAATATTTTTATAATGTTACAAATAAAATGCTTAGATATGAGATTAGGCTATCTGCAGGCCTACAATATTTTATTATTTTAAAAATAAAATACAGGCTGTAAATCTCAAGGCATTGTGTTGTGCAGCTGTGGACTTTCCTATTGTAAACAGAGGCATTTATTCCTCTGAATGATGAAATAACAAGACCACTTTGTCATAGAGCGCACCCTTCGCAGTTAAGAATCAACATATCTTCAGAAGACTGTATTCACTGGTTGCTGATAAATAATATCAAAGTTATCATGGTTATGCTGAACAAGATATTGTAGGAATATGTATCCCTGCAATGCATTTTGATGTGGAAATGCTTAATCAGTCTTGTGCTAACAAGACCCCAGCCACAAGGAAAGTCAACAAATGCACTGCCTGGGAAATAATTACAGCAATCCTTTTACAGCAGTGATGTGTTAGCTATAAACTGCACTGATCTTTAGCACAAGCCAGAAGCATCATTCACCTAATACAATAGTAAGCCATCACGCATGCGGGTGCTGTTGTTTTTGTAACTCCAGTCTACTGTACACTATACAGCTTTTGTATCCAATTTTGTTTTAAACCTGCCCTTGTTAAGATTTCACTCAACTCTTCGTGAGACACAATCCTTTCGTTTCATATTTTATGCTCCCAATCATTTGCACATATCATATCAAAAGCTTTAAGAATGCCAAGTACCGTTTACTACCTCATAATAAAATGTTCCTGTCAAGGGCTGGGCCCATGTGTGCAATGGATTGCCTGGATGTGTTTGTTTGTGACAGTTGGATATCATGCTGCATTGCTTTGTATGTACGCTATTGCTTTTGGAGGGGTGAAATTAAAGATCTATTTTAAAAGCAAATCATTTGTGTCATCTATTATTAAGACCACAAGGTTCAGACCTAGTGTATGCCAGTTACACGTAAAATATTGATATCCAAGTATTTTCTGGAGAGCCGATAGACACCACCTGGATGCCATAATGCTCGTATCTTGAATGATCTTGATGTTGAGTATGGCGTTTCACCTTTTGTTCTAAACATGGAGCTGTTTTGGAATCTACACATTGTTTTTGTGACTGTTAAATAATGAATATGTATCAGATTTATCATGTTTTTCACAGCCAAGTACCCCCAACAGGCACGTTTTTAAAATTGTATTTGTATTGCAGTCTGATGAGGAGCATAGACTCTACAGCAATAACTGTAGCTGTATTATGTGTTGTCTTTTAAAACAAATACTTGGTTCCTGGTTGAAAACAGAAAGCTGGTCTGTTGGAGGTACTTCATGACCGCTGCTTCAGTACCGCACACACCGTGGGACTAAACGTTAAGGTTCTGCCGGTAATAATAGCAATACCAGTAGCCATAGCCAACAGGGAATAAAACAACATAAGCTACAACATAAGAGACAGACAGTGGGCTACAGGATGACTGGCAAATATTTAAAAAAAAAACATTGAGGTGAACATCTCATTTACAGGGGTGTCCAGGGGAGCTATCAAAGATCAGCTTTGAATCCCAGTTCTTGATCCATACAAAACCTTTTGTGAAAAGAAAATGTATTAACAAAACATGATTTCAGTTCCAAAAATCTAGGCTTCATGCATACTGTATTTAATAATTTTACAGCAATAATACTGTATAAAGTATCTAAGTAAAAAATCATTAGACCGCTTTTGCATTACAGTATGCTGTGTTTCCCTTATAAAAGTTTCCCATAGTAAAAGCATTGCAAAATGCAGTAAAAACAAGTGAAAGCATGGTAAAGCACATGTGAGCATTGAAAAAAACAGCACGGTGTGGTAAAGCATATAAAAAAGCACAGCAAACCAGGGTAAATTGAGATACATTAACAGTATAACTATGGGAAAAGCGTGGTAAAACTGCACAAACGCAGTGCAAACATGGCGTGGTAAACTTTTATAAGGGTTACTATAGCAATGTAAGACCTCTCAAATAGTTCTGCAGCAAATCTTCTAATAAAAAGCCACTGGAGCACAGCCGAGTTCATGTCAGCCCATAGTTAGAGGTTTTGCTGCTGGCATCCGTTAGGCACAGCTTGTCTACATACCTTCCACTTTATATCACCACCTAACCCAACAGGGTATGCTTTCTGGAAACTACACTTGCACACCATCATGAAGAAATTTACACCTGCAATAATACGCAGGCAATTATTTAATAAGCAACCAAAAAATATGACCTCTCAGCAGACCATGGCAGGGGTGGTACCTGAAACAAAGCCAAAGACAGGATTCTTCACATCATTTCAACCCAAATTCTGGAAACACTACAAATGAACACATATTTCATTTTGGTGCCGGTAGGGCACAAATGTAACCTGACAGTAACCTTCACGTGGAGATATTTTAGAATATTTAAGAACTACAGCAGTTCTTCAGTGGCTGTCTTACTTTAGGTGTGAAGTGTCTTCTGCATTCATACTTGTTTTTACATTATGCACTACATGATCAAAGGAGCAAGTTCACAAAAGAAATCAGAAAAATATAAACATCTGTCGAGCTGTGAAGGACAAAGCCAGTCGCGAGGCCATTGTGGCTCAGCACAGTGACTCGGTCACTGCTGATATTGTCTCCCTAACCTGCAAGGGCGCTACTATTCCTCATCTCAAAGACATGAGTCGGATAACTGCACTATTTCTGAAAAAGGGACTTTGCATGTACTCTTGGGTTAAACTTGAAAAAGCCAGAGAACATGTCTTGGATATTTGCATTTTTGCTCAGAATTAGCATGTTTTAGATCTCTCTGTTGCGGGATTGAGGGATTTACGTTTTTGCGGGTGGAAACGGGATAAAAATCCAAGAAAAAATGTGGGAGCGGGTGGGAGTGGGAGTGGGTTTGCGGGGCACCGGGGGCAGGAAGGGACTAAAATATTCCTGTGCAGGGCTCTGAGCCACAGCACTTGTTATGTGTTTTTTTTATCTCTTTTCCTGCAGTGATTTAGAGGACAGATCTCAAACCCCAGTGCACTAGAGTGGCCATTTTGAAAACAGTTTTGAAACAGACTTTAAAGTGTAAAAAAGTTGTCAGGATGTTTACAATGAAAAGAACAATTACAGATACTTATTTAACCGGCTGTAGCAGCACCTGGGGGCGTGTAACCCTATAATTATGTGGAACCCCGCTGCTTACCCCTTGTCTTGTTAATACCTCTTGTTGATACATTTAGCCTTAAAGCAACGTACTGCTGAAACTGCTATTTAAAGAAGCTCACAGACAGTGCTTATACCTTTCTTGCTTTCACTTGTGTTAGAGTCTTTCTCCAGTTCTCTCCTTTATCCACTGTGTACTGTAGATAAACTAGCGTTTAGTACCTGAAATAGAGGCCTTTGTGTGCTAAAGTAGTACTTGAAACATCTCCTTGTGCACTAGCTTTATCATCAATGATGTGGGGATATTAAAGCTGTGGGAAACTTTATTTTTTAATCAATTTTTTTTTTTTGTGGGGGGGGGGGGGGCGGTTGGGGGGCATTCAGGTCAGATTGACTCTATGAACAATGTTATGCTTTTTTCGAACGTATTTAAGTATAGAAAGTAAATTCTGTTTTATGCCGCCTTCCTCATGTTTCCTCGGGAATGTCCAATTTCCTCTGACTTTGTGAGAGCCTCATTCTGTTTGTGAAAGAGCTGCAGAGAACTCGGAGGTCATGTAACTGCGGGACTGACACATCGGTGTTTCGATGCTGTTTGCCTTGGCCTCGGTGCTCCTGCTTTTGGTGGGGGCGTGAGCATTCACCACTCTTTATGTTCAGTGAAGTAAATGTTAACAAAGACATTTGTGTAAGTAGAGTGGGTCACGTTATTTGTTTAGGGTTACTAGGTCTGGCTGGCTAGGCGCAACACGTCTCTATGGCTTACTTTCTTTACCCTTTTGCCCTTAGAATACCACTCCAACAAAAAGAGCTTCTTTCCTTTAGAGACATCAGCTGTTTTCTGTTGCAGGGTGCTATGTGAAGCTGTCTGTGTTTACCAGCTTGAACATGAGCTGCTCTTTAAAGTAAAAAGACATCAAATGGGAGAGAGCATCATGGCCACGCTTCATGTGAAATATGTGTTACTTAGTGACTTATATTTTTATTCAATGCCTAACCAAAATCTCAAAAGGAGTTGTCTTCAAGAATAATATAAGCATACAGTGGTGGTGCTCATTCTATAAATACAAATATTACAAACTTTATTATATACAGTGTGATTAGTAATACTGCAACTAATTATACATACTGCACATCTATGAAAGGTGTCTGTATGTGCATTATAATCACATCCAAATTATTAATAGTATTACATTTTTTACAATAATTAAAAAATAGCAAATAAAAGCATTTTTTGTGTATACTGAAAGTCCATTAAATCAAATCAGTGGAAACTCATAGAATGTTATGGGCCCTGTTTGAATTCTACAGTTCTATATAGAGTAGACTATATTATGAAGAAGCAGAAAGCAGGCTTTGTGACAATCAATAAGAACTTTTTTTTAAAACATTCATCCCAGCTTGAAGCTGTCTTTATAATTCATAAATCATAAGTATTTCAGCTTTATTAATGGTTAACTTTTGCATTGCACTTTGCATAGATGGTATTACAAAGTGAATGGTATCACCAATGGAGTCTCATTGCTTGAATGAATGAAGACGCTTTGGGGGCAGATGAATGTTTCCAAGTTGTTAAATGGGCTACCTTCCCAGTCCCTGAATGGTGGCCAATACAAACTTTACATTAGACCCAGTTATAAAGCCTGTAATTGCAGAGTCACTGGTGGTTATGGGATTTCACTGGGTTTTCAAGATGTAGCAGCAGTTCCGTTTTCTGGCTTGTGTGCACTGATCATGTAATACCGCTTCACATTCTGTCAGAAAGAAACCCTCTTATATCAGAAACTACAAAGGTGCTACCAATGTATTTATAAATTGCAGTTCTTATTCTTTTACACTAGATGGTGCTATTTGTCTTAGAAAACAAACCTATATGAAATCCATCAACCTTCAATTTCAGCAGTATAGAGGTTATAAAAAAAAAAAATCACTGGAAAGCACAGGGCAAAGAACAATCTAAATGGTAAAATAATGGTAAAAACAATGCATCCTACAAAAGTTTTTTTTTTTTTTTTCGCTTTTATGAGCTATGAAGCTGTGAGTCTGTTTCTAAATAAACAACATGGAAAAGACTCGACAGTGTTAGAACATTTGTTCACTGATATTTATAATGTGGTAACAGGATAAACTGAAAGAAAAATGGTCTAAGAATGTACTTACTATGAGAAGTAAGACTCTGAGTTTGAAGCCTTGGTCTAGAATAGGGAAAATAACATTCTAAAAAAAAAAAAAAGTTTTACAATATAGAATGTATAGAAAATACACAAGATAGTATTGTCTGTGTGATACAGTATTTCTTTAATGTTGTATTTTGAACCATAATTAGATTTTTGTTTGTTTGTTTGTTTGTTTGTTTTTTGTTATGTGCGGTCAATTTTCTATAACCCTACTTAGAATTTGTGTCTCCAAAAAAAAAAGGTTACGCATATGGGGACTCATTGAAACAGAGACAGGTAGATCTCATCACTATTTTCATATCCCAACGTCAGCTTTACAATATATTACAGGCCGTATTCTTTCCCAAAGGACACTGAAGGTAATGGCATTGCTTGGCCATGTGAGGGAAATTATGGCAGTTTTTTAAGACTCAGTGACTGAGTAGAAAAAACAGCCTTCTCTTGAGTAGCTTTCATCCATCATAATGGTGTTTGAGTAAGTCTGTTGTCTGCCTAATGTTCCGTATTGGTGCTGTCACTGAAGTCAGGCCAGGACCAACTGAGGTATCAGTTAACATGATTAATAGCCGTTATTTATACAGGCGTTACGTCTGAGACATCAGTTATATAAAGACATGTCAACAGGGTTCTTCCTTAGAAGTACAATATTATTGTCTTATTGCCCTTTAATACACAGTTCACTGTAACATGCTATAGTAAAATCATATCCAAGTGTACTTAAGCATAGTGAAAGCATGTTTCAATTAAGTTTTCCTGGTAAAACGTTAAACTAATTTAATGAAACACAGAATTGTATCTTTTTGTTGTTTTTTTTTTTTTTTTGGGGGGGGGGGAGGGAGTTGTACAAACATATTGCAAATTAGTAAATCTGTCCCATCTGGAGGTCTGGAAGTGGTTTGTGGTACCAACCCAAAGTGAGTGTAACTGTTGACCTTCAGAATACTTGAATGACTACTGATTAACTTAATGGTTTATATTTTTAAAATACCACTAGGTGGCGACATAATCTTTTAAAAACTTTAATTTATTTTTGTATTTATTTATTTTTTTACACGTGTGGGGAAGATAAACATGCTCACTTATATTTACCTTAGCATTACCAGACATTATTTTTACTTTCTGTTCTAAACACATATCAATTGATTGCTGTCCCTCAGTAAATATGTTTATTTTTATTTTGTTTAACTCACTTCCACATATCCTCTAAACAGTGCTTTTCAACAAGGGTATGCTATACAGTTTAGTGTATGTTTAAGATGTATTAAGCTTGTAAAGCAAACAAAAGCTTCTTAAAAGTTCCTCTATCTCTACACTTTGCATGCTCAGTTCACTTCTAAATAAAGATGTATTATCTTTCTGAGGTACAAAATGAATATTTAATACCATAACAAGCTATTGCATATTTGGATGCTTATTCTTATATGATTTGTATTCTTGGGCAGTGTGAGATAATGTTACTTAGTGGTAAGAAATCACGTTGAAAAAGTTTCCACTTTTTTCATGGTTATGCCATTGAACCAATATGTTTCACATTTTGTCAAATCATTTAGAGAAAAAAAAAAAAAAACATGTGTTTGAAATCTATTACTGTCATAAATAGATATTTTAGTGCTGATCAGACACTAATGACCTGTTTGTGGATGCTTTTATTCTGTTTCAGAGTTGGGGATTGGGGATAATCAATTACTGCTACCCTTGTTTCTTTGAAGAATGAAATGTTTTACGAACGTTAATAATGCTATAACTGAGCTATACTTCATCAATTTGGATTTGAAAGCAGGTATTTTTAGTTTGCAAAATAACACATACAAGCACAGCCTCATGTAGCGATCCAGATGGGATGGGATGACAGGTGGGTTGCAGCTGTGCAGTTTACCTTTATAGAAACAAAGCCATGGAGCCTATGACTCCAGTTTAAAAACCCACTTCACTTTAATAGGCATTCTGTAGTGTATTACCATAATACAATGATAGTTACCGGGGTTAGTTAATGACATCACGTCTGTTCTGTGTTTTATTAACATAAAGAAGAGCACAAAAGACACAACACATTGTTTTAGTTTGGCTTGTGTGTTGAAGAGGACTTTGAGGCAGAACCACTAGAACAGAGTCATCCTAACTCTTGTGTTACTGTTTACATATGTATCCAGTACAATGGAGATTTCTTTCATGTGGTTGCTGGAATACAAATTTCTGTGGGGATACCAGCTGTTTAAAAAAAGAAAACTCATTAAACAGTAAAGCACTACATTTGAATAGTTTTAATACTCACCCACTGACTCACATAGCTAGTACCACTGTGCTTTTAAAGGGGTTGCAGCTAACGAAATAGTTCCAGAAATCAGAACTGTCGTACAGTTTTGAAAGAAGCACGTTTAAAAAAATGTTTTTTATGTTATGTGTCGTGTTTTCAGCCTTAAAGCATGTCACTGCTGGTCTGTAACCAAGTCCTTGAAGAGAATTTCACTTTCAGGCTGAAATGATAAAGTAATAACAAATAAAACAGACCACCTGAGAGGAAAGCTGAAAGCCTTCTCAAAACTAGTATGGTAAAAGATGTCATTCTTTAAGACGAAAATATCAGCAGAATAGCATGTTATTGTACTGCACCTTCTGTACAGTACATATGGAATAGAAGTTCACATGTAAGATTGATGGGGCTATTTCATTAGCTATGAACCCTGTAAGCATGCGCCATAAGCTTTTCAATGTTAGAGTTATTTGTACCATAGTTAAAATTTGGTAAACTAAAAAAAAAACCACTTTTTTTCTGCTATACAGCCCCGATAATACGAATGGCTATTTTTAAATAATTTAAGTGAGCTGTACTATATTTCTGTATAATTTTACTCAGTATCTACTATGTAAATACACAGTAATACACAGAGACACTTAATGTAAAGTGTTACCGTTTTAAGTTTATATTAAACAAGAAAGAATGTGGTTTGGTCAGGTAGTTTAAATAAGAGACTGCAATAAGAGCTGGTAGATGGGCTCAAATGGGCACTGCTGGTATTTAAATGTTGGTGATATTGTGGGTGCAAGTGAAGGCCAGATATAGCTGTAAAGAAAAGAGAGGCACCTATATTGAAGGAGACAGGATAAAACAGCCCTGAGTACATGAATTGTTCACTATGCCTCATATTTTTAATGCCCTACACTATGTCCATTGTCTAGCAACTGTCCACTAAATAGAAGGAAGGATACTAAAACAAAACAATGGGCTTTTACAATATATATATATATATATATATATATATATATATATATATATATATATATATATATATATATATATATATACAGTCAAACCTACTCATGCGACCACCTTTATTTAGCGACCACCTGACCACTTTAAATTCCTCCCAATGATATTTGTGCTTTTATTTAACCTGTATTAAGCACCCTTACACAGGGTTATTGTTATAACTAAGACATGTGGTTTTAAATGGTACGTCCTAAATTCAAAGGAATACGGTAACCATTTTAACGGTCTTTTATCCGTAATCAATAAAACAAAAGCGCTCTCTTGTAAAGGAAGAGAGAAAACGTGGAGAAACAAAAGGTCCTCCCTAGATGACAGAATTAAAGTTATTAAACTTGTAAAGACAGTAAGTGCCAGAAAAACTGCTGAACAATTCGGCACTAGAAAGACGCAGATACAGCATTTTGAAACTGAAAGAACTAGGGCTTGAAGTTTTAGGTTTTTATTTTTGTTCACGTGACTGTGTTTTGAGCCGATTCCATATCTTAATTAAACTGTTAATTACTAAGCAAAGTCGCTTCTTTTTACCTTGATGCCCTGATGGACTTGCTGATTCTGTTTCACCTTCATTATTCGAACACAAGAGCAAGCAATGACATTAATCACTCCCCCCCAGATGCTACTTTAACTTGCATTTCGTTCTCTCACTTGCCTGGGAACTAGGTAACTTCCAATATGTCCGTTTGGTGTTGTGTTGTTCTTTCCCGCTAATTTAACAGAATGTTCTTTTCAATTAGGATGTAGCGGCTTAAGACTTAAAAGCAAACCGCTAAAAGGAAAATAAACACCGATTCAAGCCATACTTATAAAAGTATGAAAATAATGTCCGCGGTAATCGAAAAAGATCTTATGCTTATGCTGGCGTCGACTTCAGGATGCAATGAATCAACACGTACCTGAAAGGCAGACACAAGCGTTGAAATTTGCAAAGGACAAAACATTTTTTGTGACCTGAGACAGGCAAGCATTCATTACTTTCACAAAATAATTTCTTTTGTAAATGCGTTATCTAAATGAATGTTACAAAATTACATACTTCCTTTTGTTCATATTACATCTTCTGGCTTTTACAGTGTATGTAAGTCATACACAATTACATGAAAGCATGTCAGAGACTAATAGAAAATGCATACGTTATGGACCCTCATTTAAGAGACCACCTGTGTTAAGAGGCCACTATTAGACTGTCCCTTGAGTGGTCTCTTAATACAGGTTTGACTGTGTAGTATATGAAAAGTGCTAAAGCAAACGTTTGCAATGACTATCCGGCACAGAGCATAATCAGGAGATTTAATGGCAGTGGACAAACATGGACAAAAAGGGCTACTCTATCTATATGTACAGTACCTTCATGCTATTCAACCTATGTAGTAGAATTTATTAAAACAGAGCATGTGATCCACAAGGAATCTGCAATTACTACCAAAGAAATAGCTTGTTTGTAGAGACAGTACCTGTTCTGCAACCAGAATCCTGTGTTTACATTTCTTGAGTGGGCCCTGTATTTAACGTAGAGGGGGTAAAGTGCTGCTTTTAAGAATATACAGCCATAACATGCTGACAAAAATAACAGGTCAGAGTCTAAACACATCATTCGATAGCTCAGGAGAGAGATTTCATTTCTGTGTGGTTTAGCGAAAGGAAACAGTAACTAAAGCCTACTTAATAAAATGAGCCTGAACATTATACTTTTTGTCCAACTGTCACATGGCACTGTTGTGTTCATTTGCTGTTTGCGGTTATTTTACATAATTTCTAAAAGTACTTTAACAATGGAAATGGTTGAGTCGACGAGGGCTGTGCTGAGCACAGGAAAGACTGGGGTTGTGTGTGTTAAGTGTGCTGCAAGCTGTTTGATTGTAGATGATTGTAGTTTGATTACTGCTGTTTGCTACAAACTGCTTTTTCCATGCGGGAGATAAATAATAAAGCATATTTACTTGATTCAAAGACTTGACTCATTTTGCCATTTGTTCAGTTTTAAATATCTTGCAGCCTTAAAATCCACTTAATGCTCATTGCCCAAGGACCGTTAGGTTTCAAGAGTGTTATAACATATATAATTTGTAGTCCAAAAATGGGCACAGTTGGGCTGTAAATTAGTCTAACCTGTTAATAAGTTTAGGTTCACATTTATCTTAGCTGTCTTATGTGTAAAAAAAAAAAAAAAAATATCGAGTATATTGGACACAGCAATTCATATTTCAATGAAGGCAACACTTTGCATTGTCTCTAATTACTGTGTATTACATAATAGTTACTTTGTAAATGCATGCATACTTACGTATAATTACAATTGAATTATGCATAGTTACAATGTTCTTAATGTGTACATTTGTTTTGCATGACATAACTCTAATTCTAAACCTAACTAACCATAACCCTTTTCTGCTACAATTGTGTACAAACATACCAGTATATTGTGCAAAAAGATGTACATGTTAAGTACACTGTAGTAACTACGTATAATAGCATTATAACTCTGTGTAAGTACACATGTATCTACTATGTAACTATGTAAATACACAGTAATTAGCAATGTAAATGTTACCTTAATGAAATTATTCTGATACAATGAAGCCAGTTACAGCCCTTTCAGTGTTAATCATTTTGAGAATGTTAAATTCTTTAGCTCCCAACTCCAGGCCGCAGACTGATGCAGACACAACTCTGCAAACAAACAGCTATCCCACCTCCCTGCAGTTTTGCTCCAGGGCTCTGAAATTTGGACTGGAATACCGACTGTCCCCTTTCCAGTGCATTTCCTCTTTTCCTTCAAACGCTTGTAGCGAAACCCTAAATTATGGTCAGCCACTCATGAAGTTAGTTTTGCTAGCGAAACCAAGCCGCCATCTTGAATATCATAATGCTTCCAAATGATATGGTTCTAATTATGAAATGTTTGATCAGATGCCTTAGCATCTGGTACTTTACTATATGACCGCAGAGATGTTTTTTTTGCCTTGAAAAGTATGACCTTGGCTTCTGACCCAGCATAAATTAAGCAAACCACTTTACATTCAAGAAGAGGTCTCTCCCTGTCACACCCTATGGTTGTGCCAAAAAAGCGTACAGCAGTTGTTTTTTTTTAAATACAGTTTTGAATTGGTGCTGCAGAGACAAGAGAATGTACAGATCCAGTGACCTTCCAATTCATTCTACTCACTGTACAGTGCAAAATTCCGGGAGTTTTATGCTTACGAGACAAAATAACTGACAACCGTGATTATTAATATTGCAGCATTTACATAAGCATTATGTTTAAAACGTACACATTTCATGAAGTATTGCGTTTCATCTTCAGTCTGTTCTTAGTGGTGTGCACATGCATAATAAACATGTTGTTAACTTTTGAAACTGCACAGTTGCATAATGTAGCAGGACAGACATGCAATTGATATGTGCACTCGCTGCAATTGATGGCTGTATATGCAAAATGTAAGACTTTTATTCCCCCCAAGTTCTTCACTTTGTCTGCACAACTTTAATTAAAATAACTGAGGCCCAATAAAGCGTTCAATCTGTCAGTAATGCAGTATGAGAAGTGTTGTGGATTTTTAATGGGCACAGGTGAGATCCATTATGTATGGAGTGCATATTGCTGGAAACCCCAAATCAGCTATTCAGGAGCTTATTATTTACGGGATTTTTTGTACTTCTGGTTCCCTATTGGGAATTTCTAATTCAGTCCTTATGACATGGAGGCACCCATTGTGACAAAAGAGATGCTACATAAATCAAATAACATTAAGCAGTTCTCTGTTTAAATCAGCAGATTTTACATTTATAGCAGTCAACAGTGGACCACCAGCTGTTCCCTAATTGCGCCCCATTTTTTAAAATAAGGTCATAATGAGCATCTGAAGGCCAATTATTTGAACCTCTGGGCAAAATCCTTTTTCTTAATGAGTAGTACAGGGTGTCTCACATTCCCCACAGAGCCTACCTTTTAAATGCTGTTTACATTGATGCTGACGCAGTAAAAATACAGATATGAGTTTTCGGCCTACAGTACATCTCAAGAGCCTGAGGATTGCAGGTTCAAATGTGGCCCAGGGATAAGGAGTACAGTCTTCACTTCATCAGCACCCTATAGAGGTGTATGTGATGTGTTGTTAGAAGAGATGTCTGACAAGTAAACCAGCATGCTGCTTGCTGTGCAGACATTTTACTTGCAAAGGAATAAGGATGAATCATTTTCATTGTATCCTGGAAAACAAATTAAATGGATAAAACAATAGAATTTATTTGTAAATGTTTTAAAATGTTGTATTCAAAAGTTGGAATCCTGCTATACTGTTACCGTGTCTGCAGTGTATTGAAATGGGACAGTACCTACACAAGGCTTTGGAATGATAATGGTACCATATTTGAACTGAACAACGTTTTATTTTCTTAGACTGTAAGTGACTCTAATTAGTTTATTTTTTAAATAAAAAAACAACACATTTTTAAAAGGTTACGTTGCCATTAAAAATAATTGATGTTCAGTCCCTATATATAATAATCTGTATATGTACAGTACGTTGGTGCAAATGCCATATGCTATTGAGCACAGCTTTCTTTTTTTCTTTCTTTGTAAATGCACATTTTGTTTTATCTTCTGGAGAAAGGCTGGACTATTCTCTTATATTTTGGTATAAGGATAAAAAAAGTATGAAATAAAAGATATCCTGGTTAAAATATATCCTGGTTAAAGAACAAAAGTGAAATAGCAAGAGGCATCCAAAAAGTTTAAGTGGCTATGTTTGTAGATTTCTCTCAAATAGTTAAGATAATATTGCAGGAGCCATGGCTGGACGTGTAAAGGTTGGTTTATACTTCTATCGCAGACAAAAGCCATACATCAGCTGCAGACGCTTCTATGGATGTGCCAGAAGGACTGAAGCACACCCCCGAGTTCGCAGACTTTGTGACGCAGCAAAGTGGTCGTAGCTGTCGCTCATACCTTCAGCCAGTCTGCATTACTGCCAGTGTCGTCTTGTGATTAGGGTTGCCAACAGGCTCCACAATCCCACGACACTTTGAGACAGGATTTTAAGATTGCCTGTCTCATGAATTAAGTGAATGTGTAAATTGGCTCATATATATATTTTTATGAGCTGCAAGCAAGTAAAACTGATCAGCTGTTCTCCATACTGCCTCTGATCAGACGTATTGAACAGCTGAGCAACGTTACTGATTTGATGAGGAAAGTAATTGCATACAGAAAATAAATAGCGACGTTAACTTATTAGTGACTCAAATATATAAAAAGAATAACAATAATACAACTAAAAATACATTGTATTAATTATATTATTTGTCAATATTATACAAGTGGTTGCTGCGCATGGTAGCCTATGTAAGTGTCACAAGTGAGGAATTGTATTTATTATTTTTTTATTATTTTTTTGCACTTATTGTTTTGATTTGTTGCATCATTTTTTTTGCACGTATTTAGAAACAGCTTCACTGAATCACTGTTAGTTAATTTTTTTCACATTTGACAGCTGTGCGTAGTTAATTTATCCACTTGTGAACTCTCAATTATGACCCCGCTTTTACAATTGAGGAGACGCTGTTCATTGGATACTGCAGCAGGACTATAGAATAAAAGGTGGGGATTGTGACCATGGAGAAAGAACGGATAGAGGGCGGAAAGAGAGCGGATACACAGGGGAAAAAAATGGGGCCAGAAGAAGTAGGCAGTCAGAGTGACTGTATGGAGTGCATCGATAACAACAACAACAACAACAACAGCAGCAGCAGGAGTAGGTGCACGGCAAATCCAGGAACTGGGATTTTACAGACAACGAAGTAGAGAGAGGGACTTGTGGTTTTTTTTTTCTTTTTCTTTGTTGGGGTATTATTGTTTTACTGCTGGTTGATGGTTGTACCCTGCAATTGAAAAATAAGGAATGAGCTAAAATGGGACATTGAGAACTGTATTGTATTTTGGGACTCTTATTTCTTTATCTACGTTACCAAATCCTTTGCTTTAGCAGGAACTGGTTCACTTAGTGAGTCTTTGACAATAATAACTAGAATTACAGTGGTGGGTGGATTGTATTGTTCCGGTTTGGGGAATTGTCGGTCAGCCTTGAGTTGCAGTGTGGAACAGGGTGGATACCTAAGGAGAGAGACGTGGGTGTTCACACAAGAAGTGGTTTGACCAGCCCAGTTGAACTACTTACCGATTACATCCATTTGATCCGGTGTCTGCTTGGAACGAGTTGCGAGTGGAGTTGATCATCCCTGGGTGTAGGGTGAGAGACAAGGAGCAACGGGTGGCGCCCGCATCGACAGTGGGAGCAACGGTGACGGAGGCCCAGTATAGAAGGAGAGCAAGGGAGATATACACGGTTTAAAGACAGTGAAATGGGAAGTGACCCAGCCTAACTGGGAGTGTGTGTGAAATAAGTAACCCACTTACCTGTGAATGTGCTGGACCCTGAAGGTCTTTACTGTTTTGCCACCTCTCAGGTTTCCTGGGATCTCCCACTCCAGCTTTGGTTCGGATGCTAGAGGAGGCCTTCATCCTCGGTGACATCACTCCATGACTCCGCCCCCGGACAACAACCCTACTAGAAGCATTAATAGACATATCTATGTTTATGACATTACGGTCTCAGTTCTACTAGTTAAGCAGAGACATTTGTGAAGGATGTTGCTTTAAATAGTATTTAAAAAAAAAACTTTGAGTGTATATTTGCTCGTTGAGTAATCTATTTATTTTTGTCTTGTTAACCTAATAAAAAGTGTAACGTTGATTGTACTTACCCCTGTGTTTGTGTTGTGGTAGATCCTAGGAATCTAAAGAACTTGCTAAGGGAAGGAAGGATCTGGTTACTGCTAGGAGGACCTTGCCCTCCAAAAAAACAATGTGGCATGGTCGGCTACAAATATAGAAAAAGTTGTTATACTTCCCATTAGTGGTCACTTGTCATTTAACCAGTGACACGTGTGACTTACTGTTTCATTTACACTTTAATTTCATTCAGTTTAGAGGCAAGTTTAAAATCCTATTCTGTTGTTCATGTTTATTGGGTTCCTCAAAAACTTGCTCTATCACGCTTCACTGACTTGCAATATGCGACAAATGTTGGATTTTTGCAACATCATCTGACCCTGTGCGTTTTGCGGTTGCAGACACACAAGAAAAGGCCGTATGACTTTTCAAAAAAGACGCAGCTCGCGGCAGTGCGGATGATGTCATTCTGACCGTCGGAGACCACTGACTGAGACCAAAAATTGGGTCGCAGTCGGAAGTATAAACCAGCCTTAGTTAGGTACGCTAGATACCCAATAATTATTATGCTCATAAGAAGAACGCTACGGTGAGGTTAGTGTTATGTTAACCTTTATGTGAGTTTCGGGGGCGGGAGCCAGGACTCTTCTAATTTTCAGCTCCTGTCAATCATCATCTACTCCCTATTTAAAGCTTATTCACATCTATCTTCCTTGTCAAGTGTTTTGCTTTTTGCATGCGCCGCGCCCCGTTCTTTGCTCAAATTAAAAAATCTTAATTTTCAGTATGAAGCAACGCCATGACAACTCCGATTCAGACCAGGAAACCTCCCTGCTGGATTCTCTTCAAAACCGCTCCTTCATTTTTACCGATGCAAATCCGGTATCTTCTACTTCTCATTCCAACCTCTACTCAGCGCTACGGAGATCAAACCGCTTGTCAAACTCTTAAAAACCCTGCATGACAACAATCATATGGCGCTTTTCAATATTTACTGTACCTCCATATCTGCTACACCCATGTTCCCTCCTTCTCGCAGGTGCGCTTCGGTAATCGTTCCCGCAGCTCCGCCTGCCCAGAGTCCCAGGACAGGCAGCCACCACCACCCTGCACAGTCTGCACTTCTACAGCGCATTCTACTTCCTTGTGCCCTAAAACTGCCTTAATATCAACCTCCCACAGTGCGGCTCCTTCCACTCCACCCCGCTTCAGGGACAAGATAGCGGCTCCATTTGCAGGCCACGCATCAGCTCCACCTTCTTGTTCCAGGAACCCAGATAAATACGGTTGTAACATCAGATTCGCCAGTTCCAAGCAAATCTGTAACAATTTCAACTCCTCTGTCTGCTCATCCAAGTTTTGCAGGAATCTCCATATTCCATGCTCGAGGGATTCAGGTTTGCATTCGCTACCTGTTCTATCCTCGGGGATGCTGTGCACTACAATTTCACTGTCTTCACCTCCATTTTGTCTTTTGAATTTCAATGCCACAACCTTAGAGTAAAGTCCCTCTCATTCACCACTTAACTTAAAAAACGCAATGTGGTTTACATTGACTTGCACTGTAAAATGTCATTCAAAAGACAACAAAAAAAAATATTTTCCACAGACAGGTACAGCAGTACTGGTACGTACTGACTGGTTTCTGTAGTGAGCCACTAATTAAATGAAGCAGATTTCCCAAGGTACCATGATAACCTACAATTAATAAATTCACTAATCATTGGAGTTGTCACCTCCATAGATGGTCCAAAGACCAGGTGCATATACTCTGTGACTTGTTCCAAATGTTGAGTATACATATATGGAGACAGACATGGTGAGCATAACATTTGAATGGGGCACTAGTATTTCCAGTTGCGTTTTCTAAACCACAACACAAGCCTGTTACCAGGCAAAACATTCATTTCAGTGAACCATTCAAAATGTTTGACAACAACAGAGCTATAATTGGAGTAAAGAACAGTGGAATACAAAAAAACAACTCCTACCGCTTGTCTCATTAGCTCTTTTGGTTAGTGCTCTACGCCCAAAAATATGTTTTCTATTGCACGTAATTCATTTAAGCTGAATACAGTTTTTCCTCTTGCTACTGCTGCCCAAAAAAATAAATGTGCAGCCACTGTAAAAGGAAACTCTTCATTGGAGAGCTAAGATGAGTGGGTGGTATTCAAGAGAAGTTTACTTAAGCCACCATGTAAGAGGCATATACCTAGTCAACTGTGCCCACAATTCACTTGTGCTGATGGAGCCGATGAAGGCAGGGTGACCGCTGCATAAATCACTGGTCAACACCGCTAGTAGGTGACTGTATAAAATTCAACACAGGACCACCCAGGCTGTGCTCAGGAATAAAGCGTAGAGTCATAGCTTACGTAAAAAAATAAAATAAAAATGCTATATATAAACTGTACTCTGAGGCATATAACCCCCTGCCTCTAATACTATTACCACTTCACTCAGTGCAATACCTCTGAGCAACACAGGAAGTCTGTCTGGCATTTTGACTACAGCTAGCTATTCATATTTGGCAGTTTAATAGGATTACAACTGCCAGGGTCCAGTTTCACAGTGTGTGTTCACTTGTTTACTTATTCTTTTAAAATACATAGACTTAGCAACCAAAATTGATGTTATGTTTGCGCACAGTATGCATTCAATTAGTATGCTTGGTTTGATTATGGTTTGTATATAGGCTCAAAACAGTTTTCTAAGCAGAAACAAAGGTTTTATCATCCCTCCAAGGTCACAGCTGCACTTGCTGAGTTATGAAAAGCCAGTTACTCCCTACAAGGGTGTACTTCGGGTCATGTGCCAAGCAACAGAGCTGCAGAGTCAGGGCGATACATAGGCAAGAGATTCAAAAGCCTTACATATGTTTGTGTAATTATCCAACTACATGTTTTAATAAATGTTTATTTACATTGTAATTAACCTGTGAATGTGTATCAGTATTTACAATGTAATTTCTGTGTAATTAGATACAGTTTTTATCCATTTGGTACTGTATTCTCTAAAGAGACATTATTAAATAATCATTAAATGACGATGCATTTGAGAAGGTTAGCCATTTTGATTTATTAAGTGAAACTCATGATTTAGAGCAAAATACAGAGAGAAGAAATAGAATCAAGCGGTTATTTTATGAATGGATGAGTACCATCTGATGTTTTTTGTCTTTTATTTTTCACAACTATTCACTGGTTGCCTACGAGGGCTTGAGAGGAGGCGAAATTGGGAGTGAGATATTAAGAATGAGACAAGATGAGAGGATTTCTCCGGTTGCTTAGGAGGCTTGAGAGGGGTGAGACATTTGAGAGTTTAAGAGTGAGACGAGTTTGAGGGATGGCGAGATTGAGGGCTGGAGTTTGGGAATGGTGCTTAGTAACATTAAGGTTAGATACTGATAGCAGGACGAGATAGGGGGGCGAAGAGTTTTCCCTTCTCGTCGGGTCAGGCAGCATCCTCTGGCTGCTGGGCGACGTAGAGAGGGAGACACGAGAAGAGCAAAGGAGTAGATATAAACACTTTCCGCCGGGTCAGACAGCATCCTCCGACTGCTGGGTGACGTAAAAGTGAGAGAGAGAGAGCAAAGTTTAGACATATAACATACAACAAACTGACTCTCGCTCCCGACGGGTCAGGCAGCATCCTCTGGCTGCTGGGCGTTTAGTGGAGCAAGAGACAGGAAGGGGACGAACAGGACAAAAGGACAGATCCTTCGCAACTCAGTGCAGCATCCTCAGGCAGCTAAGCTGGCAGCTGGGCGGCGTGGAGAGCTTAGGAAAAAGTGTCTCGGGTCTGTTTAGGAGAGACGAAAACAGAGGAAACCCCCCCCCCCTTCGGTCGGGGCCCGCTCGGCAGGTGGAGGCTCGGCCTACTGCATGAGGGGGCTGAAATGGTCCTGGACCTGAAATAGAAGAGAGGAGATGGGACAGCAAGGTTGAGGCCTGGAAGGCTAGCGCATAAGCAGCAGAAGAATAGGATGTGGCCGGGGGTCCCCTCAGGCCAGCGAGGAACAGCCGGGCGGCAGTGGTTGAGACGGGAGGCCGACCCGGACAGCCGGGGGAGTGAGACTCACTTCCCCCCCTGAGGGAGCCCTGTGCGGACAGTGCGATATAGAAAGGAGCAGAGGTGGGGAGGAGGAGGAACAAAAAAACAAAACACAGACAAGGAAGCGGAAATAGTGCTGGATTAAAGTAGAAAAAGAGAGCGAGATAGACAGGAGGGGCAGCCAATAACACATACGTGGAGCAGCGCTGGCCATGCCCTAATAATTGACGAGGCGAGCGCTGCATTGTGTGATTGGCTGGAAATACTAAATGAGGCTGAACTGGGATCAGCTTCCACCCGGAAGAGATCGCGGACGCTACCGGGCAGGATGCCACGGAGGGAAGGTAAGACAGGCTAAGAAAAGGAAATAGGATAAGAAGAAAAAAGGAGCGCAAAGCGGGAGAGAGCCCTCTACGGCATCCCCCGAATTACGCCAAAAGGCTAACATTAAAATTAATAAAGTCAAAAGTTCTTCAAAGAAATTGTCACCTTTACAATTTTCGAGTGCTGGAAATAAATGTCTTTCTCGTGATTAACTCCCAAATCACATCTTTACATTCTGTCTAAAATGTTTGTCATGTCCTACTACGACTACTAGGAAACTAATCAAACACAGACACCATTCTTAGAGTTCATATGTTTTCGTTCCTCCAATACTGAACTGATATACTGGAGGTATATCAGGGGACATGACGCTGTAATCTCTTCCTTTGTTATGGTTACAAACAGACCTGTAAAGGACGGACAAAAGAGTATAAACCGTGAGCGGTTTGTATTTGTGTTTTGTTACTGTTTATTTATAATTATTAGACGGCTAACAAACCGGAAGCTGTCACTGTTAAGCCAGCATCACACCCGGATTACAAACACTGCATCAGTCACGATAATTGTGTATTCACCACCAGCACGGGAGGACCGTGAAAGGACGTGGAGCCGTGCCTGTACATTGCCTTTGTTTATTATTGTTTCGGGACTGAAACCCTGTGGTATTTAGCTGTGCAACGACATATTGCTGTGTAGTTGCCAGCGTTATTATTTAACGGTGCCAAACCGTGCAAACAAAATAAAAGAACTGTTTGGACCATGAACACTGCTTGTTTGTTGTTGTTGGAGCACTGCATCACATCTACGCCTGCGCACTGCAAACCACTCGTTCACAGCACCTCATAATTGTAAAGATCTTAAAAGCAGTTGCAGGAATGAGAAATTATGCTATACCCTGTATTTCTTTAATTACCCTGTATTTCATAGAAATTGAAATTCCACATTTACATACAATATTTTATAGTGTTGATACTTTCATGCTTGTAAATTAAGAGGTTTGTGATTAAAGTGGTTATTTAACTAATAATATAATAATAATACACCCACCCCTCGTTATATCGCCCCTCGCTATACTGCAGATTCGGATATCGCGGTCCAGGAGTTGGCTGCCCATTGTCTAACTGTGTATGCCTTAGCAGCTAGCTGCAATATACATAGGCACTTAGAATTACTGTTCATTTTATTTTGTACTGCACATCACAAACAACAATATACAAAACAATTAAAAACAAAGCATTAATATCGTACTGCTATCATATACACACGTATTGCACAATAACACAAAGCAAATGAAATATCTACTTGCTGAAGCGGTTTTTATTTTTAGCCAACAAGGTTTTCACGTAACAAAAGTCACAGGTCAGTGACGTCAGCTCCCTAGCAACAAGCCTCCTATGTTGTTGGAATGGATTATTTCAATGCAGCGGATTTGTGCATTTGCGAAAGGAGATTTGTGAAGGAAATGAAATTAATTGGAGACTGAAGTTGATAAGAAGCAATTACCCTCCGCTGTACAAATTAAAATGGCGTGCTGCTTTTTATAAGAAAAATGAGAAAAAGCAGGTTGCGTAGAGAATTTATACTGGACCCTGAGGCACCCAATAACGAGGGAGTGGTTGTACAGTATTTATTTGTTAGCCTATTTGTTTTTCTATGGGTCTCTCGCTATATCGCGTCCCTCGATATATAGCGAATTTATATTGGACCCTGACACCCGAGATATATCGAGTGGATGGTGTAATATAATATCTTTATTTTTATATCGCGCCTTTCATAGTGGACCACCATCACAAAGCGCTTTACAGGGGTAGGCTATGTACTGTGCATTATATGCAGAGTCACTTACAATAGGACATTGATTTAACATCTCATCCACAGGATGGAACACAAGGAGGTTAAGTGGCTTGCCCAGGGTCACACAGTGAGTCAGTCAGTGGCAGTGGTGGGATTTGAACCAGTGACCTTCTGGTTACAAGCCCTGGACAATGAATTAGTTGTACAAATCCTACTTGTCATGCACATTTATGTCAGTAATTAGAAGAAGCATCTGATTGGTTAATGACAAGAATGAAGTCATGGAAGGGGTGGAGACAATTTCACTCCAAGAAAGTTCAAGACAAAGTGAGAAATGCAAAGACAGCTTCCTTTAATCTAAGAGGGTACCAAATATGCAAATAATAATAATAATAATAAAAATACAAAATAAATAAATAAATAAATAAATAAATAAATATATAAATTGTGCATGTATGAGTAATTTAGCAAACGGAACTGCATATCAAGTGAGATTCAAGACCACTACTTTATAAATATTCTTGCTTTAATACTCCAGGACAGCCTTAACCCAGAGCCTTAAAACAACTAGAATACAGTACAGTGCATGGTGTGAAACATTTCAGTATCAATAGTAAAACCAGAAATGACCAGGCTTCTTTGTTTAATAGCAAACCTTTGCAGTATGTTTTTGAAGTTTGCTTGCTTTAGTTTGCCTCTGTAATGCTCCATTGATACACAGTTTCATGTGGAATTTGCATAGCATGTGTACCACACAACAAGCTACTTGCTTATGTGTCTGACTTCGATTTTTGCTGTAGTGTGCTGGAAAATAAAACTGGTAATCCTTCAAAACTTTTGAAACAACTTGTCTTATTGTTAGTATCTCTAGTATCTAGTGGTGATTGTTTTGTCTTCTCACTGGAACCAGGTGTTTTTAAAACACCTGTTGTGTTCTATAGCACCTTCTGTCAGGACCATGATTCTCAAAATTGTTTCAAGACAAAAATAAACACGACTTAAAGACAACAAGAAAGTAATTGTATATAATATTAATCCAATGGGTTATAATTCTCAATGTATATTTGGGGTATAACATTTCTTTCTTTTACATGCTGTGTAGTACAACATGTTATTTGTAATTTGATGTAATGTGGTTTTAATTGTAAAAAAATAACTGTCATTTTTCTACTTGGATTGAATTTAGCATTGTATTTCAGTTGATTCTGGAATGATTTTTGCTCTGGTGAACCACCTCACATCAATGCCAGGTTTCTTGTTTTCATACTGTGGTTCTGTAACAAGTTAGAACTGACAGCAAAAAAACCCCCCCAAAAAACCTAAGAAACTAGGCAGTGATCTGAAAATATGTACACCCAGATCCTGATTTTCAAAAAAAAACATTGCAAATAAAGTTTCTACATTTTTAATTTTTTTTTAGTGGAAGAGGACACTGACCTGGGTGTCAATCAAATGACATCGGATTTACTTTGCCCCATATCAGTTGGAAGTTAAAAATACTAAAGCAAAATTTTAAAATATTCCACAAGCTATTATCCCTTTAACAGTTCATATGGGAAAATACTTAAAACATTTATTCGATCCAATCTTTGCGATTAGGTTTATGGAAATACAGAGAGTTAACACAATGGTGGCACAAAAATAATGAGTAAGGGAATCATTCATAAATTCATTATTTTTTCGTTACCCATGAAGAGCCAAAATTTCCCCAAAATAGAAATAAATATATGTAAAGTAACTGTTCACCAAAATCTGTAATGATTGGAGAATTTGACTCTTGGGACAAAGGAGACCATGTCGACTTGCGACAGTGAGCTTGATTTGTGACGGTGAGCTTGATTTGTGACAGTGAGCTTGATTTGTGACAGTGAGCTTGATTTGTGACAGTGAGCTTGATTTGTGACGGTGAGCTTGATTTGTGACAGTGAACTTGATTTGTGACAGTGAACTTGATTTGTGACGGTGAGCTTGATTTGTGACAGTGAGCTTGATTTGTGACAGTGAGCTTGATTTGTGACAGTGAACTTGATTTGTGACAGTGAACTTGATTTGTGACGGTGAACTTGATTTGTGACGGTGAGCTTGATTTGTGACGGTGAGCTTGATTTGTGACAGTGAGCTTGATTTGTGACAGTGAGCTTGATTTGTGACGGTGAGCTTCATTTGTGACAGTGAGCTTGATTTGTGACAGTGAGCTTGATTTGTGACAGTGAACTTGATTTGTGACGGTGAACTTGATTTGTGACAGTGAGCTTGATTTGTGACGGTGAGCTTGATTGGTGACAGTGAGCTTGATTTGTGACGGTGAACTTGATTTGTGACAGTGAGCTTGATTTGTGACGGTGAGCTTGATTTGTGACAGTGAGCTTGATTTGTGACAGTGAGCTTGATCTGTGACAGTGAGCTTGTCACTTACAGCTTCAGTTGGGAGTTTACAGCTACTGCTGAAGGAGAGGAAGAATATTGTTGAATGAATTGCCTGGCCAATTTGGTGACCCCTTATTTTTATTTCTGTTTTAAATATAGAAGAAGTATATTTTATCCTACAACGTTTAAGAAAAAAATAGAGACAATGGAGTACTCATATTTAAAATTAATGGTATTTTATAACTACCTTATTTTATCACATCTATTAGTTTAATAGAAGAAAAACAACACATTGATAAAAAGATATGTTTTTCCTTCAGCAAAAGAGGCAAATGTCAGGGATCGATTTGCTGGGGGTGGGGTCGATTCCTTTAAGTTTCTCCAAATAGTTTTATTTCTAAATTTCCTTTTTAACGTTTTAAGCTAACAGGTATCATTTAAAACAGAAAGGAACCTGTTAAAAACATGTTAATTGTATGATGACATTTCCTGCCTTGTCTATGTTTTTTTCAGCACCAATCAATGATACGTTTTTCAAACGTATCATTGAAAATAAAAACCCTAGAGCTTCCCCTTAGTTTGGAAGTTGGAAGTTATTCACAAGATTTCCATACTGTCCCAGCTTAAGGACTTCAAAATCGGGTCACCTTTAATATTGGCAGCAGCGGCCATTTTGATAAGAGCTTTGAAACAGACTTTAACGTTATAAGTGTAAAAAGTTGTCAGGATGTTAACAATGAAAAGAAAAATTACGGGTACATTATTGAAACAGTTGGAGCAACACGTGGGGACGAATAACGCTATATTTTTCCGAACCCTGTACTTACTGTTTAACTACCACTGTTTTTTGAAGAAGACCATAAGCCCTTATGATTTAAATATACTAAATATTAATATAGCGGGTGTCCCATATAAAATGCTATTCTGATTTAGTTGTTCTTTGTTAAATCGAATGACACACCCTGTTGACTATCTGCAGCACACATCAAAATAACTTGAATTTGTTCTATAATTAAAGATATTTCTCATCTGAAAGAAACAGAGAGGCAACCAGTATTAAAAACGATGCCTATGTTCCCTGACATTTAGTATAAAAATATAATTTTAAAGGAATGTGTCCTTTTGTCAGTGTCCTTACCATAATGTAGAGGTACAGTAGTGACTATGACTTCAACCCCTAGTCTGCAGGACTAGAGACCAATGTGCTGTATGCTATTCCAAGCAGACACACAAAAGCAATACTGTACAGTATGTATGCACTGACTCCGGAACACTCAGTAACGGTACTCTTCATCGGAAGAAAGCACTTATTAAAGTGTGACTCACACATGTACTGTGTCTGTGGTTTGAGTTGTGTGTATCCCGTGACCTGACTTTGACCATGGCTTACACTGTCCCACTTTAACGGCAGAGCCTCAGTGTTTCTATTCTCTTTTTACCAGAACCAATTCTACTGTATAACACTTTACCTTTTCAGGTGCTGTGCAACCTTCAAACAAGTAAATGATGAGTGACTTTGCCTGTTTCCTTTTCTTTGAGCCTCTCACCTAATCCTTTGTTTGTGTAGCTCTCAGTCTTGTCAGTGCTGTTTATTTAGGCTCTTCAGAAAACCTTGACGGTACAATCTCTCCAGTGTTAGCCATTGTGACTTTCACAATCTCATTGATGAGAGATCTTGAAGGAAAAGGTGAACATTTTACCACAAACTTATTTACTTTGTGAAAATGATTTAGGCCAGACAAGAGCCAACACTTGACTCAAGTCCTTTATAGCAGAAAGACTTGCTGAAAGATAACTGTCAATTAGATTCATACAGTTTGTTGTATAATGTAATGTATATATGAATTAACTGTTCAATATGTACAATATAAATATCATATCTACTAAATATGAGCAGTGCCGGTGCAGAGTTTAAAATTAAGAAATATTGAGTTTGATATATTGTTTTGGACCAATATGTAAGTTTAAAACACAAACCATATTATTATTGCTAACATTAGGAGGAGTAGTAGACAAAGATACAAAGATGTATATGTCTTGGTTTTGAATTGATTTCAGTCTGGCTTGCCCGCTATCAGTCATGGTACACAATTCAAACACAGTACAGTAATCTGAGGACTAACTGCGCTGGAGTCTGTGGTAAATTCAGATAAAGAGTAAAACACTTTCAATTAAGACGTGTCTTTTAATAAATTTGAGATGGTGACGGGCTTGCTGTGTTTTGTCTCCCTTGTATGTTTTCAATGTTAAGGAGCGGACCAGGCAAGTTAACCTTTTGTTTTTAATCAGCTTCTTATCCCTCATTGCTGACACACTGCGGAAGGGGATATTTTTTTTCAAGCATTCATTAAGTCATGTGAAAAGCTAGACAGGTTTTAACAGTTTTTGACACATTCATATTTATGTTGCCAATTAATAAAAATAACGGTTCCAATTATGGAGGCGAGCTTCGACAGATGTGGACATGAGAAAAATAACCCTTTTGTTCTCTTTACTTTTTTAATCATTCTACCTCAGCCACAAGTGCAATTTTCAACTATGAGACATAATAACTGGCAATAAATGTCACAAGGCCTGTTTTCCTTACTTCACTTTTTCCATTTAAGCAATGTCCTAATCGGATAGTGATTTCTCGGACTGCTCTCCAAAAAACCTGTTAGTCCTGTTCTTTACTAAATTCACAGGTGCAAACCATTTAAAAGGCAGCTCAGGACATGTCACTCCCTGCATGCTATAATTAATGTCAATGCTGGTACAGCAAAAGTGATTTGCAGGGAATGAAGTGATGAATGCTAAGTTTTTAACTTATTCAGACACTACATTGGGAGAAGACTGCTTGCTTTTCATGACGCATAACACCATGAATACTGACGCCACATTCTTCTGCCAAGACTTCTGACTGTTTCGTGTTTGATCAATGGCAATGAATATGCTTTTGGTGACTTGTAATTATGTCTCCATTATTCAGAAATGTTTAGGGGAAAATGTTTGTTAAATTACATTTACATATAGTTGCGTAAGTTAATATCATGTTTCATTTCTTTACAAAGGGTATTTGTTCTCCGACTGAGACCAAGCTGTAATTGTGATCTATGAGAGGCCTATAAAAGGTTATCCTTAAAAAAAAAAAAAAAACGCTTGGTACCACATAGAATGTAAAATATTGTATGAATGTGTAAGAACATTATACATTGGGAAATCAATTGGTTTTGACTCAAGTTTGACTCCTGTATACATCACTTAGTGGCTCTTTATCATAAAACAAAAGTTTAATATGTTGTCTACGAATTTTGTCAAAACGTCTTAAATGTCTCGAATTTTCAAATTTCAGGGGGCCATTCCCCACCTAACAGGCAGCTGTCCTTTCATTCCACAGTGACTGTATGAGTCAAATATTTGTAACAAAGAGAAACTTTGATCATTTAAGAAGTGCAGACGTAGAGAGCACTGTATGTGTCTGTGTCTCTTATTCTGAAGTACTTCCCTCTCATTGCATTTCAGTTGAATGGACAGCATTGATCACAGTCAACTTAAACTGTGAAAGGGTCACCCAGTCCTTGTTCAATGCATGTCATGTTTTAGCCACAGAACATGGTTGACCTGTTTTGAAAAAAGAAAAAACAAAGGCATCTATTAATTCCTAAAAGTCACCCTTAGTTTTAGAGACTGTCTGGCGTATGCTCCTATTCATTCTTCAAGAAGTGAAGCCAATGCCTCAGAGTTTTTTTTTTTTAAATTAATAAATGATTGGAGTTCTGTAACTAGGTCCAGCTTTGATGTAAAGCCGCATTTGTTTGATACCCCTACCTGCACAAGCTTGGTTTAGTTTTCAGGTACGGATTGGGCACGTCTCCTGTAAACCTAAAACCATTGTTATCATAATTGGACTAAAAATGCATACCTTCATAGATTGCTGTCTCCTTTGTATTCTGTAAGGGCATGGGGTAAAAAAATCATTTACAGTTTTCTTATGTTCCCACCCAATTACATAGTTTCTTAAAAAAAAAAAAAAAAAAAGTAGTTATTATGCAACGCTTGTATTTAATTGAATGTTTGTCTGCACTAGCAGCTATTTCAACAGTGTAATTACATAATTACATGCAGCCGGGGAATAAAGTTTCCATACTCCTGTAAGGCATACCTCTCTTTTGTTTTATAGAGACAAGAAGCTGTAATTAAAGGAAGGGGGTTGTATTGAAGACACTGTTTTCACCTGAAGCATATCATTTAAACTGATGGTTTATTTTGTATTGAAAGGTTAGCATGTACGTCTAAACAAATTGTAATTGCAGTAAGCTGTTTAACATGGCAGGGTTCTGTTCACTGAGAGATTGGAAAGGATTAAGCCAGTAAGGGGATTGCTTAAAAACTTCAGAGAACAACAAGCTTTCACAATGTAACCTGTGGAGGGTTTTTTTTGTTTTTTGTTTTCATGAATTCTCAATAAAAAAAGAAAAGAAAAAAAAGAAAAAAAACAGGGCAGTGTTTTTGGAATATAGTTATGTTAGCATGTTTTTATTACTGTGTTTGAAACTTAATTTTCTAAGCACACAATTTCACTCCTGTCAGTCCTGTAAAGACACCACTTATGTCATATCATGCGATATGCATTATTAATGAGCAGTGTCACTATTGGATATGCGATATGCATTATTAATGAGCAGTGTCACTATTGGATATATGATATGCATTATTAATTAGCAGTGTCACTATTGGATATGCGATATGCATTATTAATGAGCAGTGTCACGATTGGATATGCGATATGTATTATTAATGAGCAGTGTCACTATTGGATATGCATGTGCACGTGGAGTATTAGGATATACAAAAAGGGACGTTCAGGATACAACGTTCTCTCTCGCCTCAGCTCGAGCAAAAGACAGAACTGCCAGAGTGTCATGTTGCAGGGCATGTTTGGAAATGATTGTGAAATAAAGTTGAGCATGGTTTGCCCTTACCTTATCCCGAGTCCTGTGTTCCAGAGTAACAATTGTGTTCCGCAGAACCTGCAAAAGTAAAAGGAGAGCCTAGTGAGACCAGAGGGACCAAAAGAAGGCCTGAGTACTGAGTCAGAGTAAGCCAGGGTTTGCCACGAGGACATAGAACATGACAGCTTACACAGTAATGCAGTGACTGACTGCACCTTAAATGGTACTGATCTGTTTTTGATAATTTCAGATGACAGATGACAAAACATTCTCAGGAGATGAATCTGAGTGTGGGAAAATTAATTTATCGTACCCCAATGAAAAAAGCGTCTGCCAATTTTCCTGCAAACCTGTATTCCATTTGCTTCTTTATCAGTACCATAGCTAGATTGGAAGCAGCTGTAAGTTTCAAGCATTTTTTTAACTTTTACTGGGGTCAGAACATTTCAGAATAGTACAATTACTTAATGAGGTAGTGATGCTAAAAATGGCAAGAACGTGGACACCATTATTTTAGTACGATATCTACAAAGGCTCAGGTTTGATCACACAGGAGCTCTGTGATATTCTACTACAGGCTTTGTCATGACGTAAGTCACCAGAACAACAACACCATTTCATTCCCCATCCTAACCTGAATATATCTGATAGAGGGACCTAGATGTTGTCAGGCATCCTCCTTCTCCTCAGCATCACCACAACCCAGATGCACCCATGGATTTTCAGCTGAGCTATTTTCTCTTCAACTTGGCCATTTGCAATACAGTTTTGCTTGCCTATAGTTTTGTCTCTTATGTATCTGTATCTCTTTAAATCAGGTTTCCTACTCCAACTATCTGTCTGTCGAAGCTGTTTTTGATTTATTGGCGTTTTCTGATGAGCTCATCTATTTGGCATAGGTTTCCAAACCTATGATCAAGTTTATCATTGATTAATTACCATTACTAAATATATTCTTGTCTTTGTGTGCTTTTGGCTATAAGAACGGAAGTGAGCAGACACAGACTTTTTCAGACAAATGAAAGAACTCTCATGAAAATGAATGCATATGTAAAACTCATAGTCTGCGTATTCCAATGTGGTTTTAAAATCAGGACTGGCAAATTGCGATGAATAAAGCAGGGTCAAAATGATTACAGGGGCACCACTGCTAAATTGCTGAAAAGATCTAAGACTGTGCATATTCTAAAGGTTATGCCCTATAGCAAAATTACATTCTCTATTGCAGTCTTCTTGTTTCACTTGTTAAGTCATGTTGTGGCATTTAAGTGTTTGGCTGTTCTGCTTGGTTTCAGGACACTTGAATATATACAAGTATTTTATTTTATTTCTTTCTAAAGTACCACTTGAAGAAATTATAACGCTTATAAAAATATACAGTAGTGATAAAAATAAAAGTACTCAGAGTGACAACTAGTTAAATAAATTCTTCTTAATACAAATGAAGTAAGGTTTTATACAGTTTTGCTGACAAATATGCACAAATCACTTCAAGTGATGCAGTAGGCTGCCTATGCAGCCTGGCATTATTAACACACGTTTCCTGATTTTAAGTCACTCCGTTATCAACATATTTCCTTTGTATCCAAGTCTTTCATAATACTGTCATGAATTGGATCTATGACTTACTGAATTTCACATTTGAGCACTGAGTATAAACACACTAACTCTCACAATAAATCAGTTTGAATTGGTGGTATGTATTGGTGTTTAATTTTTCTAATGTATTTATAGTGCAATATACTAGAAAACTACTTTCTGCAGTTATGAGATCCAACTAAACGCACATGCTGCTGGTCAACTCGCCATTTTCTTTAGCTCCATATTCCTTCTTACATGTCCCTATCGCATGTACAGTCTAATTCTAGTAACAAATTATGAATGAAAGAATGCAAACAGTTCATTTGTGGACTTCATACAATGCATGCATAGGTTTACTATATTTCAATAAAATGAAAATGTATTGGATTATATTTACCACATGGTTTTTGGTAAGACCAAAGTTAACTGGAGGGTCATCACTTCTGGAGTAAGACTGTAACATTTCAAAATATTGTGAATTTCTTGTGAGTGAATGAAACACAGATGCTTACATTGACATTCTCTCTCCAATAAGCACAGAAACTCTTATGTTTTTGACTCACTTAAATTAGATACATTTGCAAGAAACCTTCTTCAAGCTGTAAAACAAATTTATTTCAAAGCAGTTTTCTTCAGCTGACCTGAGGGTGTGCATTTCAAAGGACATTGTTCAGGCTTAGGCCTGCTGCTGTGGAAGATTCCAAAAAAGGCCCAATTACTGACCTCAGAGGGAGCCTGCATTCCAGAGATTAAAGTCACAGGGAGTTTGCTTCACAAACTCACTTCTCATAATTTAGCATGGTCCAGGCACCATTAATCTGCCTCGACTCAGTCAGCAATAAGATATGTCTGCAGGCCAAAAGAGTTATTAACGAGAGTAAGAGCTAAATCCCTAATTGGAAACAGCAACATTTGCAAGCAATGTATTAACAGCGGTTAACAAGCAGTCCAGAATACTAGGTCTGAGTTATGGCACTGTCAGTTAGGGTTGTGTTAAAAGCAATTACTACTGAAAAACAATGTGTGCTTTAGTGTGTAGTTATTGACCATAAATGGTGGGTAGTAACATCTCGTCCAGTTTTTTGGGGGGGGGGGGGGGGGAGAAAAAATCTGTTGAAGCAAAATGTGTTTTTCCAATTGTATTTTTACATGCATCTTCTATGACCTTAAACCGACTGCTTTTTCTAGACCCCTTCAGTAATGGTGGGACCTGTCTTCCCAGTTCAGGCATGGATTTTTTTGTTGGTCAGTCAGCGAGTGGGTGTAACTACGAAGCTTCCTAGGAATCAGGATGCATCCTCATGCCGCTCCTGTTGAATTCCATGAACAACCGGGATGGGGGGCTCTTCATCTGTCCTGATTCCATTAAATTTACCAGGCCTCCTTTAGCAAGCTTAGGGACCCAGCTGCACAATGGCAACAATTTATCAATAATCCAAACTTGTAGGACACTGACAAAAAAGGTAAATGCATGTATAATACTGACATGTAAGTGTATTATGATGATTTACACAAGCCTTTGGATTTTGAGCTAACATAGGAATACAGTATAGAGTATATTTAATTGTGTGTTTTTATGTAAAAAAAAAAAAAAAAAGCTGGATAAAGTGGATTGAAGTTCAGTTTTTCTTGTTTTTATATATATATATATATATATATATATATATATATATATATATATATATATATATATACAGACGTGCTCAAATTTGTTGGTACCCCTCCACAAAAAACGAAGAATGTACAATTTTCTCTGAAATAACTTGAAACTGACAAAAGTAATTGGCATCCACCATTGTTTATTCCATATTTAATAGAAATCAGACTTTGCTTTTGATTTTTTATTCAACATAATATTGTAAATAATAAAACAAATGAAAATGGCATGGACAAAAATGATGGGACCCCTAACCTAATATTCTGTTGCACAACCTTTAGAGGCAATCACTGCAATCAAACGTTTTCTGTAGCTCTCAATGAGACGTCTGCACCTGTTAACAGGTAGTTTGGCCCACTCTTCCTGAGCAAACTGCTCCAGCTGTCTCAGGTTTGATGGGTGCCTTCTCCAGACTGCAAGTTTCAGCTCTTTCCATAGATGTTCGATAGGATTCATATCAGGACTCATAGAAGGCCACTTCAGAATAGTCGAATGTTTTGTTCTTATCCATTCTTGGGTGCTTTTAGCTGTGTGTTTTGGGTCATTATCCTGTTGGAGGACCCATGACCTGCGACTGAGACAGAGCTTTCTGACACTGGGCAGTACGTTTCACTCCAGAATGCCTTGATAGTCTTGAGATTTCATTGTGCCCTGCACAGATTCAAGGCACCCTGTGCCAGGCGAAGCAAAGCAGCCCCAAAACATAACAGAGCCTCCTCCATGTTTCACTGTAGGTATGGTGTTCTTTTCTTTGAAAGCTTCATTTTTTCGTCTGTGAAAATAGAGCTGATGTGACTTGCCAAAAAGCTCCAGTTTTGACTCATCTGTCCAAAGGACATTCTCCCAGAAGGATTGTGGCTTGTCAATATGCATTTTAGCAAATTCCAGTCTGGCTTTTTTATGTTTTTCTTTCAAAAGTGGAGTCCTCCTGGGTCTTCTTCCATGGAGCCCACTTTTGCTCAAAAAGCGACGGATGGTGCGATCAGAAACTGACGTACCTTCACCTTGGAGTTCAGCTTGTATCTCTTTGGCAGTTATCCTTAGTTCTTTTTCTACCATTCGCACTATCCTTCTGTTCAGTCTGGGGTCGATTTTCCTCTTGCGGCCGCACCCAGGGAGGTTGGCTACAGTTCCATGGACCTTAAACTTCTTAATAATATTTGCAACTGTTGTCTTGTAGCCTTTACCTTTACCATGCTTGTCTATTATTTTCTTTCTGATCTCCTCAGACAACTCTCTCCTTTGCTTTCTCTGGTCCATGTTCAGTGTGGTGCACACAATGATACCAAACAGCACAGTGACTACTTTTCTCCATTTAAATGGGCTGAATGACTGATTACAAGATTGGATACATGTGTGATACTAATTAAAGAAACTAATTCGTTTGAAATATCACTATAATCCAATTATTTATTATCTTTTCTAAGGGGTACCAACAAATGTGTCCAGGCCATTTTAGAATATCTTTGTAGAATAAGCAATAATTCATCTCTTTTCACAGCTTCTTTGCTTTATTCTATGACATACCAAAGGCATGCAAGTATACATGATAAAATAGCTTTTCATTTCATCACTTTTCAGGAGGAATGAAGCATTATTTCAATGATCTGTAAGGGTACCAACAAATTTGAGCACGTCTGTGTATATATATATATATATATATATATATATATATATATATATATATATATATATATATATATATATATAAGGCAGAAAGTTTCTACTTTTTGTTGTTTTTCAATCCTTCTGTCAAGTGTGTCTGAGAAGTGGTTGACTTTCTGGTTTTACCCTGAGCTGTTTTAGTACAAAATTGGATATAAAATAAGCAAAGAGATTATGCAACATCCACTCTCTGTGCACCGTGACAGTTGTAACAGCATTTGTGTTATCATATGTTTAAAAACAAAATAAACATGTGCACGTCACAGGGGACTACAGCATCAAATGGGACACTAATTGTCGGTTTACAATATGCCGGTCGCATTTGATAGTAAAATTTAGAAAAATGGTCCCAGGTGTATGTTCCCTCATGCCATAGAGAAGCATAACGCAAAGTGGGCCATCCTTATTTCTCTCATTTAAACAAGAGCATAGTCTCAAAAGACCATCAACATGAACAGGTGCTGTAACAATGGCTTCTATATTTAAGAAAATATACTGTGCTCAGCCTTATTTTTGTTGTGTTATAGTCGGCTGATGAAGGCGATGCTTCAAAGTGCAGCACTTTCAGCATTCAACACAGATCTACAAATAAAGGAATGCCTGCCTGATCCACAGCGTGGTTCTTGATTAGCTGTTTCAGTGCTGAGTGGTTTTTGCCCAGCAGCAGAATTGAGTGTTATAGTACCTCTGCTCTTTTTTATTAAATAGTAGGATTTGACAATGTCAAAATGGAGAATGCACCAGTCAAGTTAAGATAATGTCATACTCTTGGTATTGGTTATGGTATTTATCTGTTAAGCAACACATGTCCTGCGCAGAGATTTATATTTAAGTCCAGTAACACTGTTAAAAATATCAAGATCTGACATTTGATTGTAAAACATATAACTATCTATCCTTTATATTGTATGTGGGGTTTAGCAGTAAAAAAAAACCCCCAAAAAACAGGATTACCTCTGCTGTTTATTGATTAAAAAATGTCCATTGATTTCCAGTATGCCAAATTATTCTGCTAAAAGTTTCCCAGGCAGGTCATATTCAATTGATTGGAATAAGCCTTTTCAGCATGCCTCAGTTTCCCTCATTACTCTGCCCTGTAATTAGTTAGGTCATGGGTCTACTCCTCTCATTTGTCACAGAGGCTGAGAATCCAAGAACAACTGTTTTATGGGGGGAGGGGTGGGGGGGTGGGGGAGGGTTGTATTATTATTTTAGGAATTTACAAATTATGTTGGCAAATTGTATTGTATCTCACACATACACACATACAGGCATCAGCAGGGAGTGGTGTTTTAATCATTCCTTTTAATCATTCCTTTTAATCATTCCTTTTAGCTCAAACTCTTTTGCTGGTTTTTTTTGTTTTTGTTTTTGTTTTTTTTATAAGAGGAACTGGCCGACGAGCTTTTCAGCAGTTTTGTTGCCTGGTTGCTCATCTACCCTCAGCAGTCAGACTGGTTTAGAATAGTGTAAACATCTGCCACAATAGTAATTTTAGGATTGTTAAGAGCCACCTTCAATACTCTCCAGATAGCCAAAGTCTGGCAAAACCATTTTTTATACAATATGTTTGGGCAATGGCAACCACCATAGAACAAACCCAAAGGCACTTACAGAGTGCTGTTATTCTGAATGGGCATTTAACCATTACATTGTTGCCAATCTCTTTCATTTTTACTAGATGTAAACAAAGACTTTATTAACCCTGCTATCCTTTTAGCAGCTTTGAAAAAGTATAAAATAACAAAATAGAGAGCTGCAGTGATGTGCAAATAGTGCTCTTCTAGTCCCTTAGGCCTGTTAAAAATAGAAATTCATAGATAAACAACAACATGAAACTAAAAGACCAAATATGACTTGACTGTTATTTCAGTGACATATTATTCACACTAAATTTGTAGTGTTGATGTTGCAATAGCTAGCAAGTCACAGAAGATATATATTGGGCCCACACCAAAACAAAAACCTCAATGTGTACAATATTACGCAATGCAATACTTTGGTCTTTTACTATAGAAAATGCAGAAACTTAAAGGACTCTCTTTAAAAATATAACAGCTGTTTACTGTTACAGCAAAGAACCATTAGAAGCCTTCTTCGTGAAGTGCTTTGTAGACCCGCCAGAATTTATAATTGAGGTTTGGCTCACATATATTGTCCAAACCAGTCTTTGCAGTTGCTATGGGGATGAAGGAAAAGGGTTCATTGTTTTACTGGTTGAGTCAGTTATTGTACGCATAAGACAACACACCTGTAAAAAGTATAAGCTCCCATAGATAACAAAAGTAAAAAAGAAAATGATGTGTTATGGTTCCTTGTATCAGACATGTGTTTTCCTCTTATACACGTAGAAAACAGCAGCATTTCAGCAACTACACAACCTTTCAGCAAACTGCAATAATGTGTGGGGAAACTGACCAAACAAGTTTACTTCAACATAGCATATTCCAAGAGACCGGATCCAACTGAACTGACAAGAATACATCTCCTTGACTGATAATGAAATTTCTGGCTTTTTTTTTTTTTTGCCAATCTACTGTCAATGAATCCATTATCTCTCATCTATAAACACTGTCAGGTCTACTGCCACACAAAGCAACCTGTCACTTTAAACAGTCAGGGTAGTGATTTTAAAAAAAGTTAGATCCTAATCTTCCTTTATCACTTTGGTGCAGACACATTTTATTAATCACTTTGAGTTACAGTTTTCCCTCTTATTTCTTTTTCTCTCCCCCAAGGATTTTTTTTTCATTGTGACTGTGGTAGTGATGGGAAGCCGGAGGCAGTCTGATTACCAACAGGAAATTAAACGTTTTGACCCAATATGGCATATTTGTTTTCTTTAAATCTAATGCTAGTGAAAAAAAAAAAAAACATGGAATCCTTTCTGGTCTCTAGATTCCCATTTTATTAAGTCATATCTTAATTTTAATTTGCGAATGTGTTATTATGGCATTTGTTTAATATGCCTGCAGAGTAGTGTCCATTCAGAATTCACTAAAATGTTTTAATAGCTTTACACTAACTGCTAGTGAAGAATGTGCTATTCAACAACACATAACATTCGCAGTGCAGCTATTGTATAGCACCTTTCAAGCTAAAGCATTACAATTACTGCACATCAAAGACAAAGCTGCTATAATCAGCAGATTATTCTTGAAAATCATATAAAAGCAATGGAAACATATGTTTGGCTTGTATTGATGATATTATTAATTTACTGGCTGCAGTATTTAAATCTTCAGGAACAGAAAACCTAATTTGCCTATTTTAATTTTAAGATTAAGAGTTTATTGTCCTGAATATTAATTAATAATAAGATTCTTATTATTTTCTTTCTTTGACTTTGGAACTAACTGCAGTTAAAATGTATGTAACTCATATTTAACCATGTACAAGATAGTCATTTAAAACATTTTCCAAAAAGGGGTTTTATTGCCAATAATACTGTTAACACAGCAAATAAAGGTGCTGAAAAAGTGTGCTTGTTTTTTTACTATGTAGGAACCTAATCAAAACATCAGCCATGACCGAAGCATAAACCAAGGAAGACTGAGCCTGGGTTTAGCAAATAAAACCAAGATAAGGCATGTGATGAAAAGAGAAAGCAAAATATGTCAAGCATAGTAGATTAATGTAAAAGAAGCAGGTAATAACTTTAACACATGACATCTCGCCACTTTCCATTACAAAGGCAACTTCAAAGAGAATATGGTATTTATTGATGGCCTCATAACTCAAGATCTTGAAAAAAAATGTTGGGTTTCATTAGACAAAGCAGAGAAAATGTGAAACAGATGATACGTTGTTATAACTCTGTATGACGCATATCTTCTGTGTAAAGTAATAGTCAATTCCAAAAAAAAGTATCCTTTTGTATTTAATTTGTCTACCAATTTATTTTACTCATTAAGTTCTGTAAAACAGTTATGCTGTCTTACAACAGCTAGTTTATTTTTAATTTTCTCTCTCCCTATATTTTCTCTCTCCCTATATTCTATCTCTCTCTCTGTCTTTTTCTGAATTTAACAAACACAGCATTTTCTAAGCCAAGACCTAACCACAATCAGAAAACAACACCTCATTTAAACAAAGCCCCTTATGATCTAACAGCAAACAATCTCACTGCACTGCTTGATAAGTTTGGCGACTGAAAAAAAAGTTTCATTAACAAAAAAAGGGTAACAAAAACAAAAATGTCAATGCATATTCATATATAAGTACATTGACTGACTTTAAAAGCTCCATCAGAAATTCTGAGGTAAAAATTATAAGAAATTTAGAAACATTTTATTGTCATTGCACGGTATACGCTATAAATGGTATACGCTATTTCTTCATCTAACTAATGTATAGATGTATTTGTCTCTTGAACTTTACATTGCTGTGTATAACTGAAACCTTTTGTTTTATATCACTGGTTGTGCATTTTTACAAAGGGCACAAACCAAAACATACATTTTTCAGCTAAGAAAGCTGTTTCTCACACCTCTCTCAGACACAATATTCTGGAGAGGTGTATTTCAAAACGTGCACAGTCACAGAAAACAGCTCTCTCTTTTTTAGATATATTTTATTTGTATTTCAGTACTGTGCCAGCTGTCCCGAGAGAGGGGTATGCACCCTGAACCTCATTTCCTCCCTCAGAAAGCCTTCTGTTGCACCTCTCTTGGATATTTGTCATGTGTATTTCAGGTCGGACAGTCGCTCATACAAGGTTCATGACTCCTGAATCTCATTTCTTAAAACAGATGCACCTATCTGTCATGTTTGATATTGTATTAGATGTCTATCATTTTTCTGGTGTGTTTCAGGACTTAAGATAGCTGCTCAGACAAGGGGCATGAAGCTCAAACCTAATTTCTCTACTCAGAAAGCTGTTTGGCACTCTCTGGAACAAGTGCACTAATTACAAACATCATGTCTGATACTGTATTAGAGGTCGTACATTTCCAGTGTATTTCAGGACTTGTTCCGACAAAGGGCATTTACCCCAATTTCATTTCTCAATTAAAACCACAGTAAAACATTAAAATAAAATACTTTTGTAAATACTTTAAAGGCGTTATTGTTGAGGGGATACATTGAGATACCTGACATGAATATTTCACACACCACTGCAATGCTCTCCACCAGAACCTATTACATCTACTGTGCCGTTCTGATAACCATACGGGCAGACATAAGACAGATCTATTCCATCACACTTTACACATGCCAGAGGATTTCACAAAGCAAACACTGTTTTGTGTGAGTATTTAGTGTGGAAACCTGCTGCTGTTATAGATCTGGTTACAAAAGAGGGCTTCCAATAAATATGCTGTAGCCCAGGAGATATATTGCTTACATGTGATTCTGGTTTATGACCATGAAAAATAGCTGCTGCAGTGAGTAATATTTTGGCAGTGCAACAAGAATGCCTCAGGAGAGATAACAAGATGTTCACTTCTCATGTTGTCAGTGTTGTCTCTGGGTTGTGCTCATTGCCAACAGTGCAGGGTGTGCTTCACATTCCAATTACCCAGACAAGGCAAGCACATTCTAAATCTGCTGTCTTATACGAACATGCTAACCTCACAATCCATGTTACCCCAGTTTCAGTCCTTTAGAGGTTTGTTCGAGCATGTAGTCAAATTGGTATAATTCTCAAACCTTGACCTACCTTTTGTGAAGTCAAAGTTTGAATTGGGAGCTGTATTTCTGTACCACAATAGTAGTTGCTGTGATTAACAAAACAATTTGAGCAACTTTGTGTAACCACTGTACAAAAAGGTCAGACCTTTTCACATACATTATATCATAGGAGGTTATCGGTTCATTTAAGTTGTATGACATATCTAATTCACTTTCTGCTCAATGCTAACAAAATAAATAAATAAATAAGTTTATTAAATTACTGAAATAGATCTTTTTTTAAAATACATAAACAAAAGTTAAAGATGGTCTTGTTATGAAAAAGCCAGTGTCTATTTAGTTTGGAGCTGATACAATGAAACACACAATTATAACACAGCGCAGCAGTGAGACCATAACTGCAGCCTCTGATGGTGGATTTTTTTTTTTTAAAGAAGTGTAGAAACGGACAGTGCTGAAGACTGAAGCCCTCTGTTTCAACACAGACAAAAAGCAAGCAAAGTGCCAGGCTTTAATGCACAACTCCACCAGTTCATCTCAACTTTGACTCTAATGAACTGCCCTCTTTGCCAGTTTAATACTCAGCGTTGAACCTTATCTCTCACTGTGTATTCAATCCTGTCTACAAAGCTTAGGGGTATAAAACACAGTTTTAAAAGTAAACATCAAACAGGGAGCCTGACCATGTATTTGGCAAGCAATTGGACACAAAGAAACCTGGTTCATATTACATGCTTAGGAGAGATCTTATCTGTGTGTTCCCATACTGCCTGATGGTGTTGGGTCTCATTTGCACTCATTTGCAGTCTCAATAAGCTGATACAGCAGACTGTACCCATGTCCTTTCTAGTCATCTCTATGGAACCAAGCGATAATTTGTTACCATGGCAATTTGTAAATAATACTAGAACAATTCCCTACTGTCTTAACATGGGACCCCTTTAATACAGTAGGTTTATAACCTTTTCTGTTAAAGAAAAAGCTTAGAATACTGTATTGTAAAGCTGGATTCTTTGTAACACTATCATATGCATACTGTTATGTTTTGAGGATCTGCTACAAGAGAAATAACCAGCGGTATAAACCATGCAGCGTATTTACAGTCATTTGGTTTAATGACAGGTATTATTACAAAGTGATTGGGTTCATAGTAGCGTGAAGAGAAAAAACAAACCACTGCCTTTAATACTATCATTCTTTCATTCGTTTTTAAATATACTGTATATTTTATATCACGCACTATATTATTTGTAACCATTTTGGGGAATTCTACTGCCTTTCCTTCTGTGCAATGATAAAAAGCTGTGCAACCCTGTTTAAACCGTTATAAATGTTGTAGTTGTATGTACCGCAGAGGCTGGATGTAAGCAGAGTTGAAACCACAAATGACGTGTTGTAGTTATTATTATTTTTTTTTTAGGTAAAGAAGCTCAAATATTTGATGAAGCAATTTTGTTACAATTATAATGTGAAATTACATAAAATACATGCCATGCCTTTGGTATGGTTTGGTGATATTGGTGTTATTTGGGGTAATTGAGTGTGCCATTATATTGCACAGCTAATGTACTGTAGTGTAACATAAAACAAATAAACTAAAAATTGTATGCTGGCTCAAAATTGCTGCCTTGTGCCTCGCCCTTTTGATGTATTCCTGCACATTGTAACTATTTGTTGACTCAGTAGTCTATTGCTACTGGTGCTAGGCCTAAACTTCTATAAACTCTGCAAATTGATTTAAATATCAAACACAACGACACTGTAGTCTCACCTCTTTAAGATTTGCAAAGCAGGCAAAAAGTTGCCTCCATTTTCTTTAAATTCAACATCTACAGTAGAAGAAGAATGTTGATTCTTCAGCATTTTCAGTCTCAAAGAGCAATGTAGTTGTTGGGGTGCAATGAATTACAGATGCCATTTTCTTTCCCTTTCTATTTTGTATTCCCAAATCTCTGAAACACAGGAAATGCTAAAGGTAACATTTTTTGGGGTCTGGTGCATGCTTTAAAAAGTAGTTGGAACCTTTGGGCATATTGAAATGATTATGAAAATCCAATTTTATAGCTATGTAGTCACGTGATCAGCAAATAATAGACCTCTATGAAAAATGTTTAATAAATGCTGGAGGCAACATTCTGTTTAAGTTTGGCATATAACATACAGTCCCTTCCAACTTGATGTGTGCTAAAGTTCATGGCAGTAACTAATATAATAAAATATAATGGTTTCTAGCCAATCAGAGAGTAAAAACCTGTATGTTCATTTCTCTTGAAAATACTAAATAAATAAATACAATTTGGTACAACAGTAATAAATTATAGGTTGTAAAGTGTATAGCTAAATAAAATGTTTTCATCCTTCTAGACACAGTGTGATTGAATTTGCATTGAATATGAACAGAAATACCAAAGCAGTTGGTTAATAGTACATATTACTGTATAAGCAACATCTTTTCTCGATTAGCACATTGTAGGTCTTTACTTTGGCATTTTTTCTTAATACTTCACCCAAAAAAGACACACCAACCCAAAGCCCTTGACAATTATAACACACACTTTCCTTCTTATTCAGCACAATGAAACTTCTGATTTAATAATTTCCAGAAAATGCTTCCTTGAACCCAGGTCTAATACCAATATTACATTTTTTTTTAAAAAGGCAGTAGGTTCTAATCTCCGTAATTGTATTAATGGTCTCATTGAAAAATCTGAAACATTTTAATAACAACTATCAGAACAGTTTAGAACTCAGAACTGTATGCAGTCTTGCAGTAGTGAGTTCCCTTTCAATTCGAAGACGACCACCAACAATATATTTTCACTGAGCATTTTAAGTCAGAGCTGCCGATAGGCCCCTCCAGGGAGTGACGTCCTCGGTTCTGCCTCCCGAGGGATCAAATAGTCACTCCATGGAGCTCACTTCCTCTTTTGCTTCTCACTGCGGTAAGGTAAGGTACTAACCTGTCCAGTTACTGTGATTGAGTCTGTATGAAAGAGCTCTCACTCAAGTTTACTGTAGTTCTAGAGTCTATTTTCTGTAGTTTATTTTTAAGAAAATATTGCTGGAAGTCGGCTTGCCACTTCCCTAGAATCATTAACTCTGCTTCTGTGAACTGAGTTATAATCATTGCGCAACTGTGCTTCGTTAAATCTTTCTCTTTTTCCCCAGTCTGCATTGCATTGCGTCGCAGACTGCTTTCTACCTTGCCCCACTGTTGAGTAGACTTCACCGGCTGTCTCGGCCCGCCCACCTTGGTGCCTTGGGCCTTCCAAAAAAAAAAATATATGGGAGTACCTTCTTTCTTAACTGTCTGTTAGCAGTTCAGCCCATGCCTGCCGCAGCTCTTTGAGCCTGTGCTCCACTCTGGTGTATGCTGTGCGCTGCCCGGGTTGTGTGACTGCACGCGGTCCAGGCCAGGCTATCGCCCACGCTGCACCCTCGGTGCTCTCGGTGCTTTGCCACCCCTGGTGCCCTCGGTGCTTTGACACTTCGGGGCCTCACAGCCTCGGTGCACACAGTGCCCTCGGTGCTTCAAAGTCCTCGGGGCCTCAGAGCCTTGGTGCTTCAGCACACTCGGGGCATCAGAGCCTCGGTGCACTCGGTGTCCTCAGTGCTTTGGCGCTCCAGAGTTTAGATGCCCTCAGTGCTTGACAGCCCTCGGTGCTTAGGCCCACTCGGGGCCTCAGAGCCTCGGTGCACTCTGTGCCCTTGGTGCTTTGGCGCCCTCGGTGCCTCGCCGCTTCAGAGTTTAGATGCCCTTGGTGCTCGACAGCCCTCGGTGCTTTGGCACACTCGTGCCTCAGCATTCCAGAGTTTAGACGCCCTCAGAGCTCGTTGCCTCTCGGTGCTTTGGCGCCCTAGGGGCCTCAGAGCCTCGGTGCATGCAGTGCCCTCATTACTTCGCCGCCCTCGGTGCTTCGGTACTCCAGTACTTAGAACTCTCCTCGGTGCTTTAGCACCTTTCAGAGCCTCAAAGTCTTGGTTCACTCTGTGCCCTTGCGCCCCTTGATGCCACGGTGCCTCGTTGCCTCAGAGCCTCAGACCCCAATACCTTCGGTACCCTTGGTGCTTCGGTGCCCTCGGTGCCCTCGGTTTTTCGCTCACTCGTGCCTTGGTACTTGACACCTCGTGCACATGGTGTGACCTCAACGGCAAGCATGCCTAAGTTTCATGCTTGCATGTCCTGACGGAAACAGGCTATCATTACATACGAATGCCGCATTCCTCCCTTCCACTTAAATCAGTCAGTGGAGCTAGAGGCTTTCCATCTCCCTCCTTTTTCTTCGTGGGAGGATCAAAGACTAAATTTCCTCTGCCCGGTTCAGGGGTTGAGATGTTATGTTGACAGGACGAGAGCTCTGCGTCAGTCTGATCAGCTCTTCATCTGACATGGTGTAAGGATCTTGGGTCAGGCCCTCTCAAAGCAGCAGCTGTCTCACTGGATTGTGGACACAGTTTCGACTGCATATACTAATGCCAGCCTACCCTCACTTGGGCGGGTGGCCACGCACTCTACCAGAGGAGTGGCTACATCATGGGCCCTCTTTAGAGGAGCCTCATTGTCTGACATACGTACTGCGGCTAGCTGGGCTACCCCACATACTTTCACCAGGTTCTATCGACTTAATGTGGTAGATCCCTCTATGCCTTAATTAGGCACAGGGGTCCTTGAGGTTGCACACTCGCACCACAAACTCTAGTTTTGCGGTAGCGAGACGTCCCTCGTCTGCTGTCTCTGCTCACATTCATGCTCCCTCGCGACGGCTTTGGTATACTTTTCCAAAAAGTATTGATTGGTGGTCTTCTACGAATTGAAAGGTAACATTAGGTTACGGATGTAACCCTGGTTCCCTGAAAGACAAGACGACCACCAACCTGTGAGGTTGCATCGGTCGCCTTGGCGGGTTCGATGCAAAAGAGGAAGTGAGCTCCGTGGAGTGACTATTTGATCCCTCGGGAGGCGGAACCGAGGACATCACTCCCCGGAGGGGCCTATCGGCAGCTCTGACATAAAATGCTCAGTGAATACCTGACCTGTGGCAGGCACATCCCAAAAGTATTGTTGGTGGTCGTCTTCTCTTTCAGGGAACCACGGTTACATCTGTAACCTAACATTTTGCATTCTGGTTTGAAAAATAAAACTGTGTTGCTTTAAACTGGTAAAAACCTTACTTAGACTTAAAGACTCTGGGCTGACTAGCTGTCATGAACCCTGTGTTCATTCTGTGGCTTTCCCTTTGAATGCTATTGTTTTATTGAAATGTGTTTTTAACTGGTACTTAATGCCAACTGGTGGCTAAGTGGTGTAATTACACAATTATTTTGTGTATATTGTGACATGTCCTTCATGTTATGTTATTTTGAGAAAATGTGACTTTTATTAGAAATCTTTCAACTTGCTGCTACAGATACAGGCATATTGTTCCCCCGGTGTTTTCTCTAAGACTTGGGCTGGTCCACTTTTGTTATTTATTATTATTTTTTGGTCTGATGTAACAGTATCCCCCCCACTCCTTGATGTCAGGTTGTCTTGTTATGTTTATCAGGCTTTTTTTTTGAGAGATTCAATGTTTTCTCACATCCACACCTTTTGTGGTTGTGAAGCATGTTCTTCATTTACACAAGGAACTATGTTTTATATACAGTACTTCCAAAAGTGAAATTACATTGTCAGGATGTAACCCACACATCTGAAACTTTGTGAGACCTAGGGAGCCGTTTTTCAGATCATAAATAGACATTAAAAAGGAGGCTATGCCACTTTTATACTACCTGGTATTATAATCCACAAAACACATTTTCGTGCCATATAGGAAGCTCTGTGATCCCGTGGTTAAAGAAAAGGGCTTGTAATCAGGAGGTCCCTGGTTCAAATCCTGGCTCTGCCACTGACTCACTGTGTGACCTTGAGGGAATCACTTAATCTCCTTGTGCTCCGCCTTTCGGGTGAGATGTTGTTGTAATGACTCATAGTTCACACACCCTAGTCTCTGTAAGTCGCACTGTTTAAAGGTGTCTGCTAAATAAACAAATAATAATAATTAGTGCTGTTTTGTAGATTAATCAGACAAAAAAGAGAATGCATGTTCTCGTGTCTATTTCAGTTTTGTTTCTTCTGTGTTTGATGGCCTTGGTCTAGATGCTTTAAGCCTTTCAATAGGCTTTCCTTCTACAAACACAGGGATTCAAACCTAAACTGATCCATCAGGGTAAAATAACAGGAAGTTTAAATTTTCCTGAAAAAGCTCACATACCCCTTTCTGACTTCTGACCTATATTAAATAAGAGTAAGAGCCATCACATTTGACCTGCAACCCTCATTTAAGAAAGTCTGATGAAAACGTTACTAACTGAAAGTATATCATCATCACAAATCAGGTACTGAAGCAGTTCATTTTGTCAACAGGACAGCTAGTGTATTTTAAAAATCTGCACTTTGAGTGTGATTACAAGTGTACTTCTACTATGATCATGTTGAGCATTTCTTGGCGTTGTTGTTGTCAGCAATAAAACAAAATGAAATAACAGGCCAGCAATGGGCGAGCGTGTGTGTGAAAAGGAACAATGGACGCTTTTTTTGCTTTCTGATGGCATAGCAACTATTTTTGTTTGTTTTAATTTATGAAAACAACAACTGCAAGTTTTGGCAAATGGTAGACATTCTAGCTTCTACTGAGTCAATAATTAAGGGCTGTGATATAAAAATAACTTGACAGAAGGAATTTGAATACCAGATGGCCCAGTTGTTCATTATCCACTCAGGAACAACTGATGAGCCACAAGCTACAAAATACCTGCAGGGTCTACATGCCAATCAAGGCAGGAAGTCCTTTCAATTAGGGAGGAGGGACTCCCTGCTTCCTTTGTCAACTATCAGGGCCTGAGGCAGCCCTCTGTTGACAAAGGTTGTCTTCTTGATGTGTGAATCAGGAAAGAAGAAAAGAAAATGTTTATATTTACTCTTAACATTTCAAAATCTGCCATCACAAGATGAATGAAGATCCATATGCACAGATACAAGTAGGGAGAGCAAATTCGCCACAGTTGTTAGTCTTGGCTTGAGAGGGGCCCTGCAGAACTGAAGGGCAGGGCTTGATTAGGTCATGATTGAGTTGCACTAGCAAGATATGAAGGGGGCGGGGGGCAGGTATTGTCCCTTACCAGGAGATGTCCTTGAAGGATATGACAAAGGGAAAACTATCAGGGAAAATTTTTATTTCTCGCTCTATACTTTGTCTTGCTGGCACTGTGTAGGTGTGTGTGTTATTTTTTTTGTTTACTGTGGTTTGCAAGTTGTACAAAATAATAACAGCTAAGCATTCATGTGGACAGACCAATGGCTCGCTCCAGCACTGTAATTGTTTTCTTTGGAAATTTCTCGGCAAACCATAAAAGCCCGCTACAACTCCAGTCACAGAAACAGAAGTTGACTTCCCACCCATCAAACGCCAGCAATGAAATTAATTACTATAGAAAGAACCTAGCAACCATCTGCTCTATAGAAAAACATGTCAACAGCCTGTCATTTCTGATTTCTGAGAAGTATTCTAATTAAAAGGGTAGACAGTAAAAAAATGATACAGCGGGGCAAGAATGCTTAAGACATCATATTCCATGTTTTAGAGAATAATGAAAAACATATTTTACAACTGACATCTTGGTTGTGTGGAGACACGGTCAGAGGTGACTAATATCCTACATTCAAGATTGATAACATGCAGTCTAAGTAATGGTTTTATTGAAATACTTTAACATATTGAATTACATACCACTTTGTAGTTTTCCATATACTGACATTGAAAAATGTGACATTTTTCAATCTAACATGAAATAATATACTACAATTATAGCTTCCGGTAAACTTTTGTGATTTGTAGTTTCTTTAAAATGTTTGGCCATAGCTGTATATATCTGAGTCTGGTTGCAAATTTAAAGCTTAGCTTGGTATTACTTTTTAAGAGCTAAGCAAACAAGCACTCACACAAGTATGAAATCCTGGTTATGCATGAGTGCCTCTGGATTGCTTTCACACAGTCCCTCTCCTTCAGCTGTAAAAATGTAGTTTCTTTTTGTTCTGGAGATCACCAGCTAAATACAGAAAGTCATTATCAACAACAAATACAGGTTAGGCTCTGGCAAGTAATTGTGTCCGAACAGGAAATGTATGGCGCCAAAATACATTATTAGAACGTCAAAAGTCTCCATTGTATCTTGATTAAGTAATTGATCATCTGCATACTTTTAAACACTCAAGGGTAGATGTACTAAGGTGGGTCTCAGCGCAAACAATTTGCATTTTCGTTGCGACATTTTGCAAAGTATACATTTTGTCATATGCACTAAGATAAAATATGTTAATGAAGAGAGCTGCAATATACTAATTAAAATATTTGTTGCGTCATCTTAGTGAGATCTAGCATTGCGAGAGTCACAGAAAATTTTATTTGAATAAATAATAAAAGATTATTTTAAATTGAAACTAAATGATTTTACCTTTTTTTTTTTTTTTGTATTATTATTTTTAGCCTAGACAACACAAAAATAGATCATGGTGCTGCTGACAAGTCATGATACTTACAAGAGGACAGGCAATTCTCGTTAATACAAATTCCAAGGAACCAGCAACAAATTTTGCATACCACTAATCTGTATTATCATGAGTAGCCTATAAGCCAAATGTATACTGTCAGTTTTTATTTAAGTTAGTGAGTGGTGCAGTGCTAAATTGTGCACAATTACAAACCACCTGCACATTAATAAATAGGTGTGTTTCCTATTCTTATAAAGATGCATGGAATGAGCTGGAGGGGTTAGCGGCACATGTGTGCAGTCTATTGCTCCCAACACGTTGGGGAAACCAGAAATGTCATAGAAATGTGTTTTCAAGGCTTGTAAGTACACGCTGCTTTTAGGGAAAAATAAGTATTTGGGTGTTCACCTCAAAAATGCTTTGAGCACAACTGGCAATGCATGAGAAAAAGCAGACTGCGAAATGCTAGGAACAGCTGCCACAGTCCCCTGAAAGGACCAAGAGGCAGGATAATGCAGGGTGGACAATAGTTTGAGCACTGCAGGGATAGCATGGCTTCTCTGGGTGACAGGCTCCAGGTTATCTTTTAAATCTGACAGCAGCTCAAGAATTATGTGGCTGCCGAGTCTGTACCTGTGCTTAATTTGGTCTTCATTTAAATCGAAGAGGGTAATGTGGGTATGAAATACCCTTTCAGCACAGAGAATCCGCAATGAATGATTTATTGATGCAATTGCAGATGATTTAATGAACTGTGATGGGCGCTCAGGGCCCAATGACTGTGATGGGCACTCAGGGCCAGAGTGAAAGATAAATTTAGCAGGAGGCCTTGTCCGTGGGTGCCCAACAGCTAAATGCGTGAGGCCTGCTGGAAAAACATGAACAGTTACATGCATCCCAGTGCCACAGATAGGAAGTGTCACGCTGCAAGGTGATGGCTTGGGAGGAGGAGGCCAAAACAAAAGAAGCAACATGGGAGAATAACACACAGAGCCTGTATGCGCTTGCTGGTGACGTGTTGGCTAGGGGCGGATTCTCCTTCCAGAAAAGCAACCAAGTTTACAATTCTCTTCTAATCCTACAAATCACTCGTTCTTGCTGAAGACGATGTCTCCTTTTTGCAATCACAGCAGCCATGGTTTGGGGATAGTGTTTTTAACACTGCCTTTTAAAGGTTTACTAATTACAACTGTTTAAAACATGCTTTCAAAAGTTCTTAACAAATTGATGCAATTGTAAGTGTTGCAATTGCCGGCAGCTTTAGTGCATCTCATTATAATATTTGAGAACCTTGATCTCTTTTCGCGAATTTATGCAGGACCGCCCATAATTACATATTCATCTATGGTTGAACCGCAAACAAAAGCTGCTGCCACAAAGCATTCCCTAAAAAGTCGCTAATAGCATTGCACTTGTTTAGTACATTTCACCCGAGACTTCCGACTCATATTGTGACAGGCGCAACACTTTAGTACATTTACCCCTCAATCGTAAAAACACATTATTACTTAAACTTTCTATTAAGTTAAATAATAGAGAAATAAAATCTGTATAAAGTTATACATCCCGATTAAAGAAACAAAAATGGGAAACGGCTGTTTATAGGAACAGTTTGATTACTTATGATTAGAGGGTGGTCCTCCTATCAGAAACACAACATAGTTTCCAATTCCTGTTTGCTTCTTTAGAGATTAACTACTAGTCAATTAGCAGAGTACAACTAATAGTATCTGAAAGTATCCACTCAATGACTATGCCTGAAGTGGAAGCGCTTGAGGTGTGCTTAAGCGCTGACATCACCGCTTGCAAGCCAAGATTTTAAATAATGTCCCTTTATGAGGGAAATGTAATATAGAGCTACATGGAAGATGAATTTAAAACATAATGAATAATATGGCAGCAGTATATAAAAACGGACGACTAAAGGGAAATTTAATAACTTTTTCCACTCATGGACGGTTATAAGGAAATTAAGGAGTGACTGGTATCCAGGAGTTTCCAGCTCATCATTGATTAAATACGGGAATGTTTTTTTAATCAGTTCATTTAAATGTGGGGCAGATTATACATTGATTGCAAAGTAGCCCAATTTGAAATAGAGGTGTTATATCCTTGCAATATTCATTTGCAATCTGATTTGTCATCTTGGTGGCATCGCAAGCAGTACTCAGGGCGTTATTTTTCCAAACTCCAATAGCAACACCAGTTGCATCACCACTGATAGAAGCACAACACAGTGCTGTTTTATCTGAGATTGTTTTTTTTATCACAACACGCTTCATAAGATAAGAGGAAGCATGCATTAAAAATGAAGTTAGGGTTAAACAGCTATTAAACTGTTTGCTTCATTGGATGGCACTAAAAAATAAAAAAAAAACAGGACTGGACACAATGGGGGCAGTGACAGAATTCATAGAGTTATATAATAGAATGCAATATATATTTTTGATTGATTTTATTAAGATAGCTGTAAATTCAGAATTCATCAGCAATTTCCTTCAGACAGAACCATGTGATTGCAGTATGCATATTATGCCAAGCAAATAAAGGCCTAGTGGTTGGATATGACCTATGACCACAAAATATATGAAAGCATTTTGGTATGTATTTTAGATGATAGTAAAGAATGTTTGGGCAAAAAAAAAAAAAAAAATCAATCTAGCGTGTTAGGACATGGCTAAACCTTATCTCATTATCAAGTACTTGCTTTATCTTGCTGTTACGGCCAAGAACTTGTATTGCTGTCTGTATATATGTGTCCAAAGAGGACAATGGAGAAGGATTTCTGAACATACTGTGATGCCTAATCAGTGCTGATTAACATCGATTTCATTTAGAAACAAACATTTTGGCTCAATTGAATTATATATAGTACAGCAGATAAGAACAGCTATGATTTTCATCAGGCGAAAACAAACTGCTGAGTTCAGACATATAAACATCTGTGGTTTGTGGTTGAAGGCGATTATTTATTTCCTTGTCAGGCTGGTACAGCACAGTACTTATGAAGGCAATTAGATTTTTAGTTGAAGGTGAAATGAGTCTAAAATGTCCCCAAATTCTAATACTTTTAGAGGTAAATTCCAATTGATAGCAGGGGCCAGGAGATCCTAAATCAATAACATCACTCAAAACATGAATTAACGCGACTGTGATTCAGACATAAAATTAAAAGAATTACAAGCACCCTGTAATTCTTGTAACTTTTTGTAATTGTTCCTCACATTTAGATACCTGAATGAAAGCTGTAGTGCCCCTTTAAACTTTTCCTTTATTTGTGGACATGTGGGCAACCTGGACCCCTGAAGGGAATCCTAGCCAAACAGGTTAGCCCAAATTGCCTGAGAAAAATAACAAATACCCCCCCCCCCCCCCCCCCACCCCCCCCCACCCCCCTCCGACTTACAATAATAAACAGAAGATATACATTTATGTAAATGAGCTCAGAAAATATACCAAACACATACAGACAGCACAACCAATGTCGACTAACACACTCAGTCCACAGTCCAGGGGCCACGTCCCCATGCTCCTGCTGCAGCTGCTGTGTCTCTGCGCTGCCCTGAACGGTGCTGCTGCCACTCTGTTACAATATAAATCCAAACCGATATCATATAAGTAAGATCTCTTTGTGTAAGCATGATATTGTATGATAATTATACAGAAGGATTGTCAGCCCTCTGTTTTCCAAGACAAGTGGTCCCTGAAAGATACCGACATCATCATTACTAGAAATAATAACAGCTAAGCATTCATAATAGCCCAAATAATAGCTCAGAAACGCTATTGACCATATGTGAACTGTTCCCCTGAGATTAGATTATACATACTGCATTAGATCTTCGATGCTACCCCTCACGTAACACTGGCTGTTTGTTTCATCAGTTTGCCTAAACTGTTTCCTTTCTGAAAGGTAAATGGAGATGATAAGAAAGTTGTTTCTTCTGAAACAACAAGCTCACTTAACACAGCCTTCACATTCCCATGCAAACAGCTAACAGCTGCAATAGGAACACTTGTCAAAATATGACGCTACTGCACGTCTGTGTTGCTGTGCAGCTCAAAATGTTCCACAGATCTTCAGTCCAGACTTTGAAGTTTTATCAAAGCTAAAACAAAAATGCCTCTGGCAAATGACCAGTCATTCTCCAGGACCATGTAATGCAGTACAGATCTTTCCACATCAGGCAGTCCAAACGGGCATGCTTTGTCTTTTCTTTCTGCTAGTTAAGATATGTATCGTTCCTTCCAGGGGCTTTACTTTAACTACAAAACCACCAAACTATAAAAAAGTTAGCCCCTGTTCAACAAAACTGATTAGCTAAACTCTCCGACACCTGTGTTGTTTAATTACTTTCTTTAAAGTACTTACTTTTTAAACAGCGTTATTCAACTTTTTAGGATTTTAAAAGGTCACTGGTGTTCTTAATGTTTTTAAATATTATTTTTGTCACTATTCTTTTCATTATAATAAAATAAACCGTTTTCAACAACATAAGATATGTACTCCTTTAAAATGTGTATTGTTATTTCAACAAAGGCTGGTTTATTCCTGCAGCCCCATTTCTTCCACTGCAGGATTATATGTATTGACATTAAGGTGCATTGTCTTGCATCAGGTACTGCATTTACCAGACCGGGGACCAAACTGAGCACCGAACTTCCAAAAACTACAAAAAACACTCAAAAACGATATGAAAAGCACAAGATAAAGATAACATACCTAGGCTGATGCACACCATGTTCAAAGACAGACTCATATTCACAGTTTGGGGTCTATTCAATTGATCTATTATACTGCTAGATTAAAATACTACTTTAGGCAAATGAAATAGGGTTCACTTGTGTGTGTCTATAGTACATCTACAGTATGTAAAATACAGTTAGGGCTGTATTTCAATGATTTAGGAATTTACAGTGGTTGAGCGGACTTATTGAGGAGTGGCTGGGATGCTTTTCTAGTTTTATTTTTAGAATAGAAAACTAAAATATATTTTCAGGAAAAAATAGATGTAACACTCAAAAACACAGGCTAGGTAAAGAGATAGAGCAGAATCCCTAATCCTAACTATGATAACTGCATACCAATACAGAACATTTCAAACAAATTCATATCAGGTAAAGGGCAACAAAAACCTGTTAAATGTAAAGATTTGTATTTAATACACTTGCAAAGATGATACCCCCGTCAAAGAACAAACCGATATTTTAGTTATAGGAGATTTGCTTGTTAACATTTGATAAACATTATTATTCTAGTTTAAATTAATTAAGCCTCCATTTTGCAGCTTACAATTCCGTGCTGGTTGCTCTATATAAAGAATCTCTAAGCACAGTGATTGATGTCCATTTGCCTGAGTGCAAACATATATATCCTGATATCATCGTGTCTGGCCAGTTTTATCTGTGTCATCCATCATTGCATGCTCTGGAGTTTATACAACAGATATAGGATTTACAGGCATATTTCAGATGGATTTCAGGATATAAATCTCCTTGGAGATGCAAAGTAATTTGGCATCCAGCACTTGGAGATGGGGCCATAGCTTGTAAACATGAGATCTTTGTAACTTTATAATTCATAACTGCAATTTGTTAGATGAACATAAAACCATATCCAAGACAAGCACATAAAGCGTTATGTATTTATTTATTGATTTATTTACAATACAATAAAACACCAGAGCCTCAAAGATAAAACACCTCACTACAAGGATATCTTGCCCCCCGCAGTGGGGAGTGGTGACATTGAAGACTTATTTAAAGGGGAATGAGCTGCCATGGCGACCGTATTATAACATCCTCCCACATGCAGTATTAGCAACTTTGTTCAATGAAAACTACACTATCTTGTATAAAGTCTTTTATTTTTTGTCTGTTTTTGTTTTTATGTTTCCTTTATTACAGTATATCTTCTCGCTACTGAAGTAACAGCCTTGTTATACATTGTACCTGTGTCTGTAGCAAGTACATTAACATTTCTTTAATATCCATTTACATTTGTTTTTCCTTGTTCAAGCATATACAGTATGGATAAATGGTCTTGCCTGCTGTCACATTCTTCTGTGCTCATCAGTGAAGTCAGGATCATGTAGGCTCTGTACTACAGAGGATGATTGTTTAAGATTCTGGGTGTAGTTTTTGAACAGGTACTTCAGCAGCAGATAAAATTCAGCTAAAAAAAACATTGAATCAGGCATTTTGAGGTGATTTATCAAATAGAAGTGTGTGTGTGTGTGTGTGTGTGTGTGTGTGTGTGTGTGTGTGTGTGTGCGCGCGCGTGTGTGTGTGCGTGTTTGTGTGTGTTTTCTTTTCTAAGCAGGAGTATCAAGGTATTTGGCTATAATGAGAGGCATATGAGCAATGCAGCTTTTAGAGGTCATATATAAGTATATTTAAATAAATAAACATTTCATTTTTTTTTTCTATTAAACAGTATATGTCAATATAATTATAAGATGAAATACACCAACCAAACGTTTTTCTAAGTTCATTTTTAATGCTACCAAAGCCAAATATCAGAAAAGTCATTTAGTGTACGGTAGCATAAGGGGAGCATGATTATTTTAACAAAATGATACAAACAGGCATATCAGTGACATGGCCATGAATGTTAGAGCTGTCATTAACATAAAAAAAATACATTATCATGACCAATATCCACTGTTGTAAAAATGTAAGCTGGACATAGAGACGGGTCGACAGATACCTACATGTATCTGACTACGATAAACTAAATAATCTGTGCTAAAAAAAGGTCCTTATCAAGTTTCATCACAATTGGACCTGAAAGATCTATGTAAAACTGCAAGCGTGAGATACAGTGCAGACAGTCGGAAAGACAGATGGACAACTCCTATATTCTAGTACTATCAATAACATGTGCTATAGAATGGCCTTATAAAGATTCATCACAATCGGATAAGCGGTTCTCCAGAAATATGTAGGTGTGACATACAGACATATGGTCAGACAGACAGAAAGGCCATATTATGATATACTCAATAACCAAAGAATATAGCACCAGAACAGGTTTTATTAGACCTGGACATCTGGCTCTCTAGATAAATGAAAGAGATACATTGTGTGACATACAGATAAACAGTCAGACAGACAGCTCCCAGATTATGAAAAATCCAATCGCTTTTGTTAAAGAAGGTCCACAGCAAGTTTATTCCCAATTGGAGAATCAGTTCTCTCTCTATATATATTGAAGACTCTACAGTGTGACGTAGGTACAGGACGGCCAGGGGTATGCATTCCCAGCAGGGATAACAATGCACAGAATGGATTTTCTAATGAGGCACATTAGCCCTTTTCATTTAGGTGCCACAGTATTTAGGGCTGCTTTTTCAAACAGAGTAATATCTGTAGTATGTTTACAAACGGCTGTTCAGACAATCAAACGCTTTGAGGGTCAGTCATTTTCACACATCAGTTCTTTGAGCAGGAGTTTACACAGACCATTCATGTGGAAAAGTGGTACCTTAGCACCAGTGAAATGCTCACCCTTTGGGCAGTTAAAATAACAAAACACTCACAGGGATAAGAGAGACACTTTGTTTCTTCAGCACCGGTGACTCCCCAGCTGCCCTGGTGGAAGCCAGCCATCAAGTAGACCACCATTTGGCTGCCCTCACTGCACAGGGTTATGCTGTTGAACAACAGGGCAACATTGCTGTCTCTTAGGGCCAGATCTGTTAAACTTTTGTTTAAAGTTTGAATACTCTGCTCGTGTTATACAAACAGCTTTTGACCATATTTATAAAAGTTAGTGGCCTGTATTTTAATGATACTCAGTATTGCTCAGTGTTTAGTATGTGACACAGAAAAGACACTAAAGATTTTAATGCAACATAAAGCAATTCATCAGTCATTTATTTATGTATTTATTTTAGTTTTTGCATGCTCTCCATATTTTTTGTCATCAGACATTGACTACTATATGCAAAAATACATAATGTACATACATACATACATGCATACATCCTTGTATACAGTGCTTTTAGACTGTTTTCCTCATAATATGTGTTTCTTATATACATTTTGTGGGAAAATAATAGGTAAAGTTAATAAAACCAGTTACTTAACTGGGTGCTCTTTATTCAACAGTACATCTAATTCTGAATCATGTGCCATTTTGTTCCAGCAAATGAGTCATTTCAAAACTTATTTTTTTCCACTTTTAAAAACACTCCTATAATCAAGATGGGGACTCCTAATGGATAACAAACAACATTAGCTTTAAAATGAACACTGTGCCAAATGTCAAACGTGTCTGCTTTAACACTGAGCCTGTTGTAAAAGAGGCAATTCACATATAGGTGATTTAAGTGGAATGTATGTGGAAAACATCTGGCTTTGACAAGAAATAACACCTAATACGAGTGAAAACAGGCAATACATTACAGAGCCAGCACTTGCGTAACATAGTTTGAGCTGTGCTTCTCAAAAGTACAGCTTGATGCTTATGTACAAAGAGTGACCAAAATCTTGATTAAAACTACCATAAGAATGTATTGAACCAGATCATTCGTATGCTATTGTACTTGTGCACTATGTTGTGGGAGGTGTGGTGAGATGGTAGGGCTGATGGAGGAACCTTATTGGAAGATATAAGAGGAATAACATCAAAAATGTTTAAAATAATTAACTGGATTTCCCATAAACAATTACATGAATTATGACAGACTGTGAAACTGTGATGCATCAAGGCTGGTTAGTTCAGATGTAATAATTTGCATTTTCACAGGTCAAGGAACAAAAAGGGATCAATGGATCAATACATATCCTGAACTGCACACAAATTATAGTATTACGCCTAGCTTGGTGATTGAGATCAATCTGGTAACTGAAAAATATGTTCTGTACAATGGTTTGCAACTGTGCATGTTTAGTGAAAACTTCTAAAGGATTACACATCCTTTAGGATAATCCACCCATCGGTTTCAGCAATTTATGATGCTCTAAATCTGTGCATTTTTATTTTTGCCTGAGGGACAGATCATTGACAATTTTAAACACGCGATTACGAATGTAGTTTTTCCCTGTGTGCAACTTAGAAAAGGTTTACTTGCTGTTGCAACCCTCCCAGGGGTACAATCTGAAAAGCCTCATTTTTCAAAAGAAAAGTTGTTTTTACAAGCAAAATATCATCTGGAATAAAAACCGGAGCTTAAACACATGTAAAAAGAACCGTAATTAGGATAAAATTATGTATCTTAACTACTGTATTGGGCAAGGCTGTTTTCCTATTATTTTTTTTGATTTATCGAACAAATAATGTGTGAGTGTTGAGTGACACGTTGCTCTTGTCTGCCATGATCTCAGTCCCATAGGTAAAATTTTACAGTACGCGTCATCCGATTTGCATTCAAATTTACTGCATGTGAGGGGCAAGTTGAAACGGGGTGTGGAATTTAATGCCATTTTTTGCAATACCGTAGTGTTTGTACCCTCTCAATTGATATATCTCAAAGTACAGAATATCTATTTATGAAATTTCTATGGAAACCTTTTAAGACTTAAACAAGAGATGAGGTATGGAAGAAAGAGGCACTTCAAATTGACATACATTCGTTAAGAGTAAAGAAGCATAATTACCTTTAACTGCAGCGATGATGATTACCCTGAGTCATTCTAAACAACTCGGTAAGAAACTTAGACTATTTGAATTTGTCATTTAAAAAATGCTTTTAAACAACTGCACTTTAGAGCATATGAACTAGGTAATTAGGCAGCTGTTGCCATAATGGACAGTGTTATAGAGTCATTACATAATGCATCAAACACTCCATATAGTGGGACTATAATTTTGAACACCACAAAATATGTACTCTGTGTTCTTTTTCCTTTATGCTGAATAACATTCTTTGAACTGAGTGTAGAACTACGCTGAATTCTGGAGCACCAAACAATGAGTATGATAAATGGATTCCAGCAGCTTTTAAGCAGGGGGGCAGGGGGTGCAGTTTATACAGTGTACAGTACAGTTTATAGAATACAGAATTCTCTACTGTTTTGGTTCATTCTTACAGGCTTGTTTTTTTAATTAAAGTTTTTTTTTATTTAGAATCTCTAATTATTTTACACCCTATTTTCTCCCAATTTGGAATGCCCAATTATTATTTTTATCCCGGCTCACCGCTGCAACTTCCACACCAACTTGAGAAACAGCGGCAGGCACACGCATCCTCCGAAACGTGTCTTGCCAAGCCGTCCTTTTTCACAGTGCAGGTTTACAGCGAAGCCACCAGACCCATAGTGCCGGAGGACAACACAGATCTGAGTGGCTTCTACAGCAGACCCGCTGGCACTGTTGGCTGGTGCGTGGTGAACCGAGGATAACCCTGCCGACCTGAGCCCTCCCCACCCAGGCGGCGCTTGGCCAATTGTGCGCCGCCCCCTGGGAACTCCCGGCCATGATCGTCGATGGCATAACCTGGACTCAAACCAGCAATCTTCAGGCTATAGGGCACATCCTGCAAGCCTTTACTGGATGAGCCACTCGGGAGCCCCCTTTTTTTTCTTTAGTATGACACATCCCCTCTAACTATGGAGGTCATGTTACGAGGTGCCATTAACATTATGTGACACCAAGTAGGTGCTATAGGGCCAGAACAAATGGAAACATCAAAACAAAAATTAAATGTGGCTTATAGTGTGATTAGAAAAAAATGATTGCTGCTAACAAAAGGTCACATACTAACACAAACTAGTTCTGACAGCTTTACCCCTTTGACCATCAGATTTCACTGTTATCTTGTTAGAAAGTATCTGTAGGGGGGAAAAATAACACTTTGACTCCTAGCACTGCTTTCCACTGTTGGCTCATCCTCTGAGGGCAGGAACAGTTTAAAATCAGGATTTCATAACCTCATAATTAATGTCATTCCATAGCTGGGTTTGTTATTCATGCTTTAAAAAAAAAAAAAAATCCTTTACTGTAATTCAACTTTCTGTACTCTGTGCACAATGGCAGAGAGGCTGTCTTCTATTTAGTTTTCTCAAAGCAGTTAAAACCAACAGGCAAAGTCACTTTAGTAGCGACCCTTGTCTGAACTTGATCATCGTTCAGGACATCTACTTGTATATCACAATATAATAATGTTCTCACCTGCTTGGCTGCTGAGGTGAAAACTAAATAGCTGGCGTTGAAGTAACAATTGGAGCTGCACTTTTATTAGCCAGAAATGTTTCCATCACATGATTGCTGTTAATCCAGCCAACAAATTTGGTCCCAGCAGCCAGAACGGGAAATACTGAGAAACTGTTTTGTTTGCTGTTGTCGTAAGCATAAAGTAGAAAACAAAACTTGAAAGAAGACACACATGCACAAATACACACATTCCTTGGGTTACTATGGGATCTGTAAAAAAGAAGCCTGTTGAGTTCAAGACAAGACTTTTAATAGGTGCTGGACACAATGTGGTGTTTTGGAGCACTGATGTTTACTTTAAACACAACAAAAAATAAACATGTACATTGTGTATTAAGGAGGAACTATGTACTGATTAAGACCCATACAACAACAACTACTACTACCACCTCCCCTTTCGTTTTGCAAATTTAATTTACAGTCCTTTTAACTGGGTTTTCCTTTCATTAGTTAAGGCCTAGTCCTTGTTGGCACCCCTATTTGTTTAGGGGTGCTAAGCTGAATTTTTTCTCCGGCCGCCTTTGGGCAGCTGGTGTAGTCCGCCCACTGGGTCTTAAATAGGACTACTACTGAGAGGCTACACTTTTCAGAGCTCCTCAGTTTTCCAATTAAAAACTACTACTATTATTATTATTATTATTATTATTATTATTATTATTATTATTATTATTATTATTATTATTATTACATGTATTGTCAAATTGCATTCACCTCTGGAATAACTGTTCTCAATAAATAAATCAGAGTAGCACATTTTTAAACTGTTTGTTTTTTGCAGGACAAAGTATAATATTGAGACCTACTGTATCACTCGCATGAAACACCAGCTGACTTTATGTTAACAATACATTTAAATGTAAAATACAATTTCAAGTCAAAGGCTGTGGCTTCTTCTGTACCATAGAATTGAGTCAAATTTAAAATAAAGTCTGTAAAGGTATTATCTAGTCTCACAGCCCCTGATTAGCACTAATATTGGACTACTGAAAGCTTTCCATGGTCGTCCAAAATAGACGCTAATTGAGGTCTGTGAAACCATACACTATAATATCATATAATATTAACAGCAAAAACAATGTTGTAGTGTTAAATGTACTTTCAAATCTTGGTTATTTATGATACCCTTTAAAGGTATGTTTTTATTGTTTTAACTATCTGTAATATTTGAATGATGATGATTTTTCATTCATTTTAAATTGTTTTTACACTTCACAATCACAAGTCCCCCTAACCTCCCATAGATTGCTAGTAAGTAAATAGGTGTTCAACAAACTACCAGCAGCTTAATATAGCTTAAATTTAACAGAAACAAATTACGACAAGATGATGTAATTACACTTCAAATCTGTTTATAAAACAACAAACAAACAGCTTGATTTAATCAAAAGAAAAAAGTAAATCTCAAAATAACACAGTAAGTTCTACAGCACAATACAATGTACCAAGGTATAGGTGAACATTGTGTGGGTGAGGGTTTAGAGCAGGGGTCTCCAACCATGGTCCAGGAGAGCCCCTTTCTGGCAGGTTTTATAGGTGTCTTTACATCATCAGTGGCTTTAGATCTGGAACACCTGTTAATCTTGACTAATTAAGCCAAATAATTGGTTCAATGAAGTAACTGAGAGATTGGTTGAAACAAAAACCAGCAGCCACAGTAGCTCTCCAGGACCTGGGTTGGAGACCCCTGGTTTAGAAGCTTTTTTTCTAAATGCATACAATATCATTATATTACGGCTAGATCCTACAGGAGTACATATTTGTTTTCTATACATTCCTTATGGTTCTTACCACAGACCATGGATAATAAGCCAACATGATCCTGAACAGCTGTCCCTTAGAGTATTAGTGTTGTGCAACCTTCATGTTATGGTCACTTCCGATTTCAATGACATCTGCCAACATTATTACAAACTGTGAACACGAGGAGAATTCAATGAATTCAGAGATAAAAACAAAAACGTTGCAATGTCCAAGCCACATTTTCACTAAATTACTTTTTTAGGTTTTTTTAATGCATTATCACACCAGCAATACATTGCTGGAGCCTTCCAAATGAGTCTGAATAGCAAGACAGGTGCACTTTTACATCTCATCAGGTAACAATCGCCACAAATATGCACTGTACCATACAGTAGATGAATAGTGTTCCCGGTTATAAAAACAGAATTAAATTTGCACCCTGACTCAAGCTAAAGCTGAAAATGCTTTAAAATAGCTCTACATGTGCCAAACAATAGGGCTATGATAACAAAATCTTTATTTAGAGCTTCTGCACCTCCATTTTTAAGAGATTAGAAGGAATAATCCCGACACAATATCCTGGTCTTAACGGAGATGTGTAAAGGTACCCAAGACAAACAGTTGAGGTGAGTATACAGTTGCCAAAGGAATACGCCCTCTTTGAATGGAGAGCCTTATTTGAATGCCTTTCTAATTCAATGACTCTTCACCCTCTTTCAATTCAGCAGTGGTTCATAAAAAGGAGTGCCCTGAAAGGGAAAAAATAACATGCTTGTCCTCAAGAGGGAAAACGAGTTAATCAGCTGTTAGGCAGGTTGTGCCTAAGTAAACGTGGCAGATGTCCGTTAACAGGTTCATGTGAGAAGTGAATGTGGATGGAACAGAGGAAGCAATTAGGTTGATGATATTTTCACATTTGTAGAGGCACAGTCTTCTATTTGCCATCTCTCTCATAACATTTATTTTGGAAAACATCTCCTATATACCACGGATAATTAGGTTTGTAGTTCTAATGGAACATGAACATTATGAACCAAATCAATCTTGGCCTCGTTGTTGGGTAATGTCGCTGGTATATTCAGTTTACTTTGGGGGAATTACATTTTGCCCATGAAGGTAAATTTTTCACTCTTTATAAATGATATCTGAAATGTTAGAGAACTGGATGAATATTCTGACCAAAAACAACATAATTAGAAAGAAAAAAAAATCATTTTTGATTAAACTGTCATTAAGTTTAACACCAGATACTGTGCAAGAATATCAATACCACCCATGCAATCTGAATCTAGAAACTACAAATCTTTATAGACGGATAATAAAGCCACCCATAACAGTATTGCATACACCCAGGAAAAAGTGAATGACAAGATTGAATTTTGTGGTTTTACCCACACCAGAAATTAGGGAGTTGTGTTTGTACATCAAATTTAAATTATAAATACAGACTTCTGATTACAGTATTGGCATTAGAGTACTATATAATTAGTTAGTTTGTTTGATGTAGTGTTTCTATCCCCTTGGGGTTCAGATAAATGTTTTAATGCACTTCTAAATCAATTAGACACTCGTAACCTGAACATTTCTTGTCTAATTTATTCCCTTGAAGATGTCATATGCCCCTAAAATAAATTCTTGTCAGAAGACAGGAGGGTCTAAATAAAATGAACCCTTTGATGTGATTCTTGCCCTTGTGTGGTTATGAAACAGCTACATTTATTGAGCGAACAAAAAAAGTAGATGGTTTATATTTCAGTACTTATGTACTGAAGAAACTCTGACAAAACTCCAAATCTCTGTTTGCATCAAAGCATATTGTAAATTAAATTGTAACTGAGTGGACAAAACCTGGTCGGTTATTTCCAGCTGCATATAGAATATTTACATCACACTTGATGATGTACATTAGGACTGGTGAAAAGACAATGAAAGCAGCGAAGCAGAAACAAAAGTCTCTTTATAATTCCCTTTATAATTTGACATTGAACTTACAGTACGTGGTCTGCTTAAGATCTGAAAGTGGGAATTACCAGCAAATGATACACCATGACATCATTTCCAACCACTCTGATAGCTCCACTGCAGTAGATTACCTCATCCAGCACCACACTTTATGGGGGTTTGTAGATTAAAACCAGCCTGATTAAATAAAAATAAAAAACACACACACACACACACACACACAAAATGAAAACTGTAGAAACTATTAATAAACTTACTTTAATTAGCGCTGGTTTGTTGGAGTCTGTAAATTAATTGTGTACAGTAGGGATATTGTATTTAGTTTGTGTGATTTATCATGCAGATTACTCTCCAGACCCAAACTTGAGTACCATTATATTCTCTATGGAAAACGCCCCCAGGTAAAAGTTGAGAAATGTGTTTCCATCTAATTTTTGACCGACGATGTGTGAATAAAACTATCAAAATAAATGTGATTATTTAAAAGTACATATTGCTGCAATAGGACAACACAGAATTGGTATACAGCAAAGGTAAATTATTGCAATTTTTGCAAACATTGCAGGGTGTTCTGTAAGAATTTACCACATTATGTAAAATATTAAATTATAACCAGCAGAAACCAGTTGTGGCTAACAAAAGATGGGGTTGTCTCTGGAAAGAAAACAACATGTAAGGTCAATTACAAAACATCATCAAACACACAGCATTTACATGTTGCCCACTGCATGACTAAGGGCTTAATAAGTACAGTGGGTGTTTGCACCCAAGCGATTTGATCAAATGTAGTATTTTAATGATTGTTGAAAAGGCCTCATAACAGCCAATGAAGTTCTGCTGTTAACGATTCAGTCGTCACTTTGAGATAAAGTTATGTTTTGCTGAGCAAAAGCTTTCAGCCCTGTAGACTCCTGTAAAATTTTTCGGTTCACTCAAAGACAGCTCAGTGCCTCATGTTATAGTTCTAAGGTTTCTCAGTCCCCTGCTGAATGTCAGACCGGCACAGTCACCATTTCGTTTGCAGTGGTTTACAATGCGGACATATCAGACAGAGTCAGTAAAAAAAAAAAAAATTAAAAAAAAAAAAACTGTCAGATTCAATTTTGCTTTTAGGAAATGGCCCATTTAAATCAGATCAGGATTGTTTGTGTAAAATATAAATTACTTTGCATGCAAAATCACAATTTCATAAGACGTTATGCAATCCTGCTGTAAAAAAAAAAAAGTTGCACTAGCTCTGCAATGATACAATTCTATAAAAGATATACAGTATTTACATTTTACACCATTCCATAACTCCCTTCCCCAACCTGTACAACTTATCCAAGTCTCAGTCTGTTACAGATGTGCCATTCAACAGTACTCCAAGGGTATTGTACACTGGGTCTCCATAGCCAAAAAACTCATTAGTTATCTTTATCACAGTTCTTATTGGTTTAAGTTACTACTGTTTAAAATACGCTAAATTTGCCTTTGCACTCACAGCCCTAGCAATTAGAGGGTCCCTGACTCCAGTCTTCTATTATTTATTATTCAAAGAGCCCCACCCCCCGCATGTATCTAATAATAATAATCACGATAATGCATTATTTAATTAACTTGATCAATACAATGAAGAGTAAAGAAAAGATACAATTGTCAGTTAATAAAATAAAGTAAAAATAATTGTTTGTATCAAGAAAGAAAGTGCCCCCCAAACAAAGGGGAATGGTGTAATTGTTTAGTTCGACTAAACACATAACACGTTCATGCACCTATTTTGTGTTTAGCGGCAGCTTAAAACCTACTGGATTTTGGAAGAGCAAGAGGCTACAGATAACAATTATGTACATTCCCCTTTTTGCTAACAAATGGTTGCTTGGTAGTTTTATAACATTACACGGGTTTAATCCTCTCAAGAAAAGGTGCCATTGTCATTACTCTTGCTTTCAAAACAGGGACTTAAGTGGTTAAAGCAACATTGGGATTTGTCGCATGAAACTGTGTAAAACTTTTCAAATGTCAGCTGCAACATGATACGCCTCAATAAATGGCTCCAATAACTGGATTAAATTTTTAGGAAAAGACACCTGGTTTGAAATTGGTTTCTGTGTGGGAGAAACAAAGTGCTGGATGTCATGAAACCTTGATTAAAATTCTTCCCAGGGAATAATTTTCCAATTCTCTCAACAGGTGTGTTGAGGAAAGCTGGTTATAGCCTTGATAATTGCATTGGATTCCTTTCCTATCCTTCATCAGGGCCTGTAATGAAGGCTGACTGAGGTAGGCCCTGATCCTGGCAGCCAGAGTGGAATCGGACTGTGACTGAAAGTTGACACCGAGCTTGAAGTGGAAGGTTGTAGCCATGGCAATAGGTTATTTTTTTATTATTTTTTTTTCCGGTGATGCATTTAAAAAAAACAGGGTTAAAAGTTATGTGAAAGTAACAGCTGTTGTTTCCTGTGTAGAAAATACAAGATCATTCATGATGTGGTTAGCCTTCTTTTCAATGGCGATTATCAGTTTCATTGACCTGCTAAACAAATTAACTGCAGTGAAAGCTGCTGTTCAGTTATTGGCTTAGGAAAACATCCTGGTTGATTTGAACAGCAGGCACAGTTTTATATTTGATATTAAATAAGTAATGAGGTAATGTGTCATTCTCTGAAACAGGGAAACTTTGGACAATTTTATACAAAGAACACAAAGACTGCAATTTGACTGAGAGACCAACAAGATATAAATGTAGCATTACATCTTAGCAACAAAAATCTTTTGATTTATCAATGTACCCTCGTCAGCCATAAAAACATGTAGAGTTGGAACCTTTTTTAAAGTGTTTTAAAAGCTGCATCGGATTAACATGCCAGTATAAACATAGCTAATCTGGTTTCTTTTACTCATAGTTATACCATTTCATTGCTGTATCAGAAACAGATTGAGGCTAATAGTGCAGCTATGAGTGATTTGGCAGATTTCTTTTTTTTAACTGTGCATGCACTGTATGTGAATCCAAAATGTTTTGTTTTGTTTTGTTTTTTGTTTTGCCGTGCAGGATGAATTAATCTTTGCTGCCAAGATGCTGTGGCAGACATTGTTCTTTGTTTGGTGGTGACTTTTTGTTTGGAGTGACATTACATTTAAGGAAGAGGGAAAGCATTTGTGTGGAGCTTGTAGCCAGGATACGTATGTGTTTAAAACATGGTGTACAAACCACACTAAAGTAAAAGTTAACATGAAAACAGTGCGCTAACTTAAAATAACAAATGACAAAAAATGTACATAGCACTTGTACGTCCATGTTGGTTAATTTAGGCTACTTCAGCTGTGTTTACAAAAGACAGAGAGAGAGAGAGAGAGAGAGAGAGAGAGAGAGAGAGAGAGAGAGAGAGAGAGAGAGAGAGAGAGAGAGAGAGAGAGGCTTCATTAACAAGTTACACTTAAACCAGCACTTCAATATAATATTTCTATTTCAGAAACTACATATGGATCATTACACAGAACAGAGCGACCAATTCCAGTACCTCACCAAGCAAAACTCAGCAGAAACTTATTTTCCTCTAATGCAAAGTATATTTAAAATAATAATAAAAAAAACAGCCATGTTGCATATATCCTGAAATCAGAAACTGAGAAATTGTTTGTTCTGTTTTATCTGCTGTGTTGAAAAAGTCCATTTATCCACAATGTTTTAAAAAAAGCAGTTTTATCCTCTTCTTGGAAACGCGTGAATAAAAAAGCTGCAATTTGTTGGTGCTTTAAAATAGAGTATGCAAAATATTCTTCTATCCCTCTCTCTTCCCTTCTCTCTCTCTCTCTCTCTCTCTCTCTCTCTCTCTCACCCCCCCCCCCCCCCCCCCCCACACACACTTTTTGTTTCAAGTCTTTCAACAAAATGATTTGAAAGTGTTTTCCTTTCCAAGAATGTAACACCTTGGTTTGGACAGATGGATACTTCATATCAGAGAGAAGCTCTTAATTTCACAAAAAAAGTAAACAAGGAGTAACACAATGAGATTTAATGCATAACATGGCAAGCAGCCCTGCATTCTATGCCCTTAAAAGCACAGAAAAATGTGGACAGCCTGTGTTATATTTATCATAAAGTGTTAAGGTTTATAGAACATGTAAGGAATTTAAAGACATGGAGCACTTTGACTGCGCACAGCTTAATCAAATCACAATAAGAATCTGAATAAAGCAGTATAAAAGACTCCATCATATTAATAATATGTTCATCTTATGTAGCTGATGCTCCTGTATTCTCGTTTAATTGAAATTAACCAGTTGGCTAAAACAGAAAAAAATAAAATAAAATAAGATCCTGTAGCACATGCAGCCGGCCAACTGGAAGCAATTAAATTTTCCCATTGGGCTGTTGTCTGTTAATTTATATGAACAGATTACTTTTTAGAACAGGACATTACAGTTTATGGGTATCATTAGCAAATGGTGCTGGTATTTTTACTTCCCTCAATTACAGTCACAGATCATCTTGTCTGCTTTCTCTTTTCGACTCCCCTCCCTTTCTGGTTTCTGTCTCCTTCCCCCCCCCCCCCCCCTCTCTCTCTCTCTCTCTCTCTCTCTCTCTCTCTCTCTCTCTCTCCATCCCCTCTTTGTAATTCCTTTCCCACCCCTTGACCCTTTTCACAGCAAGCACCATGACTTTTACACTTGATTTATAGTGTGCTCATAAAGGGGTCAATCTGGGTTTTACGGTTTACTTAAAACCTCTTCCTAGAAAATAATTGCTGTTTAACAAGTGTTAGAAAAATATACAGAGATGTGTATAATTTGTTTTTATTTATTTATTACAGCATTAACGGTCAATGTACTGTAAATATTACATTCTGAGAGAAAAAAAAAAACTATAAGTAAGTCAACTAGACTATAGCCTGTCAGATTTGAGTGAAATCAATTCAGTATTACATAAAAAAATTAAAGAAATTATGATAGTAAAAAAACGTTTTAATTATTCCGACCAATAGCTTGCATTGGTCGGAATAAGGGTTACACTTCTGACTTTTATTGGTTAAATGTGTCTGAAAGTAGTGTTCTTTTATATAAGCGTATTTGTCTACATTGCTATGTTGAAGAATGCCCAGTAGGGATGGAAGTTAAACTTATGTGAAACAATGCTGTTCATTCTTACTATACTAAAGCCAAATATCTTACTTTAAAAAAACAAATTAGAAATTGATCTTAGCCAACTTCATGTGTGGTCAAAATGTCTGACTGCATGCCTATTATATTTTACCCGCTTTACAACAAGTATGAAATATTTTTAACCCTGAGACCACCAGCCTTTGTCCATGAAACATTAAAGTGAAGGCAAAAATAAATGTACTATTTAAGGAAGCTTGATGTTTAATAAAATAAAAAAAGTTCTATGTCAACAGATGGCATTGAAACATTGTGAAAAGTGAAGGTTTCAGACTGAACTTGTTGTTGGATTCTCATGATAATCATCTGTTTGGTTAATTCTACTAATAAATAAACCGCTTTGTGCAAAATGACCTAACACTGTTCTCAGGCAACACTCAGATATGATATATAGTGGCACCCTACAGACAATAGTCATAAAACATCACTGGGAAAAATAAATAAGTAGCGGCTTTTTTGCCTTTGCTCTCTGGTTCCATCACTCTGCTTCATATTCATTAATTACTCTGAAGGTCCATTTGTGTTTAGTTTACAAAGCCACTTAAGCTCACACACCAATTTAACATATTTATGACCCCGTTTCTCTTTCTTTTCCCAAAGACTGTACGGTAATTGTTCACTAAACCCGGGTATTCCAGTGATGAAAAGAGACAACATAAAGGAGGAAATGAATGTGCAAAGGATGAATACCTTCCAGAAAACAACTGGGTGCAATTTGGCCCCTGGCCCTGAGGGTCACTTTAATAGAGTCGAGCCTCAGCCCCTATTGAGTGAATAGGAGACTATTAACTCTTTAACAACTCCTAAGCTTAGGTTCATTATTTATTTCGTTAAAGGTTTTGTGGCTGCTGCTTCGATTTACTGCTCACTCTGCCTATATAGTTGATGACAATACTACATAGCTAGAAGTCATGTGCTGAATAAAAACACAATAATCACATACCAAATGAACAATGTTGTTTGAGGGGTGGGGGTGGGTGACGGGGGGGGCGGGGGGTTGAGTTTTTCCCTTCTCTTTCTTACTTAAACAATCAGTTCTCAGCTACAGGTGGTCCAATGTTAAAACATTTAGCCTAAGCCTACAGCCCAGGTGGTATTTATTTTGTGTGTGTGTGTGTGTGTGTGTTAAAAAATGAAAAATTAAATTTTATAAGGAAATGAAACACAGAGAAAGGAAATGAATGAACAAACAAAAATCATATATTTATATCTATATCTCTATCTATCTAGCTATATATATATATATATATATATATATATATATATATATATATATATATATGCTCAAAAGAGCCAACTTCCCAATGTCTCAGTATGTTTAATATACATTTGTCAAGGGAAAGTGTGTTTGAAAACAAACAATGGAGGTACTTACAGGCTTTTGATGCCATGGCAACTACACTCACTTATTTCTAGTCAAATCATTAATGTGTTTGTGATGTCATTGTCTACATAATTAATGATATAAAGATCTACTATTCCTTTCTACAGGCATCATGGTATTGAGTCTATTTATCCATTTATTTTAATTTTTAATATATATATATATATATATATATATATATATATATATATATATATATATATATACAGTATATATATATATATATATATATATATATATATATATATATATATATATATATATATATACACACACATGTGTTAGTCAAAAGTTTACATATCCCAATGGAAATGTATCATTCTAGAAATTTTAGGAAAAATTATAGGAAAAATATTTTTGCTTTTGTGGATGATTAAAAAAAGTTACAAGAAAAAGATGTCTGCAATTATTTATTTCAGCAATTTTGCAAAAATTAATTTAATAGCTAGTTGAGGCACTTTTAGCTTTTGGCATGATTCTTTAGAGATTTTTTACCATTCTTCAACGCAAAATTGTGCCAGTTTATTCAGACTTCGAGGACTTCTCTTGTGCACATACTTCTTCAACTCATACCAAAGATTCTCAATCGGATTTAGATCGAGACTTTGACTAGGCCATTCCAGAACCTTGATTTTATTATTCTTTAACCATTCTGGAGTAGATTTTTATGTGTGCTTTGGATCGTTGATGTGTTGGAACATCCAGTTGCGCATTTAAACCAAGTTTTATAGCGGAGGGTTTCAGATGATTGGCCAGTATCTTTTGGTATGCTATGGAATCCATTTTACCATGTATTGGAACTAACTTTCTTGTGCCATTAGAGGAAAAACAGCCCCAGGATATTACCACCTCCATGCTTGACAGTAGGTATGGTGTTCTTCTCTTTGTACACCTCACCAGACTTTCTCCAAACGTAACAACTATCAGCGTGACCAAATAGCTCGATTTTTGTTTCATCACTCCACAAAACCTTTGACCAGAAATCATATCCATCATTCAAATGCCGTTATGCAAACTTTAAGCGATTGTCCTTGTGATGTTTTCCTAAGAGTGGCTTTTTCCTTGGCCTGCGACTATTGAGACTTCACCATGCAATACTTGACCTATGGTTTAAATGGAAACCCCAGTCCCACTTGCAGCCAATTCACTTTGAGTATCATTGGCAGTCAATCTCAGATTGTTATTAGCCTTCCTCACAATTCTTCTACTTGTTTTTGGTGAAAGAGCCTTCTTTCTTCCAGACCAAAGGAGTGTTGTGACAGTACCATGAGTCTTGTACTTTTTGATAATAGAAGCAGTAGTTGAAATTGGGATACTGAAATGCTTGGAAATCTTCTTGTATCCTTCTCCAGCTTTATAACAATAAATAATTTTTTGCCTGAGGTCTTCAGATAGCGCTTTACTTTTTCCCATATTGACTTATTGGTAATGACAGCAATCATCATAAGAATATAAGAACATAAGAACGTTTACAAACGAGAGGAGGCCATTCGGCCCATCTTGCTCGTTTGGTTGTTAGTAGCTTATTGATCCCAGAATCTCATCAAGCAGCTTCTTGAAGGATCCCAGGGTGTCATCTTCAACAACATTACTGGGGAGTTGGTTCCAGACCCTCACAATTTTCTGTGTAAAAAAGTGCTTCCTATTTTCTGTTCTGAATGCCCCTTTATCTAATTTCCATTTGTGACACCTGGTCCTTGTTTCTTTTTTCAGGTTGAAAAAGTCCCTTGGTTCGACATCCTATGCCTAACCCTTTTATACTCTCTAAGAATGTTTACCTAAATCCAGCATTTTCTACACTTTTCTAGAATTAGGTTTTGCATTATCATATTGAAATTCCTTACACCTTGTAGACAATACTATCATAGCATTGAAGGGTATGAATACTTTTGAATTTGCATTTTTGGAGTTTTGCAAAGAAATTGCTGAAATAAATAATTGTATAATAATCTTTTTCTTGTAACTTTTTTTCTTCATCCACAACAGCAAAACTTTTGCTACAAAAGCTGTTTCCTAAATTTCGTTTCAAGAAATTTCTAGAAATTATAAATTTCCATTGGGGTATGTAAACTTATAATAAATAATTATAATTAAGGACATCCTGTACAATACAGAACCAAACTGTTTAGTTCTGGGTTCCAAGTTAGACCAAAAACAAATGAATTGTTGTCATACAAGAAGCGTTCATGTTTTTAATACAGAGAAAAAGTTCAATACAAGGTAGTGGTCCAAACTGATAAACACTACAAAAAGGAGGCAACCATTTTGGCAAATACCAAAGTAGTAGACTTGTGTCTACTTTCTTATATTTCCTTATAGGTTCACCTCAGGGTTGTAATACGACACTAAATGAGGCCCTGAAAAATGAGGCCCAAGACAGGCACAAAATCTGAAAGCAGGAGTATGATCGACCAAAATATATACATACCATTTTAACTACTTCGGTATCCTTCATTTAGTCTATATTTAGTTATAATATACAATACAAATACATCTGGATTTGAACATACAAGAGCACTGATACTTCATTTTATCAGGAAGCAAAAACAGTAATTATAGCACAAAACAAATGACACAGTAATCTGCCTTTATTAACATAAATAAAAAGGTTGTTTAAGAGTACTTTCTGGGTGTTTTGAAAGCAATTTAATTGGAGGTTATAAGTACCTTTGTCTAAAACTTTTCTAGTACTATTGTTCCATCTCAGTTTGTCAGAAGTGTCTTCATATAGTTACAGTAGTCTAAATCAATATTAAATACATTGATTTCCAAGATATTCACACTGTACTATTTGAATTGATCTTTCATAAATTAAACCAAAAAAAACTTAAAGAAAAATTAAAATAACCCTGAAAACAAGATCATAATATAAATGTGACCAAAGATGAATGAACCAAATATATTTTTTGTAAGTTAGGCATCAGAAATATTTTTGATAAGGAATATATGTGTATGAATATGCATACTGATTAGGTGACCTGCACAGCCAGTCCATTTCTTGAAACTCTAAAACACCTTTAGAAGATACAGTTAGTTAAAAAAGGTGCTTTTTCAGGGGGCTGTGATTTTTATAGGTGCATAAGATAGATAGATAGACTGATCCTTAAAGGGTGATTAATTTAAAGTGAGCACAGTCTGCTTCTTTAAGACAAGCCCATAAATCGTGGAGATCACCTCCTCTTTTCAAAAGGCTCTCCACAGTCTAAGTTTCCCTTCTGGGTCAGTAAGGGCATTGAAGTTTTAATGGCATGCCATGGCAGATTACACGACACAGCTGTCCCGGCACCGTGAAAATTAAGTTATGCCCCGTGTCAGCAAGTTTTGTGTTTCTTTCCCTCTCCCTCTCCCCCTCTCCCCCTCTCCTCTCTTCATTCTTTATTTTTCCCTTTCTTTCTTAGCTGGGTGAAGCTGCTGAGAAGTGCGCATCCAGGAAGTCAAAGTGAGTGTTCTGATCGACCATTCAGTGTTGGTAAATAGAGATGATGGCCAGTATAGAATAAAACTGGGGTCTTTGTCTCACGTCACAGAGAGAGGTCTTAGCCCCTCGTCCACATTCAGACACTTCAGCGCTCTTTCACGACACTAGACAACAATCCCCTTCAGCTTGTTTTTTTTTTTCATTCTTTCTGTTACTTAATGCCTGTTGGTCATGATTCCATGACTTCCACCTCACAGCAATCTACTTACTTAATAAGTTGAAGGTTTGTTTTCTTCATTCACTACAACGCCTCCCCCCTATTTAGGAGATTCGTTGGTTTTAGTGTACTATTCATAAAAGTAAAGTAGGTCGAACATATTTTACAGACCTTTTGTTTCTTGACACAGCTTCCCTTCCTTCCTTCTTTCCTTTCTTCCTTTCTTCTTTTTCTTCTTCATTCTGAGTTCATGCATTATAAGATATACTTAATAGATCGTTCTCCGTCGCCTCTGTGTTGGTTTAGTTTGTAATACAATTTATGTGAGGTATTTCCTGTGTATATATATATATATATATATATATATATATATATACATAGTAACTTCAAATAGTATAGCTTCTATATATAAGTGCATATGTATGCTAGTTATATCATCACTTTAAAATAATTGACAACGTAACATTTAATTCCTTTGGAATAGCATAGGAATCGCTGCCATTCATTTGTAATGCATTAGGATTTTTTAAAGTATTGCCTTAAAGTTTTGTAAGGGGGCTCCCAGCAGAAATACATGTTAGCGCAAACAGAATAAATAACCTTTTGATAAATCCAAAGGAATTTACTACTGCAATAGAAGAGTCAGCCATCTCTAATTGCACCATGTACAATTGCTCTAACCATTACAAATACCAGCAAACATCCATAGGATAGAGGGGGTTGTACCAGTGCAACTGAAATTGAACTAGGGAGCCTTGGCTATTGTGGGATGTTGGAACTTGGACTAATCAGCTTTCACTGAAAACTGAATGGCTTCTTTAATCAGCTAACTCTATATCCTTACTGAGTCTCACCCTTAGGGGTGCTTGAGACCCAACTCCCACCATAATAGCCTGAGCTCAAGACTGACTTTAATAAAAGATAATTCAACAAAGTCTTTCATGCAAAGCCTTCTGAATAATTATGAACAGGACTAAGACTAGGCACTATTTAAGGACATTTGATTTATTAACACTGCTCCCTAACACAGCAATTGTGACCTGCAACCTTCTTCCCTGTGATGCACCTGCAAATACATTTTCTAAAGATGTTTTTTTTAACAAACAATAATGTTAAAAACATTCAAATAAAAACATGTAAGGTTAATTTAAGACCTCCTACATGCACCTGCAAGTTCTGTAACATTAGCAGTTTTTTTTTTGTTTTTTTTTCACAAATGCTTTGTGAATATGGCCCTTACAGTATTTTCACTCTTCTGACATGAATGGGCGACCCTCACTTCAGAATTGTTATTCATTGCAGCCTCTGCCTTTCTCCTATTCTGCACACCCATACTGTGCTTTAAAACCACCACTAGGGCTGTTTTTTTATATACTAATGATAATTGTGAACTCTTTTCTAAGAGTTCTGTCACATTAATTATACAGCCATTCCATCTGGAAAGGAGATGCCTATAGACTGGACTTAACAAAAAATAAATCTCTCACTTTTGTTTGAACATTCTCTTTCTTCTCTGTTTTGTCACTTCACAGTTAGGATAATCTGTTCTTCCTTCTTCCCAGTATACCTCAAGCAAGAACAGCAACAATTTCAGCTTACTGGAATACAGGACCTTATATACACAAGTGCCAATATAATAACAGATACAAAGCTAGGGGAAACTAGCACAGTTATTTATTGTTACAGTGGCAGGTGTGACCCATCATGTCAGTTCGATTACTGGAGTAATTTAATGGAGTTTACTTGGGAAACTGGAAGTAGACTTTGCATTAACTCCAATCAAAGATTATTGGAACCTTAGTAAACATGTTGATTTGGTGTGTATTTGTGCAATGAAGTGAAGTAGTGTAAATGGGTCTTTTAATATAATTTTTGCCAATTTTGGTTTCTTCTGAGATGTTGTATAAAGGTCATTTGTTTTCATGGCTTGTTATGAGATTTTTTAACATTAAAGATATACCTCTCAGTAGCTAGACATATTAACCCATATCTTATGAATCAAGTAACTGCACTGCACAGAGATGTCAGGCCTGGGGAGTAGGCCTCGGGCATTCCTCTCGAGCTATGGAGATGGGGTAGTATTAGTTGGCACACAATGGGTTAATGAGTGTTTCCAGGTTCAATGGTTTTGTAGTTGGAGTTATTTTAGGTCTATTGAAATGCATTCTTGGCTCCAGGTCTCAGTGTGGAGGACTCCAGTGGGTTATAAAGCAGGGAGCTGAGAAGCTGTATCAAATAACAATAACTGACTGATGGGCATTGTCGCTATTTTTTAATTTCAACTTTATATTTACATTTAAATCAAACAGTTTCTAAATAATTCAAACAAAGTCTTCCCAGGCCATTAGAAACAGCATTTATATTTTAAAATAATTTCCAAATGCAACCCAGTCTAACAAGTGAATAGATGTCTGGAGGGATCCAGACCGCAAACAAGCAAAACAAACACATGTATCATTATAGCCCAATGTGGTGAAATGACCGTCTGTTAGCACTGCTGAGCCTAGATAAATAAAAAGGGGAGTATACAACACAAGGTCCTTAACAGGTTCAAATCAGATGTTAAGTTCTGTGAAACTGAATATGTATAATATAGCAAATAAAAAATGGTTTGTGTTATTTTCTGGCCCTGGGTGAATCAGACACTTAAAGAAAATATGCTGCATAGTTTAATGTTTTTAAGACACTGTAGTCAGTAGCCTGATTAACAGTATGGGTTCCTCCTTTTAATGATAATGCAAGTGCCAGTAAAATGGCACACACTGTAACTGTTTCTTTACTGTGGGGCGCTATTATAACGACGGTACTTGTTTTTTTGGTTTGTTTTTTATTTAGGTCTGAGCAATTAAAAAATTGGACATATAGAGCATCTGTTTTTTTATATTACATATATAGCAAAACAATATCTTACATTTCCAGGCCAAATCTTTTTTTAGCAAGTATAGTTTTAGAGCCGTTATTATTTCATTTCAACGTAATGTGCCTTCGTGTTTAAACTATACGGTTTCTAAATAGTTTAAACAGAAGGGTAAGGGGTTTCTTTGAGAAAACGTTAATCCTGCAGTTCTCTCTCAGGACCTAGAGTGCTGGCCCCAGCTGGTATAACTGGATTAAGAACCTTTTCTCATTTCAAAGGGTTGTGATCTCAACAAGGGTTAGATGTGATGAAATCAAAGTGGCAGCTTGGATCACAAAAACTGTTTGGATTTGGAAATCTGTAAGCTTAAATCGGGTGCGGCAACTGGGCAATAATTTTGATGGCTTCAAATGTCATCAATGCAGCCAGAGGCAAATATTGTACATAGGCTGTGCTATACAAAAGGGGTTTTAATAGGAAAAGTAATGCGAACAAGGTGATTGCTTTGGCCATGTGTTATTTTATATTAAGCAATTCATTACAAGTGTGTTATCATTGAAATGCCTCCTGTAATACACATACAAGTAAGTTAAGTTATAGGTACGATACTGTATAGGTAGTGAGATGCAACTAGTGTCCATTTACAACAAAAACAAGATATTTTATTAAATTATATAGGAGTAAAAATGAAGGGTCAGGTTCATGTACAGCTATGGCCAAATGTTTTGCATCACCCTATAGAATCAAGTAATTTTGCTTCATAGTCAAACGTAACCTGCTGAATAATATTACATGAACATAGGCAGCAGTGTGGAGTAGTGGTTAGGGCTCTGGACTCTTGAGCAGAGGGTTGTGGGTTCAATCCCAGTTGGGGGACACTGCTGTTGTACCCTTGAGCAAGGTGCTTTACCTAGATTGCTCCAGTAAAAACCCAACTGTATAAATGGGTAATTGTATTTAAAAATAATGTTTAAAAAATAATGTGATATCTTGTAACAATTGTAAGTCGCCCCGGATGAGGGCGTCTGCTAAGAAATAAATAATAATAATATTGCATTACGTTCCACTTTGTAGTTCTCTATATACTAAAAACTGACAAAAATTGAAAAATGTGACATTACAAAATCTAACATGAAATAGTGTACTACTATCATGGCTTCCGGTAGACTTTGGCTTTCTTTGATTACATGATATTAAATAAAATATCGAAATTATGTTCCTATAGCTTTTGTTTTTTTAAATGATGTCTCAATCCTAAAGTTCTCGGTGATGCAAAACATTTGGCCAGAGCTGTAGTTTGCTCCTTCAGATTGAATGTTTGGCTTTCTAAAGCTAAAATGTAAGGCTTATTTCAATATCCATATAAATAAGCATTCGATTGAAAGGTTTATCCAGTAGTCACAGTCATGCCAAGTGTCTGACCCCTTCTTCATCAGACACCAGATAATAACTCAAAGGACCCTGTCCAAACCAAAGTGAAAGGATCTCACATGAAATCATTACTCTCTGCAAATCCATAACGTTCAGCTGAAACTCCTTATCAATAGAGGGTCTTAGTGAGAGAGCAGGTCGTTGAATTATGATGTGCTTGTTTTAATGAAATTCTACTCCTGCTGAGATGTTCCCTGCAGATTTTCCATATTCAGCATGGGAAACGTTTGGTGCTTTCCTGTCAGAGCCAAGAGTTAATTGAAAACATTTCAGGGGAAAGTCGGGTTGGGGGCCAACACTTCCATTCCTTCATTATCCCTAACAATAATAAAGAAGCAATACGATTATTAATGGGCAAAAAAGGCCTGCGCTTTTTAAAGTGACAGTACCCTTTTGTGTGGCATAACAAAGAACTAAATGTATTACACACAGCTAACAAAACAGATTGCAGGTGCGCTCCATACTTTTATTAATAACTATGCTGAAGTAATATTTCCCCAAGGGAACTTAGAAAACAGTGTGAAAAAATATGCACAGTATAGCTCAAGCACGCTTACCAGTAACATAAACAAGCTTCGGCAGAACAGAACGCCACACACAGGCTACACTACAACGAAGTGAAGGCAGATTTGTGGTAGTGCAGTATATGTAGCATGTAGATTTGTGGTAGTGTAGTGTATATATATAACACATTCCCATGCATAGCTGTTTATCTTAGACTAACAGAGAAACATTTCCAGTAGTGTTTTATTCAATAAACAAGCCACTTGTCAAAATATTTGTCTGCTAGTTTACTCAGATGTAATCCCACACAATTGAAATTTAGGGCTAGAATTGATTTCAAAAAACGAACTTTGAAATGTAGCGCCATATTAGCAAATGTCTTTGTTTTAAAACAACCTCTACAAAATTCCAATTTTTTATTTTTACATATTGCTGTTCATTTTATTGTCAAAGACACACATGACACAAATCTTAGTATCTCTGGTCATCGGTGTTTCTTCAGTTGATGTGTAATTGTGATTAATACAAGCCAGGTGATAAAAATACAACATGTTGTTAAGCCTCTAACTGCATGTAATTTACAACCTTTTTTTATTAAGACTTTAGTTAAACTCAAGTAATGTGTAAACATTCTAGAAACGTAATTCCAAGAAAACAATCTCTATAAGAAGAATTCTGTATGGTGGCTGCTGTTTCCTTAATTGCACCATACCAATCTTTATGAAGAAATATATTTGGTGACAGTGGACCTTAGTTCTTTACCTACCATTTTAACAAAGCATTTACCACCTAATACCTGTTTCTTTTCTAACAAAACTTTAATGTTAAAAGCTTTCAGTGAATTAACCAGGGAACTCATTCAATACCCCCTATGTGCTCCTTAGTTGTTTCTTGCTAGTTCTGTAACATTATCAGATTGATTTGTGATTTTAGCTTAGCATCTTGGCAAATGTTTTGTGAATATGAACCCTCATCTATAAGAAAGAGCCACACAACAAAAAGCGTTACATTTTCTAGTCTAATGGGGAAATTGGTATCAGATGCTGATGATAACCAGCAAGAGTTACTAATCAGAACACACATGTACTGGTTTCTTACTGGATCCCAGCTGGTTTATGAAACGCCAGCACAGGTGTTTTGTTTTTCTTTACATATTTGAAATATAAAAAAAAATAATAATAACAATAATAATTTCCCTCTTTTATACAAATCGACTTGAAATATAACCAAATAATATAATGAGATACATAATAATATAATAAGATACATAATTTTACATTTACAAAAATACAGAGAGAAATAATGTAATTAATCCTTCCTGCAACTCACTTATGTCTTGCTGCACTGCAAACATGTTTAAGGATGAAACAGATTAGAATTAAATTGTAGTATTTACATCATTTAAACTAGATGATTTATTTTGGTAACTCTTGTGTTTTTTGCGTGTCTCAAGTACAGTAAATTAAAATAAACACTAAACTATGTTTATAATCTGGTCCATAAGATTTAGGTTTCATTCTTAATAATTTGGTCACTTGTGTGTAGTATACAGTTAAAGTTATTTTATTCGTCACTAAAATGTGCCTTCATTGTATTATTCCAAAAGTGTATGATTTCAAACGGGGGAAGACAAGCACAAGCACTGTAAGGTGACTGAAGGAGCTAACAAGGATCTTTCATCTTGGTATTCTTGTAACTCGTTGGAAGCGTCAGTGCTCTTATATTAACTTTGCTGTTGTTGTAGGATTGTCATGCCAAGTGTTTGTTTTTTTTAAATCTAATGTGCCAGTGATAATTGGGGGACTTCATACAAATCTTTAACAATTTTTACAATACCATTTTTTTTTTTACTTATACTACAGTCACCTTTAAAAGCAATGGCTTTTGAACTATTTAAACTCTGCTGAGATTTACCACAGCAAAAGAAACAATTAGCTCGCGCCTATTCAAAAGCTTTAATATTTGAAATACTGTGTTCCTGCAAATATATCAGATAAAAGCAGACTTCACAGACAGCATGCCCATATTGAGCAGCATTCTGACGCTGCCACACTTAGCTGATGCCTGAATGCTGTTATGGCGAGCAGATCTTTCCCACATCCCTCCCTGCAGTTCCTGTTGAAGAGGTGTCAGCATTGCTGAAAGAATGAAGTGCCTCCACATTGTTAGCCTGAACTATTATGTGCTTAACATTTCCATGACAAAAGTGCCACTCGACTTCTCCCCGATTAATTCAGATGGAGGGCTCTTGTCCCTCTTTTAATAAAACATTGTTGAAATCATTGATTTGGAGTCTGTGGCGACTAGTGGGAACATAGTCTGTTTTACTAGGGCTGCTGTGGCTGGGGCAAGCGCACACAATACATGTCTGCTTTTAAAAGTGTATATTATTTGAATACATTTAGCTAAGCACACAAACAACACATGGAAAAGGTCTTTTGTTCTCCTTTAACTTTACGGTATATTTTATATATTTATATTAAAGACTAATACAGTCTTAATCTTATACAATAATAACTGTGAAAAAAAATACATTTTTCTTCCAGTTGCATTTATCTATTTACTGTAACAAAAATATTGCACGTGAGTTACTTGCAATACACAAAAATCGAAGTCAGTTTTAATTTAGAACTTGCAAATAAACCCCTACAGCCTTTCATTTTGGCCTATAACGTTCAGTGCAAAAGAAGTTTCCCATTCTCATTCTCAAATAAATGAGATGATGTAATACTGTGTATTATTTGAATTGTCATCGTTATGTATCCTATCTTTCTGGCAATATGAATGTCTGTTTCATTTACATGTTTTATTGTATAAGCAGAGTAACCGTGTTATATCTTTTGTAAACTATAAACAAAGGCTATGCTGTGTCTTTCACTGTTCAGTGAAGCTTGAATCTCTTTCTCTATTTACTGTATGGCCACTGTCAGTTCAATGAACTGCCCAGTTGTTCCCAGGCTTTGTCCTGCAAACCTTTTAACTTTTGTCACTTAAGTGATTTCAAAGACAAATAAACTGCCATGAAGAATATGGCCCATGGCAAATTGGATCGATCAACTGAGATTATCACAAAATCGACTAACACCAAGAAGCTCTATTTCACTTAATGGGTTTGGATATTTATAAGAATGTTAACAGATCAATAAAACTACATTATTAAGCGATTTGAGCTTAAGGATGAAATGATTTACAATTGCAATTAAATAAACTTCCGTTTAGTTGCAAAGATCTGTATCAATTATTGATATTGGAAGTGGAATGACTGAAAACTGAATTGGTTATTATTGTCATGTACAGCACTAAAAGATGAAGATGATGATGATGATGATGATGATGATGATGATTTTAAGCAGCATGTGATTATAAGACACTGAATCAATCACAATCATTTTCTTGTAAATGATGTAATACGCATGGATTTTGAGGTAAGGATCATGGTCATACTGCTATATCTAAATAGATTTGTATGTAGGCCGCATATAGCTGATCAATGGACATTTACAATAACGTTGCATCAAGGCTCCTGGCTATTCTTTCCACTAGTGCTTTTCTGTGTTGATTTATTCCAGACAGATGCTTTTGACAAGAGCCTGTAAAATCGAGTCTTGAGTTTATTGTAGCAGTTAATTATTAGTCCAGCTGCCAGCTTTGACTCCTTTCTAGTGCTAATGCCTTTTACTCCTTGCTGGGAACAAACTTCAGTGTCCTACTGGGACAAAGGATTAACTTTTAATGAAAATATGTTAAAATGATTTACAACACGTAAACAACTATTAGTAGCCTATCGAATGCATTGCAACCTAAAGAAACGAAGGATAGCTAGCGACACAGAACAAAGTATTAAAAAGTGATATCTTTCTCCTTCACGTAAACACCCTGTTGCCTGTTTAGAAGTTACATTAAACTTTACAGAATGTATTGGTTACTTTTAACTGTATTATGGCTGGGGTCGGCAAGAAAATCGTATTTTGTTACATACAAAACCATTTTTAATTTGTTGATGTTGTATTTGTTTCAGTGCTGTAAACCATTTAACTTTACACAATTCATCAAAAAATCTAACACTAACATAAACGAAAGTAGCCTACCGTAATCTTGTTGACGAGGCACTGTAACAATTTGAAGTCATATAAATGGTGCAAATTAGGGTTTAAACAGCATACCGCCGTAGTTACATAAACAGATGTATAGAAGTCGGTAAGTGGAACCGATTCCGTTTCAAAACAGTTTTAAATGTTACAGAGGAACTTCACAATGAGCTTGTCTATTAAAACACCCTTTAATGGCACTGCGGTCCTTACAAGTCTCCAGACTTCAGTCAAAGTATATTTGTGGTGGCTGCACAGCTCTCCCTCTCTTCTGACCGCAACTTTTTTTGAACATTTTAAATAAACACAATGAATAAAAGATAAATAAACGTTTTGTAAGTGCCCAGCTTGGCGCGCTTCAGGCTTCAATCCCCCAAGGACTAAGCTCTCTCTTTTGTGCTAATGTTTAAAAGATTTTCGAACGCCGGAGTTTATTCCTACAGCAAACATTTCTATTTACAAGGTCAAGTGTAACAGCACTCGACACTGCTTAAGAGCGTAATTATTTATATAAAGCCTTTTGGGTGTGTGGACCAGTAGCCAGCAGCACGACTATAATTTGCTGTCCAACTAAACATTTCCCATCCATGCTGGCAGCTCTGGTTTGTGGTCGTGGCATTTTTAAAGCGAAAATTATACAAACTGTCAACAAAACGTGTAATCACATTTCTCATCATGTTCACCGTTTTCTTATCTATGTACCTTTCTTTTTTAATTACCCCACAAATAACCGCTGCCAATTGGTAATTATAACGTGCTTACTTGAAAATTGATACTTTTTGTTTAATTTTATCAGATTTCTTATCGCCTGTTCTTGTATAGATACTCGTTATAACTGCTGTTTAAAACAGTGACATACTTTAAAGACATAGGGACATTACTGTTTTGTGTTTTATGGTATACATCCCAATTCCATGCTTAAACACCAGTTCCTAATTCAATAATACTTTTTTTAAAGAACACAAGACGTGAATGCTTTTAAACAATATGTCTCTTTTTATGCCTTCTATAAAAATACAACGTTAAGGCAGCCATACAATGCATTTACACATTTCTAGACAGTGAATAATTCCTCTCAAAAAACACAGTTAAAAAGATAACCTCTGAAAAATCTATATAATACACTGTACAGTTGACTTTTAGAGCATACATACGTCAATGTAATAATAAATCACTTCCCTTTCAAATAAAATTGGATTCTGTACCTTTAGGTATGAACTGAATTACAAACTTAGTCTTGAAACTATGGAACTGGATCAGAACACTTTTATAAAATAAATTATTTCCAAATGCATCGATTATAACATTTTATGTACAACAAACGATTCGACTGGTAACTAACTCCAATCTTAAATAGACTTTAATGAAGATATACCAGAGGTGAAACCCTGATACCACTGAAGCAACATCTTTAAAAAATAGAGTTTATATAAAAGTTAAAAAAAAAACATAACTTGCATTGTTCATTCATTTTACCATAGTAGCCTTTAAAATCTATCTAGCTATCTATATATATATATATATATATATATATATATATATATATATATATATATATATATATATATATATATATTATTTTGAGCCATATCGACTGTCAACAATGACAGCACACAATATAACTTCAGATGACAAATGATCAACTGAACGATGTCAAAAATACCGGCTAGTATGTGACTAACTTAGAAAATTGCAAATTTCTGGCAGTAAGGCAGTAGTATTGCAAATACAAAGCTTATTTGGTAGCATCACTTCATGCCAACACAGGCAACCAAAAAAAAAAAAAAAAAAAAAACACATTTAAAAATAAATACCAAAATGTAAAACTCTTAACTATACTGACCAAAACACAGTGACGTTTAACCATTTCAACACAGAACACGAGCGCGCGTGATCCGTGATAGACCTTTGGGCTAAAATCAATGTGTTATGATTGGACAATTAGATATTGCCATGCAAACTTTAATTCACACACCCTTTGGGGTCGCATATATTCAACAGCAACCAGGCGAGCGTCTTTGAGTGACAGATCAAAGTCTTTAGAAGAAGTTAAACTGACAGAAGCAAAACTTGGTGAATAATTAATTTAAGGATTAAAGAAAAGGAAATAGAAGCAAAATGGATGCCATCAAAGTCAAAACATTTAGGGGTCTCAAAAGACATCCACTGTTTTCTTTGCTGGCGTAGTCCACTATTATTGGATCCTCATAGTCTTCATAGTCGTCCTCATCGTCTGAGCCACCGCTGCCGGTGTTGAAATCGGACCCGAAGCAAAGCCTTGCCATGTTATCCTTTATGGCCTCGCAGATGGGCCTCTCCATTCCATCACACACACAATCATTCAAAAGGGCTGCTTTAGGCACATACCGCATGTCGTCTATTACAGCCCTGCACTCATCAGTGCACCGAATCCCGTTGAAAAGTTTGCCACAGTGTATTAAATAATTACGCATGGCAGTGCTGCACCGGGGGTCCCTGTCGCACTGGCGCCTTGCTTCGGTGCAGCCCAAAACTCCACTAGTCCTTGGCAAACAGGGCTCGATTGCTCGCTTGGTGGCTCTGCAACGCTCATCCTGAGCGCAGTCGCAGTCCTCTAGAGCGGGTCCATTCTTAGTGTGGTTCAGCTGAATGAGGGCAGAGATGCAGTGACTTGGGCACCGGTGGCGATCTCTGTTTATTATCGAGGAGCAGGCTTCAACATACTGCCCGTAAGCATAGTTGCATTCCCCTTCACCCTGACACTTCATGATGGCTTGCCAGCATATCATCCGACGGCCATGGGCAGGCGAAGTCAATGAAATTGAACCGAAAACCACGATTAAGCCCACGAAAAGCCAGACCACCCGGCTGAAGCACTGGCTCAAACAGGCATAATTTGCCATCGTGGTGCTTGCAGCTGAGATAATGCTAAACCTTTGTTGATTTTTTTCATAAGGCTCTCATATATCCATTAAATCTGAAGCAAGAATCCAGAGTCTGCGGGGAAGAATCGATTCTTCTCAACTGTAGAAACCCTTTCCCGTGCAGCAGTTTTCCACGATCTGACAACTTTCGCACTGGATCGCTTAATTTCCCCGCTCGGAGGCTTAGTCCAGCAAGTAGTGTGCAGTCCTTGTGCTGCACTTTCACAGAGGTTTTCAGGAGGTTGAAACAAAAACCCAGCTGCCCCCTTCTTGTTGCTTCCCTTACAACATAAGATACTAAAAGCTTCTCATCTCCGTTTATGGATTATTAGGAGACCTTAAATACAAACCTACGGTCACAGCATGCTCTAATTATCCTTCATTATGCATGCATGGAAAAGCAAACAAACAGAAAAAAATTAGCAACGCTTCTCTTCTCGTTGGTATTCTGGCTTCTCCCTCTTTCTCGCTCATTTTTTTCTTTCTTCGCTCAGCCCCTCTACGATGTTCGGCGTGCTCCCATTGGCTCAGCCTGTTGTTGTTTTAAATGTGTAGGTTCTCGGGGGGGGGGGGGGGGGATGGAGGAGGAGCGAAAATGCAGGAATTAAAAGAGACGCAGAGAGATTGACAGGGACCCCGGGCTATCCCACCCTCTGTAAAGAGAGACACGGGAGTGATTTATAGCTTTCATAACTGTACATGTATTTGTCTCTTACCCTAAATAACATTATTACAAAATCCACAATTTGGTTGGATTATTTTTGCTATTACAGTATACATTTTGTAGATAGTCTATGAAATGTCGCACTGTTTTTTGTAAATATTTTGCAGTAAACAATGGCTGTTCATTTCCTAACAATAATTAAGACATAGCTTCCTGTGACTAAAATGCTGAAGAATTATTCATACTTTTTTTCCTGAGGTTAACTACAAATCCAAGTGTAAACTAAATGTATTGTAACATCTTTCCACTAGGGGCGCACGTTGTCAATTTTCTAGGGAGCAATGTGTCACTTCAACTCCTTAAAATAACAGTAATGTAATACTTGTGTTTTATTCTAAATTGTAAATAAAATACAATACATATATAAAGTAATAATTTAATTAATAATGTAACCAGATACAACAGGGGAGTTGTATAGTATTTTTCCAGGTATCCTAAGCCTACGGTGGCCCTCAAGTGCAAAACACAAATACAAACGAAAAAACACAAATACAAATAAAAAAACGCAAATGCAAATTTAAAAAAAAAGCACAACTAAAATAAAAAAACACAAATACAAATTGAAAAAACGCAAATACAAATCTAAAAACAAATGCAAATTGAAAAACACAAATACAGATTAAAAAATACAACTCAAAAAACACAAATACAAACCAAAAAACACAAATTCAAATAAAAAGCACAAATACAAATCGAAAAACACAAATGCAAAAAAATGAAAACAAAACGCAAGAACAAAAGCAAAAGCAGGAAACACAAATACAAGAAAAGAAAACACAAATACAAAAAGCCCACCCAACACAATGGAAGTGATTTCACAACGGAAATGCATCACGATGGAGGCCACTCCCCCAGATACTCCAGCACAGTCTCTACCTGTTTCTGGAGTCTTTAGTAACTTAGTTAGCCATGGTATATTTCTATCAGTGTTATAATTGATAATTTCACAGGCATCAAAGCCAAACTCTTTTCATTTACAAAAAAACAAGTCAAACAACATTTTTTGTCTAACTAAAATAGTAGTTTTTAACCGCTATTACTGCACACAAACTCAGTTATGGTAAACATGATTACCATTGCGATACCAATTATAACAGAAATACACCACGGCCAATCAACTTATAACACTAGTAGGACACTATTTTTTATTTGTGTTTGTTATCTTATCGCCATAGATGTATGCACCAAAGATTAATTATTATTATTATTATTATTATTATTATTATTATTATTATTATTATTATTATTTAACGCCTTCCACTTAGAAAGATAGTTTGATTTAAAAAAGAATAAAATGCACAGATGATTTCATGGTCTTCCACAATTCACGAACAGGTCAACAAAGACTTCCTTTGAGATAAGATCTAGCCCTAGGCAAAGTGCTTTTTTATTGATTAAAACATATCTACTTTGATACCAGAGAAATGCGATATGAGATCATGAACCACCTTATTGAATTTTGTCACATTAGTTCTTATGCTTGACTCTTTGGTCATGTATACTTTTGTATAGTTGTGGCTTCAGGCCCACAGATATGGTAAACCGATATGGTCCAAGTTTACACATGAATGCACTCCTCAGTTTTAAAGGGACTGCATATACAGTGGATGGAAGAGAATCAGGGTACAAAGGGCTTGTGTTCCAAACAGCTTTCTGGAATGTACCTTTAGGCCAGCCATTCAGCCTACGCAGAAAACAATACACTTAATGTCAGTCATGGATGGGCAAAGCTGCCATTATTGCTGGTTTCCTGACATCACAGTATTTTGGAATGATGGATGCTGGGAAACACTATCCTCCCGAAGGGAGTCAGGTGGTTCTCCTGGCACAAAGACAACAAAAAGAATGAACCACCTATGGGAAGGTTCATGTTTTTTTTGTTTGTTTTTTTTGATTTGTGCCAAAAAAGGCACAACATAATACAGCTGTTGGACACTTTTCTTCAAGGTCCTTGAAATATTTATGATTTCAAAATCACGTTTTTTGTTAAGTACCGGTACTTCTTTTTGACAGAAGGAATGAAAACACCATTTATAGAAAAATAGATATGGCATTCATTCAAAAATGTAATAATCCTACAAAAAAGGGTTACCATACAGACATACATACAGCACTCATTTAGAACTCCAGACTAGTTTTTTTTTTTTTTTAATTATTAGAAACTTTGTACAAACCAAAAATGTAATAACTGTCCACAAATGTAATATCTCCCACAAATGTAATAATCTATCCCATAAATGTTATACCCATCTACCAACTTTCAGTTATTATTTATTAAAAAGAAAAAAAATTGTGATAATTAACTAGAAGAGTATATACTTGAATCATTGGGCAGTCGTTACTGGGGGTATGGGAATGGCTTTTTTTATCTTTATACCCAAAACTGACACTAATGAATATTATTAATTATAAGATAAACTGTTAAATACATAAATACATATGTGCTAAGTAATTTACTGGCATTATCATGGGTGCAACATTTGTGGGAGACGTTATATATATGAACAGGTGGTTATTACATTTGTGGGAGATATTACATTTGTGGGCAGTTATTACATTTGTGGTTTGTTCAACTTCTTTCCTTGAAAATATTTCTGCTAGTGCTGTAGTGCTGTACTGACATATTTTCACAATGCTTAGCACATGAGTTATGTCCTTAACACGGCTAAAACAAACGTACCCAATGTTTACAGTTCCATAAGTTACAAAAAAAAAGAAAAACAAACGGAAAAAAACTTTTACTCCTTTTTCAAACTGTCCTTTTTATTTCGAAGTTCAATCCGTTAAGAAATACTGCTATTAATGAAACAGTCATGTAACATTTAATAAACCAATCACTCTTGAGGTATATCCCTTGATTGATTTGTTTTTCTTGTATATGATCAGGTTCGCCAGTAAAGTATTAAAGGTCTCAGAAATAACAAGTCAAAAGCAACACTTAAGTGTTCATGCTCACTAAAGTGTACTCGCTCAATGGAGAAAAAAACAAACATTCACTTGGCACACAAGCAAGACTCGTGTTGTTTCTGAATATGGACATTCATTTTTAGTGTTTCAAAACTTTGCACTATTGAGTGTTTTAAAGTTAAGGATGACGTTTGCTTTAAAGGAAAGCTGCTCTACGTCTCTTTGTTTTCCTAACCACAACTCTTTGAGGTGGCCACTGTGTTGGAAAGACCACTTTCTTTTAGCCATAACAAAAACATGGTGGTTCATAGTGTGGTATATTTTGCTTTTTGCTATATACTGCAAACACTGCAGTACTAAATTCTACATGGAACTGACTTGTTCTGCATGAACACATAACAAAAAATGTAGGCATCTTTTTTTCCACATTTTTTAATTGCTTCACCACCAATACTGTACACATTTTAAAATCACGTTGTCCGCTGTGGTTATTTAGTCCATCCAGCACAATGCATATAACCAGAGATACTTACTCTGGCTGTTAAACATCTGTGTGAATCGTCTTTCAATAAACTGTCTAATTAAATCACAATGTATTCCCATTTGGGCTGTAAGGATAACATGGCAACATGCTCATGGTAGTGAATGTGTGGTGTTACGTTAACCAGGATCATTTGTTCATTCAATTACATGGAAGTGGGTATGGAATCAGATATATACCATTCTCTGAATGGCCTTGTGATGGGGTACTCCCTGCCCCTGTGCGTATTTTATGTTTTGTGTTATTTTGTATTTGTATGTGTTGTATTATTTAAATGTACAGTGTTGTGTTTATTTAAAAACACACTCTTTTATTGTTCTTATCGTCTGACAGCCTGGATGGGGTTAAAATGTCCCATCCAGATAGAATCATGAGAAAGCGTGGTCAACAGTGAGTGATTATTGACAAACTGGCTGTTGACCACACATCTGAGAAATCCCGTGCCGAATGTGGTCAGGGGATAAACTAGGTAATTGATAGCCAGTTAATCCTTCGGCCACAATATAAAAACAAGCAGCTTTGGCTGAACGAGAGACGTGAGTCAAGAGAGTCTATATTATTAGAAAGCAATTGCTACCCATGCTGGTTTATTATTATTATTATTATTATTATTATTTATTTCTTAGCAGACGCCCTTATCCAGGGCGACTTACTATCGTAAGCAAATACATTTCAAGTGTTACAATACAAGTAATACAATAAGAGCAAGAAATACAATAACTTTTGTTCAAGCAAAGTATAAGTGTGACAAACCACAATTCAATAATACAGCAGATAGTGATAGTTACATCAGGGTATGATTAAATAGTGATAGTTACATCAGGATATGATTAAATACAAAGTACTACAGGTTAAACACTTGGCAGATTACAGTATTCTGAAGTACAGGATTAAATGCAGTAAAATAGGGGGCAGATAAGAGCAAAATAAAGCACATTTACATGAAGGGTGATAGTGTCCCAGGATACAAACAGAGGAGTTCTACAGGTGCTCTTTGAAGAGGTGAGTCTTAAGGAGGCGCCGGAATGTGGTCAGGGACTGGGCAGTCCTGACATCTGTAGGAAGGTCATTCCACCACTGCGGAGCAAGATTCCACCACTGCGGAGCATCATACTTGTTTATGTTTTGTGTCTGTTTTGTATCTGTCTATTTTGTTTTGGCCACTGTGCCGTTTTGTTTTGGTAAAGTGTTTTGTTTCTGTTTAAACCTTTTATTTTGCAATAAATCTGCTCACCAGCACATTCATTCATACCCCAGTACTGTCTGTGTCTGTCTCCTCCCTGGTCTGACATCACCCACCAAGCCATCTCTGTTACAGGCCTAAATACCTTTCTACTGATTATTACATTATTTAAAAAATATGTAGCATCCAGGTTTTTTTTTTATATGATTAGGGTAAGAGTTGTTGTGCACAGCATTTTTGTACTGTATAGAAGATAATTTAAATAATAACAAGACAGAACAAGCCATTTAAGTACTTTAATTTGCTGAACAATGAATGGTGTACATAGATCAAATTTGTACTTAGCAGGTGTGTGTATAGATGTTGTCAAGTTAGTTATTTCTATAATTATGTGTTATATAAAATTGAAACATTATGCCAGAAATGGATGGATGCCAACTTTATATATTTTGTAAATACCTCCAAATCTAACACTCGTGTTGAAACTGTAATTGAAATAACCCAAACTATTTACATTGGCGCCTCTCATGGTTTTGTTTGTCTTGTATACAAATTGAAGGCACGGATCCAAACTAATATACAACGCTGCTGTGCATCATTACTTTAATGGTCTAATTAAATGACTGTTTGTGTTGAAATAGTTACAATTATAGTATTGATAGAACATTGGCATTCTACTGCAGACTTGCAGTGCAGAAATGATTTCATATACCAGAAAATCTCATATCAATGTGAGAGTGCAAGTAAAAGGCAGGCACAGTATTCAGAATTTGTTCAGTCAGGATATTTAGCTGACACTACTAGGACCTGAGTGCTGTGAATACAGTTTCTTCAACTCAGGACAGATCTACTGCAGATACAGGAAGTGAACGTGCAGGACATTTATATTTAGGAAGCAAGATAATGGAAAAATGTTAAGCTAATTGCAATGGAAATTACAAGGCTTTGGCTATGGCTTCCTTCTCATTTTTTATTAAAATGCTTTATTTGAATGTCATTAATAGATGATGAGACTGGGGATGCATTGGAAGGTCAATAAATTCCCATGGATGCAGATCACGTTTGGAATACGAGCTCTCCAAGATTCCATTCCAAACTAGCCTTTAAAAAAAAACATTTTTCTTGTCATTAATGAACCATAATCTTTGTGTTTTAACCCACCACTATCAGTATAGGTTTCTGCATTTTAACATTGGACTGCAGTGGTAAGTACCACACTACAGCGGTGTACCTGGGACCTTTCAATGAATTCTTGGTTTATTGCCACACCTCACCCGTGAAATGTACTAAAAATTACTGTGCCAAAATCGTAGCCTTACTTATGAATTGTTAATATAATTACCTGTTTCCTTTGCACTAAATTTAAGGGCACAAAAAAATAAATATTTCAGTTTCTTCAGCCCTGATATTAATCAATGAATCCCAAACAAAAATCCTGATCTTAAACTCCTGACATAGGTGTAATTTTGATCAACCAATATCATGCCGGGATAAGCCACAGGTCTATATAGAGCATTTTACAGAACTGGGAATTTACCCTGGATTGCATCATTAAACTCTCTGTGGCAATCCTGATATTACCCCTAAAAACAGGATGGCTGATGCGATTAAGTCTGATCCCCCAGTGCTGTAAAATGCTCTATTCAAATCCAGTGGTTACTTATCCCAGTGGGATATAGGTTGATCAAATAAACAAATGAGACAGTGTCGCAAAGTGGTTTATAGTGCACAGGTGTTAGAGGTGATGCAATGCGTAAACAAATGACAAACAACAAAGTTCACGGTCCAAACAATTCTTTATTTGTTTTTTTATACTCCGGGTCATTTGGCAACCATAAATAATAATCCCTGGCAATACACAGCAATGTGAACTGCACAGTGATATCACGGGGTTCAGTCCCGATATAGTAAACATGGTATAAACACACACAGAACACAAACACGATCACAAGTCCAGAGTAAGTGCTAACGTGCAAGTGGTGAAATACAATTTATTAGTGTACAGAAGTGCAGTGCTGTCCGGGTTAGTGCTGGCCTTTAGCGACAGCTCCCGGCTAGTGTTAGCCGCCTAACAATGACAAACAATCACAGTTAGAACAACCATAGCAAAGTAACAGATTGCTTTCTCGACCACATCCCCTGATATACTCTCAGTCACGGTAGCGAGTGCAATAATGTATCCTCCAATCCATGACTGACACATTGCCTACCTCATTAAGGTGATGACTTCTGGTATTGTGGCTCCGCCCCTTTCCTGGATGGCCGACTTCCAACTGACCCTGGAATGAACTGTCAAACCATCCAGTCCGGGGCACACTGTTCCTGTTATACCGTGCCCTCACAGGTCGGGAGGGAGATTGTTGACTCGGATTCTTTAGCTCTCTGTCACAGACAGATATTTCAGTGAAAAGTTGTTTTTATTATAAAGACTTATTTGTCTAAATATCTACTGTTTTGTTTTAGTACAACTAAGTTGTTTTTCTATCCGCTGATATTCACAAACAGCAAATATTATAGATAACCCCACCCACAACAGAAAAACATATACATGCTTTTTTTCATAATACTCATTTACAGCATCATATAAACTTACAGAGATAATACATTTATCAAAATTGCCCAGCTTAGTCAACACATCCTGTCCCAGCAAGACTGAAAGTAAAGAATGGGCATAATGGCCTTGAGGTTTGGAGGATCAATAAAGATCTGCTAGTTTTCAGGTATCCCAGGCTGAAAGTATGTAGCATACTTCAGAGGCAGATGGTCACATTTGATTTCTGCATGGGAGGTCCAGCTACCATGGTATAGTCTATCCGCTAACATCTCGGTGTGTGGGTGTACTGCTCATTTGGAAGACACAGCCTTTCAAAATCAGTTAAATATAATGTTTAGTTCCCATCTGGACTTGAACAATTCCACTTCAATGACCAGGCTAATTTTATTTGAAGTGAGCTCTTTATGTCAATATCACATGGGAATTCATATAAGCAGATTTTTATGAGGGTCAAACATTTAAAATGCAAACTTAATACCATTGATAGCAAGCACAAATGCAAACCACAGCTTGTTTAAATCTGCATGGCACAATAAGAGAACACAGATATTTTCATTTAAATCATATTTCAATGGTGAATTTTCTATCAAAAATGGACCTTACAATCCCATAACCAGAGCACTGACTGTTTACATTCCATAATCTCCTAGCAACCACAGCACAGCATATTTTTACACAGGGCTGAGACAACAGAGAGAGTTTACATCTATACATGATAGAGCACAGCTTGAACATTTAAATTAAATAACCATCAGGGAAACGTGATTTGTTTATTGTCATTTTAATCATATGCTTACTCTTGCCACCTCCTTTTGTAAAATGCTCTGAGTATCGGTATGCTTTGCCTTAACCGGTGCAGAACACATATATGATTTGGATCAGTGTAGTGGAAGCATAGCAAAACTTTCCTTAACTTCTTATCTCCCATACCTATTTAAGGCTTATTTTCTCAATGTCAAATATATTGGTAACCTTAAAAAAATTAATAAACGCACTGTTGGCCGATATCCAATACTGTAGTGATACTGTATGTTTACTGGTTGTCAGTGCTTAATTTGTAAATTGGGAGGTCCCGGAACACATAGTGAGCGTGAGAGGGGGGGTGTTCCGGGGGGCTCTGAGGTACCGGAACGCATGAGAAAAAAAGTGACAAACACAGTGTAGCCAGACAATGTAACTATAACCTGTGTTAAGGTGTCATCTTTAGCATTGGCTACAATGCTTGCTGCCGCTAAATGGGCCTTGGTTCGGGCATGTTCAAAAACCTTTTTTTCTGAGGGCTCTTTGTTGTTTTTTTTACGTCGGAGGCAGAGGATGTTACTGTGCATTCCACCCACTCTTTTGCTAGTTTCATCCCTCCAGTCTTTTCGGGACCAAAGCTCCCTATCTTTTTGCATGTTGTACAGCCCAGCTTTGAATTTTGCATGACAAGCCAGGGGTTATACGTTTGTTTTTTCTTGAACTGTGCCTCCGTCCAAACTGCACCTGCTCCGGGCACTTCGTCGGTGGATGCACTGTCCTCACTAGTGATGTGTAGTTCGCGAACAAATCGTTCTTTTTGAACGACTCACTAGGTGAACGATGGGAAACGGATCAGAGTCCCTATTGAATCGGTTATTTTGATTCACCCCATGAACAAGCTGCGTGGCGCACAGGAGTCGAGTTACCAGACAAAAGTCATGAAATGATTCCTTACCTCTCGAGCCTAGCTGATTTGTTCGTTGTAACAAGGAAACCGGGTTGCCTCTCAACTCATTGAGTGTTATGAAACTGAAGACCGTATGTGCCATGTTGGATCCAAAGTCCCACTTACTTAGTGCAAGATAAGAACTCTGTGTGAGCCCAAATGGCGTCAGTTACATCCTCCAGACCATAGATATGTATCTATGATCCAGACGGTGTGTACTTTCTAGAGTGCTGCTTCACGCTGTCAGAAACTCAGATTACAAGTTTGTGCACCGTAATTTTATTTTTTATTTTTCTTACAGTTCTTCTTAGTTTACTATGTACGTAACCTTGTGTAAGTCTGCCAGACAAATAAATAATAAAATGAATCACTACTAGTTGTAGCCTATGTGTGTTTGTTATTTTTTATACACATACAAAATTAATCATATCTATAGTTAACTATTTTGCACAAATTATGATTTCTAAATTATCTTGAATAAATTCAGCCAAATTACTAAATAATAATAATAATAATAATAATAATAATAATAATAATAATAATAATAATAATAATAATAATAATTGAGATATACACCTCATTTCCAAATCTACTGGTATTGTAACGTTATTGTACCCAAGGCTTAATTATATAACTTGTGATTATATATTTGACCTTGAGGAATGAATGTATTTTATACATGACAATTTACAACAACGGTTAAATATTTTATAATTTAATAATGACGGCGATTCACCTTAGTCCACAAGGTGAAACGTAGTATCAGCTACAATACAACATCCTTTTAGGGGGATACTGCACATTCTAATGGATTCTAACGTCTATTATATTTTACACGCACATTAAATATACATTTTCTAAATGTTATTTTACTGCGTTAAACACTAAAAAATACTAAATATATACACGTTTAAACTTTGTTTATATAAAATGTACAAGTTGCGGTTATGGGTGTGTGATTGAATACATGACTAATCCCAAAGGTTTACAGGATTGAAGAGGAATTTGGCAAACAGCGTTTTGCTATGTGCTGAATAAATACCACGGATTAGTTCCACAAATACTACTCGTTCGAGCCTCTCTTTTTTGTTGTTGTAAAAAAAAATGGGTGACTCCAAATGTATAGAAAAAAAACACATAAGAAATGCAATTGACTATTTTTTTTAAAAGATTAGATTAAATTAGATTGATACTGATGGCTAAACAATGCTAATGGTTCAAACTGTTATGTCATCTCCAGTATTCTAAATATATATTATTATTTTTTTGTCAAACTAAATTTAATTTAATGTTTATGAACCCAGTCAACCAAATATATTCTCCCTAGCTTTTTGTGCAGTTCGTGAACGACTCGTTCTTTCCGGTTCAAATAAACCTACGTAAACAATCTTAATGCGGTCTACATTGATTGGTTTTGTGTCCTTGAATCAGTGAATCAAATGAACGAAATGAATCGAGTCACCAAACTGAACTGAATCAAATGAATCGAGTCACTAAAAATAATCGAACTGCCCATCACTAGTCCTCCCCGTCCCCGTCCCCCTCTCCCGCCGAGTCTGACTCTAGTGGCCTGCTAGCTAGTGGAGGACGTGCCGGTGGTGATGCTGAACTGGCGGGATTAAGGCATCGCCATCAGGAGCAGTTTACCCCTCACTTTTTATTTGTCTTTCCTTTCCCATGACATGTTTCAAATTCAGTAGCGACGACTAGCCTAGGCTACGTGGCATGACGTGATTACGTAGGGACCTCTCACTAGCTGACCACCACTGTTTCAGGATCAGTTACTTACATCGCCGGCCCGCCCCATAACCTCTATGTACAAATAAGAGAGCAGGTCTGGAATCGGTGTGGCAGGATAGGATGCGCTTTTACAGGGGGCGGGAGAAATAACGAGGAGGCAGAAGCAACATTAACTCTGATCGCTTTAATTAGAATGTTTACAGTGCAAACAGTGGAAAAAATAATAAATCATGCCGCTAGAGGTACCGGATCCGGACAAATTAGGTGCCGGAACAAAAAAAGTCAAATCTGAGAGGTGCCGGATCCTGTTCCGGCAGGATCCGGCTCAAATTAAGCACTGCTGGTTGTTCAGTCTCGTCATTGTAATAAGAAGAAGAAGAAGAAGAAGAAGAAGAAGAATAAAAACACAACTCATAAGCAGAATTTAAACCCACTTAGACCAGTACATCAGCACTTCCTCTCCAGGTCTTTGTTTCAATCTAGACAGACTATCTTACTCTCACTTGAACCACACTAGGCCACCATTGGTTTCAGTCACTTAAGGCACCTTAAAGGCCTTAAAGGTAATTAAACACTGAAGCCACAGCCTTCATTTCAGATAACCTATGCCAGTAAGGGTTAATGTGTTCTAATCTGGTGCAACAGTCTAGTTTGGGAAATGTGTTTAAACAATAAATATGTTTTTCCACTACGGAAGAGATACAACCCATGATAAGATCCAGATTGGCCTAAGGAAGGATAATGATACCAATTAGAATGGTTTCAAACTATCTTGCCAAGTATCCTTTCCACTGGGAAATTAAAAATAATTTGAGTGCTCTTCTCAGTGTTCCATTGGGACTGGATATTAATGTCCGTAATCTTCCATTTGGAATTTTAAACTTTTGGCTTATCATAGGGAATATCAAACAGGGAAAAAAAACCCAAGACGCTAATAAAGGACCGGCTATTTTAGAAGCAGTTTACTTACTGTCTTGCATAAACATTGAATTCCTTTTTTGGGAAGAGCTACTATCATAGATGAGGTTGGGGTATCCCAAGATAGTCTATTGATTTTTTTCCTTCTGATTAATAAGCTATGGGAGTTATTTTCAAAGGAGATCCACTGGAGGATTGCACTGTATATATGCCATTATTTCGACCATTTTTACCACAGATTTTGTATTTTCTAAACTGCTGAAAACACGGCAGGAATCTATCCGCTAGTTTGGTTCATTAGTTATTCTGATGCTTTCTTTTTGGAGGAATATATAATCGGTGCCTATTTTCCTAAGATCAAAGTGGTAGATCATTTAAACTTCACCCGTTTGCTTTCTGCCTGCTTCCGAGTGGTCAATCCGTCTGCCTGCCAGTATAAAAAGCATGACAGCACGTCAGATCACAGGCACAACTGCCGTGCCCCCCTTAACTTTTTCAGGCACCCTTTATGTCCCCCTCAAAATTCAGGAAGTCCCATTTTCATGGGAACGCTGCTGACATGAACCATGTTGATTTTGTAATTTTATTCATATTTTTTATTAACTGTACATACAAATGCCCAGGCTGTGAAAAATGACTTCATTCAGATCACATTGTTGTTTTATAGCCAATGCTATGAAGAAGTTGTTAACCTTTCATTTTTCATCTTCTTATTTACAGTGTAGCCTCTCACTGCTTGAGGCCCCACTATTCATATTATGTACTGTTAACACTGACTTTCACAAACATAAGAACATAAGAACATAAGAAAGTTTACAAACGAGAGGAGGCCATTCGGCCCATCTTGCTTGTTTGGTTGTTAGTAGCTTATTGATCCCAGAATCTCATCAAGCAGCTTCTTGAAGGATCCCAGGGTGTCAGCTTCAACAACTTTACTGGGGAGTTGGTTCCAGACCCTCACAATTCTCTGTGTAAAAAAGTGCCTCCTATTTTCTGTTCTGAATGCCCCTTTATCTAATCTCCATTTGTGTCCCCTAGTCCTTGTTTCTTTTTTCAGGTTGAAAAAGTCCCCTGGGTCGACATTGTCAATACCTTTTAGAATTTTGAATGTTTGAATCAGGTCACAGTGTAGTCTTCTTTGTTCAAACACAGGTGTACATAAAGCATTTAAGTATACATTGGGGGGGAAAAAAATGTATTTTGTGGTTATGCTACATTGAGGGCATTTGTATTTTACACCTGGATAAAAAGAGGCTACCGTTTGCTTTTAGACATATGTTGGATTATAACTTCTTGACTCTTATGAGGAAAAAGTTAAGTGCAAAACAATGCTAAACATGTTATTATTTTAATTGAAGTTACCAATTTAACTGTGCCACCTTGTGGAAGTTTATATTTTGCTACAATGTTTACTTACCATAAAATGTTTAGAGCAAACAAATCATATCCTGTTATGATCCATTTAAATTTTGCAATTTATAAACGTTTACTTGTACAAACAGGTTGAACAGTTGTATTTTCCTTACAGTAGTCGTTGACAAGGACAGTCTTGTGCTCTGGTGTCATGCTGATATATGTTTTCATGAGGGATATCTCGCGTGCCCAGAATGACACTGTGTGTGTGTGTGTGTGTGTTAGAAGCTTGTAATGAAAAGTTATTGAAAATGTAAAAAATAATATTTTTTGATTTTTGTGTATTTTTTGATTTTTGTGTATTTTTTGATTTTTGCATAAATTGCAATGTTATTATGCATAGTTACGATGTACTTAATGTGTAATTTGTATCCAAACTCTAAACCTAACCCTAACCCCACTAACCCTAACTCTAAACCTAACCCCACTAACCCTAACTCTAAACCTAACCCTAACCCTTTTCTGATACAACTGTGTAATTACTGTACATGTATTGCAAAAATGAAGTACATTGTTACTATGCATAATACCATTGTAATTATGTGTAAGTACACAAGCATTTACTAAATACACAGTAATTAGAAACACTTAATGTAAAGTGGTACTGAGTAGAAAAATCCAGCATTATATTTAGTGGTGTGTTTCTGCTATGTTTCTTCCTGGCTCAGTGATCTTTATTAAGGGTCTGAAATACCGTTTAGAGGGAGTTATTATATTGATTGCAGGGAAGGTATGTTTATTTCAGTACCTGCATTAGACATCATGGAACAACAAGCTGAATAATGTATGGGTCAGAATATATTATCACACACTAATATGTCTTGAATTGGTCTGGGGCAGGAATGCATGAGAACAAATCATTTTTAAAACAAGAGACAAAGAAACAAAGGTATTTCTCTGCTTCACTGTGATTGTTGAAGATTTAAAAATGGGCACCGTTTGTTTACAAATGATCTGCTGACAGTGGAGTATCATGACAAAGGAACTTGTATATTACGGGAATATATTTTTTACAAGGATACATATATAGAAGGATGTTCCATTTCCATGGTAAAAATGATTATAATGTAACTCAATACCAATTTTTTCTTCAAGCAATAACTTTTGGGCTGGTTGGGTGTAAACAGAGTCCCAAGCAGATAAACACACACAGTGTTGGACAAGGTGGGAACAGGGTAACAGAAGCTGAAACATAACTTAGTATCGGGCCTATGGCTGCACGGACCAGGCCTCTAAAATAATAGGAACTTTCAGTAGACCACTCCACCAGTGTGAAACATTTCTGGAGATATCCAAGAAAAGACCACTCTGTTGGAAAGGTTGAGGTGTAATTGAAAAATGGAGGGAATGAAATATGAAGTTCACAGTGATAATTCCACTAAAATAAACCATCTATGCTTTTCTTAGCTTGGTAGTAAGGTTTTCACTTCATTAAAAGGTGACGTTCATAATAGCAAGATTTCATTCCTACCTGTCATAGTTAGGAGACAGCTGCAACACGTCTTACTAGCAGCGTCCAGCTAGCCAGCTGCTTCAAGTAGCAGTACTGTAATTGAGATATAAGTAATCTATCTTTCAATCTCGTAATGTGTGGGATTGCATAATTTTCTGTGTGGGGAGATTTTTCTAATAATTAACTAAATTAAGTTTATGCTACTGTGCAAGATTTTAAAGGAACAAAGGGGGATTTTTTTTTTATTTTTTTTTTTATCATATATTGAGCATATGTGAGTATAAAAAAGCCCCCTTGTACTTCTATTTTTATATGACCTGCACAGCCATAAGATCACCTGTGCATTTTGCTGAGATTGCATGTTTGGAATAGTATTTTACCCTAAATACAGAATTAATTTAATGTTTTACTGCAGATACAGGGGCAATGATATTGGCAAGCTGAGTGTATGAGGAACCTGTTTAGATATACGCTTCAAACTTTTTTTTTGATTTTCTTAATCAACTTTTATATAGGAGCACTAGCCATGGAAAAGAGAAACACATTGCACTGTGTCCTAATCCAGATTATGCTCCCTCCTGCAACAATACTTTTTTTTCTGTTCCCACAAAACTTCTCATTTCAATCACAGTACCAGCAGTGTTGCAGGGAGTCGCATGATCTGGGTACACTAAGATGGTAAATAGAGAATTTATCTTTCTCCTAGCGAATGCTCCCAAGTAACAATTGAGAAATAAATACCCCAGGTTATTTATTATTATTATTATTATTATTATTATTATTATTATTATTATTATTATTATTATTATTATTATTATTATATTCATTTAGAGCGCACACTTATTTGACCCCAGATTTTCTCCCCAGTTTACCATGTCCAGTTATGCTCCCTCAGCACAGCAATCCTCCACAACAGCTCAGGAGAACTGAAGGTCAGTGGGTGTGTTCCAAACCCACAACCAAGCCAATTTCCTTTTTACACCTTGGAGCCCTGGAGTACAAAAGCCCTGCAGTTGTCCTCTTGGGCTCACCGGACGCCTGGCCAGTAGGGTCTATTGTAGCAGTGAGGAGAAACAGTCCCTGCCTATGTTGCCTCCCTAACCCACGGGAGTGCCAGAGTCAGTGCACAATCCCAGCAAAGACTGTTAATCCCTGCAAAGTTCAGCAGCTCCCCAGCGCTCCCCTGACTGTATGATTCACCCTGTACACCATGCAGCTGTGGGTTTACAAGGTCGGAGACCTTCCCCAAGGTTATTTATCACTTGACATAAATATAGTACAAGAAAGGGCAAGAAACAGCCCTTAAACTCATTTATTATTTTTAATTAAGTGAAATTAACAGTTGCTTTGCCTATTTAGGATGAAGTATATATACGATAAAGCATAACTTTGCACTGAATAAAAAGTTTTGTACATCTAGCAATACATGTCTCGGAGCATAACCCGTATTTCATCCTCTGAAGGGGCATCTTTCTTACAACTTGTCAGTCCAATAAAGCGTTTTGTAAATGACTGAAACAGTAAAACTGTAATTACACGTCATGACATGACAAACCAAGTCCGGGAGCTGGCAGTACATCAGGCTGTTTGAACCCCTAAACATGTTTGCTCACTAGATAGAGGGACAACAGCTGTTATAACACACGTGGCACTGCTTCAGTCTGCAGCATAAGTGGCTATATATAAACACCTGAGGTTATATACGAATGTAGATGGATAAATACCTCAAGCGCAGATGAGCATACCCATAAAGACATAACCCCTTACAGATATATGATTTAAAGGTCCTTATTTCAAAAGCTTTGTGGTACTCCAGCAATTTAACTCAACGAAAACAAGCCAAATTTACCATTTAACATTAAATTGGATAGTCAGCATTTCTCTATTTGGCAGTATCTCTTGTAATCTGTATTATTCAGTGGCACTACACTGCCAAAGCTTCTGTACTAAGGGGCAAGAGCAACTACAATGGTATAAACCATTTGTAAAATAGAAACACAAGGTCATATTTTCATATTTTGTTACAGGTATCACAATGGTATAAAACAATACACATTTCTATTTCAGTATCATGGCTTCATATCAGGACCATTGTGAATATGATTTTGTCCCTGCTGGTAGTGTTGTAGTCTTCTATGGTTTCCGCTTGTTAATATGTTAGTATTATATTCAAATGTTTATTTTTGCAAACTTTTCTGTATATTGTGGAAAGCATTTAAAAAGCCAAGGTACATGTCTTATTCAGAGGCTTTATTGTAGTACAACCTTCATATATTTTTTTAAGAGAAGCTGCTGCAAGTAGTTGTCCACTGGCTCTTTTTGCTCCTTCATCTCACATTCAGACATCACCCTGAACCTTTAAAAAACAAGAATAGCCTCTTTTAGTTCTTGCAGCTCTTGATATATTCAACCTGGTACCTTAAGCCCTGGCAGACATCCAGAAGCTAGAACCCAATTAGACAGATTAGGTACAAAGAAAGCATAAATACAGAACTCAGGAAAATTACCACAATTGCTGTTGCTTAAACATTCCAGTGCCATGGCTGTCTGTGTGCAAAAAAAAAAAATTGTGTAGAGATATCAAGCTGGGAAGAAGAAATGCAAAACCCTGGCATGCTCCTGGCATTTGGCACATTCTTAAAACTCAGTCACATTACGAGGCCACTTCACATGAACACAAACTGTGTATTTAAAAATCTGTCATAGTCAAACTAACATTGGCTTGGAGGGGGTTGTTAGAATAACCAAATGACACAATGGGTTTATTTTCTAAATAAACAGATGTGGGTAGTTTGTTAATACTTTTTTTTTTCTTTTTCCAGAAAGCCTGGTCTGTTTCCGCAGCTGCTGCTAAGTACAAGCCACCCTCTATGCTGGCTGCAGGAATGAGATGCTATCTGCTGCATACTAAGGCCCCATAATTGCATGTCATTCCTGACTCCTGAAAATGCACATATCCTCCCACGGTCATTGCTGAACACATGCAGAGGAAATAGCTGTGCTCAAAGCACCAAATTCTCTCCAGATGATGGCAAAGGAAAAAAAATAAAAAAAAGTGAGGTCATATTTGTTCTGTGTATAATATTACACACTAGCTTTCAGATTCGATTTTCACCTGCTCTTTATTTGCATTTGTTTCTAATTTGCATCATTCTGCCTACATGCTAAGTTTTTTTCAGAGAGGCTTTTTGAAAGCTTTGCAATATATCCTAAGATGCTAGTTTTGCACAACTTTGCACTGAGAAAAATCTATTCGGTTTGAAAAATTAAATAAATATTTTGCCTAAAATCACTTTCTTGTTTTCATTTTATTATAAAGGGATCTGTACTTGCTTTATTATTATTACAAATATTTTTAAAGTTAAACATATATTCTCTGACACCAGCAGCAACTCCCATTTGTCAAGGGTGCAACTGCATTATGCAGTGTAGCTGTCTAATATAAACCAGTGTCACTCGCTGTCAGATAGCTCCAGTGCATTAGCCTCAGTCACACAGCACAGGCTAGTGGGCAAGTTTAAGGTTTGGATTGGTTGAAAAGTGAGGTAATGAATGTCAGTCGAACAGTACAGTTAAATGCCCTTCTGATAACCTAACCCTCTGTAAAAGGAGCTGTAGCTAAACGTCTGATTATATTTCCAGGCGTTATCATTAATTCTGCATACACATCCACTCAATAAAAAATTAAAATCAAACTGAACAGAAATGCACAAAGGCTGTGAAAAACGACTTCACCTCCTTGATGACTACGATATGAAGAATTGTTGACCATGTTCATCGCTTTCTATACTTTATCACAACTCATGGGATTCAGCCCCATCATCCATAGCATGTACTATTGGCAGGCTTTCACAAACAGAGGACTCCCTTGAAATGAGATGTATGTCTCAAGGGTTCTATCCTGGTTAAATAAATACATTTCAGATTTACATAAAGCACTTTATTCAATATACATACCGTTATTCAATATACATACCGTTTGCTTTTGCACGGTAAATGTTTTATTAAATGTTTTATTAAAATTCAAGAATGTGATTTAAGTGTGCCACCAAGGTTTTTGTCTGTTATCTTTTTATACTTCAAGGGCTAGTAAACATTAGTGTGAATGTGTATTTATTTCATTTATTTCATTTATTTCATTAATCATAATACTTACTAATACCATTACTGATTTTAGGGCAGGAATTTAATAATACATATAATATTAATCATTTATAGGCTTTAAATCATGACCCCAGTTTCTCAAACCTATAAGCAGTCAGCTATGTATATTGATTTACAAGATGATATCCTTTCCCAGTCAGACAGTCATATTAATATAGGTATATCTCGAGTTGAGCGGCAGTCTGGTTATTAAGGTACAATATGTATTTTTAAGCATATTCAACCATAAAACTGCTAATATCTAATACAGGCATGTGAGCACCAAGTCCAGCTCACTGGAAAGAAAATTAAAGTGTAAAAAACACATGGGAGAACGGGCCTGCACAGGTTGGGGTGAATCCCTTCCCTGCTGTTTTTTAGACTAAAAATATTTTCTTTAAAGAAGCTGGTCGCTCTCATGCTGCTGTGTCAACCACACACGTGACAGCGCAAACATGAGACCCCTCACCCCTCACACACTGCTTGTAACCTGGATGAAAAACAACAACTTTGATTATTTTTTTGTACTTTAACTAAATGTTACAAGGAACAAAATGTTGCTGAAGAAAAATTAGTCTGTAATAGCACCTTTAAAATGGTTGTGCGTTTCATTCTTGCTAATGAAAAGCAAATCCATGAGCTAATATTGAACAGATGAACTTTGAGAGTCTTAAATTTTATTCTGACCTGCATAAATCTTACTATGTGAAATTTAAAACTAGGTTTCCCGCATTCATGTTTCGTTAAGGGAATTATTTTTTTAACTGCTTATTAATGCAAGATGTTGCTTTCTTCATATAAATGGACAAAACACTCCCCCTAAAAACCCAACCAAACCTTCCCAGGAGCAATGTCTTGCTGGTTAAGTTAAAACTTGCTCATGAATGTTAAACAAAAAGGCCTCCATGCTGGTATTTTGCAATAATGCACCCCAGTGGTGTCTCATTTCAGCAACAATGCCAAGGTCATAATTTCAGGCAGTGGACTGGGGCCCCCAGATGTCTTCAGTAGAATTAATCACACTTTACCTAAAGGTCACTCCCAGGTAATCCAGTAGGATGTAATTGTAAATCACAACCTTAATGTAAAAACAAGAGAAGTGCTTTTTTTTTCTTTCCTGAGTTCATTTCAAGGTTAGAACAGGGTAGTCAGAATTGATGCACAGCCAAAATGTGTCTTACATTTATTGTAATACTTTAATTCTCCATGTGCTGTTTTGATTGGCTACAGGCACTCGCCAATGCCTTGTCGTTTTTACAGGGGTTAAAAAATAAGAAAACACCTGCCTGGTGTAGCACACACCTTTGAGTAGCTGACCTTCAAATGACTGATTACTTGTTTATGTAAACTTTGCTCTCCGCTGCAAATCAGTTTAGTCACTGTCTATGAGAAAGGCAGCAGATAATAAGTGAGAGATGCAGCTGTTATATATTACAGAATACATGCCAGAGATTCCATTCACAGAACACATTCATTTGGTTATGTGAGGAGCAGCCCATTTACACAACCTTGTGTTTCACATATCACACTTTTTTGTCCAACCCCTGTTCCCCTCTGGAAATTAGTGGATAAATATACCAGTAGGTATTATTGCCAGTCTGGTGATAATGAGCTGGCATGGCAGACAAACTGCACATCAACATCATGGAAGCCTTTCCTGTTGTTTACTGATGGATGGCTGCTGCCAGCAGGTGTCTGGAGCTCCGATTTCTTCTTCTGGCAAGCCGTACAGAAACGAGGCAGGGTTGAAAGATTTGAGCTGCTTGTGGTGTCAAGGGCCCAGTGTTTGGAACTGGAATCCACAATGCATTGTGTCACAAGACTTCAGCAACCTGCAAAAATCTCCACCAAAAACTAGAACAAAGTGGAACTAAACATTAACAAAGTGCACAGTGTCCTTCAGTGTTTGGTGGCTAACTATGATCACACTGAGAGGTATTTCTTGCTTTCTTGTTGTGTCATGCACCAGTGTCTATCTCATCGAGGAGCATTGGTTCTCAAAGTGGGGTCTGCAGAGGTTGCCCAGAGTTCTCCTTTAAAAGCCCTATCTTAGAGGGTACCATTTTAAAAAAATATTGACTGTTTTGATAAGGAGGAAGGGTTCAAAAAACCAAATATTACTATAAATAAACTAAAATCACACTTTTGTCATTGATTTTTATTTTATCGTTTAAGATTTTGTTTCAGTATCGGCACTATTGGGTGTTTAATAGTTATGGATGAATTCAAATGACGTAATCCTCAGTTCATTGTATTTTTATATTTGTTCATATCAACAGCGTTATTCAAACCTTTATTCATATTAACTGACAATTGTATGTATTACTAGATGGAGTGAGAACAATAAAACTGCAGTTAAATAAACTCAGTCAATTGTGTTGCTTGCACCTCCTGTAGACAGTTTTCTGATTTTGATTTTCAATTGCAGCTGCTCCTGGAAGGTGAGAGATACTGTCAGTGACAGATATAAATAAACAGACATTTTTCTTTCATTAGCAGCTTGATGACAGCACAATATTTCTGTGCAAATCTGTCGATCGAAATAGTCACAATAATAAGTTCTAATAATAGAAATGATGCCGGGTTACAGAATGTGGCCACCGTGTGTTGTTATGTGCTACATACAAGACAATTACATTTTATATTATGCATGGTAAACGTTCAACTGATCATCGTTCAGTGGTTTTGTTACTGCACGACAATTTTAAGTTTATACTGATTAACTCATTAGAGCATGGAGGCTAGCTGCTGTTATTACCGCTGTTGAAAATCAAGGCTTCATACATGCTTTATTTAAAATAATATGTGTTACTTAACAACAAACAAGTAAAATAAACCAAAACTGGTGGTGATAAACCACTCAAGCTTTCCTCACATGTATTGTTACCATACCTTTTTGCTGGCTGCATTCTTCTTTACATAAAACTGTTACAAAAGAGGATGACCTGGGCAAAGACCTACAGCAAGTGCCTTTGAATGATTGGCTGCTGATGATTGATCAATTAAGCAACTCTTATTAAATCCATTTATATTTTGTAATGAACGGATGTATGTATTGGGTAGAGCCATTGCTAAATTAATAGCACAGAGAGCTAAACAACATAATACAGGAAGCTATTAGTTGCACTAACTGTATTCATCCATGTTTGTTTTTTTCAAGGATAATTGTTGACTCGTTCAATTCGACAGGATATTTCACTATATCAATTCTAAGCCTGTGGAAAGCTATTTTTAAAATGATTTGGAACTGTTCTCGTGGCCTCCTCCCATTTTAAATTATTATTTTTTTGGACAGGACTCTACATCACAATAGCTGATTTTCCAATAACCTGTGACACTTGCATATACAGTATATGCATATAATGTGCCTTCCTTATTAGGAGGCAACAGTATATGACACCAAGTACTCAAAAGCATTCATAAAATATGTTGTTGAAATAATTATATAACCACAAACACCACATAACCAGTCTGCTAGAAGCTGAATACAACGGTGTCATTATTTACAAGTAAAATTGGCTTGTTATCCAGATTGCTAGGAAACATTTGCATTTATATACCAATATATATATATATATATATATATATATATATATATATATATCTTCCTGTTGAAACCAAACGTGCCACAACAGGTATCAAATTAACCTAATTAAACTGTCATCTTCTACTAAGAAGGTTAGGGTGTTTGGCTGACTGATTAATCCATTAAAGTCGAGTCTACTGCATTTGCCTGCTGCACTTTGCGAATGCTGCATTGATGGTAGGTCAAAGGAATGATAGGAACTGAAATAGATTAGGGGTAAGCCCCAGGATCAGGCTTTTATGTCACCCCTGATTACTTGATGAAAGATAAAAGTTAACATATGGATATCATAGGGTATCATAGTGTTAGTAACGCATTTTAGTGTGGGTTATAAAGCAAATCATATACAACATTTTTACAATGTGAAAATCTTTTTTTTTTTTTTTCGTATGTATGTATTATATCGTAAAGGAATGTTAACAAAAATTACATTTACTTAGTTTTGGCACTGGCACCATTATGACCCCCAGCCCCCCAATTTTCATGTGCTAAATATCTCTTAGTTCTTGTAAATACAATGCAGTCCAGTATACTAAAAGTTGCTGTTGCTACCTTGTATGAGTAACTTCTGTGCTGCTGTAGAACAGATTCTTTTCAATTGTCTTAATGATCTGACCATGTGTGATGGAGTATCCCCTGCCCCAGGTGTGTTTTGGGTTTATTGTGTATAGTGTGGGTTATGTAGCACAGGTGATTCCAAATTTATATTTGTATTGGGGCACAGGGATTGCACAATCACTTCAAGTGCAGATTAAAGTGTGTATTTGTATGTGGGCACAAGGATTGCACAAATTAGTTCATGTGGAAGAGAGTCAGCAGAAACAAATATAAGATATAAAAACAATTGCTGCTGGTGCTGGAGGACTAACACGATACTTATTTTGGGGTTAGTTCACAGGTTTTTGTTTCTCTGTTTATTTTGGCCAACGTGCCATTTGTTTTGTGTATAAGTGTTTTGTTTGTTTAAATCTTTTATTTCTAATTAAAATGCGCCACAGCACTTTCATACCCCAGTGCTGTCTGTGTGTGTGTTACTCCTTCCTGGTCTGACGTCGCCCGCAAAGCCATCTTGTCACACCATGTCATCTACAGTACAGGTCAAGCAATGAAGTAACATGAATCTATAGCACTGTGTTCTTCATACACTGAAAAAAGATCTTCAGTACAAAAAAGTGACTGAAGAACATGCATTATAAAACATTGGTTATTATCACTACATGTTAATTTGTATACATATATACATATAACCCTTATAAAAAAGTTAAGGATAAGTGGGGAAGAGCATTGTAACAAAAAAAGTTAAAGCATAGTAAGTAGACGGTATAATGTTTCTGTATTTTTATTTTTCTGTAAATACGCTTGCCCATTGATCTGTAATTTACCATACTTACCTGTGCTTCACAAAGCATCTGGTAACAATTTACAACTGAACCTATTTGTAAAATCATTTTTGTTAGTAGGGAAAACATTTTTGGCAATATTGTAATATTTTAGCTTAAAAGGTATTGTGTCCACCTCACGCAAAGCCTAAAAAAGTCTGCCTTGCATTTCTTATTCCCACTGGCCATTTAGTGCTGAGGTGCAGCAGCCTGTTTGGATTGCAATCAGTATAAACCCTTCAGGCCCCATGAAACCTGATACAGTAGCTATGGTTATCAACTTTTTATTGTTTCAACTGAGGATACCGTGAGCAGGTGGTCACTGTGAAGTGAAGCTCAGTAAAATGCCCCCAGTGATGTCTATGTGTGAACAGAAACACTCCTGCTGTCTCATTAATATTAAAGTGCCAGGTTTAAATGATCTTCAGAAAACCTTTTCAACTTCCAGATTGCAGATCTAAATACTGCCACCATTTCATTCAATATTAATCTGTCTGGTGTTTTCCTACAGCGGTGGTTTATTGACCATCTTATTAACATCATTACACACAAAAAAAAAACAGTGGAAAGAGGTGCACAAATATCAGGTTGATACATTTTTGGGATGTGGGCGTAACTCCTGTATAAATATAGCTGTGATGGCAGCGCTACTGGCATTGTAAAAACTCGTTGAACACATATTATGTGTTATGTGCTATTATGTGCTATGTGTGGTTTGATTTGTCAAGTCAAGGAAGAATTATTTCAAATGCCTGTGTCATTCTTGTAATATTATCTATTTGAACTGCTTAAAAGGCAGTCTGAGATATAAACTAAAACTAACTATGCACAATGGCTTGAAGGTGTTTTTCTTTCTGCTGTCAGGTTGTACTTTATTCCCAGCAAATTAAAAACTAGAAAGGTGAGGGCCAATGGCTTTGGCTAGTCAGCCAATAATATCCACTGGGAGCTAGATTTGTGACCTGAAATGGATTTACACACGACCTCTGTGCCATCTAGTCCCCAAAATGTTTTTTTAGTTTAAATAATCTAAAACAAACATGCATACAAACAATACATAAAGGCAACTTCCAATACTAGCTCTTTCATAAATGGTTAATAGTGGTTCTACTAACTACTAAATAAATATTATGTGTGGTTATTATATTGCTTAGCCCAGATGTCAGAATGGCACTCACAGCATATACTTCCAGATGCAGTCTGTATACTGTAGTTCTTTTATTTCTATAATGTCACAAATTCCCATATGGAAATGAATATATAACTGTGACTGAAAGTTAGGGAGAAGAAGCAGATCAAACATAAAATTAATGAAGCAGCTATGATAAATGACTAAAAATCATAAGGGTAAATGTTTCCTGTTCAAAATATGTACAGTGCTGGTAATGTTTGCAGTTCTGAAAAACATGATGAGGGTAGGATGGTTTCCAGTTACAGACATTTCCTCTGAAGTCTCAATGTACACATGTAAGGTTTTTTTTTCTCTTTTTTGCTGTCAGATCCTCAATGTTAAAATAAGCAGTGCATGACTCGCAGGAGATGAGATCGAGTGAGTAATTTGAGCTGAAGATGATAGTCTTATTCCTATCAAGATAATTACCATGATGATGATGATTATCAGCTATTGGCCTATTACCTGACCACTTCTAGATGAAAACATCTTCAACTTCCTGGCCCGTTTTCTAATCAGTCCAACATACCCTGTAAAAAACAAAGAGATTATTAGGGGACCAGTGTGGAATTTCCTAAGTATGTTTCTCTTCCCAAATACTGGACCTCATTATTCTTAAAAAAAAAAACCATTCTCAAGTGTTGTCATGAGCTATAGCTGTCTTATAAACAAAAGTAGGCTATGTTTTTCAAAGTCTTGTTAGCTTCCTTCTAGCCACTATGCAAATCTATTAGCCATTTAGGCATGCTCTGCAACTGCTAGCTAGTCAGTAGCATGTTCAAATCCTGTTTTACCCCATGAAGCAAATTTGAAAATTACATTTCCTTACATGATACAGATAGAATGTTGCAGAACTCCTCTACAGAGATGTTATTGATTTTCAACATGGGCTTAACCTCGAAGGACTGATCTGTAAAGCCTGTTTGGGTGAATTACTGGATTTGGTCTTGTCAAAGGTCCTGTTATTACTGCAGCCCTTTACCAGTTGACCCAAAGTCATTTAATATGTATTCATCAAGTTAATAACCCACTCATTTCTGTCACAGCCCTCTGCCCTGTTTAGTACAAAATCAAATTTATGGCCCGGGGGTGTTGAAAAGAGTCTGGCAAAAAAAAACGATTTGATCATCAGTATTTGAAGAAGAAATAGTACAGTGTGTTCAATTACAACTGGACTTGGACGACCAACATGCTTTTATGAGACCTTTCAGAGGTGTTTCAACGTCAAGAAAACACACTGGAAATGATAGACTGCTCAGCCAGTCAGAGCGCATGTTTTATATTCTGTATTCCATGACACTTTACAGAGAAACCCTATTCAATACATCAACCCTGCCTCTCAGTTTTTACCATGCTGTATTCTCCATATCAGCACGATTATATTGGCACTCGTAGTGCTTAAACAGACCTCTGCTTTCAGCCCATTCACTCTACTTCTACCAATATTCCACCATACAAAGCTACTCACCGTCCTATAACTCTATATTAAACTCAATCTAAATAATTACAAGGGGGAGGGGAGGTTGGTCAGTGAGAAATGCCAACTGGATTATGAAATGTCGGTTCTATCACAAATCTTATCAGCAGCAAGTTAAGTTGAACTGATTGTTTCAGTAAATATCTGGTCAAGCCTATGTAAGACTTCATGGTTTAATTGTCCCTATATGAAACACAAAACATGACTTAGTGTGGTCAAACACATTACACATTGAACAATTACAAAGATATAGGCAAGTACAGATGTCAGGACTGCTCAGTCTCTGACCACATTCCGGCGCCTCCTTAAGACTCACCTCTTCAAACAGCACCTGTAGAACTCCTCTGTTTGTATCCTGGGACACTATCACCCTTCATGTAAATGTGCTTTATTTTGCTCTTATCTGCCCCCTATTTTACTGCATTTAATCCTGTACTTCAGAATACTGTAATCTGCCAAGTGTTTAACCTGTAGTACTTTGTATTTAATCATATCCTGATGTAACTATCACTATTTAATCATATCCTGATGTCACTATCACTATTATCTGCTGTATTATTGAATTGTGGTTTGTCACACTTGTACTTTGCTTGAACAAAAGTTATTGTATTTCTTGCTCTTATTGTATTACTTGTATTGTAACACTTGAAATGTATTTGCTTACGATTGTAAGTCGCCCTGGATAAGGGCGTCTGCTAAGAAATAAATAATAATAATAATAATAATAATAACAAGTACATCTTTCCCAATAAGACTACAGTGCTATTTCATATGGTGCTAATTTGAATAGTAGATAGCAATTAATGTAATAGGGAGGATCTAGAGATGATAGAGATCATATAGATTGCAGAGTCTGACGGTGCTAGTTGTGCTGAATGTTAACAAGGATAACTGTCCAGGTGCACTGTTCAAATACTAACCCAGTCCTGCCCTCTCCATTCTGTACCAGGGATGAGAGGAGGGATTTATCAGGACATTTCACTCAGCTGTTGTTCATTTGCAGTCATTCACATCCATCTATGTTAATCTCTTTCTTTATCCTTCCACAGCACTGTGTAAAAAGAAAGTGCATTTGGCAGAAACAGTTAAAAGCCAAATGTACTTAAAAGCCCCCACTGAAAAGAACCCATAGTGTCTATACAGACAGTGAAATACAAAAGCACCCAATGTTGATTTTACTGATAATCTAAATTTGTTTCTATCAGTAGCTAAACAAAATAGCTTTCAGAACAGTCTGGATTGTGCGCTCAATCTCTCTTACGTGACCAGTATGAAAATAATACAGAGATCCAGAAGTCAAACTTCGGACTGCAGAGAAAAGCCTGATGAAGCAATCAAACTGTTGACAGCAACACTGTAGTCAACCAAAGTACATATTATCAATATCAGAAATATTTGTTCTACATACCAGGAATAGCGACCTTTGACCCTTAGCGAGCAGGGATAGCAACCTTTGACCCTAATTTAACATATGCTTGCATTTTGGATTGTAACCAACAGATGGAACTGGTGTCAGTCTCAATTTGACATTGTAATGAGATTAGATCAACGTTTACAGCCCAGTTTCAGTGTCCATTTTGGGTTCCTGGTGGTAACAGTGGGTGGATAGGTGGCACAAGAAGGCAAGTTGCAACGATATTGTTCTCCTGAAATTATTCACTTTGCTCTCTTAATGAACTTCAGTTTTCTACTGTGGCTTTCCAAATCAAACCTGTCTGAACACAATTACCATCTCTGCCAAATCGGGGTCTGGTTGTTAATAAAACACAGCAATTGTTTTTCAAACAGGATTAACACTCTGCATGTAACACATTTCAAATGGAATGCTTGTTTTGAAGTTTCTAAACGTGGGAGGGAAAAAAAAACAGACCCTGAAACCTTCTGTCTCCATTGAGTCTCCTAATTAGCTAGATGTCAGTTATTGTGAAAGGTGGCTGATTTGGCAGCCCAGTGGTTTGGCTGTATGTCAACCAAAGATTTGAAATGTTCACGTACAGTATATGGCAAGTATGAAGAAGTAAGTATTTCAGTGTTTTCCACTTTACTGCCATAAGAAGAACAAAAGAAGGTGAAATATCAAACTAAAGAAATATATAAACACCAAGTTGTTTCCCAGTAAAGCTGTGGTTCTGGCAGGGAGCTAACTTTAACATTAGATCAAATCACGTAAACATCAAGCATATTTTAGGTGCTTCCAATACCAGATCAAGTTGTCAGTCGATAGCTAGTATCTTATTAGTCCTGGATAAACAATTCGTCCAATGATCGGCAATGAAAGGATTTATATCTTTCCTCAATCCACTACGTGCCCACTGTGTGCCAAAGAATGTAGTGTAAAATATGTATAATGTAGTATTGTTGTCTTGTCTATGGTTTAATAAATAATCCTGACTAAACTATAATTGCTTTAAAATGATCTCATTTGATTTAAATAATGACAGTATTTAAAGTAACTTTTGGGGAAGATATAATATTTAGAAATACAATTATCCGTTAAATAAGTCATTCTAAATATATTTCTACACTGTGTTCTTCCAGGAGCAGCAGAGCTTGCAAGTTGTTTACATCTCATCCAAGAACATTTTAATGATGTCTTTTTCAGACCCACTGCAATGCTATCAGTGCTGCTATGTTCACAACTCAATCCCAAAGGTGTTACTTTTGCAGGGCTGGATAAAATCAAATATATGCCTGAGGAGTTGCAAAGTCTCCATTGGAATGATGACCCCTGGGCTACACTTTCAAGGAGGTGAACAAGATGGTCGATCTCTCAAAACCTCAGGTTTTTGTTTTTGGGTTTTTTTGTTTTTTACAGCACCTCAAGGGTCATAGTGCAAGATGCTATCTTCCAGGTGTGCGCTCCAAACTTTTACAACCAGGGGAATCGTTTATGTGGGCTTGTGAGGTCACATGACCCCTCAGTAACTCTTAGTGACCCCATAGTCAATTGTTCTATGTAATAAATCTAGAAAAAGGAACTTTGGCAAAAAAAACTATTTGTCTAAAGTCTCTCTTAATGTCTTATTCTACAGGGTTTGGTGTGTTCTACACCCTGAAATGATAAAGCTTGAAAGGGTGAGAAGAAATTAACACGTTTGGTGAACCATTAAGAGATTTCACACTTCAGAAAGACTTTTAGAGAAATGTTTTTTAAAGCTTCTTTTCATATAACATTTTTGAATGTTTTTATAGTTTTAAATTAGATCACATAATCATGATGAGGTTACAGTTTTCTATTGGTAGTATTGCAGAAAACCTGAGTTCTATTTATATTCCTATGTGTTTTATTATGGTTCAAGTATAGAAGATCCCCTATTCCAGGGCCATTGCACAAAGAAAAGCTCCTCGCTCTGCAAACTTTAGCCAGCTGATTTTAAAAGGTATGCAGAGAAGCTGTGTCTTCCAGAGGTAAGCAAAGCTTCAGTTTTCCTCAGCTCCTGATTACAAATACCGCATTTCCGTGCACTGACCACACATTACATTGTGATTTGCTTGTTTATATTAAATTCATATTTTCAGTAATACTGAGGATGGATAACACAATAACAGCTATGCTCTGAGGAAAATCAGTTATTAGTATATGTCAGTCTTAACATTAGCCAAGGTTTGCATTTCTTGGAAAAGCTGAATGTTTGCCAGTAAACTCCCAGAACTATTTCCAGACAGAATCTCAGGGTGATTCAGGTTCCATTAGTTGATATTTAAACACTGTCCCACTTTACTCCAGAAACAAAAAGCCCCTTTAGAAAGGACAGCTTTTAAAATGTTTTATAAACAGTCATATAAAAGTTGTTTTTTTTGGTTTCTTATCGTGAACATCATTTACAACAGTATGCATATGTATTATTGAGTTGGGGCATAATTTGTGGCCCCAAGTTTTATGATATTTTCTTGTTGCGCTTATGATGGAAATAAAATCTATATTTTTTCTAGCTATGATTTTGCAACCCTATTTGCAATGAAGACAGCACATTAATATTAGTAGTCATAGTAATAGTATTATTATTATTATTATTTGCTTCATTTAGGAATAAAGATCTACAGTTAGAGGCTGCTGACTGGAGTGCACAATAGTAGACAGACAGTGGGTACATGGAGCACCACTGAGCACTCAAAGCCAGAAGCATGGGCTGCAAACTGTCTGTGATAACACAGAAACAATCCCACCCTTCTTCTGCCATGGTTTGTCAGGCATATTTGTGCAGTGAATCCACTGGAATGGAGATAAATGTGAATACCAGCGATGATCTGGAGTAGTTTATCTGTCAACATTAGTCTGTCTCAACTCAGGGAGTAGATAGCTGGATAATGTCACTTTGAAGAGTTAGCTCTTTGCTCTGTCAGACGATTTCCTATTAAAAGTGCAGTGTTGTATTTTTGGCTGGCTCAGTGTTTTTTATCTGCCATATCTGACTTGAAGAAGCTTAAAAATCATTTTAGGGCTGTTATCCTAAACGGATTGAATTGGATAGCACTGGAAACAATAGGGTTATGGCTTCTGGTAACTATGTTACATAAAGACTGCAGTGTAAAATGACCAATTGCATGTTTGCATTCCCATTCATTTGCATGTGGTACAACTTCCCTGATCTCGCAGGGATCAGTCACTGTAGGGCCAGTCCACTAAAGACTTGACGGTTATAACTAAATAATCATCAGCTTTAGCATTTATCTGAATTCTGCTACATATGTACAGTACTAGAAACAACCCATGAATCAAAACGATTTTGTGAATGGTATAGTACTATTGTTATATTTCTTCAGTAATACAGTATTTAGAAGCAGAGCAATCAAAAAAGGCCTGAAGCAACTCTGTTCCTGGAGGGCCATTTCACAACGGTTTTAATATGTGCAATTAATAACTGCAGTTTAATTAGCGTGATGCAATAATTAAGGACATGGTGTTGGATCAAAAACCTGGATTGAAAAAGATCAAATACGTTTCTCACAGGTAACAAGCAGGTTCATCTAGTAAAACATTCTGAGCTCTATCAGTGTTGCCAGCATGCCAAGAAGGGTTGCATTTTAAACCATTATTGAGGAGAGGAGCTCCTGACAGAGGCATAGGTTTGATTTATGCGTTTCCATGTTTGACGGTGGCAGCTGTATTCTGTGTGAAGGGGAATGTCATCCCTGAGATTCCTGCATGGCTCCATTTCTCTCAGTTCTTGTCAGCACTCAAGATGACATTCTTATTTTGTCAGAACACAGAGGCAAAGATCGCTAGGCTTTAAATCTCAGCTGTGCCTGTCGAGCTGTCGAAGCTGGCATCCAGACACCCACACAACACAAACTAGAATAATATACAAAACAACTTTCCTGAGAATGACCATTCCCCAATCATACCGTGGATAACTAAGCTCTGTAAAATGTCAGTGAAGTAGGGACTAAGAATAACATCATTAAAGATAACTCGGATATCTGAAGTGATACATTATCTTACAGAATGCAGCTTATCTGCTGTTTCAGATTTCTGGGTTTTTATCGGGTGTATTAACAACAGCTGTTACTCCACAGGTCTTCAGCAATAATCTATGTTTTAGACTGATGAGATGGATATTTTCTGAGTTTGTATTAGGAAGTAAAAATAAATAAATAGGTACACCTTCAAGAGTGTTTTTTCTAGCGGTATAAAAAGCCATAATAGTGCAATAATATTCCTTCTTACACGGTTCAATCTGTTATTTTAAAACAAAGTAGAGTAATATACAAAGTAGGTCAGCTGCACAGCTCTTGAATGTTAATCAAACATGCCAAGTACCAGTACAGTGTTTTAAAATGGGTATAAATATGAAGTGTATGAAGATAGCAGGAATTAATGTTCAAATACACATAAAGATAGAGTAATATGTTGCTTGGTACCAGTGGGCATTAAAATAAAAAAAATGGCATTGTAGATACCTACAGAACAGCTGATAAAGTGTGTCATTGATATAAAAACACTATAAAATAGTATTATTTTACAGAGATAACAGAAATGATGACCGGAATTGTCTTTGCTATATTTTAATACCTTTATACTTATGATCTTTTAACAAAGTGAGCATACAGTATTGCTTGGTTCTAATCAATTCGAATCAATAAAAAATATAATCAATTTACCTCATATACAGCTATACAGCTATGGCTTACAACTATAGCACTTTCATATAAAGCAGATAAAAGAGCTGTCAGCACAAATATCGATTAATGCGCCCATGATATATTCACATTCTGCAGCAGGAATGAGTGAAGGATGTTCCCAGGGCCCGTGTATCATCTCCATTCATGATGCCCGGGACTGACAAAGGGGCTGGCTAGCTGTAAGAGCCGTATTGTTTACTCACAATAGAGCTCTTCTGTTTTCTGTTTTCCAGCCCAGTTAGATCAGTAAAATATTAACCAATGTGATGAAAGGCCCATGTCTTAAGAGACTGTTCATATTATGAACTCCTTATCTTTTAGTTATTACTTTAGGAAGGGATCAGGAATTCAAGGCAGCTGCTGATAAACGGGAGATGTCCTTCATCACAGATAAATGTAACTGTCTTTTTTTTTTTTTTGTAGGACAAAAATGCCCTGGACTCTCGTTGATGTGAAGAAAGAACACCATCAGGGATGACCATGAACCCACATCAGAGATCTAGTACAGTACATGTTGTTACTAAATGAAGGTTAACACATAATTCATCAAAATAATCACCCACCTCACATTCCTGCAGCTTTCTATATGAAGGTCTCCCTTCAGCCTCCTCCAAAGCTTTTTACTTCAATCCGCTCTGTTTCCAATCGACAGCATGACTCACAATGCAGTTTTGTGTACTATGCCCTTAGGGAGGGCAACCTTGAAGTCAAATGGCCTTGTTTATAAAAGTTGGCTGAAGTTTATGAAAGTGGGTTATAAGAACATGCTCATTTTTTTAAGCTTTTATAGTTTTTTAACCAAATGTTTTTCACTCATTTAAAGATTTTAGTAACTATTTTGTTACATTTGCATGCAAATTTGTTAGAAATGATCAAGTTGTTCAATTAGAATTGATATCTATTATGAATTGGGTTATACCTGTCCTTATTAAACAAACGAGGACCTTGTGTCCGTCCACCGGTCTACTCAACATGGTAAACACGATAATGGCCTTGATTTTGCATTAAGTTTTAGAATACACTTTTTGGCTATAACCTGGGCTGTATTTTTTGTTAACGGTAAAAAAAATGGCTCTTTTCACGACACATCACAGTTTAAAAATAGATATTTTGTGATTAAACATAATAGTTATTAAAGCAGAAAAAAAATAACACGGTCACATTAAAAATCGATCATTTTTTATTACAGTTACTTTACAACAAGACACATAAATGGAGTAGTGGTTAGGTCTCTGGACTCTTGACCGGAGGGTTGTGGGTTCAATCCCCAGTGGGGGACACTGCTGTTGTACCCTTGAGCAAGGTACTTTACCTAGATTGCTCCAGTAAAAACCCAACTGTATAAATGGGTAATTGTATGTAATAATGTGATATCTGTGTAATGTGAAATAATGTATAATGTGATATCTTGTAACAATTGTAAGTCGCCCTGGATAAGGGCATCTGCTAAGAAGTAAATAATAATAATAATAATAAAATGTCCCCTTCTTGTACTGGACAGACCAATCTTTAGCAGAAATGATGTGGTTGTTCTGTAAACCTGGAACACCAGAAATGTTTAGATGTCGTTCAATATTGATTCTACTTCTGGGATAAGTCTAGGTAAATGGGCTATTTTTCAGTTTGTGCATGAACCCACGCCTAATGGTATCATATGTCATGGTGTAATTGTAACTGATATACTGTATGCAAGCTCCACATCTCTCCTAAATTATTTGTGCAATGTTATACTGCTAAGATTTTGTTTGTACTCAATTTACAGACCAGCTGGAACAATTTAGGCATCACCAGTAAAGGGTAAAGAATGTAAAAAGACACAAATGATTTATTTTACAACGTGATTCCTATGTTTCCAGTGCCACTTGCATATTCCACTAAGAAACATGCAACTTATACCAGTAAAACAAAATCAGAAAGTAAGCAAGTGGTAAGTGGTACCCTTGCAATATAGGAACTACAGCTAGACTTATTAAGAAATATGTCAGTAACACACATCCTGTGACTTCTAAATCAGAGCTAGCGGTGTGGGGAAAAGGTTGAAGACCATGACAGTATGCACAGAATAACAAATGATTGAATTTACTATTCTAATAATCACATAGGAGCCATCTAGAATGACTCCAATGTGAATATTTAGCCTGTAAAATGAAAATCCATTTCATTTCTTTGATAGCTCTGAGAACAGGATTATTTAGTCAACGGAAATGAAAATCCATTTCCTTTCTTTGATAGTTGTGCGAATGAGATTATTTAGTCAACGGAATACGTGCCAGATGCTCGGTATCTGAACTCCATTGGAGGTGAGATTGAGAACTCGCTAGGTATTGTTTAGTTTAGTTGGAGCACCAAGTTATTTTGATTTGAATACACTTCAACCACATCTCCAATTCAAGAAGAGATAAATAATCTGTAATGATCAAGGGAAGTAGTTTCAGAAGTTGGGTAGTGAATAGTTGGTCTAGCTTGATTTGGTAGGTGCAGAGACACCCCCGGTATCCCGGTATTTACTGTGCTCATGAATACTACACTGCTTTGAGATAAGGTTGACAGCTAGTTGCAAGATTTTAAGAACCACAGGGTAGTTGGTACTTAGATCCTTGTCTCCACTCTTGTTTACTGTGCTGGTTTAAGGGAATGTCTATCGCGGCTCAGGCGCCACTTGTTTGCATTTCACAAATTGAAAACTGCGCAATTAAAACAAAAATGGTGCTCTTCTGAACCGGAACATCTCTTCTGAAACAGACTTGTCCCCTGAGAGCAGTTACTCCAATGGTCTGCATTATCGGGAAATAACACAAATAAACAGGCTGAGCATTTCAACAATGTGCTCCCTTTTTAGAAACAACCTTATTACAATTTCATGTGTAACTTGACCACAAGAAAGAGGCCATTTATTTTGATCTACTCTAATTACCTTGTTGTTAAAAATAAATTGCCACATTTTTCTGGAGTAGACACAAATAGAATGCTGGGAAGATGTGTGCTCTGTTGCAAATTCAATGGATTTATTTGATTGTATTTCATGCCGTTAATAGGGAGGGTGATACATCCAGGGGTGCAAAACGTTTTGAAAATTGGTGCAAAACTATTTTGAAAGTTTAGCAGCAGAGAGCCTACTGGTGCTCAATTATCAAACCCCGCCCTAATCAAGCCCCTCTCACAACTTCCCGACACAAACCTTCTCTCCTGTGCATGTGGATGAGTGATGGTGGGTCATGTGAGTAGTCCAGACCCAATGAGAAACTATCATCATCTATGGCGCCAGAATTTAAGTTTGTGGGCGCTATATGAGTTACCCTAGTGCTAGCGGCACATTTGCACCCCTGAAATCATTCCTTGGGGTAAACACCAGTAGCATTCATATAGAGTTAAAGAGCTACACTTTATATATAAAAAGTGGCACACTGTATATCAGTTCATAGGAAACTACAAAATATTCCAGAACAAGTGTCCTCAGCTTCTACTTTGATTGCTTTAGAGTCACACAATGCATTAATGATATTGCCTTATATGACTAAATGTGAAAAAAGTATCAACAAATTGCCTTCTAATCAGACTGATTTTCCTACAACAGGAAACATTGATAGTATAAAACTAAATGTAAATTTGAGAATGTAAGGATGCATTTGCAACCTACTGTATAAAGGACTACAGCTTTAATATGCAGTAGGTGGATATTTATATTACAAATGCATGTAAGGGTTGGAATGTAGAAGGAACAGTGTAGAATGTTTTAATACATTTAAAACTGTGGATGTGATGCAGTCAGCAGCTTCGCAGGTTAACATTATCCCCTATAATCTTTCAGTGGGCAATGTGAGTCTAATGGCCTGTGGTCTAGTCTTCCAGATTGCATTATCTCTAACACTACCACCAAAATGTAATGGTGCTTTATTGAAACTGCCCTTGAAATTTGAGAGTAATGTGGCTTTTCGAGCTACCCTCAGGAGGTTTCATTTTGCATAATTAATTTCTTGTATGAATCCCAAATCAGCACAGTTTTAATCATTTTATATCTCAAAAGCTTCTGTGCTTCTTCCAGATTCTGCATAATTGGAAATGTTGCTTATTTAGGATGAAAAAAAATACAAAACAGTGGGATAAATTAATTTGCATTGTAAATCACTTTTTCTTAATGGTTTGTTGGGACAGGATTTCATGACATTTTAAAGTTTGTGAGGAGAGAAACCCCTGATTGGCTTTGCTGGTTATAAAACAGCCAGGTATCTCCTTTGTGTTCGATTTTCAGAGCCCTTTGCATCTATTCCTTGGCTAACTTCTATTCTTGTGGGGGTTCCAATTACCTTGTGCACAAAGCCTTGAAATCCTGTCTCAGTCAAGACTGTTAAAGGTAAAAAAAAAACAGATAAAGAATGATGGCCTTTGTACTACACTGTCTTTAAAGTACTATACAAAACATAGAACATGTTTTAATATAAATTATGTTATTTTAGGTACCCAGGGTAAACTACAGGGAGTTGTTCTGAACAATTTAACAAGCATTATTGAATCGATAGTTATAACACTCATCATAACCAACATCATCACATGGTGAAAAAATAAACAAATGCAATGGAAATGTCAACAGGTTACATAACAATACACACACATTACACACGGGTGGTTGTGTATGTGTATATAACAATATCAAGGCTCTGCCTGTGTTTTACCCATTTTTGTTTTTTAAATGCACTCTGCTTGTCTTATTTGTAACAATGGCAGCCCCTTTCTCACATTGTCTCCAGACTCCTCAGGACCACTACCTCCTAATACTACAACACAGTATGGAGGCACAGTGCTGAATCAAAGAATTGCCTATGGTGGCTACCCAAAGACTACTAAGGGAATCGAGCATAGCCAATGGTGGCTGCAAAGAGGTTAAAGATAAAGTAGAAATATTATTTTCATATACCAAGAATACATCCCTGCTCATGTTTCTCTGTAAGAGTGACCAAATCCAGAGACACTTTCAGTGAACTTCTACTTAAGGCTAATGGGTTAACTTCCAGCCACAATATATGATCCCAGGTACTTGGGTGTGTGACCTTTTCAACCTGTAACATCAACCTACCAGCAGCTGCCAACCCGTATTGTCTTCAGATTTTTGTGCTGTATGTTCTTGTACAAAGGCTCCACCCAGCCTCCCGCCAGCATCCATTTAGGACTGTGAAAGACAGCCATATTGAACATGACAGAGCTAGCATACTGCAGAATTTTGTATACAGGGACTTTATTCAGAACTCTATATTGATTTGAAGGGGAAAGCTTCCAGATTTCAGGAATTTGATCCTCCTCAGCTGTGCCATGCTCCTTCCCCAGGAAATACCTGTCTTGAGAGGAGAACAAAAACAGAACCCCTGAACAGAATGGGCATTGTTCATACAGACAAGTGCGTTGGGGTTGTGTGACAAGAATAAATGCTGGCACATCTCAAAGCCAAAAACCTCCTCATAGAGAACATGACACATATCTATAAATTACACATATGTACAGGTTAATAAAGAAAGCACAAATAAAATAGCTAAATCACACAGGTCTGCAAGCAAGATTGCAGCCATTCATATTATTAAATAACTATTGTTTGCTTTTTGATAAGCCATACAACTAGTGACACAGTTGTAATTAAGAAAGATTAGGAAAGATTATAAATAGGGCTTCTAGTTTTCGGGTTTTAATTTGGATCACATGATGTCCCTTTAAACATGTTTTCTTAATCAAACACTAATTACCAAAATAAGTTTTTACCCTCACATCTTGATTGAGTTAACAAATGATGTGCATTGATCTCACCTGATTCTATTTGAACCTGCATTTCGTTCTGACTCTAATCGCTGAATTGAGCTTATTAATTTCCACTGCATTAGTTTCTAGCAGCGCGTCGCTAATTTAAACAATCTGGTATTCATTTAAGGCTTAACAGCTATTAATTAAGGTTTAAAGGGAGGGAGAGAGAAGGAAAATAAAAACCGAAAACTAGAAGCCCTAATTATATATGAGATCAAGCAGGTTGAAAATTAACCCTCTAAATTCAAAATGATATTTGTATCTATAAGTTCCTTATAATATATGTTATGAAAGTTAATAAACAAACAGTAAATAGTAACGTTGTCTTGTGGATTAGGAAATTACCTGGGCTTTAATTCAAAATAATGATTGATGTTGATGGGTAGGACCAGTTTTCCTTGTTACTCAGCACACCCCAAATATTTATACAGCAGCTGTTGAGAGAGAGATCTATCACAGAATAACTTTTTTCAGATTCAAGGCTACAGAGTGAATAACTCGAATTCATTGAAATCCAACAATAGAATTACTTGGAGAATGGCACTGTTCCTAATAATGCCATGCTCCTAAGCCGATGTGGGACTTCATATGAGGAAAGTTATTCAAAAAAGCAGGTCATATTTTGTGATTTAAAGGACAATGATATATATATATATATATATATATATATATATATATATATATATATATATATATATATATATATATACAGTGCCTATAGAAGGTCTACACCCCCTTTCAAAATGTTCACCTTTTGTTGCCTTATATCCTGGAATTAAAATGCATTAAAATTGTTTTTTTTTCATTTATCTACACATCCTACCCCACAACTTCCAAGTGAAAAAAATATTCTAGAAATTTGTAGAAAATTAATTAAAAATAAAAACTGAAATAGCTTGGTTGGATAAATGTCCACCCCCCTTAGCAATCCTAAATTAGCAATCCTAAACTAGCTCAAAATTACACACCAAGTTAAGTGGCCTCCACCTGTGTTAAATTGTAGTGATTCACATGATTTCTGGATAAATTCAGCAGTTCCTGAAGGTTCCCTCTGCTAGATAGTGCATTTCAAAGCAAAGACTCAAACATGAGCACCAAGACGCTTTCAAAAGAACTCCAGGACAAAGATGTTAAAAGGCACAGATCAGGGGATGGGTATAAAAAATATCAAAGGCCTTGAATATCCCTTGGAGCACAGTTAAGACGATTATTAAGAAGTGGAAGGTGTATGGCACCACCAAGACCCTGCCTAGATCAGGCCGTCCCTCCAAACTGGATGACCGAGCAAGAAGGAGACTGATCAGAGAGGCTACCAAGAGGCCAATGGCAACGTTGCAAGATCTACAGGCTTTTATGGCCAAGACTGGTCAAAGTGTGCATGTGACAACAATATCCCAAGCACTCCAGAAATCTGGCCTGTATGGTAGGGTGGCAAGAAGGAAGCCATTACTCAAGAAAGCCCACCTTGAATCCTGTTTGAAGTATGCAAAAAAACACTCTGTAGCCAAGTGGCAAAAAGTTTTGTAGTCTGACGAAACAGGCAGGAGATGAACAGAGAGACCGTGTCGTGTGCTGTTCACGGCAGAGCCCTGCGATGAGGAGCAGACTGTCCTATTGCTCCAGGACCTGCCCCGACTGTCCCCAGAGGAACAGCACCCCCTGGAGGGCCCCCTGACACTGCAGGAGCTGAAAGAGGCCGTCACCCAGCTGTCGTCAGGGAAAGCTCCAGGCATTGACTGCCTGCAGGCTGAGTTCTGTAAAGGACTACGGTCTGTGCTCGGAGAGGACCTGATCCAGGTCTTACATGAGGGTGCCAGAGAGCAGGAGCTGCCCTGAGTTGCCAAAGGGCCGGGGTAACCCCGCTGCCAAAGAAAGGGGATTTAAAAGAACTGAAAAACTGTCGCCCTGTTGCCCTTCTCTGCTCGGATTATAAAATGTTATCAAAAGCCCTGGACAATAGAATGAGGGAGTGCATTGACACGTTGGTTCACACGAACCAGTCCTACTGCATCCCTGAAAGAACGACTGTCAGTGACCTTTTTAACCTTGAACTGGGGATTATCTCTCTTGACCAGAATCTTTTGATTTTGGGCCTAATTTTATTTGTTTTATTCATTTACTGTACAAAAATGTTTTAAAAATCAACAACAGTGTGAGCCGTCCCTTCCCTGTGCAGAGGGGGATTCATCAGGGCTACTCACTGTCAGGCATGCTGTACTCCCTCTCTATTGAACCCCTGCTTTGTCAGCTCCAGAGCAGACTGGCTGGCCTGTCCCTTGTCCATGACTTGTTAAATTTCCAGCAGCGCTGGTGTGTGAGTGAGGGGCTCTGTGAGCTCGGGGGAGGAGGGGGAGCTGCAGCTGTTTGTGTGACTCAAACATCAGGGTTTCTTATAACTAAAAATGTGAATTTATATATTTTTTTAAATGTGAAATTGTTGATTTTTGTTTGATACTTGTAGAAGCTCTCTCTCTCTCTCTCTCTCTCTCTCTCTCTCTCTCTCTCTCTCTCTCTCTCTATATATATATATATATATATATATATATATTAATATATACTGTATATATATATATATATATATATATATATATATATATATATATATATATATATATGAATAAATATCTTTTATATTTAGAAATCTTTTCCATAGAGACAACTCTCTGATACTTTATCACTAGAACCGGTACAATAACAAGTCAAAGGTATATCATAAGGTACACATTTTGATAGGAAATGGAAGAGCAAACCTGCAAGTTCAAATGGTTTGGCCCTGTGTCACAATTTATCTTTGGATTTGCAAGCAGCTGCTTTTGATTACTTTGCCTTTCCATCTGTTTTTATTTCCCTACTTCCCTGAAACGTAATATCACCAGAAAACCATGAGACATGCTCTGACTTACAAAGAGTTGCAGACAAATAAATAAAAGCAGACCCTCCTCTAATCACTTGCTATCATTTTTACACAACTCAATAGAATGTACCAGTAAGCAAAAACAAAAAAACCCCATCATTTTAAGGTAAAGAAAATGAGTAAAGTTGACAAACGGTTCGACTGGTGCATTGGAAGTGTAATTTACGTGTAGTTTTATGTATATTATTTAAACTCTTGATATTGTGATTTGCTACCTCTAAGGTACAAAAACATGACATCCAAGCAGAAACAAAAGGGAGGTTATTATTGAAGTTCGGCTGCTTATTCAGGCAGCACAAATTGTCTTCAACTTTAGTTCCAGTCTTGTTGTTGCCCTAGTTATGTTTTAAGAACATTATCTGTGACTGCTCCTGGTAATAATTACATTATTTCCTTTAATCTATATAAAGGCATGTAGAACATCCTTACATTTCAAGATCAGCTATGTCTGAATGTGTATCCGCATTTGTGTGGATTCTGTCATCTCCTCTCTAACACCGCCTGGCACCACAAATACCCATATGTACGAGAGCATTGGCAGAGGCTGACTGTGACATGGCCTGTTGCTGCAGTGTCTTAATCTGTCTACCAACTATGGGCAACTGCAGGAGGGACATTAGGCTCTCATGACATGCTGCTACAGATTGGTCCTTGTTGGCATAAGTTGCTTGCTGCTATTTTTGCTGTACCATAATGCATCAATAAAACTATTCTCCTTCACTTCACAAAGCTTTGTCATCAAACATTCCTCACTGGTGAAGCAGTCACTCATTCTGGCCAGGCAGACCACTGCACTGCATCAAACTGTTTCACCCAATGAAGCACTTGTTGAACTGGAAAGATTGCACACAAGTACAGTTCACAAACACAGTTGTCCAAAATCACATGGAATTGCATTAAAAGCGTTGACCAAGATAGATCAAGGTTATTGGAGTGTGTGATGTATACCTTCTGGTTATTTGAGTAACCACACTGTAGGATCATGTTTTAGGTAAACCCTTGGGGCAACAAATTATGTCACACCCTTTTTTTACCCTACAGTCAGTTGCTACATTCAACAGAATGACATGTCTGTGAAGTGGAACTGGAGATGGGACTTTTCAAGTAACTTTTTAAGCAACTACTGTAGTTTAAGGAGTCATATTTGTGTTTCCCATGTGAGGTTTTTAATTACAAGGAAACCGCTTACAATGACAAATTGAAGCACTTGCTTGAACAGATGCCATAAAAAAGTTTGCCTTTGTGCTCACAGAGGAGCCTTCTTTAATATGCTAGGAAAAAACCCATGAAACCCATGTAACACTAGAGGGAGCTTGTCACGGGTATCAAATAAGTGGTAGCTTGATTTGTTAAGACCCGAAGATTCAGTGGGCTTCCTCCGATCCCACGACCAAGCCAGCTTACCTTTTCACCCAGTAACTCGAGAGCGGATGTCAGCGAGTTACTGACCTCTGGAGGACAAAGGCCAGCCCTGCAGGTGTCCGCTCTGAGCTCACTGGGCACCTGGCCAGCAGAGTTCACTGCAGAACGATGAGGACAAACAGTCCATGCTGGTTTTACCTCCCTAACCCACGGGAGCGCCAAAGCCAATGCAACGCTCCCTTCGAAGTCCCGGGCAAAGACCGGCCTACTTCGCACAGACAGGATGCGAACCTCGGGGACCCAAATCTATCTTTTCTAAATTTCTTTTTTGCTTTAGGAATTTTGGCAGTCACGTTACCCTCATTTGATTTTATCTCTCATAGCATGTTTTCTGTTTGTATACCTGCATTAAAATGCAGCATGGTACTTATCCTATGGAAATGGGGAAACCATTCATATCTGTTTTGACATGGTATTCAGATTTATAATGAGCTATAAATGAATTAAACAGTGTTCATTTTTGACTCACTGAATGTATTTTTAAAGGTGTTGTACTTGTAGAGTTTATGTAGTTTTCTGTCATCTTGCTATACCAATTTTCTTATCTCAGTGGTCTTTATCTTGGTTAAGATTATAAATAAAATGTAATTCAATTTAACTTCTGTAAAACAAAACAGCAAAGAATATCCTTAAAAATAAAACACCATATGTAAGCCGCAGTATAACATTGTATTTAACTATAATTTTTTTACACTATTAACTGTATCTTTAGACTTCATAATATCTTTGTATTTCATTTCCAAAACTCTCCTGGTAATAAAAGAGACCTGCTATGCCTCAAGGTAATCTGCCATATAGTGTAAATGTATACTTTAATGAGGTGAGTATCTGAATCAAACTAGCTAGATACACTGTTAAAAGCAATTGTTCCACTTGAGATGGCTTGTAGATCTGAAAGTTTTGAACAGGTGGTAGTACTACTGCAATCTGATACATTGCAATTCCCAGTATTGCCCGTAAGGTATTAGATATATGCTGGTGGTACTTTAGAGGCAGAAGCATTGTTGTAATTCTTGATAAATGGTTCCTAGTCTGTGTGCACTATAAATATATACAATATGAATTTCAAATGTACACTACCAACCCAACACTTAAGAACATAAGAACATAAGAAAGTTCCCATTCAGCCCATCTTGCCCGTTTGGTTGGATGTTAGTAGCTTATTGATCCCAGAATCTCATCAAGCAGCTTCTTGAAGGATCCCAGGGTGTCAGCTTCAACAACATTACTGGGGAGTTGGTTCCAGACCCTCACAATTCTCTACGTAAAAAAGTGCCTCCTATTTTCTGTTTTGAATGCCCCTTTATCTAATCTTGACCAGTTCAGGATCCATGATAGCATATAACAAAGACAGATAACAAGTTAGAAATATCATTATTTTTCTGCCTGTGGTTGTACTATGTCATAATAATGTGACCTACAATAATATAGAGATAGTGACTGAGGATCTAACCCCAGTCTTCATGTACAGAGACCAATGTAGTGTCTGCTGTGCTAAAAGAGACAGGTTTAATCACCATAGCTGACAGACGTGTCTATAACACAACTCCACTCAGACAACTACCAGCGTCTTTATATTATTACTCCTTTGGTGCTTCATATTGAGAGCGTAAAAAACGTTAATAGGAAATCTCATGGTTGGACAGCTTTTTACTGTTCTTCAACCCAGAGACGTTCTGCTGGATAACAAGATAAACAACTAAAGCATTACTATTTTCCATTGTCACAGAGAGGGGAGATCAGAGAATATTAGTACGAGGCTGAACGCTACAGGATAGCGGAAATCTGACCCTGCCTCTGCTGGTGGTGACAGCTGGTGCAGAAGAGAAGAGACACAGCTGCGGCTAAAGCAGATGATCACGGGGTTCAGGGACCAGATGCTGACTGCAATCTGTGCTCTTTTGATGCCAAAACCCCCAAAGACAGCAACCTAGTTAGGAGGTAAAGTGCAAATCAAGAACAAGGACTGGACAAAGCTGACTGCTGAAAACTCTTAGAGGAAATGGTCACCTAGTGCCTGATTCAATTCAGACCCTAGGTGAAAATATAAGTTAAATAAGTAATACTCCAAAAGAAAAGTGCTGACCCTCGACCCTTACCTTCTGGGGCATTTCCTTCTACATTCCCCATAGACCATCAATGGGAAAGTATGAGGGGTTCTTAAAAAATGCAGACATGTTCAAAAAACTAAAAAAAATACATATTTTAACCCCAAAACAAAAATGGTACTCCAACCATAGAACCTATGAATTTGGTTTCCAGAAACTCATTTTAATGCTTAATAGACATCACAGAAATCCTTCTTCCCTCTGGTAACCACTAGTAGCCTCTGGAAATAATAATCAGAGTAAATGTGGATCAATATTTACTTTGATTGTATTAACGCACTATCAATGGTGTGAATTAAATACATTTTGCTCTGACACAAACTTTAATTTAAGAAAGCTTTTGTTAATTGAAATAGAAACGGAATATGACAGAAGTTATGTAAGGTTTGAATGTGATTATAATTAAAATTGGTACCTTCTTGGTGTTTGCCTGTACTGTGCCAGCTTTATATTCAAGTTGAGAGCTTGAGTTCTGGAAGGAGGCATACTAGGAGGAAGATAATCCAACTAGTCCATGCAAAAAATTATAATGGCAAATGCAGAGTAAGCTTCAGGATAAGCAGAGCTGAACTGTTGTATATCGTTCTCTGAAGTAAACACATCATCATCAACAGATGTCTAATAATTCATTGTGTATTGTTTAGCAAGACAATGGGGTTGTGACGTGACTCAAGTTTGTAATCATACACCACTTGTACTTTGATTGAAATCAATTGCTTCCAGCTACAGAAAGTGATTTAAAGACGAGTAAGAATAACGTTACTTCACGTCTTCATGTTATTGCAGGAAGGACTTGTGCTCCTCCTCATTTTGTTCAGGTCATTAGATATTTCAAATTGTTTTGGAATTATTGACCTGTGGTCCCTCATCAGCAGCAAGGCCAGCGTGGTCTTGAAATATTAGGTATACATTTATACTTTCCAGTGCAGCAGTGATCAAACTCATTCTTGTTGAGTACTGTGCTTCTTGAATCCACAGTCATTTCCACCTGCAATACCGTGCATGTGATTGAAAACTGAAGTTTAGATGATGTAATCCCCGGCCTCAACTATAATGTCCATCAACCTTTGTAGTTGTTTAATTCATTTAATGAACACACAGTCTTGTTTTACCTGCTAGTTTGCTGTCAGCCTACCTCCTTGTTGTGATTTCAGTCGCCTATCCCGAGCGAGTGGGCGGAGCATGACGTTATAAAGAGCACTGTCCCATCGGAGCGCAGGCAGTGTGTTTGTGGTATGCCTGGTGTTAAATCCATTTCAAAAAAAGATTTCTAAAATAGCGTGAAGAGCCAAATAAACGCAGTCGTTCGAACGGCTTTCTGCAGCAAACCTGACTCCTGCCTGCTTCTTCCATTCTTCCACCTCCCTCCCACTGAACCTGCTGGATAGCCAGCTGCTACAATATGTTTCAGAATAAATACTATATTGATTTTAGTACTTTATTTTAATGAATTGACTTAAATATAATATGATATACTCTCTTAGTATGAATAGAACCTGATACGAGCACAAGAGCCTTTATGCTTGCAACAAACTGGAAATGATTACATGGGCTGTGGTAGGTGCACCTGAGCCATTCAGCTTTCTTCTTGCATAAGCAGGGTTAGGGTTATGGTTTATGATTGATTCAAAACTATGATAATTTTTGTAATTGTTCATTGCTTCTGCAGTTATGTATAGCCACTGTTTGCAAACAGGCTTACAGTACTGGTAAGTTACATTACCCAAACTACCAAATAAGGGCAGTAAGAGAGATACACCCTGGTTATTGCTGTTTATAGATAAAATATGAATTGAACAACCATGCAAATTAAAATGGTCTGCCAGATAGTTTAAAGTTCCCTTTTTATGTTGATTTAAGCAGGATATTCTGTACAATAATTTAAACTTGGTAAGGATACTGTACAAGCCTGTTCTAAATTAATCGTCCACATGGATAGGCTAATTCATCTTACTCTTTGTTTCAGCCTACTTAAGCATGAGTAATTGTGTAAAATGAATAGGAATGAACAAGCTAAGCACCCATTCCTTCAGACCATCTTTGTGAGCAGCAGGCCAAAAAAATATAAAAAAGAACAGCGATTTCTAAAGCCGACACTATTATAGAATAATTTAATGCTAGGTTTATAAAATGCAATTTGTCAGTCGTGAACAGTCTATTCTAATGCAGCTGAATTGAAAATAACTTTACTGCTGCTAATGAGAAAACATAGAAAAATAACAGCTCCTGCGATCATTTAGCTGTCATTTGTCACTTTCAATAAAAAAGTGGTTACTTTTACTCGTATGATAGTTTTACAGTCTTAACTGTGAACTGCGTTATGTCAGCTATCAGTAAATCAGGGACAGGGATTATGAAATGAACTCTTGTTATCTGATGTAGTATATGTTTATTCCCCCCTTTGTACTATATGAACACCAGATGTTATTCCATAGGTCATAATCTATGCAATTTGCAGCTGTATACTCGGCAAAATAGAGCTACACAATTGGATAAAACTCATGTGTAGGCTATAAATGGTGAAGATTCTCCTTTTGTAAAAATGGCATGCTTTTGCCTAGTTCAGCACTATAAAGATATGATATTTACAAAAAAAAGGCAAGCAATTACATATTAGAAGTCACGTGACAAAACTGCCATTCCTATACTGTACTTTAAGTAGAATTTACAGTTTATTAAGAGATCACATCACAGCAGCAGTGGCTTTATTAGCCCTGTTTAAATGACCAGCCCATTAAACATCAGAGGTAGCAAGCTGGGCCAACCAGAAAGGCCTTTAAGTGACTGCTGTGAAATAAAGAGCAACAGGCAAGATGCTTCTCCAACTGAGGCCCTTCATTTGGCAGAACGGTTTCAAGGGACTTTACTTTGAGACTCTTTACTTGAAAGACAATATTCAGACTTCAGACACAACAATGGTGGTGGTCTGACCCAAAAAAGTTCTCCCAAGGGAATGGTGTAACTAAGAAGTGAGTCACAGCTGTAACATGTCAAGGACCTTGGCTTAACTTAAAAGTTGATTTGATCAACCTACTGTATACTGCAAGGATAAGTCACAGCTGTATTTTTTTAAAGCAAGGAATACCCTGGAAATCAACCAGGGGTAATCTTTCTTTCACCATGGCCAGGTTTGTGATGCAGGGCGATTCTCCAGTGTTGTAAATGATCAAATAAAATTATATGTGACTTATCCCTGCAGGGGGAAAAGGTTGATAAAATCAAATCCTGACTGGTTTACAGCATTTTTCTAACCTGGGCATAATATTTGATACTTACATCTTTTTTTAATGTGTTGACATGTTTAATAAAAATAAGTAATACATGTTTACTGCAATTATTATTATTATTATTATTATTATTATTATTATTATTATTATTATTAATATTATTATTATTATTATTATACTGTCTTGATAACAAATAGGATAACAAAAAAAATCACAAGATATTTAAAATTCAGTCATGGAAAATATTAGTCCAGGATTTGTCCTTTGATGACATTTCTATGGATTTCCTTTCAGCTACTGGACCTGCTTCCAACTGGTTACTGCTTCCAATTTAGTTTTTACATTAAATGTTACCCCTGTGAAAAAAAAACAAAACAGGATATTTATCATGCACGGTTTCCGTTGAAAACCTTATTGGCCTACAATGCTTTAGTAGCATCGACCTACATTATTTTGTTGCCCAACCCAAATTACTACAATACCATCTACTGCAGCTGTGTATTGGGTATTTATCACAAAAATAACCCTACAGCTGTCAAGCAGACCACAGCAGATCACATGTTCAAATCCTGCTGCGAAGTAACTTGGAGTACCACATATCAAAGCAACCTTTATGATGCAGTTATGATGCAGTTAGGTGTCCTTCGGCTGACATGTCATACTGGGATTACGTCTACTTTACAGAAGGCAGATTAGACTCACTGTTGTACTGACATAACTTTGCCCTGATAGATAATGAACTGGCAAAAATGGCGTAAACAAAGCCTTGGTTTACAACGGAACTATTGTTTGGTGTTGTTGTTTCTCCATGCACGTTCTTTATGGCTTGTTAATTATGTAAATTGAGGGCTCAGGGAAAACGCAAAGTTTTCCACGTGTCTTTGTGCATTACGACCGCAAAGTAAAAGTGGCAGAAGCATGAAGAGCATGAAAATCCAATCATCTAATGATCTAACTCTATGGTGAAAGTAGATCGGACCCAGAAACGATGGGAAATGACCTGCTATGAAAGTCCCATATACTCTGTTTGCTCCGAAGGTTATATTCCCAATTCACAGTTGCCAGAAGGTTACATATTTTGAACAAATCACAGCTGCCAGTATGACAGTGGCACTAAATAGGTCTCTGTGGCTTAGCAGTGCAGGTCCCTGCGGATTGGGGGTCAGGGGTCCGCTCACTAGCAAAAGTTGAATCTGTTTAGGTCTCTAGCTTCCTGCTCAATGGGTGGGAGAAATGTTTCTGCTTAATTTCTTTAAAAACATGTCAAGGGGAAACTTGTCCAGTCTCTTGGACCCTGCTAAAGATGAGACTGTAGTATACGATGAAGAAAACTAGATTACAATACACAAGGATGCTGTCTGACATTAGACTGTTCCACAAAAAGGGCAATAGTGAGCAACTGGATATTAATAATAAATCAGCCCTTTTAAAAGGAAAGGAGGCATGTCTAGACAGGATATTATTCAATATTATAATGACAAAGTGTTGGGGGGGGGGGGGGGGTTCTCAGCACCTGCATTGAAACCTATTCAAAGAAGTATGGTGAAGTTACCAGATGTGGCATATTGCCCATATATCCAGGTTCACGAATAACTGAAGCATAAAATCCAGGTTGTGTCTGCATCATTCCTGGTACAGTAGAATATTTATTCATTCATATATCTTAGCATTTTTTAGTACCATTTAATTTTCAATGTATTTACATTTTTTTTTCAGGTGAACATTATTCACAAAGAACTGTTACTGCAAATACTAAAAATGTAGAATTAATCACAAAGTCCAAATTCTCATTCTGAAGAAAAACGGTCCATCTAAAATTACCAGTAGTGCAGAACTTTAATACGATTAGATGACTGCAATCCAGCCTGAATATAAAAGGATTGTTCTTTGTGTAAAGCAACACTGTGCAATGTCAACATTTATAAACAGTTTATAACTTTTACAGTTGTTCAGTTAAAAGTTATGGTTGTTAAATAAACTGTTATTGATTTGTGAACTTTAATTATAACCTTACAGGGTGGTTGGAATTTTTTTTATGCCTTACAGCTGTCTTATTTCACTGTTAAAAAATGCTAACGTCGACTCTTACCAAGTGACATTAATTTTGATTTATGGATTACGTTTTTTCCTCTGAACAATTTAGTAAATTAGCATTTTCCTGCTTGAGGTAATCGTAACAGTCAGGACGCTTTTAAACCAAAGCCATGTTGCAGCTCTTTTAAAGGGCCTATTCAGTTGTCAGAGTGCATTCAGTCACAGAATTGTTTAAATAAAGAACATTCTAGCTACAAGGCCCAACACATGAGTTTGGGATCCTAAGACTAAGGCTAGGAAATAGGCATGTTAAGGCTAGATGCCTGAATCTTTGCTGCAGGGATATATATGTTTGAAACATATACATATGGAATTAGAATTATTTTGCGGTTAACAGGTTTAAACAGAGAATTTAATTAACTGGATGCACTACATTGCATGTTTGGCCCAGGCAATTTGCATATTAACTTTGTTTTTGTAAACGCACTGGGATGTCTCAGTTTTTCTTTCTGTTTTTAGCTGCCTTTTGCTGCCAGGGCCTCTCTGGAAATTATAAATACATTATCATTTTAATTCCTGTGACAGTAGTACCAGCTTACATCCTGTGAGTGTGTATCTGCGTAAGTGGAATTTCTTTAACATTTAATTCTTCTTCTTCTTCTTCTTCTTCTTCTTCTTCTTCTTCTTCTTCTTAATGTTGTTGTTGTTGTTTTTATACAATAGCCATGTTAAGTCCTTAATAAATAACATGTTAACCCTAAGCCTAACCCTAAATCTAACCCTTAACTTGCCAAATTATGAAAAATACAGCACAAGAAGATAGATAAAGAAAATAAGCTAGTGGTTTGTAAGTGTTTTTGCAATGAGTACAGAAATGCATACAGTATGTTTACCCTATTTTATTTGTTCACATTAGAATCCCAGATCCGACATTAGACGTGATATAAAACAATGATCTGAGGTTGTGTTTTAAGTAGTTTTGCTACCAAACCAGGCTTCATAACGTACTAGCTCAGCATAGCTGTCAGTATATTCTTGTTTTGTAATGCCGTTTGTATGAGCTGGGGCATTAAAAAAAAAAAAAAATTAACAGTATTACATTTGTATGGAGTTATTGTGAATACAGATGCTGCAGTAGTTTAAATGTAACATTTTACTGGGTAGTGATAAAAGTAGCATTGTGACAGAAATACAATGATTCCTGGTTGTAAATCTCCCTCCCGACCTGTAAGTAGCGAGAACAGAGTTCCCTGGATGGGCTGGCCTGACAGTTCTTTCCCAGGGTTCAAGGGAAGTCGGCCAGCTCGAAAGGGGGCGGAACAACGTTTCATTAACACATTGACTTTGCTTGGTTTATGCACATTGGTGTGTATTGTTGGGGGATTATTGTTTGATCGCCAGACCTGGAATATACAATAAAGCCCTTCTCCAAATGGATTACAAATCTCTCTGTCTGTTTCATTCACGCACTGCATCACTTCTGCCCCTGTATCCACTCAGCCACAAGGCTCGGGCGATGAAGATGTTGGCGGACCTGGTCGCGTTTTAGCGGCAGGCCACCACCGTGTCATGGCTGAGGGAGTTTTGGGCGAGCCAGTGGGGACCCTGCCTGATTGGGGAGGCTCAGGCAGCCTACCAGGCTATGAGCAACGTCAACGCTGCCAGTTACGACCTGGTCAAGATGACCATCCTCCGTCGCCTCAACATTGCAGCAGAGACTCACCGGGTGCGGTTCAGGGAGTACCGAAGATCCCCGGAGACACGCCCCAGGGTGGTTGTGGAACGGTTGTGTGACCACATGGTACACTGGCTGACCCCCGAGAAGAAAACCAACCTGCAAATGGGGGAGGTGGTGGTTGTGGAGTAATTCTGCCATGTGGTCGGCGCCGATACCCAAACTTGGATACGGCGCCACAACCCCGACACCCTGGAGGACACCGTGAAACTGGCCGAGGATTTTGAGGACTCCCTAGTCTCCGCCCGGACAGGGATACTGTCAGTTCCTGCCCTTCGGAGCAGCCGAGCCCCTCCGCTCTCTCTTCCACCACCACCACCATCAGCCCCGGGACCCAGACCTCCGAGACCGCCAACCCCAATGGGCCCCCTTGTCTCCCCTTCATGGAGACCAAGGTTGGCTCCCAGCTGGGGTAGAGGTGCTGCCCCTGCCCCGTTGCCATACCAGCAACGGGACAGATATGTAACCAATGCCCCCTCTGTCCCCCCAACTTGTTTTAGGTGTAACCAACCGAGACATCGGGCCAAGTCATGCCCCACTGCAATGGAGTGTGTCATGGCCGCGTGTAATTGGGCAACTGAGCTAGGTAAGCGTGGGGAAAATGGTCGAGAGGGGCCTTGTATGATTGATGTGGTTTTAGGGAATGTGTAAACCCACACATTAGTGGAAACAGGATGTGAGCAGACCTTGATTAGAACAGCTCTCATGGGCGGTGTGTCGTGGCGGCCACAAGGTCAAGTGGCCATCTCCTGTATCCATGGAGACACGGCGGCATACCCCACACTAAGTGTACTTATCGGTAGGACCGATAAAACGTCACCTGGTAATAGGGATGGCGAAAAGGTTGCCAAACCCAGTTATTCTGGGCCGAGACTGGCCAAAATTTAAAGAATTAATGCAAATAATGGCAGCCTCAGCCGCACACATAAACGTGGCAGAAAAAAAGAACAGGTAACAAATTGGTGATGTGTTTCCTTTTCAAGCTGAAATGTTTTCTCCTATTTTCCATCCTAGAAAAAATGAATAAAGAGAGAAGGGCAGCAAAATGGGAGGGAGCATCACTGAGACTAGGCTGGGGTCTGGTGGGGGAGCGCTCGGATGGTAACAAACGCCAGTCAAAGGGAGTTGGAATGCAGTCTGACAGAGAGGGCGAGGTTACTGTGCCATCCAGGGCAGATGCTACTCCCGCTACTCTCAATATACCCGACATGTGGTACTCAAGCGCGGACATAGTGTGGGGCCAACATAATGACCCGTCACTAGTGCACGCTTGGGGGAAGGTCCAGGCTATTGAAGGTAAGGATGTTCATGGCACTGGGGTGCTAGTATTTCCACACTTTAGTATCAAGGGGCAATTACTCTATAGGCTAAACCTAGCCGCAGGCACAGGACAGCCTGTAACACAATTATTGGTTCCCCCATCTTGTCAGACCGAGGTCATGAGGCTGGCGCATGATATCCCTTTTGCGGGGCACCAGGGAGCTGACAAGACAAGAGAACAGATATTGGCTCAATTCTATTGGGTAGGACTTCATACTGCTGTGTTGAAATATGTTGCCACATGCCTAGACTGCCAGCGAGTAGCGTCAGGTCGAGTGCGCCCCATCTTTTTGGTTTCACTGCCGATTATTTCCACCCCGTTGAACGCATTGCAATGGACATAGTGGGACCTTTGCTACCTTCTGAGACTGGGTATACGCATATGTTAGTAGTGGTAGATTATGCAACGCGATACCCAGAGGCAGTTCCATTGAGGTCCACTAGTGCCGCTGCAATAGCCACAGAGTTAGTGCAGATTATGGCAAGAGTAGGGATCCCCAAGGAGATTTTGACTGATCATGGAACCAACTTTTTGTCTAAAACTTTACAGCAGGTATATAAAATATTAAAAATACGTCCCATCAGGACATTTGTTTATCATCCACAGACATACGGTTTGGTGGAACAATTTAATCAGACCTTGAAGCTGATGCTGAGACATTTTTTAACAAAAGAGCAAAAACATTGGGCATCGCTTCTTCCCTACCTCCTTTTTGCAGTGAGAGAGGTGCTGCAGAGTTCGACAAGGTTTTCCCTCATCATAATTGCAGATCATTATTTGGGTGTGTTGAGTAATTTACATTGCTCTTAAACTTACCTAGGGCACAGTGCAAAATAATTGCCTGGCCGCAATGCAATTTGAATTTTGCATCCGCAATTATCTGCACTGCGCCTATACTTACATCACCTCCTTAATAGGGTAAAAAGCTGCTTTTCATTCAGTGCTGATAATGACATTCAGGACCCAAACCTTTCTGAAGGAAAGGGATGCAAGGAAAAGTTGTTATTTATACATTTTATCATTGACTAATATTAAACACCAATGTTTATATGTTGACTTAGAAGCTAATATGACAATACTCACTTACAGTACCGTATCTTGTGAATACTGTATAATCAGTTTCACTGGTTTTGCAAGTCTGGTTTTGTAAGTCTGAATGAACTACACATGCTACCATCTCTTTGAGCCTACCTTATACATGTCTCCCACTGTGCAGAGGAATAAAGACAGGACCCCCTTTTATAGGAGCCTGGATTTGCTATTGTCCAAAGTATATTAAAAATAAACAACACAATATTATTAGATATAAACAGATATTAAAAAGGTACATTCATAATGTAAACAAATGATGATATATTTTATACTAACCAAGATTTTAAAAGTGCTAACCAGCATTTTAAAATATATTTTCTTACTTTTTATTCTGGTTTAAAAGCTTTGCTTGGTAAGTACTCCTTTAAGCCCTGATACTGTATTCCAGTACGCCTGCTAAATAAACACTAATACTGTATCATATATGTATGTGGAGAAAATAACAGTCTAAGAACATTATCTAAAGATGACATTTACCGAAAAAAAAGTTTAATGCGTTTGTTTATTCTTTTTCCCAAACTCAAGTGGGCTGTACGTGTTTAAATCCTGACTAAGCGAGCTTGTGTTACTGGGTGTTATACTTTGTCTTACAGTACTGCACATAAATAATGCTTGAGATAAAGATACATTACTCTATTGGCAATCATACTATTTTTGTACAATTTAATGCTGATGCAAGATAATATGTTTATTATACAACATTAACTGCCAAAGAATTCTTGCAGGCACAGTCCTATTTGGATCCCAAATATAGGTATAGTTTAGAGAAGGAAAAAAATGAGCGTCTGCTCTGGATTGTGTTATGGGCTGAACCAGCATGGTGGTCTAAGCTTCTTGCTTAACAGCAGTAAATAAATGTAATAAAATATTCCTCTGAGCAAATGACACGCACTGTTTTAATGTTCCCTTATGACGTTGTCTAGCAATGCACAAACCACAGGATACTGTTCAGTTTAGTTGCTGCTGTAACGAGAATAAGATTAAATATAAAATGTATGATACATGGAAAACTAAAGAGAAAAAAAATAAGGGATTTTGTTGTATGTCTCAGTGCTGCATAACTTCAGCCCCACTCTGAATGAAATAATACAAAATCTTGTCAACAACTGGAAATTATTTAGCATAATGGCAATTTACCCTTGGGTCTGGAATTCAAAACTCAGCTTAGACGACACTCCACGGAAATCATATGCAAGATGGTAGCAATTATTCCTATGAATAATATGAAGCATGGAAAACATTGTATACTCCTTTTTCTAAACAATAAACCCCAGATATTGTTGACCAAAAAGTAAACAATTACCTATCTATCTATCTATCTATATTATATTTCCATAAATTGTATCCAAAAGCTCCTACTGCCCTGACACACAATATTGAATTGTAGGTATTTTATAACCAAACAGGATGGAGTTATTATTATTATTTGTTTATTTAGCAGACGCCTTTATCCAAGGCAACTTACAGAGACTAGGGTGTGTGAATTATGCATCAGCTGCAGAGTCACTTACAACTACGTCTCACCCAAAAGACGGAGCACAAGGAGGTTAAGTGACTTGCTCAGGGTCACACAAAGAGTCAGTGGCTGAGGAGGGATTTGAACCGGGGACCGCCTGGTTACAAGCCCTTTTCTTTAACCACTGGACCACACAGCCTCACATAGTAATAAAAAGGGGTGTACACCAGTCAAGCATAGAACCATGAGACTTTCCTCTGTGAAACCTTTGCATTCTGGTCAAAGCCACTGTAATTGTCCCACTTATTGGGTAGATGTAAATAAGAGACTTGTTGTCTTTGTTTCTGGTAATCGGTTGGGTTGGGAAGTTCCCACGATGACACTGCACCTTCCTGCCAATCATGAGTGATGAAGTGATATGAATGACCTATTGTCCTTGTGAAATGCTACTGGAGTTGTTTGTCCCATGATAGCAAGGCTGAGACCAGGAGGGGTTTAGCAGGAAATGCTGTGGCATGGGACACCATTGTCAAGTTTACCAGTCTAAAAACAGATTTTCAGCATGTGGAAAAACAGAAGCAGAGAGGTACCTGAAAAGATGGCTTGATTTGATTACACAGGCTATGCTGTGTATTACGGAATGCTAAATACTACCATATTCTGATATTTATCCAGGATAAAAAATAAAAAAAAAACACCAAGCCGTATGTCTGTCTAGCAACTTAAAATGTTCTTCAATATTAAATGAAATAATAACTGTTAAAATATGCACAAATTTGCACTGCTTTCTAGCAGTTTGGTAACATTATTTGACCTTTTAGAAAAAAAGTGGTCAGTTTTCACAAGAAAAAAGCTCTTAATTGTATTAATACTTGTACTTGTACTTGATTCTTGAAATGTATTAAATATTAATAATAATTAATAATAATAATATTGCTATAAATAATATAATATATTCAGTGAAGCTTGGTGCTATAAGAATATATACATACATATATATATATATATAGATAGATAGATAGATAGATAGATAGATAGATAGATAGATAGATAGATAGATAGATAGATTAAATACAAAGCTATTCCACATAATTAAGAAAAACAGCACTAATAGTAGAATAATTTGGCCCTTTCTTGTAAAATAATGCCCTTTTCTCTCACCATGGTTGCTACTCAAATTCTGTGGATTCTGAACCAATACCAACACTATTACAGTGATATTTTTATCTGTTATCAATTATTATAGACTGGGATCCACTGGAGTTTCTGCTTTTATTAGTTTATTATCCTAAATGTAGATAAATATAGATGTGCAGCATGTGAATAAGTACCTCCAGTGTTTGTTCTCAAACATACTTTCCCTTATATATAATATTATTGTACAGTGCTGTAAAATATATTCTTAAACACCTTCACTACAGCATTAGTGCAGTGGTTAGGGAGGCAGCTGGAACTGATCCTGGAGCTCTTGCCAAAATAAACAAGTCTGCCCAAAAGTATCTAGATTGAATATGATCTGCCCAGTGCTGGATTGCCCAGTGCAGTGTCAGTGTTAATCCTGGTCCTAAATATACTGCCTTGGTCCTTTATGGGGTCAACACATCGCTGCAAAACAGCTGGTAGGAAATTAACTATTCAAGTGTAAGAATGCATGTCATGCATTCGAGATAATGAACCCTCCAACTGGACTACACACAATAGGGTTACTTATACTTTTATTTAAAACATAACTTGAGAAAACTGTAGTTAACATGTCAAATGATTCTCTTGCCTTTCCTAATTCAAATACATTATTGGCCGGTTGTGTTACTATCTCCAGCTGATTGGATGCCGAGCTGCTAAAGCTCTACTAAGGTGTATTATCTAAGCTCTGGTTTGTTGTTTTTAGAAGCCATTATGGTTAATCAATTGAGAGGTTTTGTTTTAAACATTACCATAAAACTGCATCAGATTACCTTAATAATTTCTTACATTGCACTGCTGTACGCTTTGAGAAGTGTTACACAGAAAACTTTTCTCTGCCAAACAAAAGCAGGTTTGGTTTTTTTCATATGAAATGAGCTGCTGAATGATTTACACTTGGTCTCTCACAATACAATTGAGGGAATATTTTCTCAAACTCTCCACACTTACTAATTGTAAACTAATATTACCCAGGCTATTGTTTCTTATTTTTTGTATGTATGATTGTCACAAAGACGGCCGGAGTGGGTGGCGTCAGACCAGAGCCAGGAAATAAACAACAGAGACTTGGGGTTTTGGTGAGGCTGAGCGCGTGATCATGCTCAGCATTTAATAAACAGAACAGAAAATAAAAGGTTTTAAACACAACACAAAACAGGACACGGCACTTGTAGCCAAAATAAACAGACGAACAAAACGGACTAGACAGTGCACAGACAGACGAACAAAACACGGTGAGCAGATAACACTAATATTTACGCTTTTTCACTTTTAGTTACTCCTTCTCTCTCTCCCGTTCTCCACTCACCGAACACCTAACCCCGACTGCAAGAAATGTGCGTCTATATATACTATTGTGCTGGGATTCAATTACTAATTAATTATTCACTTGAATCCCAGCACGTGAATTAATTCTGTGCAACCCCGTGCTCACATATTACATTTAACCAGCACGTGAAGTGATTTGTGCTCTCCTCGTGCCTAAATACAAATCTACACTTTTTAAATACACGTAAAACACAGACCCGTTTATATCCCGTGTACCAATGACTATACACCAACATTAACACACGCACGCAACATACAACACATAATATGCACACAGGGGCGGGGCACATTGCCACAATGATGTATTGTGTATTGTATTTGTCTGAAACATGCTGCCTCTTTCCCTGGGATCTGACTATAAATGAGACCTCAGTGAGCAATTTCCCAAGTTCACTTTGAGAATAAAAAAATAAAGATAAAATTAATTTGTTACCTGGTGATGTTAATTCCAAGAACAACAGAAACAAAATTTTGGAACACCTCATTTTAAATCCTGATTTGATAAGACCAGATTTGGCAGCCGAATTCTGTTGTTTCCAGTCTATGAAGAATAACATGTGGGTCCAGCATATGGTTTTCTGTTCTTTTCTTTTATTTCTTATAAGTTTAAAACCAATGACAATTCGAGGTAAGACTGAAATCATGACAGAAAACAGCCTGAAAAAATGAATACAGTAGATGGATTCTAGCAAGCCTGGTTTGATGGATAATATGTTCATGCCTCAAGCCCCTATAACGCAACAAGAATTACACATGTGCCTTCATTTTAAGTGGATGTGGAAGCATTGACCTGTCAATCTGGTACCAGAAGAGGTCAGTATAAAAGAGAACAGCTTGTCTCATTTTAAGCATGACTGAATGACCCAGTTTTATTTCTTTCTTTTCTTTTGGAGCCTTTATTTAGATCAGGGATTAGAATGCACACTTGTCAAAACTGAGCTGATCAATATTTATCAACATTCTGGTTTAATTCAAGAACAGAGTTATAATGTGAAATTACTTAAATATAAACAAAGCTCAACTCAGCAACTTAAATTTATTCAAAAAAATAATTGTGTATGTTCTCTTACCCATAACTTGACCTTTTTGGTATGGCCCTGTAATCTGTAACTAATTTATATTTGGTACTTAATTGCTCTGAACTAAAGTGGTGTATGCAATCTTTCCACATTAAACTAAAGGCTAAGTCTTTGTAGGCAGATAGATTATGTTTGCCAAACTTTATCTCTAAAAAAATGTGTTTGTTATATACTGTATATCTCGCTGGCTGAGAGCACTGTGGCAACAGATATTTTGAGATACAAGCATTTAAAGTTTGAATACCAAAATATAAACCATCCATCACAAGTTCCTAATTTTTATTTTATTTTGTAGTTTACCAAGTTCTCAAACATATGTTCCCACAGCCAGTGATATGTATACAGATAACAAAGTCTTGGGTATTATAGTTGAAAAAATTCTAATCAAGCTAGTGAGAGATAAACAAATAGTACATTGAGGCTAGATTGTTAGATAGTCATAGTAACGGAATCTTTGACACATCAAGTTTGTATCTTACAGTATTTATAGACTGCTCAGGATCTTTTACAGTGGCCCTGAAGTGCAAAACACAAATACAAACCAGAAAACACAAATACAAATCAAAAAGCACAAATACAAAATCTAAAATCACAAATACAAAATCAAAAATCACAAATACAAAAAGCCCACAACACAACGGAAGCAACGGAAATACATCACGATGGAGTCCACTCCCCCAGATATACACCAGCGCAGTCTCCACCTGTTTCTGGACAAATTGGAGGTGTTTAAAAAGCACACGTTGAGTCTTTTGTAACTTAGTTGGCCATCGTAATTTCTGTCAGTGTTATAATTGGTATCGCAACAGTAAATATCATGTTTACCGTAACTGAGTTTGTGTACAGTAATAGCGGTTAATAACTACTATTTTAGACAACATATTTAACCAGTTAGATGACATAAAAACAACAACTGAGAAGTGCACTTATATTTAAATCATCAATAAGCTGTGACCCAGAAGTAAACTTTGATCTTCGCGTGTTGAAATTGTACTAACCTCAGGGTCATCATGTAAAACACTTTTTATGATGCTTTTTGAAAACAACTACAAATTCACAGGCATCGAAGCCAAACTTGAGCTACAAAAAAACAAGTCAAACTTAAAAAAAAAATAAACAACTAAAATAGTAGTTATTAACAGCTATTACTGTACACCAACTCATTTATGGTAAACATGATATTTACCGTTGCGAAACCAGACAGAAATGCGACGGTCAACTGAGTTACAAAAAACTCAACGTGCGCTTTCTAAACATCTCCAACTTCTCCAGAAACAGGTGGAGACTGCGCTGGGGTATCTGGGGGAGTGGCCTCTCCCTTCAACACGTTTCGTCTTCTATACCAAGACACATCACGGAGAAACCCTATTCATGACAACACCGTGCCACTTTCAGTTTTTATTGTGATGCATTCTCCATATCAGCACAGTTGACGTCACCTTCTTTAAAAAAGAACATTCCTGAGGCACCTCTCGGAATTCCATTCAACTGCAAAGTGCATTCAAAACAATTGGCCACATACCTCAGCCACTTCACCGCTTTCTCTTTATCAACCATTTCCAATTAAATTGAAAGTGGACTAAATAAAGGCTGGTAATGATTAGAAAACAAATCTAGATGGATTTTTAACTTGAGTATTTCTACAGTAGTATATAATAGGGTTATTGGACATGAACGTCTGTGTATGGTGGAACATCGGCACATGTAGAAGTGAACAGACTGAATCAACATCATCATCAGTCGTGTATGTATTGTCCATATTTTGCCTATATTTTCTACTGTCTAACTCAAGCATATGTTCATATTAAAGTTAATTTTAATAGTCTGCTTGCTTTTCAAATTGAAGTCTTTGACCACAGCCTTCTAATTACACACAACTTGAAGAGAAAACATACATATACTTTGTGTGTGTGTGTGTGTGTGTGTGTGTATATATATATATATATATATATCTCCAAAGTTGTTTTATTATCCCTTATTTGTTTAAAGTGGTGACCCATTCTTTCATAATATATAAATTGGAATTATAAAAATCAGATGTAAAATAGTAGAGAAATGGCATCTGGCCTCCAACATTTTAAACTGCATAAATAAGAAACCCATTATAGAAAGCTGGCTCACAGATGCACATATCCTTTTTCATATCTACAATTGCCTCCAAAATTTCAAAGGCTCGGCTGAAGTAATATTTATGTATACATAAGTGTTTTTCTAAGTCTAACCTCTGTAAGACTGGATCATGGGTTTTGCATGGGTGTCTCCCAGCAGTAGAGTACACATGTTTTACACAGTACAGTAATAATTGGGCTGTATTCTGAAATAGTCATTTGGAATGTACAGTATGCCGACAGTAAAAGTACTTTATCGGTAACTTCAGAAAACACTCAATCACACTGTAAATTCTGAGTTGAAAATCCCTCAGAAACTTTAGGGGTAGGTTTGATCACTCTATATCCTGCCGTGATAAACCATAACTGGATTTATTCTTTGCATTTGACAGCACAGGAGATTCACCCTGGATTGCATCAACCACCTATCCATGGTTTCCAGGACTACTCCCAAAAATAATTGGTTGATGCAATCCAGGTTGGTACTGTAAAATGCTCTAATCCCTGGTGGTGTGTCGATTGATCAAACATTTCCACCAATCACTGATAAAGGTCATTTTTCACAAGTTTTACAACTGTGTGAAATTAATGAAAAGAATGATCCTAACCAACACGGTTCTTTTTTTACCCTTTACTTCTGTTAGGTTTCAGAATTGAATTGTCAGTGTCCATATAGGATTTATACATTTCTACAGCAAGCAAATTGCTGACAGATTTCTAAAAAGTCTTAAATAGATCTGAAGCTCCCTAGGAAAAAGCAAAGGGCATACATTGGTTGATTAGGGGCATCAGAATGGACAGTGAATCCCTCTAAGTGAAACTCCTCTCTGTCTCCCATTTATTCATGTTTTTCAATAACTGAGCAATATAGTACAGTATGAGAAACGTATCACTCTTCAGAGAAGTGTGAGGCATTCCAGCATCAGTATTGTCATGACATGGAGCACTCCTTTTATTATACACGAATGATTAGACTGTCCCCTAAAACACATCACTGTTAGTTATCAGTGGCTTCAGATCTGCACTACACCTGGATAAGCAGTTACGCAGGTGCAGAGTAGTGATACAGAACCACACATTAATAGAACTCCTTCTGTAATGGTAGTTTGCTATAAAATGGGTATCACGTGCAGTACTACTTTTCACAATTGCAACTTTATCTTTAACCATAACATTTACAAACATGTACCTGTTGGTAAGGTAATGGACTGCTAATACAGATCTAATCAGAACTGTACGGGAGTAATCAAAGCTGCTTCCCAGCTGAATCATTTCTGCCATTTGAATTAAAATGTAGGATTAAAGTAACGAAAGAGCAGAACAAGAAAAAGCTGAAGGAGATAGGAATGGAGAATGAAACCCCTAGTATTAATTCAATAAATAAATAAATACACAAATACACTTGTCTTTATTCTTATTTTGTAGTATTGTTTCATTCCTTCTCAGGTACAGTGTGTTATAATGTGCTGCATCTATTTAAACATTTAGCTCTTGATGTACATAAAGTATTAAATGGGATACAATCCTAGCGATTACTGCCAGTACTGTACACTATGGGAGCTGGAATTCACACAAAGCCATTTACTCCAAAGTGCTATTACCATAATCTAATTCCTCAAAACTGAGAAATTCATTTCAAGGGCTCGGATTTGAGGTATTTTTCAGTTTTTTATTTCTAATTTTGAAATATTAAAAGAGTGTTTTTGACTTATCAGAAAACTATGATACACATAACAACATCACCATGTTTAAATCATTTAAAGAGTTTAATAATTACTTACTAACATTCAAACATCAATGCTAGCAAACATATTTCATGTGTCATGTGTTTTTTCCATTAACACATTCATGCACTAAGCCACAAAAGTTATATGGCTTTATATACCACTGAATTAACCCTTTCAGCATGATTCAAACTATTTTGTAATAATCCATAATACCTTTGCAATTTCATTTTTGTATGACATATAATAATAATAATAATAATAATAATAATAATAATAATAATAATAATAATAATAATATCTTTATTTTATATAGCACCAACATGCAAGCATAGAGCGCTGTAATTGTTATTATTAATCATGCCAAATACCTGACTTCAGACATATTAAACATGTTTATTAAGTATTAAAATAGTTCTCTGTTACTATTCTTCAATTCAGTGTAAGAATGAAAAGGTATTTTCCCATGAGAGGTAAAACATACATCAAAACAGACCTCGAATTGAATTTCTTAGAACGTCACATTCCTAATTCAAACAGATAATTTAGACAGTTTGCTATGTTAGGTGAAACATGATGCTGATACTGTGGAGTTAAAAAAATATATACAAAAACAAGAAACACTTAGCTGCAAAAACTGTGTAGGACAGATAATGATTTGCTAAAGCAACCCACATCTGGTTTGCTGGCTACAAACCCGAGCTAATAGTCTGTCAGATGCAGGCCACTGCTCTTTGCCAGTCAGGGGCTGTGAGTTGACTCAATGTTAAACAAAAATCTTAACTACAGGAAATGAGCCTGTTATCATAATATAACCATTTACATTGGCTACCAACCAGCGCCACACATAAAAGGAGCTGTTTACTATTTTTAATAAAGCCAGAAGTTTACATATAAATAAATATCAAACTCTTGCAAGTTGCCTGGAGTTGTGAGTTTGTTTTCAGTATCCTTTAGCCAAAACTGTGTCAAATTCACAGTGGAAGTGTAATATGATAAGTTTGTTTTACATGTTATCAGTTGGGTTTTTTTCTGAACAAGGTTCATAATCGCTTGTATTTGCAGAGCTTGTTCACAAGACAATACACTTTCACTCGGTTGTTTGAGTCATCTCCAGCTCATGATTGAGTGATATGAGTATAGCATATACAGAATAAACCTTCCTTGTTTTGGGTCATGACTTAACTTCAATGATTTTAAAACAGCCAGGGTATTCATTCATATCTGCCAAGGTTTGGATCAATTGACTACACCCAATATATCTTTTCCATAACTGGTATACAGTATGTATGTCTAGACGCTCCCCAGGTTAATATCCCTTCTGGTCTGAATATTACAATGAACAGATACTGTGATAAATTTGCTTGATAATCTGTCAGTTTCCCATTCTTATGCTTTGTATTTACTATGCTTTACAATCGCTTTTACATGCTTTATCATATTTATGATTCACCTTGCTTTACATTGAGTTTTCACTGTTTCCTTTCTCTTGGTATACTCTTGGTATACTGTAGTAAAAAAATTATAGGGTAGCCAAGTAGACTCGAAAAAAATACCATTCTTGTTATATACTATTTAGTAAATTGTTGCTGAAAGCATTTCTCCTTTTAAGGTTGGTTATGCTAATCAGATTTTTACAGTTGCAGTGCACTGTGCCCCTGGTGGCAGAATGTTAAAATTGCACTACTGTTTTAAAAATATATATTTAATTGCATTTAAGTATACACTACTTAACCAGGGGTACATTTAAACTAAGATGGATATATGGCATGCTTGTATAGATTATACAGGTTTTCAGTGCAAGAGTTTTTCAAAAGCATCAAATTGTTGTAACTTGAAGCAATTGGTCATTATTTTAATGAATGCATGATATTTGAACCTCATTAACATTCCCATGCATTTTTTAAATGTGTTTACTCATCAATTGTAAGTCAGATCTTAAAACATTCAGACAGTTGCTTCTCTTAGGATACATTTGAGCTTTTTACATGAGTTGTCAGAACCTGGAGTCGTGTTCTGTTGCCAGCATCAAATTGCCCATCTAAGTCATAAAACATCTACACCAACTGGTCACTTTTAAAAATCTTCTCTGCCCCAATTTAGCCCATATAAAAAAAGTGTAAGTTTAGATTTCTAAACAAAAATGCAGTCCCCTGTACCCCCCAGTATGTAAGAGCCTATGTGTCCGTGAACAAAAATAACAACATAAGACATTAACCTCAGGAATGCGGTCATAACAGAGCCTGTAGATTGTTACATTTTTCTCCAGAAAGGTAATCCCTGGTGCCTTTAGGAGTTTAAAGAAAATACCTGGCCTGACACTCAAGCCTTATTCCATAATAAGCCCCTGTTGTAGCTGTCAGACCTCAAGGAGTTGATTAAATAAGTCTCTGTAAGCAAACATCTCAGTCAAGGTATATTGTGGTGAGGGGCTTATGTGTGCCAAGATATTCTGAGGTAACCTTTGCATTAGATCCTCATGTAGGTGTTGGTTTCAACAAAGCTAAATGTATAAAACTTATTGAAATATGTGTGAGCTAAAGTGATGTTATTGAAGTTTAGTTTAATATACTACAACATCGGTCTCTAATGTCTCAAGCCATCCATTCTAGAACCATATTACTGTGTGTCACCCTTGTTAAGAAAGAACCCCACAGAGTTTAAAGGTTAGAAAACTACAAACCAGCTGGTAACACTTACATGCGAGAAAGGAAATTAAAACAAAAAAAAGAAGTAGTTTCTACTTATATTTCCAGTTTGGATTTTAAAAGATTGAGAACATTTTAATACAGCTGTACAGTGGCTACTTTCTTTGCACAATTTTTGTATCACGTATCTAATCGAAAACAAAACTGCTAATCAGAAGATGATTCAAGTGAAAGGTTTTTGCAGGGTCATGTGTGAAATCAGTTAAAGTTCTCCTAATCGTGTTTGCGTGGGTATCAGTCTCAAAACCCAAGCCAGAATTACCATTAATTGGATGACTTTATCTCCTAATGACCTTGCACAGAGCTTTGATCCAAATCGTTGTTAATGGCAGAACCATTTGGAAACATTTTTAAAGCATGATGACATGTAGATAATGGATGGACGTTTAACATTCTGGTGCATAATGTCTCAGCTATAGAAATAGCAGTATCAACTGTTTCTGCACTCATTGAAATTTGGCATGTTTTAAAGAGTCACCAGCATATTTTACTGTCTCTGAGAAAGCCTGAGCAAGGTAGTTTCTTCCCACCTGTAGCAGTGAGATTGTTAAAGATTTGCCATGGAAAATCTCTGACAAACTTATTAATAAAATGTCACGGGATAAAAACAGAAACAAATAATGAACTGATATGCAAATTCAGTGGGAGTCAGCATCTCTTTTAATCGATCTCGTGCAAACTGGAGATCACTGAAATCAAAGCTTTGACAATATTATCGCTCTTACCTCACTATATTTGCATATATTGTAGACGTGAACCATTCATATTTTACTTAACCATATCCCTTTCTTTTGAATTAGACTTGGAGAAAAACACAATAACATTGGATCATATTTACTAAAATTTGCTCAACTGCAAAGTTTGCACAACTTATTTTTCTTACAATAAACAATAACCACTTTTACAGGGAATGAATTCCAGATGTAATTTGTCATAAATTACTGAAATTGAGCTGGAGTGCAGTAAATGTACTTCCTGCATCCTGATCCTTTATTGATCACCCAGGACACAATGCTGGCACAGGACAAAATGGACTATTACGACCTTGTGATTTCAGAGACTTAAGGGCAATGTGAATGCAGTTCTCTGGGGATGGCTGTTCTTTGTGGTATCCTGTTTCTTTCATAGAGAAGGCTTTCTCATTATTCAGCACTGTCTGCTGGGATAGGAAGAACTATGGGAACTGTTTTGTTTTTTAATACACTTGAGACCCAAGTGGCCAAAACTGTTGTGTCTGCATGTGATATATGCGTTATCAGAATAGATTATTCATGCATGTGCTGTTGTTTAATATTGCTAACAGCACTAAAAAATGGTTTCAATTAATCATGGGGTGACAAACACACCCACAGAGTAATTTATGTGTGCACTTTGTGGCACCCACTGTCTGTATTTCTTAATATTTCAATGGAGAAATGTCATACATGATCCTCTTAAATGAGAGTATGGAATTTCTATTAGAAATCGGTAGTTCCAAAAATCTGTAGTAGTATATATTTTTTAAATAGTATTTTATTTTCATTTTTTGAAGTGCGACACGACGCTATTGTATTTAATATATTTATGGCATAAAATTTTTTTATGTTGTCAAATTATTAAAAAAAGCATTAGTTATCTATTAAATTACCAAGCTATACATGTTATACATTCAACTGCAAGGCTATGGCTATGGCAAGGTTATGGCTATGGTTATGGCTAGGTACTGTATCTGTGTACCAGAGTGTGCCCTTGCAGAAAGCACAGGCAGCTAGGTGACAGTCTCACACCTTGGTTAATGATGACCTTGAAACTTATGAGGCTACAGAAATAAACCACATTCAGAAAAAATCCAAAACTTCAAGGCCACATTCAAGAAAAAAAGGAAAATTGATAATAGCTAAGATAATAAGACACAGTTGTCAGTGTAACTCTGGAAAGCCCTCTTAAGAAGGTACGTCTTGGACCAAGAACAATATCCTCGGGCAAAAATAATATTGAAAAATGCCAGTTATTACATGTCCTCTAAATTATGAATTAAAAATAAATAAATAAATAAATAAATAAATAAATAAATAAATAAATACTATACAAGTGACTGCATTGTGGGTTTATAATATCACCAGAAACCCTTGATAAAATTACAGTTTTATTATGTACAGTTGGGGGTACTTTATTACTTATACAACACCAGTGAATTGTCCTAAAAAATAAAAAACAACAAAAAAAAAACTTAGTAGAACCATTTCTGGACTACATAGTCATCATCAATAGAATTTGAATGAACAATTAAAAAATATAAAGTATAATATCTGATTGGGGTATTGGAATAGAGTTTGTTAGATTAACTTGAAAAATGATAAAACAGACATTTAAGGAGAATAAATAAAATGTTGGGTTTTTTTGTGATTTTTTTATATTACATAATGGTAGACAAAGTTATGAGGTTTAAGGTAAAGTTTAATATAGCATCAAAAGAAAACAGTAAATTAAGTATTTGTTATATAATCTGAAGAACCATGTCATTACCACGACATTGCCATTGAAAATCAAGGTTAAATGGTTAGTCCTCCAGTCATCCACAAAGGTGTTTGTGAATTCACACAGACAATGGCAGAGGTCACCATTCATGTTTTCCATCAAGAACTTTGACTGGAAATTGTGATATACAGGCTTTCCTTAATATCTGTAGATTATAATATTTCAATGTGCAATCTGCGGTGGCTTTCGGGTTAGTGTTCATTTGGGTTAGAGTGAAATTGTGAATTATAGTTAGGATTCATTTTTTTGTCCATTTGCTCTTAGAAATGTTCGTGTTTCTGGTGCATTTGGCTTCAGATGAATCGAGAATGTGCCCCAAACTCACAACAGACTACAAAGTGGTGCCAGGTAAAGTTTGCTAACTGTGTCCTGTCTGGAAAACAGTAAATACTAACTCAGAGACCTGTAATCAGTTCCACACACATGGGCATAAACACCAACATCTGTGAGTAAAGTGTGTCAGTTTGGATCACTCAAAAGTAAACCAAGGATACGCCAAACATATCAAATAAAAATAAGCCAAAGAGAAATGTGCCTGGGGCCGTCTGTAATGTTAATCTCATAATGGATCCTGTTTTTGAACAGGTGTTGCTAATCCATGTTAAGATCTTAGCATGAGAAGGGTATTTTTGGTTACAATTTTTGTATATATATATATATATATATATATATATATATATATATAACAAACATGTACCTGAAAGACAGTTTGACTTGTTATTATGAATGCTTAGTTTAAAATGATATCGTATGGAACATGGCACACGCGCACAGTCATTTTGTAGTACACCACGCTTTTTCCCATGATTATACTATGTTTTTATTGCAATGATTTATACACTACACTTATATATGCACTACTTGTCTGTGCTTTACCTTTCTTTTACTAAGTATTACTCTTTGTCATTATTTTACAATGGTAGAATTGTTTTTAAATATAAAGACAGGGGAACGTGCAATACTGCACAGTTGTATGACCTTAAGGGGCAGTGTATGAAGATACATACAATACACACACACATTCACCACCAACTTCTCCAGGGCATCATAGACACTCTGAAAATACAAATGAAAAAAAAGTTGCTAGATCCTAAAGGTAGATCTTTCATTCCTAAAGGCACATAAACACTACAAATACATATGGTCTGGAAATCAGATTGTAGATTTAGGTTTGTTAAAACAGTAAAACATGTAACTGAAAGAGTTATGGCACTTCGATATCTGGGGACCAATTCCCATTGTTCTCCAAGTGCTTGGGTGTGTGAGTTTTGTCCATGACAATAAATACAAAAAAAGATATATATTATACACGTTCTGCTCCCTATTCGTTTTTGCTTTGTCTCTACAGCTATGGCCAAATGTTTTGCATCACTTAGAATTTTATGACTGAGACATAATTTAAAAATGTATATCTATCTATCTATATATATATATATATATATATATATATATATATATATATATATATATATATATGAACATCATGTAATCAAAGAAACTACAAAATGATATTGCTAAATTCTACCAGAAGCCATAATAGTAGTACTGTATTTCATGTTAGATTTTGAAATGTCGCATTTTTCAATTTTTGTCAGTTTTTCGTTAAGTATATGGAAAACTACAAAGCCGTATGTAATTCAATATGTTAACGTTTCAGCAGGTTTCATGAAGCAACATGTGTTAATTCTATAGTGTGATGCTAAACTTTTGGCCATAGCTGTGTGCACATTGCAATCATCCTAACTGTCTTTTAAGTGACTTTAAACCAAGGGGGAGGGGTGATACTCATTTGGACATGAAGTTCATGGCTTTTAAAAAGAGGCCTTGTCTGTATCGTTTGCTTACTTCATTATTTGTAAACCAATATTCAGTGTCCCCTATGCAGAATTCTACCAGATTAAGGATGTGGGTGCGGTGGGAGTGTTGACAGAAGAGACATAACACATGGGCATGGAATGATATTTCATAACATATGCTTAAAACTTCAACTGGAAGACTTTGAGTTGTAATTGGCACTCCTTGTCTCATCCCTTAAATCCATTACCCCTATCAAGTTATCCCTAAAACTGGAATAGCAAAGAGTGAAATGTGGAGATGTTGGTGCCTTTGACAAAAGGTTGAGAGACAAACCAGTATCATACTTGAATCAAACCCATAAAGGATTTCACTTTTTAAACTGTTTTTATTTATTTATTTCAGATCTTTAAATAGTTTATGTATTGTGTAGAAGACCATTGCTTTTTACTGTACAGCTATCCAGACTCACTGGTCTGAATTAGGTTGTGTTTACTAGTTATGAATCATGAACAGACTTCTTTTTTTGTTAGCTTGCAGTTTATGGACTGTAGCATTTGCAATTAAGTGTCTTCACCCACTTAATTAGGATAGCATTTGTTCAACCTTGGGACACTATTTTATAAATTGACAGAGAAAAAAATACATGTATTGCTGTTTTTGGATCAATGGCTGAATCCTTTTAGAAGAGATTTATGATTCTCCTTTAAAAAAAGGATTTTGCTTACTGAATGGACATGTACCATACTGTAGGTGTTGAATGGTTCATATCCAACAAGGAAAACCCTCTACAGGAATTAGCCACAGTATGAATGACACATAATCCCTACACCATTACCACTTGCATGTCACTGCTGTAATAATCGGAAACAGTAACCACTACAAATATAGCTTCAGACAAAATGTTCAGCCCACCACTGTCCAGCATGGCTGATTAATTAGGTTACCTCTGCTGAAATCAGGTGATTTAAATAGAATATTAATATACTTTAAATGCAAAAAATATATGGTATAATGCACAATCTTAAAAATGGCAAATAGCACATAACAGTGCTTTGTTTAAACTGTTGACTTGTTGTTTCTCATGTCTGTTTGTTTCCCTGAAATATATAAACTGTTTCAGAGTACTGTTGTATTCTATAGGCTGCCTTTGTTCGGCTGAATATAATTGCTGGGTGCCTGAATAAACTCTTAGCTGAATTTGTTTTTTGTGTGTGTTATTTTTACACAGCCATCTAGGCCATGCATTTATAGCCTCCCATTAGTCTTCCATCTATGCCAGCACATTTTTGGCCACTCTACACAGAATCTGAGACAGTGTGCTGCTGCGCCAAGTGCAATCACAAGTAATGTACATGCCCCACTTCTGCAAGGGGCTAAACTGACTGAAGAAAATGGCTGCTTGTAAAAGCACTTATAGTTGGAAAAGAGCTAAACAGACTTCCTTTTGAGCTGATTCAAACTAGGTTTCAAGGATACAGGCTAATAAGCCAGTCCTGAATTTCCACAGCTAATATAAGCTTGGCCATTGTGAAATTCATCTTTGCTCACTTAAATCTAGGTACCATAGAGCACATTGTTATTTACTTATTTATTTATTTATTTATTTATTTATTATTTTGCAAGTGTAGATCTTTTATTTAACCAGGAACGTCCCATTGAAATAAAAAAATTAAATAAAATTCAAGGGAGACCTTGTCAAGAAGGCATATAATACAAAAGAAAAAAAAACCACACAAATTCAAATGAGCACAATCAATACAAACAAGTTAATCAGATCACCAGAAACAATTTAGGAGCACCGGCCAAAACAAAAACATGTCTCGACTACAAAGATACACATTTTTGGTTTGAACTGCTTAAAAAAGTACTGAGACAGTAAGCTTCCTGAAGTTTATTCCAAGAGCATGGAGCTAGAACACTGAATGGCTTTATTCCAAGTTCCATTTGAAACTTTAGGAACTGAAAAACTTAGAACTGTCTAAGATCTAGGATTGTAAGTACTGCTAGAGGTAATTAACAATTTATTAAGGTAAATACAAGACAATACATAGCTTATATTTAATGTTGTGTGTGTGTGTGTGTGTGTGTGTGTGTATGTGTGTGTGTGTGTGTGTGTGTGTGTGTGTGTGTGTGTGTGTGTGTGTGTGTGTGTGTGTGTGTGTGTGTGGAATAATCAAGAAGCAGAGTCTTGTTACATATTTACATGCAACCAGTATTAATAAACACAAGAAAGTGAGCGTTTGCGCTAGCCAAATGTAATCATTCATCGCTTTGGATATTAAAGTTTACGGTTCCTTCTATCTGTGCAGTTTTAGGAAGAACAGATGTTGTGAGCTCAGTGGTGGTTGGAGCAACACAGATACAATTCCCTGCTCAGATTGAAAGAGCCGGCCTTACAGCGGGTATAGAACATTCAGCTTGGGAACAATCTGCCAAGTGGAGATTTATAGTCAAGTATACCATGACATCATGTATTTGTCATGTTGTTATTAAAGGCTATTTATTACAATGATGATGATGATTATTATTATTATTATTATTATTATTATTATTATTATTATTATTAATATTAATAATAATAATAATAATAATAATAATAATAATAATAATAATAATAATAATAATAATAATAATAATTGCAGTAAACATGCTTTACTTACTTGTTTTGGTTATTTGCAATTGAACTCCCCCAGGCTTTTTAGTCACCTTTGATTCAATCTACTGCTGGAATTATGCTGAAAGAATAGCAATTAAAGAACACAAACTGAAATGGGTAATAATACTTCAGTTTCCTTTTAAATCTAGCATTTCTGTTGCATTTGAATTCAAAGGCCTATCAGTAATTACATTTTATTAAAGTTCTCAAGAGTGGATCTGAGTTTTTGCAGACTGTGGACAGCACTGTTCACCACCCGTGCTACCAGACAGGTATTCTTGATCTCTCTACTCTACCTTACTCAGCTGCAGTCTCTCGTGCTGTAAATTAGATTAGAATCAAGTGTTTCTGCATGCTTTCTACAGCAGAATCAAAGAAACTGCCTGTTTGTTGAAACTGTACTAAATTACACGTCAATGCCAATCACCACACAGCCAGAGCAGTAAAAAAAGGAGATTTTAAATTGATAAAGCTGTGAACAGCACAAACCTCTATGTCAAGATCACAAGATAAATGATCTCAGGATCTCAACATTTCAGACTATTATATTGTGATCACAAGATCATTTGTCTTGTGATCTCGACATAATATTCATTTAAATGTTTTTCCATGTCCTCAGTGAGCCACTGTAATACTTTATACTGCAGGGGTTTGTAGGTGTCTTTACATCATCAATGGCTAAAGATGTGGAACACATGGTAATCTTGACTAATTAAGCCAATAATTGGTTCCATTAAGTAACTGAGAGCTTGGCTGAAACAAAAAACAGAAGACCTGGATTCTGGATTCTGGAGAGGATAATACAAGAAATCATTCTAATTAGTTTTGTTTGTATTAATGCATATTTGCCCAATGAACGTGTAGAAAAAGTCCAGCATCCTGTAGGTTGATTCCTAGTTGTTGAAACATCCCCCAAACCAAAATTATAGCATGTGGAGAAATCCCAAGTGTTTTCAGTAAGAAATCAACAGAAAATGTTATAACAGGATGTGACAGAAATAGAATGATTCTTTGTGGTAAATCTCCCTCCCGACCTGTGAGGGTGCTAAGTAACAGGAGCAGAGTACCTTGGACTGGTTGGCCTGACAATTTATTCCCAGGGTTAAAAGGAAGTCGGTCACCTAGAAAGGGGATGGAGCTTCGGTGCACTAACTCATCGACCCGGAAGGGAAATGATGTGGCAGCCGCGGATTGGAGGAGCAACTGCAATCGTTTACCAAGGGGTCATGTGTGACGGTACAAATAGGGGTCGAAGTGACGCAATCTGTTCCTTTAGTTCTGGTTACTGAACCACCCGGAAGGACCAGTGTTATGAAATATTGTGAGTGTTTTGTTTGTTTTGTCTTGTCTGAAAATACTGTTTGTTATTGTTTAGACGGCTAACACAATCCGGAGCTGTCGCCAAAGGCAGCACTAACCCAGACAACATCACTGCACTTTGTTTCATTCAGGACTGTATATTCACTACGAGCACTCGAGCACTCACTGTGGGCTTGTGTTTGTGTTTGTGTTACATGTGGGTGAATAAGAACGGGACTGTTTATTATTTGGGAACCAACCGTAGATTTAAACAGAGCCATACACGCCGCTGTATTGCCTGTTAACATTGTTTATTATTTACTGCTTTTATGCCATCAGGCAATTGGATTACAAATCATTAAACAACATTGCACCTGGATTATAATCGTCTGTCTGTTTATTGGTCACCTGCACACTGTTAACCACTCTGCCACACAGGATCAACTGTGTTAGCCAGAATTTAAACATCATTGACAAATCTAAAAAGCATTTCCTGGCTTCTTTTAATAATTTTATTAGCAATTTGATTAAGCATGAAACTATGCAGCCCCACTGCCTTTCAAGTCTCTACTTTAAAGTTGAAAACAGCTTCTGCTCCTTAATGTGAACCAATGCTTTTAACCCATGTTCTGGATGCAGATTTAGAACAGCTTTTAGACATGCATTTCACGTAAGTCCTAGTCTGCCACATTAACTCAAATTTATGTTGGGGGGTGTGAGGCAACCTCAGATAAGCACCATCTCATATCCCAAACCCCTGGGCATTCTAAGAAAAAAAGAAGAAAAAAACAGACAACACAAACTGAAACTTTTTCTATCGCTGAAAATATAGCCACAAATGCAGTAACTTTGGTGACTTGTTGGTCAGTTTTGTCTTTATTTTGCCTATATAGTTCATACCACCAGCTTGGTAACAATTCAGCACATTTTTCACTCTCGGATGGTCATCATCCCTCATTAGTAAACTGTTACCTCCCCACCATATATACATGCCAGAGCATGTATAAACCTCTCAGAATCACGCACAGTGCAGAGCCGTACCTCGGTGACCATTTCAGCTGGGTCTGAATCCCTAACATGTTTCACATCCACAAAACAAAACACCATGTAGCTGATGGTCATCTTTTTGTGGCAGAAATGGAAAGGGACAACAAAGAAGGACCCAGAATAAACCTGAAAAGAATGTGTGGTACTTCATGATGAGAATAGCCCTTCCTAGCTCAAAGCAGCAAATGCATTTAAAGTGATGCAGTTACCATAAGCTGACCCCTATATCGAGCATGAGAGTGGAAGTAGGCCTTGTGGGGACACACTTGTAAAATGTTACCGGATGCCTGCACCCAGGAGTGCTGAGCAATGCCTGGAATGTAGTACATTTCCTCAAAGCTGCCTTACATCAGATTGCAAATGTTCCAAAACTAAAATGAAGTAAGCACAAAGCAGGACTGTGAATAGTTCCCACCCACTGTCAAAACCCACCATGCTTGGATTCATAGAAAATAACACTAAAGTTTAAATTAGAACTTTTTTTTTGTAAAAATATAATGCAAAGATTTAAATCTTTGTAAAGTAACTGTGATCCATTATTACTGTTAGAACCAGACTAGCTGCGTTTTGTGTTGTATTTTAACTACTTGAGCAATTTGAGTGATAACACTAGCTTTGCTTCCCACGTATTTAAGAGTTATTGTATGCATTGGAGGCCATTTGCACAGCCAAAGAAGCATACAGAGCTACTTGTGATATCATATCCTCTTTACGTTATAAACAAACAGCAAGTCGGACATCTTGTACATTGAACAGTGAGTTGTATATTCCTCATGACAGCAAGCAGAACACTGATCTCACTGATTTGGCCTATACAAGCTGTCCCAATGCTTTCAGTGCACCAGTTCTCTGTACACTACGCTAATATATCATGTTTTGTGAACTGCAGTCACTCCATGTTCTACACTGAATGAGATACTTCTTGCGTAAACCTCCCGTAATAGTTATTCAAGAGTAACACTGGTTAGAAGAGTGTGGAGTTACATTTCAGTTTCCACAACCACAGTGAAATATAAAGTCCATTAAATTAGTAAAATGAGCAATGAAGTAAAATTTGCAAACAAGAGCCGGCTGTTCATCCCAAGACTGTGCGTCACAGCAGAATGATCCCAGAACTTCTTCTAGTTGATTCTTAAATGATTTCAGTCAGTTTTTAAAAGATTGGATGACTTTGGGGGTTCCTTATTAGTAGACAAAAACTCCAGTGTAAAAATACAGGAACAATGCAAACGCATTTTTTAAAGTTGCATTTGTAACGTGGTTTTTAAAGTTGCATTTGTTGAATTACCAATGATTTTGAAAACTGGAGGATCACGATGTGTAAAGTGATTAGATAAAGAAAATTATATATATATTTTTTAAAAGCCTAGGTTGTTACACCTCTATGGTGATATGCTGCTATAAAAATGTTAACATTATTATTATTATTATTATTATTATTATTATTATTATTAATATTATTATTATTATTATTATTATTATTATGAACACAGCTTTTTTCTCTCCTTCTTGTTTAAATCATGCTCTATTTTTTTTTACCTCTACAGTATGTGTTTTGCTTTGCCTTAGTGTTATTACCCTACTTCTACCCTTTCTGACACCAGCTGCTCAAAGCCTATTTACTTCTTATTATGTGTCATCCTTTTACATTCTGATCCTGGCCTCTGGGTTTAGACTGTGTTACCAAAACAGCTGCCAGCTCCTCAACTGTGTCCATCAGCACAGCTCAATTATTTGAAGACAGGGTCTTTGAAGTTGTGTCACTCAGCCAGGAACAGAATACGATCACGGGCCTCAAAAGATTTATTACTTCAGCCACTTTGCTGACTTTACAGCTGCGTTCATAAAGATATACAAGACTGAATCTTGATATGTAGATGGCTGCTCACATAAATCAGTGCGACACCTTTTATTTCTTTGGTTTAATCGCTGATTCCCTGAAGAACAGGGTTTTTCAAAACTGAGGGCATGATTAGAACAGAAAGGAGTAAATAAAATAGCTAAGTGGTTTTCCATCTCTTTCCATCATGTTTTTTGCATCCTCTTTGATATAGAAATATAACTTCATAAAATTCCATAATTACTTCTAATAATAATTTACCTTTTGTGAGCTAAATAGGAAAACTTTACATGCAAAGACAGGGCATGACAGTCACATTTTATTTGTGATACACTAATGCTTTATGGGTAAAGATAGGTCTACTAGTCTACTAACAGAAATAATGCTTTGAGGGCAAATATATAAATCTTACGCAGTATGTAGGGCTTATATGCTTCTAGTATTTTATGTATTTTTATATTAACTTTACTGTATAGAGATATGTAATAATTGATTAGGTTACAAAACTGCAATTCCATACCTATTGTAGAACTGTGACACTACCTGATCCAGTTCTTTAAATACAAATCTGTTCTTTTTTTGTTCTAAGTATTGACAGTGCAAAATAAGGACGTGGGCCCTCTAGTGGCTGGCTCTGTCCTTACTTACAGTGCTCTAACACGTCACTACATAGGCATAGAGATCAGATAGCAATTTCAGTCACAAAAGGTCTTTCAGCCTGACAACGTGATGTTTTTCTTTCTCATCGCTATTTTTATGAGGTGTGAATAGAACACCTCTTCCAGTTGTTTTGGTTTGGAAGGAATATAATTAATACACATAGAACAGTAAAGAGTGACCAGGCCAGGAACAAGACAATACTTGTCTCAAGACTGAAAGAGGATGGAAGATATTATCCTGGAAAAAAAAACTGTTAAAGGAGGCTGCAAATCTGCAACACAATGGGTTTCAACCACTTGTATTGGGTTACAACCAGAGGACAAGCAACTACATCTGAACTCTTTCCTCTTTTGAACATCTTCTACAGTAGCACCCACATGGAACAGCAGTACATCATACAAGATATATTGGTGCAGTATTTTGTCATATTACTCCTAGTGCAGGACAGTGGTATTGCACTGTCACAAAGACGGCCAGAGTGGGTGACGTCAGACCAGAGGACAGGAACACAAACGACAGAGAGATGTGGAGTTTGGTGGAGCTGAGCGAATGCTTTCGCTCAGCATTTAATGAATAAACAGACAGAAAATAAACGTTTGTAACAAAACACAAAAACAGGACACGGCACTTGCGCCAAAATAAACAGACATACAAAACGACTAACCACTAAACAGACGGTGCAGGACAGACGAACAAACACGGTGAGTGAAAACACTTATCTTTACGATTTTACTTTACTTTTACTTTATAATACCCTCCGTCTCCTAACCCGTTCTCCACTCACCGAACACCAACCCTGACTGACTAAAAATGTGCCTATTTATACTGTTGTGCTGGGATTCAATTACCAATTAATTATTCACTTGAATCCCAGCACGTGAATTAATTCTGTGCAACCCCGTGCTCACATATTACATTTAACCAGCACGTGAAGTGATTTGTGCTCTCCTCGTGCCTAAATACAAATCTACACTTTAAATACACGTGAAACACAGACCCGTTTATATCCCGTGTACCAATCTATACACCAACATTTACACACGCAACATACAACACATAACACAAATGCACACAGGGGCGGGGCGCTTTGCCACATGCACATATACATTAATTGTAAGATATTAATATAAAACTTGTTTATTTAGCAGACACCTTTATTCAAGGCCACTTACAGAGACTCGGGTGTGTGAACTATGCATCAGCTGCAGAGTCACTTACAACTACGTCTCACCACAAGGAGGTTAAGTGGCACAATGTGTCAGTGGCTGAGGTGGGATTTGAACCGGGGACCTCCTGGTTACAAGCCCTTTTCTTTAACCACTGGACCACACAGCATCCCTACTACATACTACATACAGTACAGTAAGTGTTTTACGTATCCACAACATGCAGTGTAATGGTATTCCACATGGGCAGAATCCCACTATGGACCATGATACTCCAGAATTTTACAACAGATTGTTGAAGCGGGATTATTCTGCCCATACCTTCCCACCACTATTAACTACACACCCATGCACAAGGGCACTCTCCAAACTCTTGAAGAACGGTGCAAGGGGACTGCAGTTAACTGGAATCACTGGCTTAGGGCTCAAGGATACAGCCTTCATAGGAGTTCCACACCTCGTCATCACTGGATCAGGTGGATCAGATGGAACAGGATTGCTCTGAGACCTTACAGCGGTATCGGGTCTAACTCTTCGGCCACACTGTTGGAATCTGGATCAAACTCGGACACCACGCTGGCCTCCTTCATGGACAGCAAATGGTCTGCATGACGCCTTATCATGTTACCAGCTACATCCACTTTGTATGAAAGGGTTCCATGGGAGCCTAACACTCGTGCCGGCCGATGGACTTTCTGACTGTGCTTCATCCTCTCCTGACCACGGAAGACTCTGCCATGGATATACGGCCTGAGTAGATCACACTTGGTTCTTAGAGATCTACCAAACATAATTTCAGCCGAAGACAGGCCAGTTGTTGTATGAGGCGTAGAACGATAAGAAGCCAAGAATCTGGACAAGCGCATCTTCATAGTGCCTTAGGTTATTTTTTTAAGAGGAGACTTCACGGTCTGCACTGCCCTTTCCACTAACCCATTTGTGGCAGGATGGTAAGGTGCAGAGGTGATGTGGTGAACACCATTAGCTGACAGAAAGCCTTCGAACTCAGTACTTGTGAAAACGGTAGCATTGTCCGAAACAACTGCATGTGGCAAGCCGTGAATGCTAAACAGTTGCCATAAATGCTCTATGGTAGTGGCTGAAGTTGCTAACTATACTGGGAACACATCCAGCCAATAGGAATCTGCGTATACTATGACAAGGAACATGTCTCCCATAAAACGGACCTGCATAGTCAATATGAATTCGTGTCCACGGCCGGCCGGGCCATTCCCATTGGCAAATGGGAGTCTCTGCCGGAGCCTTCCTTAACTGCTGACACAATTCACATGACTTCACTTTTCCACAGCAGCATCCAATCCAGGACACCACATGTAGGCTCGAGCTGTGACTTTCATCCTTGAGATAACATCTTGTGGAGCTCTTCCAAAAGTGCTTGATGGCCCTGCGCATGCACACAATAAGGTCATGAATAAACTCTGTTCAAATCAATAGGATTGTGCAGTTTAAAACTACAACATGGTTTGCGAGAAACATGAACTTACATTTAGATTTAATTTTTAAAGGAAAATTTCAATGTAAAATGAATGCAAAACTAATGAGAAATATGTGTTATTTTAATACTGTTAATCATACATGAATCCAGATACTGTGTTTCGTGATTCTAAAGACTGCTTCTTGAATCACACACCCACTACAAATTATATACTTTCAGAAAAGCATAACTTGTTACACAAATAAGCAAACAAACAACACAGAATGTCCTAAAATTGCTATGTGTGTGACCATAAAATTATAAGGTAACACAGTGATTTTATACAGTAATAAAAGCTTAAATTATATGTTGTGGGCTTATACTTCAGCAGCACACACATTTAGCTCTTCCTAAAGTGCTGAATACCTTTTTGTTAATGCATTTAATTTCCTATCCCTTTTGAACAGCCGTTGCGGGAAGAAAACATTTTTTAAAAATAATATGTTGCTGGTTCTATACAAGGTCCAATGGAACATAAAATATGATATTCAGTGTATTTAATTGGAATTTGGGAAGACATGTGTTTAATCCTTAAGTGTAAGTTTAGCTCAGTGCAAAAATATCTAGAAACCATAATGGATTATACACAAGTATATTTTGACCATGACTTAAATCAGTAATTATTCTGCATATTCTATTCTAGTATGTCAGCAATTTTTTAACACCATCATTAGTTCCTGTTTGGAAAACTGTATATAAAAAGCATCTAAAAAAGTTTTTTCACAGTTTGTTTTTGATTAAAGCACATTGTTATTGCCTGGACAGAAGCTAGTTACAATTTATAAAGTACATTTTAAAAATAGTTATTTATGTCAATACTCTCTTAAAACCAGGCCTGCTGCAAATACTATTGAATTTAATATCTACCCTGAAGAAGCCATAACTGTGCCATTAGTAGACCCCAGCATTAACAGAAATGGCAGCCAAATTGATTTGGAGCAAATACTGCATAGTGGTCTCGATACAGTATGACATTGGTAGTGCTATAGGACCAGGTACTTCAAAACTAATACCAATGTGTATTTTTTAATAATATTTTTATATCATTATGCAATTTGCTCATCCTTTTTAATTCTGTTATCATGTATTACAACAAATAAAATGCAGTTTATACACAGAAGGCTGTAATTCATCTCAGGGTTCTGTTTTCTAAGTCACCAGAGACCCTCTGTGAAATTAAAAGCTTTTTGCAGTCAAAGTTCAATGGTACAAACACCACACTTAACAGTATGAACTGACCATTCAAGCAAGCACACCACTTGAACACGTTTCAGAGTTACAGACATTTCATTTGCTGAACACCTGCATTTCTGATGTGTTCATAACATTGGGCAGAGTTCTACTGTATGTGCAGTTGAGTGTGCGTTTGTATTTATTTATGTCTACCCCATCTACAGTCCACCCAGCAGCACATTCAATAAGTACACAGCTCTTTACCAAATGCATTGACCACCGGGATTTCAGCAGTTTAGAGAAAACTCGAACATCAACAGAACAGAACATTGTTTTCATTCACAAAAACATACTAGTTTATTAACCAGTACCAGTTACCAGTTGGTACCAGTATTTGGGTATCAGGCTACCTGAGACTAGAAAGTCTCATACTGAATGAGGTCCTGTTTTTTGGAGTTAATAAAGCATGCTGTCGGATTGCATTGCCAACACAAGTATTCCTGCAACCTGGACTCGTTGTCATTGATGGCATGGAGTTAATTAGACAGTGGAGTTTTCCTGCAGAGCCTTCAGTGAACTCTAGCTTATTGGTCAAGTCCTTGTATGAAGCTATCTCTTTGATCTCAGGTTTGGTCAATACTCATGAGCCACATGACTTTCAAGCTCAAACAGTAATTGAACTGCATTTATTTAATAACTGGATGAGCTATTCCCATTTTAAACTTGCCTGTGTTGGGGAAGAAGACCCCTACAGAGATGCATGCCCTGCTGCTAGGGGAGTTAAAGGGATGTGGATTTTACAAAGGTTTTGAAACAAGATGGTAAATACTACTGTCTGTGATTAAGCATTTCCACTGTGGTATGTTCTTCTGTCCACACATTGAATTAAATATCTTCCCTTTACAGAAAACATAAAAATGCTAATTTCTACATAAGCGATTTCCAAATTGAAAGGATGTATTTTATTAGTTTTCTTGAGCAATAGCTTTAAATATATACCTTCAAATGAAAACATTGTATGATATATGTTATACTGTATTCACAAACCCAAAGAGAATATTTTTAATTATCTTCAATTAATTACTTACAAGCAAAAAACATTTTTATTTTTTTTTATAATTGCTTCCGTACAGTGGTGTACATTCCCAGTGTTGATAATTGCTTTCCTACAGTAGTCTACATTCCCAATGTGTCTCCTGTGTTATAATTTAAATTCTGGAGCCCTAAAGGCACATATTGTGAACACATTCATAACAGTTTTATCTCTTGCCATCTTTTTAACAAGAAAATATAAGAAGGACAAATTCATGTGTAAACTAAATATATGAATGAAAAAAAAAACAGTTTCACTTCTCCACAAGAACCGGCTTCCCAATTATTTTAATAGGGGCTGACAAGGAGTGAAATGAACAACCAAAGGGCAACATCCCATGATAGGCAACCGCTGGGGCTGGAGAATGAGGATCATTCAGATCGCTAATCCCGACACAGCTTAGGCCCCCTGCTGGACCGGTTCCATTATAGCCTTTAGGCTTCATCTTATCCAGTCTGGTGGAAAACAACCCCTGAAACAAACAGGTTTGCCTTGTCTGAGATGCAATTTTGTCTCATTTTATCTCTAGGTTACTGGAATGTGAACACAACAAAATGACAACCTATTAAACATTTCTTGGTTCACTACCAGTCCTTTAATTTAAGAGGCAGTTGGAAAATCGCTTGGAGATCAAATGACCTGAAGAAAAAAAAAACTCACAGAAAGGTTATATAAACTAAACCTTTCCAGATTTTCCAGTTGTTTTTAGTGTTAACTCTAAATTGGACAATGTAACATGCTGCTGTTCCACACAGACACGGGGCGTCATGCATTGAAGCCATACATTTCATCTCCTCTAGAGTCGGTGGTGGAAATGCCTTAGAAAGAAGTTGATAGCCTTCTTTAATACAGAAATACTCACTGTAAAATCCATTATCAGTATCAAACGTTCGGGTTTAAGGCTTTTCTCAAAAAAGCAGACGGGGTGTTTAAAACGTTTGTCAGACTACTAATATCTTTTCCATTGGTAACTTTTCTGAGAAAGTTACTGTAAAAGAAATTGACAAAGCTACTTCGCAGTCTTTTTCATACAAGTTCAGCTCAATGTCTAGTTGTCAAATGCACTTAGGGATTAAAGGGATGGAAAAGGTTTTAGAAACAGATTATTATTTTACCCACTTGTCATTCTTGTTATTTGATTAGCAGTTCTTGCCTTGTTTTTATTTTTCATCATGTTATTGAAATTTAAGCTCCCCAAGGTTCATCATCACAAGCCCAGCTGCTGAAGATAATTTCAACTAGCCTTGGTTCACTGTCGCACAAAGGCATCATTAATGTGAGACTAAAGGCGAGAGAGTGGACGGATTCAACACCTGCGCAGGCTTCCCTGCTGACAATTGCATTGTTAGCAAAATGCAGTGAGTTTGGTGGGGTTTTTTTTAAACTTATTTAAAATGTATGACCACAAAGGGCACATTAATATGAACCAACCTGTTTTCACAAGCATACTCTGACATCTTGTTAAAAAGGTCTTAAAGGTGTAACTAATAATCAAATTATTAAATAATCCTGTATGTTAGTAAATAAAGCCACAGTTTACCAGTTTCCAATCGCAATAAATCCAGGGCATTAACATAGTAGCTGACCTTGTCTTTCTGGCAGCACACACCTGCATCCCAACATGGTCAACTGCAGTGGTAATGCCCTCTAATCAGGGTTCAGTTGCTTAATCGTTGCATTCTTTTTCATGCTATGTTTTTTGTGATCATTTTGAATATTGAGCTGTTAGAATTTCTCTCTAAACCCTTTAGCTGGCTTTGAGCTTGTCTGGAGAATCCTAAGTGCCAACCTTCCTCATTCCATTCTAATCATTCCATTCCCCTTCTCACAATGATCAGATTCATTTATTGAAAAGCAATCATTAATGTAGGCTGCTTTACAGGTAGTTGGGGTTTCTGTATGAATCTATAGAATTTCTATAAATATGTGTGCAGAAAAACAACCTCATTGGCTGGCAAAAAGCTAGGTTGGTAAATAGACCTGTGACAAAGTGGTTTGCAGTGCGCAGGTGTAGTGGTAGAAGACAGAAGACAGACAACAAAGTTCACAGTCCAAACAATGCGTTTATTTATAATCCCGGTCTGCTGACCACAAAGAATAATCCCAGGCACTGTTGCAAACGAAGGGTTTACAGTCCCAAAGAATAAATACATTTTGAAAGAATAAACACAGTCGAACACACACAGACACACACACGATCACAAGTCCAGAGTACTGAACACACACAAAGACACACACACGATCACAAGTCCAGAGTAAGTGCTAAAGTGCTTGTGGTGAAATACAATTTATTTGTGTACAGTTGTGCAGTGTTGTCCAGGTTTAGTGCTGGCCTGTAGCGACAGCTCCGGATCGTGTTAGCCGTCTAATAATAACAAACAGTACAATTAAACCTGACAAAACAAACAAGCACTAAACACTCACGGTTATTTTATATTTGGTCCCTCAGCGTTTCTCTTAACCATAACAAAAAGGAACAGATCACCTAGCCACGTCCCCTTTTGTACCGTCAGTCATGCCCCCTTGTTTAGCGAGTGCAACCATTTCTCCTCCAGTCCACGATTGCCACATTGCTTTCCCTCTGGAGTGTCGACTTCCACCTAACCCTTGGAATGAATTGACTGACCATCAGTCCGGGGACACTCTGTTCCCTTTATGCAGCAACCTCACAGGTCGGGAGGGAGATTTATAACCAAGATTCATTCAAGCGTTGAATTGACAACAGAACTGGCAGAAGGCACAGGTGTTGTTGTCCATCAAATCAACAGTACGAAGGCCACTCTTGAAATTAGGACTTAAAGGATGTTTTGCAGTAAGAATATCTCTGTTAAGAAAGGGGAACAAGACTAAAAGGCTAAAATATGTACAAGAACACAAAAATTGGACTATGGAACAATGGTCAAAGGTGCTTTGGACTGTTGATGGATGGACAACGACACCTGTGCCTTCTGCCAGTTCTGTTGTCAATTCAACGCTTGTCTTCTTTCTATTCCTTAAGGATATTATCTTCAAGTATTGCTCATCCTTGTTAGGCAGCTTTTTCGGTATTCCAGTCCTGGGTTTGTCAATTACAGATGATGTTTCTCTATACTTGTTGATTATGCTTCAGATACCACACCTTGAAAATCAAGTGATGTGAGCTATTTCACTCTATGTTTTTCCTTCTTTATGCAAGTCAAGGTTGTTATAATAGTAGAAAACACTAGTGGAGGCTTTGAGTAAATCTTTGATGTTCATAATGCATCAGAAAACATGTCTAAGACTTTTGCACAGCAGTGTATATGTATGTTTTTGCCTTGTACTAGAGCAGGAGTGCTCCCCTTGAAGGAAAGCAATAGACTCAGTATGTTATCAAGTCCAGCAGGGGTGGGAGTCTGCAACAGAAGCCTCACAGTACAGCTCGATCATCAGGAGTCAGCACTCTCTCCTGCCTTGAGTTGCAAAGCATCAACCAAACAAGAGAAAATCTCTTAAACTACGCTCTTCCTGCAGGCTGTTGGCAGCAATGCCATAACGTCAAAAGTACAAGGACGGTAGTGGACGTCTAGGGAAATCCCACAGCAAAGTTTAGAAGAGGAAGCATTCAAACTTTGCAGCAGTATTTCCATGGCTCTCCGCAGGCATCTTTGTATGGGTCTGCTTGTGTTATTTACAGTGACGTAAGCAGAGATACCCAAGTCACAGATGTTGTCTGTTAAATATGTGACTTGTATTGTGATTGGATGCACTATGCAATTTGGAATTAGAAGGCGGATGAGAACTTTAAAAATCCAGTGCATACTGAATCTTGGATCCATAGAGTGGGAGGGAAGTGAAATGGGAACTATCACATCCGTTGTATGTGGTGTTCTTACTGATGGATTTCTTACCTCCTGTGGCGGAGTGTCCCGCCCCTTTGTTTATTATTTATTTATATTATGATTTATATGTTTATATGATGGCGAAAGCCAATATTATTTGTTATTTTGTGTATATATTTTAAAAACCTCGTGAGGATGCGTGACTGATCAGTTACTGAATATTTAACTAGCTGACAGTGACGCATCCTTATTAAACTCGTGCAGACTATGGCTGAGGGGTAATAAGATAATTAATTAACAGCTAGTTAACCCCTCGGCCAGAATATAAAAGCCTGCAGTTGTCTGCGCTCAAAGGAGGGTGTTCGAGAGTGGAGAACGAGTGAGGAGTTAGGAGGTAGAATTTTTAAAATAGAGATAACAATTGCTAGACGTGCTGGCTAAAAACCAGCACGATACTTGTTTGCTTCTGTTTGTTTGGCCAACGCGCCTTTTTGTTTTGCATACATCTTTTGTTTGTTTTGTTATTTAATAAACAGGCTGAGTGCCGTTGTGCTTCAGTTTCACCCGCCATTCATTGTTTTGAGTCTGTGTTTCTGGTCTGACGTCACCACTGGAAGTGGGATACAGCGCCTCCAAGCGTCAGACCAGGGATGCTGCAGGTTTTGTTTTTGCAACAGAAGTGTTTTTCTTTTGGGAAAAAATAAATAAATACATAAAATAAATAATAAACAAAGGGGCGGGACACTCCGCCACACATCCACTAGGGGCAGAGCTATACTGAAGTTTTAAAAAGTCAATAGGGTGTGATTTCTGACACAGAAAATGATGCAAGGTGGATTTAAACAATAGGAAGAACACACTAGTTTCCCTGGTATGTCATACCCATGATACTGTAAGTAGATAATTGATAAGAAGCCACATAAAACATAGTGGCCTATGATGCTCGCTGCAGGGAAACAGGATTTAAGAGGAAGAACGTATGAACAGGTGTTAATGTTAGACCCGAAGGGGCAATTATAGAAACATAGCAACTGACAACTTCAGGGAGACCACACACGGAAAATCTGGCAACACAGAATACCAAGGAATGGTATGTGCAAAGGGAGTCATTGTTATTCAATGTAAAGAGGATACCCAAAGGGCAAGTCCTTAATGAAAAATGAAAGAGGACTGAAACATCATGCAATGCCTTGCCAACTAAAGGGCCAGTCACATTAGGGGAACTTTGGGGGTAAAATGTTTCTATACTAGAACCTGGTAGAAAACTCATCCTTTTGTTTACTTAAAATGTTTCCGTGTGATATTAGCTAATGCACAGTTTTGTATTTAGCATCATACAAATTTAAAAATAAAAAAGTAAATCTAGGGACAAAATAGATTTGGACCTATGTGTATGTGTACTTTAATAAAGAGATAACTAAAAACAAATAAAGCCAGCATGTGATGCATTATCAGGGATGAACACACAATGTCGCTATTGCTTCATTATACAGCTGTGTGTTAGTTATGGGTATGGATTCAATTAGTAGCCCCTCTGCCCCCTTCTTAGGCTCAGCACATGATTGTTTAGTTCAATGTTTTACATTAAAAATAAAAGTAATAAACGAGAGGAGGCCATTTGGCCCATTAATGCTTGTCTGGATCCAAGTAGCTGATTGATCCCAGAACTTGGTCTATTGGCTCATCCCAGTGACTCAGCAGCAACAACGTGGCTTGGTAACCCCTTCCAAACACTCCACACTCTGTGTAGAAAAGCGTCTCCTACACTATGTCCTAAGTCTGCGTCTTCTCATTGCTTATTCATGAAAATTAAGGGTATGAAATTAGATATTTAAAATGAAAGGGTATGAAATTAGATGTTTAAACATTAGATATTACATCTTTAAATGTCTTATTTAAATATATATATCTTATAAAACACAAAACTTATTCTAGATCTATTCCTAAACCGCGTAGGTGGTTGCTTGGCAAGCACGTAACAGGTTTGAACTGACCGGATTTCTTTGAATTTCGGGTGTTTGCATCGAGAGCCGTTGCCTGGATAAATATTGTGTGGTACATGGCCCTTGACTAATTGAGTCATACAGCAGCCTTATAATAGAGATAATGCAGCATTAGTGGGAAGATTTCTATGCAACATGATAATCTTGTGCTGTACTATGGTTTTTAAACAGCGACAAACTGAACTTCGTTTTTTTTTTATTTATTTATTTTTTTTTTATGTGGCGTGTGAAAGATTTTTTAAAAAAACATGTCTTACTTTCAGGTGGTATGTTACAGTGTCACTTCCAAGGTTATTTCAAATGTCCCTCTCCAACCTAGAGCAGGTGCATCTAAACAAACAGCTACATGCCCCAATGCATTGAAACTGTGGATCCTCAGGTGCAATTGTATTCATTTTACATGGGGGAGGATCACCATTCACTGAAAATCACACCAAATTCCTGCCATCGCAACTAGACTTGGACAATGAATAACACTGACCTGTGAACTGTACAAGGCATATGTAAACATCTGCAACTTGTCTTGCACCCACATGAAGAAAGACATCAAGTGCAATTTACATTACCTGAAAACTGAAAGAAGAATTATGTGAGTTGGTTGATATTGTTCTATAGTAAGAGAACACAACAATACAAAGCAGACATGCATTGTTTTCAGTTTCCTCTGTCCTCACCAAGAAGGTAAAGAAGGTAAAGGTGATGAAGTGATGACTTCCTGTATATTAACTGAGTTATCATCTGTCTCTATTTTAAAATTGTATTTGTTTGGTTGAAATTGTTTGTAGATAAGAAAGGTCTGATTGCTGATGTTACTTAATTCAATTCTATTGGTTGTAAAAACATTTTTGACATAATAGTTTGATATATAAGACAATATACCTTCTATACATGTATTACCATATTCAACTGTATCAGTCCGGGCTTTTAATTAATTAAAGCAGAGCAGTGGGCATGAATGCTTTGTGAATTTTTCAACACATAAAAAAAAACCTTTTTTGATTACAACTCATTGGGAAAACAGAATTTCCATCGTCAATCAGCAATTTGTTGCCCAGCAGTGTACAATTGTTACACACTACCGCCACCATGTGGTTTTGAAAGGATTTGCAATTATTTTGTTTATTGATGTGTTTATTGGTATTGAAGATAATCCAGTATTTTAGCTCATCACAGTTTTACTGCATCAAAGAACATTAAAAAATAAAAATACAAAAGTTAAGTATTTGTCAAACTCTAAATGTAACATTATAAGGTTTTGAGATTTCACTTCTGACCTAAACCAGATTGGAAGGCTGCGTGCACTTGTTGTAGTCAGGTATTATAATATAGTAATGGTATTATAATGTAATACCTGAGTACACACTATTACCCAAAGGAAGCTGGAATTACACAATCCTTGCTCGTTGAAAACTAGAAGCCAAACAGTTTAACTCCTGCCTCTACCACAGTTTACATATCACAGTTCAGCGATAGTTCAGGAAGCCAAACAAACATTACAAAATCATAACTATGTTGGGTTTTCCTATTTTTCAAATGGCTATGCATTTGATATGATAATAACATGTTATTTTACATTTAAACGTCATATTTTTTAAAACCATATGGGGCACAACACAAGATTATTTTTAAGATTATAGTTACTATGGGACCTATAGGGTTTAGCTGGGGATACTCGTGGAACAGTGCCTATAAACTTCAATTTCTGTGAAACGATTAGATCAATTTTACTACTTGATCTAATGAAATCCAATAGTGTCAGTATACCACTGTAAGCACCACTGACATTCACAATTTGAAAAGTGCCATTGGAATGAAAATATATCCCTCTTGCATAGCACGACCCCAGACTAACACCACCTATTATCTTCACTCCCATTGGATTTCTAGTAAATTATTATTTTTAGATCATAACTTGGACTTCTGTATAACACTTCTGTAAGCTCAGCGCTTTTTACAAATTCCTCCTAACCTCCCATGGTTGGTGTTCTACACCTCTGATTATACAGCCAATGATTCTGCTGACTTTTCTAGTGTCCTCATGTGCCTGCTGGGTGTCAACGATGATTCTCCTACAACGGCAAGATGTTTCTCATAGAAGGCTTGTTCAAGTTTGGTACCCATTTGGTATTTGAACTGTATAATTTTGTGAGCGGCGTTCTACACTTTACATGAAATTAAAATTAAATTGAATTTGCCTTGTTTCTTCCCCGTTCTAGATTCCCTGGGCCACATCACATGTGCCAGACACTCACCAAGCTTTGTGTTGTCTGCATATTTTACAAGCTTGCTTATTATCCCTGTGTAGGTCACTTATATAGATAAGAAAGAGTGGAGGTACCAGTACCAACCTCTGTGACACCCCACTCATTACATGGCCTCATTGTTTCTTGTGTTTTAACCAGTTATGAATCCATTATTATGACCAGTAACCTGCTGCATGAGTTCATTTTGGTTTAAGGCTGATATTATTGATCATAGCAGTCACCAGCTGTTGACTTCTAAGATGTTTGCCATTTCACAATGGTCCTTGATTTCCCACTGATGATCCGACTCATCAGACACTGGCTATCATGGTTTTCAAGGTGTAATAAAGTTTTCTTTCACAGTTTTCAGTACTGGCTGTTTCTGTTTTTTTAAGCATAGTGAATGAGATTTTTAAAAAATTAATAAATCATGGCATGGGACCTCAGATCAACTAAGGGACTGGAAAACATCCATGCACAATTTGACATGTAATAGAATGACATGCTGCTTTGTCACACTTCCATAATGCCAACCCCAGCACTCAGTCGAATCAGTGCCAGACTGGACAGTGAATGAGCACCCTTCGTTTCTCATGGGCCTGCATTCCCTGGACTTGGATCACATCAGGGCACTTTGGAATTCCTTAGAGACACATTTGAAATCTTTCTGGGTTTGCTGTGTTAGAAAAACAATTTATGGTGAAACATACTGTAAGCCTGTTCAGGGTATTGGTATTTCAATCATCAATATTCAAGATCTGTTAAAAAGCAGGACTTTTTTTTTACCGGTGTGCAGTTTATATGTTACACTGTCCTGAGTAAGAAAGAAATGTAACTTGCTCTGAGATACAAGAAACATCCTGTAGAGGTCACCATCAGTACAGTAGGAGTTTGTGAATTTTGTCCATACTAACAGCCCTTATTAAAGTTTACTGTAGTTAAGACTAAACTGTGATTATGTTTTTTCATGCTGTACTAATTGTAAAAGTAACTAACCTATAATCTACTTTTACTGCTTCTTTTTTTCAAAATGAGGCCGTTCACACTGGAGCAAAAGTCTACTGCATCTGCAAATGATACACTTTATCCACATTTTATTAGTTAAATGAATAACATGAGCGTCTTCATAGGTTCTATTACAAAGCAAAGCACACCGATACAAATGAACAACTTTAGGTAGAAGTTCAACAGTAACATTTAACCCTTCAAGTTGATGAACAGCAGATTTATCAAGATAGAGGGTCCCTCAATGTGACAAACTTGTAACAAATAACTAAAGACACATATGATTAATAGAAAAACAGACAGATTTGATTTATTTAATTAACAATTTGAATGGTATGTTTATAGTTGTATAACATTTACCAGTATTTTCCTTTCTTTAAAAAAAATACGCAAAAATGCTCTTTGGAAAAACAATCTTGACAAATGTGGCCTTCGCTACTAGATAATGCATATAATGCATAACCATGAAAATATGAACTGTAGAGAATTCAGCCAAGACTGGGAAAGTTGCAGGCCAGACCGTCATAATCCTGATTAGCCCTAATAAGCAGTGCACAGCACAGCGGCAGTTTTGAACCATGTATTTATAAAATATAAAATATACACTGACGTAAGTTTGGTCATTGGCCATTTCAAATTGTTGTATTCAGGAATGCATCAATTATTATTATTTATTTATTTTATTAATACCCTATTCCCCACACAGGCATATCCTTGATTGTTACAAATGAATAGAAGCTGATCTAAATGCTATCCTTAACATTGTAAACCAGCTCCAGATGTGCACTGTATTTCTTATTGCATTTAGAGATGTTAGTCTAGTACAAGGCAAATAGATGTGTTAATAGCGGGTGACAGTTTGGGGTGTTTTGGGGGGGGGGAGCTCATTTATAACCCAATATGCAATTGCTCTTGTTTCATTCCACCAATCAACCCAATGACATTCATAAGTTACATGACACAAGCGTCTATAGAGACAAACAGCCAAACCAGCATGCATCCATGTAGGATATCGATTCATCTGGTGTCAAGTGCTCTGAGATCACCCACACTTTGAAGAGTATTTATTATACAGAGTAATACTATGGCAATTGTTCCTCTGGGGGTGGACTGAATGTCTAGTTAGAGTAAGTAATTCCAAAAGTAATTTCCTTTTTCTTGTTTACGTTCCAATTACAGTAAATCATTGTGAGTTTTTATTGTGTTTAGCTGTACTCAAATACAGGTTTTTTGTGTGTAAATATGGCTGTGTTAGAAGTACTTTTACCTGAGTTTAGGGGCTGCTCTTCAGTTCTAGTTGCTGCCATAAATACAAGGAGCATAATGTCTTTAGAGAAGTAAAAGCCAACGCCATCTAATCAAATCAAACAGTATTTGAGTAATTGCAATAAGAAATACTCAAAGGCATTGCAAACATCAAGGTGATAGGACAAACATGTAAGCTATGTATTATTTAATACAGAGTAAAGGGTTACAGTATTTAAATATGCTGCTATTTATGTTAAAAAGACACAGAGGTATTGATTGGGAATAAGAACATTTAGATTGAATGGCTGTACCTTTACATTCTCTAAGTATTTTCTAAAGTGGGTATCCATATGAAACCAAACGCATACCAATAAATGAGTGCCTTCGTGTTTAAATCAACCAACTAAAGACTTGAAATACTCACATTCAAAAAGGCAGTGTAACCCAGTGCTGAGATGTTCACTTATACAGACGTGCTCAAATTTGTTGGTACCCTTATAGCTCACTGAAATAATGCTTAATTCCTCCTGAAAAGTGATGAAATTAAAAGCTATTTTATCACGTATACTTGCATGCCTTTGGTATGTCATAGAATAAAGCAAAGAAGCTGTGAAAAGAGATGAATTATTGCTTATTCTACAAAGATATTCTAAAATGGCCTGGACACATTTGTTGGTACCCCTTAGAAAAGAGAATAAATAATTGGATTATAGTGATATTTCAAACTAATTAGTTTCTTTAATTAGTATCACACATGTCTCCAATCTTGTAATCAGTCATTCAGCCTATTTAAATGGAGAAAAGTAGTCACTGTGCTGTTTGGTATCATTGTGTGCACCACACTGAACATGGACCAGAGAAAGCAAAGGAGAGAGTTGTCTGAGGAGATCAGAAAGAAAATAATAGACAAGCATGGTAAAGGTAAAGGCTACAAGACCATCTCCAAGCAGCTTGATGTTCCTGTGACAACAGTTGCAAATATTATTAAGAAGTTTAAGGTCCATGGAACTGTAGCCAACCTCCCTGGGCGCGGCCGCAAGAGGAAAATCGACCCCAGAGTGAACAGAAGGATAGTGTGAATGATAGAAAAAGAACCAAGGATAACTGCCAAAGAGATACAAGCTGAACTCCAAGGTGAAGGTACGTCAGTTTCTGATCGCACCATCCGTCGCTTTTTGAGCGAAAGTGGGCTCCATGGAAGAAGACCCAGGAGGACTCCACTTTTGAAAGAAAAACATAAAAAAGCCAGACTGGAATTTGCTAAAATGCATATTGACAAGCCACAATCCTTCTTGCAGAATGTCCTTTGGACAGATGAGTCAAAACTGGAGCTTTTTGGCAAGTCACATCAGCTCTATGTTCACAGATGAAAAAATGAAGCTTTCAAAGAAAAGGACACTATACCTACAGTGAAACATGGAGGAGGCTCGGTTATGTTTTGGGGCTGCTTTGCTGCGCCTGGCACAGGGTGCCTTGAATCTGTGCAGGGCACAATGAAATCTCAAGACTATCAAGGCATTCTGGAGCGAAACGTACTGCCCATTGTCAGAAAGCTCTGTCTCAGTCGCAGGTCATGGGTCCTCCAACAGGATAATGACCCAAAACACACAGCTAAAAGCACCCAAGAATGGATAAGAACAAAACATTGGACTATTCTGAAGTGGCCTTCTATGAGTCCTGATCTGAATCCTATCGAACATCTATGGAAAGAGCTGAAACTTGCAGTCTGGAGAAGGCACCCATCAAACCTGAGACAGCTGGAGCAGTTTGCTCAGGAAGAGTGGGCCAAACTACCTGTTAACAGGTGCAGAAGTCTCATTGAGAGCTACAGAAAACATCTGATTGCAGTGATTGCCTCTAAAGGTTGTGCAACAAAATATTAGGTTAGCGGTCCCATCATATTTGTCCATGCCATTTTCATTTGTTTTATTATTTACAATATTATGTTGAATAAAAAATCAAAAGCAAAGTCTGATTTCTATTAAATATGGAATAAACAATGGTGGATGCCAATTACTTTTGTCAGTTTCAAGTTATTTCAGAGAAAATTGTGCATTCTTCGTTTTTTGTGGAGGGGTACCAACAAATTTGAGCACGTCTGTACTTGGATAAAGAGATTGCAAGGGTTCTTGACATCTTAGACACCTCTTGTGCCTAGTCATCTATTATTCCTAATCTCCTGTTTAAATTATGGAACACTACCTTCATCCAATTCTGACCTGTGCATATTCAATGCCTGAGCTAAGGATGCTCTTTGTGAATAAGTCAACAAGATTATACAGTATATTGCTAACCCATCCAAAGCTTTTTGCAATAATTTGTGGGATATTTGCAGCAAATCCCAAGGTATTAGGGTTGGTAGAGGCTGAATCTCCTGCTCATGATTCAGTATAATTGTGATTTCAGTGATCTATTCATAAGAGAATAGTTCAGTAGTCCTTTATCACTTTTTCATTATAACCACATTTAGCTAGGATAAGAACTGTCTGTAGGCTGCTGACAACATGCTTTAGAGTAAATGATATAAACCATTCTAGATTTGTATTTATATATAAACAATTACATTGAATCTACAAGTTAGGGGAGCGCTAACCTATTTTCTTACCCTGTTGGCTTTATTAACATTACAGGTCCTTTTATTTTGCTGTGACTGCTTCTCTTCTTCACTTGTGCATTTATGTTAATTCAGGATACTGCAAATGTTTCAGGTGTAATGCAATAAATACACTGATGCACTCCTGGTACCTTTGCTGTAGATCTGTTCAAAAAAGTGTTTGGTTTTAGTGGTCAATGCACATGCATAAAACATAAGCATAACTAATTCTCCTGATTGACCCCATTGATTTACATGAAGTGCATAATGCATGAATATGTTAAAAGTAAACCAAGATCCATTTTTACTCATAACATTGTCAATCAGAAGGTTTTCCCACAGATGTTACAGACCTGGAGGAGTCTTAAAGTAGAAATTATAAAATTGATTTTAAAGGAGTTATGATGCCAGATGAATAGAGGAAGCAAACAGCAATTAAAAAATAATAATAATAATAATAATCATACTTTAGATATTGTATTTCAGTAATAATCTGGTGGAAATGTTGTGTTTCAGTTATCTACTAGCTATTTGCATCTACAACTTGAAACAACTTCTTTATGAGGTGATGTAAAAATGTCAGTCGCTTCTTATTGGTTGTTTGTGTTGCGTATAAATGAAGTATACTGTTACTGTACCCCACGATCAGCAGCACCCCAAAGTGTAGCCCATTATAACCAATACAGAACGCATGCGGGCTCGTCATTTGATGCCCCATCTGCCCCCCTTAGAGGGCAAGGCGTCTAAGGGGCTACACGGGGCATCCAAAGACGTACACCCATGCGTTCTCTGTTGGTTATAATGGGCTACATTTTGGGGTGCTGCTGTTCGTGGGGTACGGCTTGCTCACTAAAATCTTTAGTGTTTTTGCAAAGAGTGGATGATAACCTATCTAGGGATACTTCGATATTTAGTGAGCAAAACAAATTGGGCGAAACAAGCGGGTAATATAGGGTACCGCTATGTTGCTGATACAGATTTGTTATTAATATTTTCGTTTTTGTTTTTCTTTTGCAAGTAAGAAATGTATCAGTTTCAAAGACCGAAGATTCAACCAGCCGCTCGCTATTGCGGTTACTAAAATGTAGCCGCAGTAATAAATAAAAACCGGTCAACGTATGAGTGTGTGATTACTATTTATGTTTACCTGAGCATTTTTACTTCTAGAAAATGCAGAAACGTTGTGCTTCACTGATTCAACACGTTGAAAACAGCAAAGACCATGACCAGCACAGAGCGCTCTCTATGGGCAAACTCACTAGACGTCTGCTCACCATATCAGAGTGGAAATCCGCTCATTCAAAATCACGCGTGCGTTGGTGGAAAATATGGTGGTGGAAAATGTGGGCGTGATAGATTCAGAGTTTGTTTTTTCTCTGCGGTTCACTTTGAGCTGCTAAACAAATATTAAATAATCGACCTGAAAAAAGAAACAAGGACCAGGGGTCACAAATTGAGATTAGATAAAGGGGCATTCAAAACGGAAAATAGGAGGCACTTTTTTACACAGAGAATTGTGAGGGTCTGGAACCAACTCCCCAGTAATGTTGTTGAAGCTGACACCCTGGGATTCTTGAAGCTGCTTGATCAGATTCTGGGATCAATAAGCTACTAACAACCAAACAAGCAAGATGGGCCGAATGACCCCCTCTCGTTTGTAAATGTTCTTATGTTCTTATATATCGTTAAAAATCAATCCAAGATCATTATTTTCTTTTACTTTCATTTTATTTGTGCATTTCATTTTATTTGTGTGAGTCGTCCTACATACCCTCTGTGACCCTTAGAAGTACCCACAGAGGTACACGTACCCCCGGTTTAATGTATTATTATTATTATTATTATTATTATTATTATTATTATTATTATTATTATTATTAATGTCTTTAGGAGGCGCTTAATTGTTCTCAATAATTTGTGTCTGAAAAACATCTAAATAGTGAAACAATTGTAATTGAACATCAAGCAGTATCAAGTAAACATGACGGTCCATGGTCGTGCAAATTATAATTAAGCGATGCAAAAGTTTAGAAATTGATGGTGTAAACAGAGAATATGAAGATAATAGGAAGGGAATACATGTCAAACACGTTATATACCTTTTTAGTAAGCATGCCCAGTTTCTTTGATTTTGATCCAAGCATGAAGCATCTGGTGAACACCCACTGCTAAAAATCTGTTTCATTGCCTTCCACAGCAAAGTCCAAATCATCTCCAGTCATTTAACTGAAGCTGAGCTAGGGACATTGCTTTGACTCTTTTTTTAGTATTCATAATCGTACACAGATATAGATCTAATAGACAGTCACAGACACCCGCTACTCTTTTCATTTTAGAACAGTCAAAACATCTGGAAACTGTTGAATCTTTTCCAAAATTATACAGAGGATGTTTTGAAGGCAGTTCCACGCCATTTCAAACAGCTTGACAGCAGGAAGAAAGAAGATTAGAAATGCATGTGCACAGTACATTTGAATCAATTTCAGTTTTATTAATACTAACCAAGTATGTTTCAACCGGGAAACCAAAACTACTCATGCAAGATGTTATGCATGTATTAGATTATGCAGACCATATGGTGTGAACAACACCTACACTGCTTGCTAAATAAGATGTTGTCTCTAACAGTCTTGCCAGATAGTTTCACACCACATTGTTGTTCCAGCAGATATGAAGAGGTTAACCCTGGGCAGCAAATATTGCATGATATGGTGTTTTCAGTACTGTATATAGCACTGTTCTAAAGAAATTGATTGCTGTCGTTTTTTAAGCAGGTTTCAATCAAACCTGGTTCTCTATTTGTATATATAAACATAAAAAAAAAAAAAAAAACGCTGCTAGTAGCTTACAATGTAATCAGACACCAGGGTCTGCAATGGCAATCCCATTATCAAAAAGTTGCAGAATGAAAATATAATATCAAATATTATTTTTGTTTGCATGTAAGGTTTAGTATAATGGGCCAGATTTATCAGGGTCTTTATGCCAAAATGCGATTTGCATCAGTTTCAGTGAAAGTAATCATTTATTTTCTTACAATAAGACAAACAAAATATCTTTAAATATCAGCTGATCAAATATGTTGTAATGCTTACTGTTATACTAAAGATGGCACTGTTGCGTCTATTGCATTTTACCATAATAGTGATCATTAATTAAGTGCATTGAATAGCTCACAAAAACACATTGCCATGTAACACATTTTGATTTACTAAACTTTTTTTTTTGCATATTGATTCAATGCAATTCAATTACGAATAAGCATATATTTTAAATACATTTTAACTGATTGAATTATGAGTGTGATAGCTGTTTGTCATTGAAATTTGGTTCATCTTTTCAATCGTGTTAATGTTGAAAAGCGAATAAAGCTGTGATATCTATGGGATCCAGTGTGTAGTAGTAATATGTGTTTTTTAGCAGTTGATCCGACTTGATTCACCCACAAAAAGTGTGATTTTGAAGAAATGAACAACCTGCGCTTCCTTGCATTACCTACTTGAGCATCCCTGCAGGACGGGCTCATACGGTATTTAGGGTCCATAGGTTGACCATTGGTTGCACACCCCTGATGTGGAATAATGTATAAGGTCAGGCAAGAAGCACAATATCACAAACACAGAATGCAGGTAGTAAGCGAGCTGTAGATTAAAACACAGTGTGCAGGGAGTGTCACTGAATCCTATGGGTTTGCTATACAAGATTCACTGACCCAGGGAAAACCATATTTGACCAAAAAAAAAAAAATGTTATCCTTTTGCTTTATGAACAGATATATAAAGCACACAAGCTGAGGGTCCCACAGGTCTAACAGACTCATCATTCATTCATGAAAGAAAATAAAGTGTTTGAGATGGTGGGCTCTCAGCCAAGTACAGGCAGTTACACAGCTGTGTGTATCCCACTTTATGATTTGTCATTATTTTTATTGTTTGGTGAGCTGTACAGAAGGAATGAGGAATATAATGACGTGTCCCGTCATATAAATCAGCATACAGTATTGTGAACAGGACGTGAAGTGGTGTAGCGATTCCAATGTCCAAACAATGTTACAGTCTGGGCCAGCCTTAGTGCATGGCGAGCAAGGCGGCTGCCTAGGGCCCCACACCTGAGGGGCCCCGCGCGCGTCACAAATTGGCTATGACGTCTTCAGAGTCGAAACAGTCTCGCGATTATAATGTCGGCTCCTCGCAAGTAAGAGTCGGTCCATTGTAAAAGGAAAATACAAAATATAAAGAAATTCACTTAAAGCGTCAACAAGGAGCGCTGCTGTCGTATCTAGACAAACCACCAAATAAAAATCTGCTGGAAGTACATTAATCTGATTCAGACTATTCAACAATCATCTCCAAAATATTGATTTCTGCTTACCAATGTAACGTTACCACATCTGCACTTTCTGACTGACAAAGTGGACGCGATCATAAGTAATTTAATTTTAAAAATGCAACATCTAAGGGTTAGTGTCTGATAGGCTAATTAATAGCCTGCCCCTCTTTACATTCCACCGAAGAAAACTAAGACACGGCGCAGGACAGTGCAGCATCGTTTTTTAAATTTTTACTGGAGTCTTTTCTTAGGTGAGTAGGCTACTATTAATCGATAATGAAATCGAGATTGTGTTTTAAAGTAAGACGGACCACCACACCAACGGTCTAAATAGGTATCTGCGATAAATTCAATGTTTGGTAGTACACTCGTTAATGCAGTGTGGTATTAAAATAAAGCTGCTTCTTGACCAGAATATTCAGATAAAAACGTCATGATGTTTTGTTGGGCATGTTGCTTCAGTGTAATTTGAACGGTAAAAATTAAAGAGCACTCAAAACTGCAGCTGAATGTGCAGACAGTATCCAAATGTGAAATGTTACACATGGATTTGATAAATAGATCGGTCAAAGATAATTTTAGATTTACATAAAAGAACGTTTGCAAACAGTTTTTAAATGACAGCACACATGCAGTATGGCTTGCCTACTTGATTACTGAAGGTGAGCACTAGCCTGCCGTTTTATTGATATAATGTGGGTTTTTTTTTGGTTTTTTTTAATTGGGATTTTTTTTGGAGGGTGGGGGGGCACCGCCTAGGGCCCCAGTCTAGGGCCACCGCCTTGGGCCCCACACAGACTAAGGCCGGCCCTCTTTGTACTACCCAACTCCTCCCTGCAATCAACTCGGCGCCATGATTTCTCCAATCGCTGCCTGCCCCATATTTGATCGCAAGGGATTCGTTTCGCGGACGTGTAGCTACGTGCTTTCTTCAAGATGGCCGACTTCCGGTTTCTGCCTACCATCGAGTCATCTCATCTATGGGAAAGCATATCGCCAACCTTACACAGCGCCTTTTCTGGTTGGGAGAGAGATTTGCAGCTTGGATTCTTTCTCTCTCTGTCACAAGTATACACATGATGAGAACATGATTAACGACAAAATCATTTAGCACTAAATGAACATTTCCTGGTGCCGTTGTCCTCCCCTATCAGTCACCAGATGAGATTGATCTGTATTTATCTTTTAGGCTGTTTGCCATTTTCCTTAAAGATGTGTGACACAGCAGTTGTTGGTTTTCTGGTTGCAGTTGCAGTCTAGGATACAGATGGTCCAGTTGGTCAGGGGTCCACTATCATGCCCATTTTAATCTCTTATAAATCTCTGATTCTATTCAATTCTCCACCAATCGTCTACTATATTGTTCTAGGCATACACTACACAGTCAATAACATGACACCTATAAAATTGCCTATATGCCTACTTTATTTTCTAACGGTCAATTCCCTGTCAATTGTAACACCGAAGAGATATCTGCGTCCGGATTGGGTGATAGGCACCTATTTTTCCTAGCATAGTAATATATTTAGGAAAAAAAATAAACCTATATTCATTTTTAAATATAAATGTGTCTATATTTTTATTTCTAAAAACTAGTAACCCATTTTATAAGCGGAATAAGACACTCCAGGGTGTTGGTTGTGCTGGAATAACCGCACGCCAAGGGGTGTAGTAAGGCACGAGATTGTAGGAAGTGCAACCAAACACCCTGGAGTGTCTTATTGCTTACATATATAAAAAATAAACCCTTTATAAGCAGACTGAAGTTGGTAAATCATGTGCTGCTGGAGGAAGAGGTTACATATAACAGTCAGTTAGACCAATGAGTATTTGGATCTTTTAGGTTTAACCTGTTGCCTGTAGGTGTGAAATGCAGTTCAAAGTCATGTACAATAGTTAGTTTAGGAACAAGAAAACAAAACAGGGAGTATACGTGTCAGTTCATCCTACTGATCTGCAAAGGATTAGAGGGTTATTGTGAAAAAAATGTTGAAAACATCTGTCTAGTGCATGGCTGAAATGAAAAGGGCAAAACAAAGTTCTGTGGTAGCAGAAGGACAGAAAACAAATCAAGAGATGGTTTTATAAGGCAATGGACTAGACTTTACCCAGAATACTGTGTGAAGCACATATAGTACAAGCGTCACCATATACTGCAGACATTAAAATATATTAATTCCACTAATAGAATGTTGCGTAAGGAAAGCAAGATGTTACAGGGGATTACGTAACATGGTTATGAGGAAATGTTAAGGGAGTGTGGTTTACTCTTGCTTAAAAAAAACAACACGGGAGGTAACCTATTTGGTGTTTTCATTATTATTATTATTATTATTATTATTATTATTATTATTATGGAGCAAAACTCTGATGTAACCCAGACATTATTCTAAAAATAATTTAAATTAGGAACAGGTATTTCAGGCAGAACTATTTGACAAAAATAGTGAACGCTGTATACAAACAGAATAAGCCACTGAAGCAACAGTCAAGTATACATGGTGTGAAAGGATATGAAGACAAAGCAAAAATGTGCTGGCTTGTTGGGCTGATAGCAATGGCCTGCTTCTGTTTCTAAAATGAATTACTATACCGGCATAAACAATGCCTGTCAATGAGACTTCTTTCAAGCTACTTTTTCAGAAGATTTCAGTAATTTTAAACACAGTGTCAGCAAGTTAGATCACTGTCAGGTAAATTGTGCAGCAGAACTGTAGTCTCCCTGAATTGTGCTTCATTAGAATGGTGTGTTACGGCTGTAACCACTCTGCTCTCCACTAGTCACAGAGCTGTTGTTCTGAAAAGACAGACATCCTTTACAAAAGGACCCTTGTGTTCCAGCCTCCGTTTCCCGATTGCCAGGGGGTTGCAGTGGTGAACTGGGAGACAAATATTAATTGGGCATTCTAAACTGGGGAGGAAACCGGGGCAAAAAAGTGTTAAATAAAGGTTAAAGGAGGGACGTAGACAGATTTGTATGATTGCTACGTACAACAAGGACATAAACAAGTCTCACAAGACCATATATAGCTCACAAGGCCATGTAAAGGCGAAGCCCACCTGTTCAGATGGCCAAACTTATTTTTTTAACTGTGATTAAAAACGTTTAAATAGGTTATAATAATATAACACAGCTTGAAAATGTAATGGTATAGCATGTTTCAAGGGAGAGGGAACGTCTGTCCCTATGGCAATTAGATTTCTAATCAAGCAGAGTTCACATTAGGTTAAACTATAAGATTTTTTTTTTGTTAAAACAAATTAACATTGTTTTGGGACACTCTAACTTTAGAGGGGGGGGGGGGGGGGGATGCATTAAATCATGTATGCATAACATCATTATTATTGGCAGAAACTATTTCTTGTAATCCAAACAACTTTGTCTCTAAGGCAGATACTTGCAGGTTTGTAATATTTTCCACTCTGTGTTAAAGTAGAAGGGACTGACATAAACAGTCTAACCTAAAGCCACCAACACATGGCAACAATTGTGAGTTCAGACATTCAGACACGAAATACTGTGCTTGTGTGGCTTTTACACCAGTCTAGCAACATCTCCCCTCTTTGGATTTGCATCACAATTTAAAAACAAGTGCTAACTACCTCAATATGCGTCCAAGTTTGTCCTTCTTCAGGGATGGCAAACAGGATTTGTGTGGATGGAATTTTTCATGCTGGAGGAAAGGGTAAACAGACCCCTGTGCAGGGATGGAAATGAGGCTCACATTGCTGCATATAGGAAATCTTATACTTGTCAGGTTTTATTATGAATTTAATTAGACACCCTTGAGATGTTCATCTATTTTTGTATTTAAACCCAGAATAATTTACTTTTTCTGTTTGGTAGTTGGGATGGACCAAAATATTATTGGCAAGGGAGTCTGGTTTCCTGTGAATGTGAAAATGCATTTAGAGTTTTGTGCAAATATACATGTTTATGTAAAAACAAGTAGCAAAGGGAAATACGGAAACAATTCTCCATTATTAAAACCGCTGCCAACCTAACTTCCCATTTCCTCAGTGAACCCCCGTGCCACACTGGACATTGTATCGCTAACTCACCTGAAATCCCAGAGTGGGAGGTTTCCAGAGAACTCGCTCTGGCTTGCCTCTCCTGACGTTTAAGCGAGAGCTCTCTTATTGGCTGGCTGACTGTGCATTTCTCCTGGGTAACCGCACTGTGCTGCCGCCTTGTGCCCAAAACACACTATCCAGCAGGACTGTGTGTAAGATTACATTGAACACAAGCAGTTAGAACGCCACAACACTTACACAGACATTGTTACAACCCTCCCATTTCCTGCAATATTGGGTTTGTTTTTTTTAATTTTTTTTTAAATGTCTTCTTAAAATAATACACATTGAAACCCTGGCTTCTAGGCAACTCCGCCTTACCTGGAAAATCACCGCGTTTGGGAACAAACAAAGGTACTCTTTTTTTGGTCTGATCTACCGATGTTGGGTTGTTCTGAACATAAAATAAAAGGTAGTGATAATGCCGGCGCAGAGTTATTGTAATATCTGTATGCTGTTTATTTGTCATGTTGCTTTTGCAAATATTAATTTTGCTGGTATCAGTCTGCCGACTCGGAGGAATTTCAGTTGATGCTTTTTGAATTTATTTCGAAAGGGGTGAATATTCTGCTCAGTCTTTTTTTTTTTATTAGAGCTATAGAGAATACTCTTTCTCTCACGTCTTTGCTCTCCAGGCAACTGCAAGCTTTATTGTGGAATGCTTGCTTCCTGGTCTGGGTTAATGATGTTTACAAATAGATGGCAAACAGACATTCTGTACCGGATAGCGAGCGACATGATTGAAAATATTACAAGAAGTGAGCTTTGTTATAGACCGAACCGCCTAGTATTGGTTTACACTGGAGGAGAGATAGATGGGGGCTGGGTGCTGCCCAGTTGTGTTAGAGACTGAGAAAGCACGATTATCTTATTTTTAGGCGTAGCGGTGTGTCTTCTGACATTACAAATCCATAGTAAATCGTTTCAAATGACCTTCATTAAATGTTTTTTATTATTATTATTCTGTAAAGCACCTGCATAATGTGTTTGTATTAAACACACTGTGCACACCTCTTCCCTTCACAGATTAAATATGCGTGGGATTCAGTTAAAACACATCGAGAGGGAGATAGAGGTGGGCTGTTGAAACTGGGAGCTGTTGATCTGGGAAACCAAGAACTGGCAAAGCGGCTCCCAACATGACTGTATTTAATCAAGAGAATGTTGAAGACTATTATGAAATTGGCGAGGAGCTCGGCAGGTACGTGGTTTGGGGAGTTTATTAATTTGTATGCAGGGTTTATGTTAATAACAAGTTGTCAGGACGTGTGTGCTTTGAATACGATTATATGAAGAATGAATACTGTGGTATATTCACTGTGAAGGTACAGAGTAAAGTGGATTTTCTTCAGGCTTAATAGAAGGCTGGTCCCTCAAACTGAAAGCGACTGATAGATCGAGCTGAACATAAGAAGGGACATTATACTGATGACAAACTTAGATTGCCACAATTTCATGAAATGCACTGCGTTTGGATAACTTACCTCATGTGTCACATATAGTTGACAACAGTGAAAATAGAAATTATGTCCCATTAAGGTAATTGGTGTGACAAGAAAATAAAAGTATTTGTCAATAGTTAAAAAAAGTGCAGTGTATTCATAGGTGAAAAAGGGAACAAGGTAGTGCATTACATTATAATCTAGGTGTGTGACCCGTTCAGTTAGATAAAAAAAAGAAACTTTGAAATAGTCACTGTTTCTCTGAAATCACAGTACCCAAGCATTATACAGTACATGAATACAGTGAATGTATGAATGTACAGCAGTGTAACCTGTTCTAAAGCAGCACCGCTAGAGTGGGTCCTGCATGTCCGATGTCTCAATGGGAGGTACTGTAACAATGTGTTATAAACATCTTGATGCTGTTTGCATGCCTTTTTTATGATATCCTGGGTGATTGCTCTTAATAACGAACAAGGTATTCTGCTTTCGTGTTTCACTGATAGCTGTGGAGTTCTTGTTATCATCTAGCGATGTAGGTGGTGTCTCTCCCTGCAGTTCCACAGTCAGAGTTCTGAGGACACCCACCAGTCTGGGTGATCGCTCTTATGTATTCTGTCTTCACTGATAGCCGTGGAGTTCTCATTATCATCTAGCAATGTAGATGGTGTCTCTCCCTGCATTTCCACAGTCAGAGGACAGACGATTTGTGGGCCAGTCACATATTCGAAGCATGGGAGCAAGACAACTGCCAAAATGTCAAATGGGGGATGGTTTCTTATTGAGTGACAATGATGGCGTAAGCTCTGTACTCGCCCATCATTTCAAATGACTATCAGTATATTGGAGCTTTTCTCCTTAACTCATATAGTTTATTGTTGGACTGCACTTTTCTCTAAGTTACTTAACATAAAAACAGATTATTCAGTGTGGTTTTATTCCATTTATGTGGATTACCTGTGAAATAGGATTTTTAATCAAATATAAACAAGTAGCTAAGGTGACGTCGCCAGGAAATTATGCAAATTAGTACCATTGAAGGTTCGAACCTTTCGTCGGTAATGAAGGTCAAAATGAACCCTTCGTTGCAGCCCTACTGTAAAGTCTAGAATCAGACAATTACAGTTGTTACCTAAATGCCTGTAAACAGATTCTGGTCTAGTTTCTCCTAATACTTTCAGAGGTATATTTACCATGACAAATGAAATGAAGTTATTTTAATGTGGCTTTTTTCTTTTTACTTATCTATGCAGAATGATTTTTATGACTTGTGGGAGTAATGGTATCGCACTACAACAGGTCTTTCACAATTTTGTTCTCATGATTTAATAATGAACAAGGTATGACCTTTTAAAAGATAGTTTGTTTACATGACTTCAGTAGGTGCTTTGAAGCAAAATTTCCCATTATTGATACTGATAGTTCCTCATGAATCAAGCTTTCTGATGTAGTAAATGGTAACAATCCCCTTATACGTTTACCTTTTACACAGCCTTCCTTATTATTTTTCCATTACTGTTAACTTTGGAACATCTGTGAACCAACACTTCCATGTTGGCCTGCATATATTTTGGTTGCCCATCTGAATGCCTTATTTGTAGGACATAGTGTTGACAGTCCAATGGTATAAGGGTTGAGAGAGCAATGAGAATGGTACTGATTTTACTATACTCAATAATCATTCTTAGCACACCACATGCACTTATTCAGAGACATTAGGCCCTGTCAAAACAGTTCTGACCAATAAGGACATGGCATTCTGGAAGGACCAGGTTGGGAAAGTATGAGCCAGTATTAATCTTTAAGATGTGTAGATTTAATATGATGGTATATAGACAGATGTTATAAATAGCGGTGATTTATATATTTACAGTAAAGTTTTGTGCTATTATAACCTGAAGGCACTGTGCCTCCACTTTACCAGAACATTTAGGCCTGCTGCTGCCGATTTCACAGAGATATTGGTCAGTTTTATATATAGTCGCTTTTAACTAACAATGATTGCTTTTTTTTGGTTTTGGTTTACATACTCTCAAATAACCATATTTAGAAGGCATGCCTTTTTTTTTGTTTGTTTTTTTTTGTTTTATGACATTATTACAATTAGTGATTTGACACTGAAAGAATCTCTAAATCTCCCAGGCCTCCATCTGAAATCTGTGTGTAGGTTGCTTTCAGATTCACAAACAGGTATATTGTAGTGCTTGTTGAAGTACTTTTTATACATCACGTAGGATGAAAGCTGTAATTTGTACCAAGTTCATATTATCCCTCTCTTTACACTGTCAATCATTAAGCAATCTTTTTAGTACAATTAATTATACTTCCCCAAGTCTAATGGGAATGTAGGCATGCAAGACAAATCCCATCTTCCATTCTCTACAGAAGATTGTTCATTTGTTTTATATTAATCACAGATCTAGTGAAGCAGATCTAGTGAAGTTTCTTATTGCACATCCAGTTTTAATTAATATTGCCTGGTTACTGATGGCTACAATAGTTTAATCACTAATCCTGTTATTTTGTTTCTTGCTGGATTTACACTGTACCGTTACTATTGTATAATTCCTCTCAGATAATTGGCTTTCAAAATGTGGCTCAAAATCATAAAATCTTGGTTTAAGATAACCAAGATAAACCAGTGTATTTTTTAACGTGAACCTTGGTACCCTGGCTCTTGTGCTTTAAATAGGAGGTTTAATCCACATCCCTTGGAATTCCATTGCTTATGTACGCAAAGCATGCTTTTTTACATTCATTTTGAATCAATTCTGTAAAAATCTCAGCCACTGTCTATCGCACTGCAGCCCAGGGTTAAACTCCTAGACCTTTTCAATCACACTGCTATGCTCACAGCCTCTGGAAAAAGCATACTTGATAACTGTTATTCATTACTGGAAAAGCCTCTTGCCAAGGCTGTCTATAGTCTAAATGAAGTAGGTCTCTTGAATACGTCTCTCAGTGTTTGCTTTCACAGAATTGTGTAAAGTTCTGTTTTCAGTTAAAAGTATCTCAAATGCCTGAATAGGCAATGAATATAGAATATGCATTTATTAAAGTCATTGTTTTAAGTTTTGTATTTGTTGGATACAAATATAACAAGGTGGTAGTAGAACTATACCTTTCACATCTTGTGATGAGCAAAAGTAATTTGTCTAATAAATACAGTATAACGTGATAACTCTAAACATATAATTTAAACATGACGGGGGAGCATTATTATTCAAATCCATAACAACACAAGCATACATCATAAATGTTGATGTAAAAACATAAGAAAAAATAATAATAATAATGTTTTGTCTTATGCTTCCATCAGTGTTATGGCAACATTATTTGTTGCCAGAAGTAGTTAAGGCTCTCCATTGGCTGTCTGAATAGATCATACTTTTTATAGAAATATACGTGGAGAGGGGTTGTTCTTTTTAGGGTTATAATTTGTTCTTTTGAAATTATATACGTAATTTATTTTATACCGTTAGGCAGATCATTTGCCCGTCTCTGCTGCATCTGTTGATAGTTTGCATAAGCAAAAGGTGACAAAAAGCCAACCGTAGGCGGTTCTTTAAAAATAAATAAATAAATTTTAAAAAATGTAAATACGCAATTAAAGCAATTATAGAAAATATCTCTGGGAGAAGTGGGACTATTTATTTATAATATGAAATGGCAGATTCACATTGGATTAGGGTTTTGTAGGCTCAGCAATTCAAGTTTAAAGTTGCAGAACGTACCAGTACGCTCGTACTCCCTGGGACACAGAGAGCAGTTTGTACTACTCAAAGGGTTAAGGCTCTTCCAAATTGATACAAAGCATTGTATACATTGAGGGTTGGATTGTCAGGGTAATGTATGAGAAATCATTATCATTTTCTGGGTGGCACAATACATCAGGTGCACTTATTCACATCAGTTGTGTTTCCAAAAACATGGTGGAGTGTGAGGGAAACTGACTTTATGAATATGGAAACAGGATACATCTTGACCATTTTTTAAGCAGAATTGCTGTATGAAGCATTATTTTCTTTTTTACTATGCAAAATAAAAGCACTTTTACTAGGTTGTTAAGAAAAAAACTCAAACTCATTCACTACACTGCAAAGAATGAGGAAACACTAGTCGTATTGTCCCTCAATGCTGGTTTTAAGTTCAGCTAAGGATACATATTTGTTCTGTAGTATGTATCTGTATGCTAGGCTGCAAAAAAGGTTTTCTAAGGCAACCAGGATTTGACTAGAATGCATTATTACATCTCTGCTTGCATGTTAAAGAGCTTGGACAAGCATATATAAAAATGTAGTTTTTACAGCAATGAAATAGTGCAAACAGTAAGTACTGTGTTTTTTTTTTCTCTCCCATTGCCCTGACCAAGAACATGGCAAATAAAATTTAATTGATAAGTAGATTATAAAAATATTTGATTGAAAATATATAGTACGTATATATATGTATATTTCAGGGTTAGATCCCAAGTGTGACAACTTTTATTTGACCGTCATTAGTTTTAAAATCTTTGTGTTGATCATTTAGAATTATACAACACCACAAAGGTCAGTGTCATTTAGGCGTTTCAAGGTCAGTTATTGAATAATGTTGGTTTGGTACCACAAGTTTCCAGATTTAATTTTCCACAAAGTAACTTTGTTTTAAATGAATTGTAACCTACATTTTAATAAACAAACCTGCATTTTAGAAGTAAAATAGAGCAGTTGAAATCTTGGTAACAAATGCTAACAGTGTTGCTTGGTGACAGTACCATCAAATGCATGCAATGCAATGAATGTCATTCTTGAATTCAGCTATTTGCTGTGTGTGATTCTTACAGCAGATCAACTCATTCGGCAGAACAATTATTAAAATACTTTCCATTCCTTTTGGTAATGACCACTTAACCCTTCTGACTATTTTATCGAGAATGATTTTAAAATGTTTTTGTTTTATTATTATTTCTTCAGGTTTCTAAAGTTTTTAGTCATTTAGGTATTTATATATTTTGGCTAGTGCCTTCATCATTGTTTGCATAGCTGCTGAAATTTACATTGCAGTTTTTCCATTTCCTGACATTTCCAGGGTCATGTTTCTGGAAGCATAGATAAACAGTATCTCTGCTCACACTGTCTCTCTGCACTTCCAGAGGTCTTAAAACACAATACTGTATTAATCATAAGTAACATTGGTAATTAATATGTTATAGATGATTGATCAAGGATGTCATGGAAGAAGTTGATTACCAATTTAGAATTGCCCTAACCAAGGTTTTAAAATCCATTTTATTAAGCATGCTATTTTAGCTTCATGGCCCCGACTCTAGAACTCTCTCCCAGCTTTAGTGCATGTAGCCCCCACAGTCGCTCGCTTCAATTCAATTCTCAAGACCCACTTGTACTCTTTTGCTTTCAATGCTCTTCAAGCCTGATATCTGTTATTAGCTGTTGTCTAAATTGCTATTTCAGGTCTTTCACTCCATCTTATTCATATGATTCTGCACAGCGTCATAACCAGAGCTGACATTCTACCGAGGTCAAACTTAGGTTTCAAGCTATAGCTGGCAGAATTTATATGACTGCTTGGTATTTACTATTCAACCTCCAAATCTGTGTTACACGGCAAACCAGCAGAGAAAATTAAGGAGTCTTTTGTACTTTACCAGAATTTTTACATGAGCATCAGCATTGATGATGCAAAAAAACAACAGAGGTCACGACCTCGGTGTCCTCATAGCTAGTTACAGCCATGATTCTGCATGACTTACACATCCACAATGCTTAGAATTCACATCCTAGCCTTGTATTTAATGCATTTAAAAAAAAAAAAAAAAATGTGACTGCTTGTATTTAATGTATTATGCATTGTTCCTCATTATCTTGTAAAGCGCTTTGTGATGGTGGCCCACCATGAAAGGCGCTATATAAAATAAATATTGATTGATTGATTGATTATCACTGGTTCACCTTTTGTTCTTCAAGCTCAGAACACCTAACTGTCACCACGGTCAATTATCTAGCAGGTAATGACCACTGTGAAGGACAATAATGCTTAAGTGTTTAACAGCCGAGTCATAAAATTTTGTACTAAATACATGTAGAAATGGTGTAGCAAATGTGGAACTACAAGTGTAAAGGGATGGATATATACATATATATATAAAACAATAAAAAAGGGTTTACCATTATGCCAAACCTCAGATATACAACAATGGAAACTTCAAAACCACCAACTACTACCAATGCAGAATGACATTTTCTCTTCATTATACCCTCAAAAATAGGTTTCTGGCTAACGACTGCCAGGGACAACACTACATTTATTATTGTATTACTCTTGGCAGTCACCACCAATGGTTTTTTTGGGTAAAATAGAGAACAAATGCTCCACCAGTCATTCAGCATTGGTAGTAAATGTATCTGTGACAGGACAGTCCGAATGGTGATGTCTCTAGACCAGGAAGTTGACACGGACACACCGTTGAAGCAGGGGTTGAAGCGCTGGTGCTCGTAGTTATTTTTTAGTAATTAAAAAAATAAACAAAAGGGATATACAGAAACCACTGCTCACAGAGCAAGAATAAAAAGGGTTCACAAAACAAAGCAAGCAATTGTATTCTTTTTACTTTCTGTTTCGTTCTCCCGGCGTTCTCCACACTGAACACCCAACACGACCAGCAAAACCTGCCGGATTTTAATACACGTGGCCATCTCCAGATTAGCAATAAATTAATCAGTCTGGAGATGGTCACATTCTGCATGAGTCTTTTAATCTGCGTGGGTGACAGCCAATTTGTCCATAACATTAGCTGTCGACCACGCATTCTCACGATGTGGTCTGGCAGAGACGAGCGCCAAACATTGCCACTGCTAAACCATAATTAAACTATACAATACATTAATAACATAATCCAATACAACAAATCATTTTAAACACACCCCAAAATAATACATTTCTATCAGGGCTTTGCCTTGCCCCCTGTGTACCCGCAGGGCTCTTCTGCCCTGCTACAGTGTCATATTTAGGGTACTACTGACCTTGTGAGATGACTTGATCATTAAAATCCTTATCATATTTTTAAAGAGGAGACCGTTATCTATTCATTGATACCAAGATATTTAGTTAGCAAATAGTCTTATTGAAGTTATCCGGCAACAAACTCCCCATCCCCTTTCCTAGATGAAGGAGAACATTTCTGGGTACCATTCTACTTGTGAGATGTGTTGCTCATTAAATGATTTGCATTTGGAAAGGATTATCTATTCAAGGATACCAATATATAAGTAAGGAGTCAAAGTGAAGAAAAATGGGACATAAAATCACCACCTTTAGCTGCAAATCATTTGTGTCGATACTGTCTCAGCTGTAGATTTCATAGACATTTCCTAAAATTTATGTGTGAGGTGTGTATTTTTCTGTAAATGGGTTTTAAATGTAAGCTTTGTGATTGATTTATGATTCAAACATTACAGTTAAGTAATTAAGCTTGTGCTAAAATGTTTGCATCTGCTATACAAACACAAAGTAAGACCGATGGAGCACTATGAATGTGTCGCAGTACAATAGTAAGGCTTTTAATCGTCCTGGAAGTTTAAAGACCTTTAAAGGGCAGCACAAACTTCATTTTACTTGTTGGTTTAAGAATTGTGGGGTTTGGTGGACCTGGAACCTTTATCTCAGTTTTATGTTACCAGAACAACAACAAAAAATGAATTATTGGGCAAAAAATGAATATGAATAATGAAACTGAATATCTTGCGGTTGAATGCCAAGGGGCCCAAGCATGTAATACCAGGTCATGTGACAAGTCTGTAAATCCCATGGAAATGTTAATATGAACTTGACAGTATACTACATGTAGTGTATATGTTAACATTTGCACTCCCTTCATATTATATGAATAAGACCTCTTTCAGACTACTAGTTAGCCAGAACTGGTCTGTTCACAGAAACATCACAATATCAGTGTTACAAACATAGCATTTTCATGGCTTGGCCCGAGAGCTTTTTAGGTGAGCCTACCGGTACTTGTTTAATGTTTGTTTCTGTATGGATGGGTGAACAGCAAAGCTGTTCTTGTGACTGGCTGGCACCTGCTCTCGTTGTTTTGTTTCTATGTAAAATGTGTCATGTAAATATACTGTATACTTATCTATGATCTCCCTTCATGCATTTGTTCCATCTCAAAAGTCATAAATATAAATATGGAAAAAGACTCGGTTGAGTCATCTATAATCCTCTCCTAGATTATTGTTTTGAAACTAGTTTATGATCCCAGTTTAAATGTTAAAGAGCAGCTTCATTATTGATTGCTTTGGGATTATTAGCTGTGGCGAGCAGAAGCATTAATTATCTTTGCAGTGTGGTATGACTGTTATGCAGGAAACAATTGTTCACCCTGTGTATCTGTGCTTTATAGCATTGCTGTCTATGCACATTCAGTACAGTCATGCAAAGTGCATTTTATGGCTCGACCATCATAGATCATTTAGCTGGTGTCCATATATAAAAAAGAGAAATCCCATATTTCATCTGCTACCAATTGTTCTTAACATACAGCCCCTTGCAGATAGGGGGTAAGGGGCCTTGTGGTGCAAGGCTGTATGACAAGAACCAGTAGAACTATTATTACAGAAAAAAAATACTCAACCTTCAAATATGTACTTTCTTACCTGTTTAATGTCCCATGTGTGCTCTAGTTTATTTCTGTATTATTGTTTCTGCTTAAGATCATTATTTGCAGTACTTTCTAAGGCTCCCAGCTTCAACCACTGGGCCTGCTTCTGAAAAGACTCCTTGGTCTTGGCGATCTACTGTTAAATGATATTATCCTACTTTGGTATACAGTCATGGTTAAGGATGTACTTACATACTTGCAGAATTTATAAGTATCCCTGTAAGGAAATGTTAATAAAGAGGCAAAACAATATGAAAGCAAAACCTTTCTGAAACGCAACCCCCCACCATTGCATTGATTTAAATGGCCAGGTTGTTGCCTTTACTGTAGGAGCAAAGAGGAGGTGATCCCACCTTCAAACAGAAGCAGCAGCTCCACACCCATGCGCTTGGTAGGAAGTACAGCACAGTCCATTTAAATACTGTTGTGCTTTTGACAGACATTTTTATTGTTATTGTAAACTTGTATTAATGTTACTAAATTATGAATATATTTACAATATTTATGCAACCAGACAGCATTGGTTTATTATTACTGAAGAGCACAATATATCATTAGTAGTAGGCAGCAATAAACTGGAATTGGCAATTTGGGGGACTTTGCAATTCATTTCATACAGTTTGATGTCTGTATTTCTCTGACTTTTTTCTATGTTCAATGGGTAGTCTACATACATACAGATAGTATATCCTACGAGGTAGCTTTTACATTTTAAGTGCAGTTCACACGTTTGTATCCCCATGCATGTATGTCACTGTACATAATGACTTCATGAAGAAATGAGCTGGTCAATTTGAAGTATTTTCTGTTAAGCTTGTGAAACTTGTATGTTTGCAGCACATCATTATTTACCCAAATGTGTTGTTTGGAAGATGTTTGTGTTTGCAGATGATACCGTTACCTTGGTTACACTGATTGTGAAATGAGGGAGATATATTTTTTTTTTCTGTTTGGGTGGCACATACCACTGGGTTTGGATTGCCCTGGAGCGAGCATTCTGTGGGAGAAAGTTGCACTGAATCACAGTAAAGAAACAATGACTCGCATAGAATAATTGATCTGGTTTATTCAAACAAAGGAGGTTTCACACAGAGGAGTTATGACGCTTCAGAACCGCCACTGAAGCGGCTTGCAGGTCTGTGTGAATTGCTTATACCGCCACAGAACCGTCATATTTTATGACGTCTCAACCACCTCGCGAGGTGGTTCAGAGACGACACTGAACCGTCATAACTGCCTGTGTGAAAGGCTATACTGCCACTGAAGCGCTATAGTGGGCGTGGTTTCAAAGTCAACATGCTAACATCACTATAGCGTAGGTAGGTAAGGGGCGTGCATGCAGTGCTTAATTTGTGCCGGGGCACAGCTCCTGAACCTCTGGGCTAAAGAGATAGTCCGCTGCCACGTTTAGCCTACTTTAATGACACTGGCTGCAACTCTGTTGTTTTTTTTATACACGAATAAGCTTACTTGATTTGAAAAACGTCATGAACGATACAAGCAACTTCTTACATTACTTGGTTTGATTAAATGAGTAGTACACAACAAAATATGAAAGCTGAACATTAATTTCAACAAAGAACGACAACAACTTTTTAATGAAAAAAAAATATTGTAGCCTATTTCAATAGGAACATTAGCCTGCTATATTATATTAAACCAAAACAATAAAAAATAACGATATGGTTCTCTTGCCTTTTTCAATAAATATAATTTAATTAATAGATATTAAGAGAATAAAAAACATACTAAGTTAACAACTACCTAGCCTAAATTTAATTAATCGTTTTTGTAATCTGCCAGCGGCTTCTGTTGCATACACATCGCTGATAATAGTGCAGACCGGGGGTCAAACCAATGTTCGTATTGGGGTGCATTTTTTCATCAATGTCCTCCTTCAAGAGTCCTCTGAATGTCTTTTAATTTGTTTGTTTTTTAAACCACTTAAATGCAAAACCATAACAAAACATGTATACAGCCTTTTTTATTTAATTATTTGTCCTGGTTGCCTTGAATTAATTTCTCTGCACGCACTACTACTTTGTATATGATGTAGAATACATGATTGTAAACATCTAACACAAGTACGTACAATACTCCTTCAAATAAACATGTTATGATTTTGAATATGTGCTTCTTAGGGTCGGTATTATTGTCATTACTTGTGCCCCGGCACCTCTTTCTTTACAAATTAAGCGCTACGTGCATGTGTTAGGTCTTGTCAGTGTTTCAGATTGCACGAGAACAGTCTGTTGATTGACAGGTCTGAAAGTTGTACTCGCGCGATCTCTTTGGCTGTGTGAAAGGGTTATGACGGTATTACACCGGCATAGATTGTGCAATTTCATGCTGTGCAAAAGGGTATTTTACACACTCGTTACAGACAGTAGCTGCATTTCTGTGTGAAAATGGTATAAGTCATGGGGTGTGTGTGTGTGTGTGTGTGTATATGTAGATAGATATATAGATTTAGCTCTTGTAGTTTTTTTTTTCTTTTTTTTTTTTTTTTAAATTTAGTCATTGCCAATTAGTTTTTTTTTTATTATTTTCTCCCCAATTTGAAATGCCCAATTATTTTTTAGGCTCAGCTCACCGCTACCACCCCTTCGCTGACTCGGGAGGGGCGAAGATGAACACACGCTGTCCTCCGAAGCGTGTGCCCTCAGCCGCCCGCTTCTTTACACACTGCGAACTCACCATGCAGCCGCCTCAGAGCTACAGAGTCTGAGGGCAACGCAGCTCTGGGCAGCTTACAGGCAAGCCCGCAGGCGCCCGGCCAGACTACAGGGGTCGCTGCTGCGCAGTGAGCCCAGGACACCCTGGCCAACCTAACCCTCCCTCCTCCCGGGTGACGCTCGGCCAATTGAGCGCCGCCCCCTGGGAGCTCCCGTCCACGGTCGGCTGTGGAATAGCCTGGACTCGAACCGGCGACGTCCAGGCTATAGAGCGCATCCTGCACTCTAGCGAGTGCTTTTACTGGATGCGCCACTCGGGAGCCCCACTCTTGTAGTTTTAAGGGTAGAATGGGCTGCTCATATAAATAATACAGGTGTCAAATGTATCGATGTATGAAATGAGCTTCATTTACAGGAATGAGGATTTCTGTACATTCTGAAATCTGTGTCCATACGAAGTTTAACCACATTTGGCCAAGTGGTTCTGCAGATAGTCTTCATAAACTAATCAGGGGCCTGAAATCCAGAAAAGGTCCCGTGAACTGGATTTGGATATTAAGGAAGGCCCAACACCTCAAGATATAAATAAAATGTACAGTAAGTGTGACGTAAGCAAGGATGCCTGCAACAAAACAAGTGCACACTCTACCAAGGCTATCAGAGCACCACATTCAAATATTTATTACTTATTTATACTTCCTAGATCCTTGGCCAGTCTTTCATCTCTTTTTGCAGCAACACCAGTTTGATGCTGCAGTGAGCTAAAAAGCCATATATAAATGTATTGAATAACATGAATAAATAATAAGAGCCTGCTGTGGCTGCATTGCCAGGCTATCATAAAAGACAAACAACCTGAAGCTAGTTTTTAACCTTTTAAAAAAACAGATTCTATATTATTGCATTCCTTATATTGATAGTAAAGGTACAGTAGTGTTGATTTGAGGTATTCTTGATTTGTAGGTCTACTGTGTTTCCGATCTCCACAGCAGCCATCAGTCACATCAGATTAAATGATATACCGTATAGGGATGTGCTTTTGGTACATTTTTTTTTATGAACGTTTAACCCTTTCGCTGCTAGGGCTTTTGGAACGCTCCGTGCTAGAGGTTTTTCTAAATGAGTCATTTCAAAGTCAAATTTCTCACAAGTCTTTAAAGGAAACACAGGAAAACTATATATTCATATAATATATATATTTTTAATTAATTTATTTTTTTGCCTTTTCTGTTTTTTTCTGACTCTGCACATAATGTATCAAAGGAAGCTGGAAAATTATATATTCTGAAACTCTAGGTTGTGAGGATTACAGTGGTACTAGACTCATAAACATGACATGAACTTTAACCCCTCTTGCAATGCATAGAATATAACATGCCCAATTATCATTTTCAAAATTAAGGATTACCACCTCACGTATTCTAAATTGAAAACTTCAGATTGGCAAGATAACTGTCAAATTTTGTGCTTGTTTCAAAAAGTGCTTTACAAAAACTAGAACATTTTATACTTGCTCAAAGCTTTTCTTGCTCTAAAGGGCCAAATACTTATGGTAACCATACAAACATAAATAGGCAAAAATCACAAAACTTCATATTTACTACCAGTGTTGTGCAGTTTAAAAAAAAAAAAAAAAGTCTTATCTGTGTAATTTGTCAACAGAAGGGGATATATTGCATTTAACATCACTAATCGTTTTGTTTTTTTAATTTTTTAACGTTATTGAATATTGTTAAATAATCATTTATATAACAGTTCATTTTGAAACTCCAAAGAGCAAGCTATATACAGTCAGTTTTCTTCATTGGGCACAATGTGTTTACAGGCTGTTTGCCAGGAATACAAGCCTTACTACAAATTAATACATTGAAATTCGTCACGTGAATGATTTATACCTCTAGCATATTCTTCGTTTAACCATTTCTTTGGCGTTTTAGAAGTTTAAAATTCCCATCCCTAATACCGTAGTGATCTATTGTGTACATTTATTACATTTGTCCCAATTGGTGGTATAAATTTGTGGTGAGGTGTGGTTAAGGCTGTTTAGGTAGTTCATGAGTCGTCACCACAGTAATAGCTCCCGCCCCCCTACCCCCCCCCCCCCCCCCCCCCAACCCCCTACCCAAAGATCAGCAAAGCACTATTTAGTGTGTCTGTACAGAACATATGCTGATTTATTCCTGCTGTCTAGCTCAGCACAGCACAAGCAAGAGCATTAATATTTCACTGCATGGATGAGCACTGAAAACTTGAATTTGTAATTGAGACTTGACTGCATCAAGGTTAGCCTGTTTACGATAGCTGATGATTGTAAAACTTCTGTCGCCACAGCATCCTGCCAGAAAGAAGTTGTACACAAGGGATGTGTACTGTAGCTTACAAAAAGAGTAGTTTTTAATTTTTAATGAATGTTTCCAGAATTACATCTTTTGAAGGGAGGGTATATTTGTTCACTTTACTGCAGACAACACATATCCCATTTGGATTACCCTGGATTCACCACATGTTTCAAACCGAGTGTAATGCGTTCAGTGCAGGTGCACAGCATTGCAAAGGAAATTCATTTTCTATTCAGGCAGTCACGGTAGTGGCAGATGTTTTCATGGTTTAGTTACGCTAATGTAAAATCAAATACAGTTAGGTGATGATTTCTCAGAATAGAATTTAGATGGCCTGGTAATACAGGATACAGCTCTGAGGATTTTGATTGTTTAAGCCAATAACGATTTACTGTTTAAGAGTTTGTTGTTGACACTTGTTAAGGATTCACCTAAACCATGCAGTCCTCAATACAGTACTGGCAGGGTCTAGGGGGATTGCAACACCTGCCATCCTGCCCAGCTCTCTGCATCTTGTCTCTCTATCTTTACACTGAGCAGACAGACACTCAGCTGGTGTTAGTGTAGTGAGTAAACATCAAATATAACTGAAACCAAACAGACACTCGGGATGTAAAGTAGGTAACCAACTAATTAATAGTAACATGTAGTAAAATAATCTTTCAAGATTTTCTACACCTTTTAAGTCTTATTCTTGTAGCACGCCTTCACAATCTTTTGAAGTTGTTGCTGTAACTCTGCCATTTGCACAGCAACCTAGTCAACAATACGTATGCACCAGTATGTTTTTAGAAACATACTGGTGCAATACGTATGCACCAGTATGTTTTTACGGGCAGCAGTGTGGAGCAGTGGTTAGGGCTCTGGACTCTTGACCGGAGGGTTGTGGGTTCAATCCCCAGTGGGGGACACTGCTGTTGTACCCTTGAGCAAGGTACTTTACCTAGATTGCTCCAGTAAAAACCCAACTGTATAAATGGGTAATTGTATGTAAAATAATGTGATATCTGTATAATGTGAAATAATGTTTAATGTGATATCTTGTAACAATTGTAAGTCGCCCTGGATAAGGGCGTCTGCTAAGAAATAAATAATAATAATAATAATAATAATGTTTTTATCCATAATTGAATTTCACAGTTTATACATAAACAACCTACAAAGAGGTTTAACACTTTACATATTGGAGTATGTTTTAACTAACTTTCAGAAAGTGTTGTGTTAACCTTACATTTCACTTTTTTTTCTGTAACACTTGGAAATAGGTTGATCATTCCCCATTTGTTTGCTCGGGCAAAACATTGTTCAAGGGTATCCAATAGCGAATGCTGTTTGTTATGAACTTTTGGTTAGTGATCTTTAACTCTTTCTAAAGTGCAGACCACTAGAATAAAATATACTGTGTACTCTAGCCTTGCTTGTTTTGCATACAAGTGTGAAAAACTGCTGTCGCCCATTGGATTTCTTCATCATTTAATAAAGGTCATTTCTACATTATTAGTGATGAATGAGCATTTTTATTAACTGATTTGCAAAAAACAATGCACAGCCTATACTTAAACTATCCAGGAAATGCCAATTCATGAGATTTACAAAAAGAAAAGGAGAAATGAACAAAATACAAAAACTACCATGCAACACCTAATTTTACGCTTGCAAGTTTCCAAATCTCTCAAGTGTGGAACTAGATTTAAGGGTATTGCTAATGTTTTATTGGTGCTGTACTGTTTTAACTCACAATGGAGCAAGCCCAGAAATAAAAAATAAATGAAATACAGTATTGATATGGATGGATGCCTGTTCTCAAGGTCTTCTCCTTTGCATAGCTTTAGGTTGAGCAAACATAACCCTTCGAGTAACGTTTGTGTAATCGACCCTATGGTTTTATTTCAGGAGTTTTTGCAACGTGCAGTATTTAACCTTGGCACTTGACCTCAGGAGATGTTGTTTGTTCATATTTAAGTATTTAAGTCGAGTCTGTTTGGAGGATATCTGCTTGTCTGTCCATCTGTCTGTGTATGTCAAAACAAAAAAAAAATGTCATGTGCATATGTTGGATCTAGATCTTGGTGATCTGTTTGTTCGTGTTGCTGATCGCTGTCATTTGTATGTATAGCTGTGGCAGGGAGGTGTATAATTTGTCGCACATACTTGTTTATACCTGGTGGTAATACCCATAATAATTATCATTACCATTGTATTGTTTAATAGTAATTTCACTATTCATATTCACTTTGTGTGCTGTACTATATACTTACTCATTATTGTAGTTAAGGAGGAGTTAGGTCAGACTTTGAGCACTGTATTCTGTATTTGCTTTGTGATTTAGTGTGGCCCAGTCCATTGTATTACTAATTGGTGTCATTCTTAGGCATCTTATTAATAGCCACGTTTATTATATAGTTAGTGCAGCTGACTTCATTGTCAAGTATTATGTTTGTTTTTGTTTTTGTTTTGTTTTTTCAAAAATTAGGCCAAGTTACAACATCTTTGAAAAAATGATGTGAACTGGATCCAGGGAAAATCATTTCCTTTTATTGATTTGCCACTACAAATGGTAATACGTTTTTCTGAAATAATGATGAAGTGTATATTCGGGGATATATATTTCAGTGATATTTAAGTAAGTTGTACAGGTACCACTGGTGTTGCTTAATAACTTTATCTACAAATTGCATCTAATAAAAGAATGAGAATCGCGTCATCAAACACTGACTAGCTCACCATGAGAATTATTTTAAACATTATTAATTTTAAACACTAAAAGAAAAAATGCAATGAATCTAAACTTTGATTAGTTTGACTGGGATTGCTTGACCCTCGCTACTTCCCAACTACCGCCTACCTATGAGATGAACCTTAGTGGTTGCTAGGTTACAGTTAATCATTACAGCTTTCTACATAATAAACCAATTACAGTTATGCACCTAAAATACTTGTGGTATAGATATAGTTGATTACAGGTTATTAGGTACAGTATTTCTCTAATTTGTTTTGCCATTGCTGGAATACCACTACTCCATGCATCCCATGCTGTAGGATATTTACATTGATGTCACTTATTAGATAAATATCATAGCTAATAGCCTGGAATCAGCTATCCTATACATTTCAGATCCTTTTGAATTCTTGTAATTTATAATTCAAAAACCATTTAGTATTAAGACCGCAAATTACTTTGAAATGTCTGTCGTAATCATTCAGGAGGCAGTGTGGTCCTGTGGTTAAAGTCCAGGGCTTCAAATCCCACCTCTGCCACAGACTGACTCACTGTGTGACCCTGAGCAAGTCACTTAACATCCTTGTGCTCCATCCTGCGGATGAGATGTTAAATCGATGTCCTATTGTAAGTGACTCTGCATATAATACACAGTTCACAGCCTGCCTCTGTAAAGCGCTTTATGATGGTGGTCCACTATGAAAGGTGTTATTATTATTTATAACCACATAATTTGTAATGTATGGCGAAAACCTTCACTTTGAAGTTTCTGCATATTATAACAATGCTATTTTGCCACTAGGAGGTTTGATTTTGTTTTTTTAAAAATAAGATAATGAGAATTTTTAAAAATACATAATTTATTATGGAAGAGGCCAGTTGTGGTGTATGTGTGGGAATTCATTCTGTGTTGATCTTCCTAGTCCCAAAAAATTGATTCTCTCTTGGATTAAGGTCAAAGCTTAGAAGGACAGTCGTTTTCTTTCACAACAGATGTTTTTTCTTCTTTGGATTTCCTTTAAATCCAAGGACACAGTATTAAATGTGTCATTGAACCATCAATAAGCCAGGAATCATGTACCCTTCTTGCTGACGGAAATATCAGTGTTCTGGTTATACTGGAAAGCCATCCTTCATATTGTGTCCGTCAGCAGTTGATTTCATGTTGAAAGGCAAGGCATTGTGTAAAGAGCTGGTTTTACATGTTTTCTTTCTCCTGAGGGCTTTTGAAGTTGCTGTTTTCTTTTCTTTAGTTTGCTTTGCCTCTTTGTTTTCAGTACATGTTTTTTCTGGTTTTGGGACTTAACACTAGAACTGCCAGAGTTTCGAACTACCTAGAACCGTCACGAGGGTCATTTTGACCCATACATTTTTAAACTGCTTCGTTATGAAAATGAAAGACATACTATTATTTCTTAGCAGACGCCCTTATCCAGGGCGACTTACAATTGTTACAAGATATCACATAATTTTTGTATACAATTACATTATTTTTTTTACATACAATTCCCAATTTATACAGTTGGTTTTTTACTGGAGCAATCTAGGTAAAGTACCTTGCTCAAGGGTACAGCAGCATTGTCCCCCACCTGGGATTGAACCCATGACTCTCCGGTCAAGAGTCCAGAGCCCTAACTCGGTTTGTTTGCAAGTGCTGTACTTCCAGCTCCCAGAACTGCATCCTGTTGGCTGTGAAAGGTTAGACTCAATGTTTTCAGACAGTAACACGAGTTTCTTAAATGTCTACATACCCTTGAAAGTGGAACATGCCATAATTTACAAATCAGAGGAGTTACAAGTAGACAGCAGTGATACTATATGCAAGTTTTAGATGCTGATGGCAAAATTAAATCTTAATTCACACAAAACGACTATCTTGAAGCAGAAACACAAGTGACACAAATGACAGGCTTGCTGTTGATTTAAACACTTCTGCCTCTGTGGGTCTAATATTATGCCATGGTTTCATTTTGTAATCTGGTTATTTATTTTACACTTGATGTGTGGTTGGAATAAAAGTGCATTTTTATATTAGCTAAAAATATAATTTATTTATTCCTGAAAACCGTTGCTTCCCCCAAACCCCCTCACCCATGGATCTTGCCCCCCACACCCCACACACACTTTAGAAAGTCTCCGGAGCTGTTGACTGCAGGCAGAATGATTGCATGTCCATGCTTCCTGTAGCGTTCCTATGTAGTATGTACAGTGATTCCATATGAGAACTACTGGGAGGGGGGTGGGTCACAACCTTTTTTTTTTTTCACCGCCTGTTCAGCTATCTTAGGCACTGCGACCCACTACCTGCACTTCTTAGGAAAAATGACAAATTCAAAACATCTCTAAACCTGTAACACTGTAAGTGAACGTCTAAATAATTTTTTTCATTTGAATCTTTTCATTTTTTTCATCATATAAAATACACCCCATGGCCCCCTTGGGACTGTTGCCCACAGTTTGGGAACCCCTGCTTAAGAGGTCATCCAAAAATCCTCAATTATAACAAGCATGCGTAGCGTGCTCTTTTTCAGCCCCCCCTGGTTCAAATGCTTGGTTCTCCACAGTCTTCTCTAATGTGAATGATACACTAGATCAGTTCTGTCCCTACAGCAAACCAATAAAATATATTCCAGTTAGTATTGCTTTATGAAAATCAGTTACTCTGTGTTTTGTTGTTTTTTTAATACATGATTTTACATTTCTAATCCCAGTTGAATTCAGATATACTCTCACACAGTCAGTTTAGTGTGTCCTCCCTTACACACCAGTCTGCTGTTTAGTCTTATATTTAAGAAAGGAAACAAGGACAGGCCACACAAAGTTAAAAGCTGAGGATTTGTATTTCCAGTCTTACAGTACCTGGCAGAATTTCAGACTGTGCTGTAGTGTTTTGATGTGTGGCTGGTTGCTGCTTGTTACGCTTGAATGTCATCTTATTAAGGGGAAGATATCGGTTACAGTAGCAAGGTGCTTGCTGCTGACTGGTGCTTCATTGTGGAAACTCTCAATTACCCTTTCCTGTTACTACCCATAGGGCTTACTGTTGAAGACGAGCCCATATTAAAAATACTTATAATGATGAAAATCCTGGAAGTTACTGGGAATAAGACCACTACTTAATACTGTGCAAAAAACAATGAAAGTAATGTTTGTATGTATTTGTTTGTATTTCTACTTTCAAATAATTTTGTATAAATAAACCTAACAAGGCCCATCCTGAAATATAGCCCATGTCAGCCTAGTGTGTGTCTGCCCTGTAATTACTCCTAGTCTCTGCCTTCTGAGAGATAATAGGCAAATGCCGTAACTCGGTGGTGTACGTCACAGTCAGCCCTGTTGCGTGCTGTGGACTGCAGTACTGTGAGGTACTGTCTAATTACTTATTTCCATATACCTCAATACAATAGTCAGCAGTACTAACAAGTAGTGATCTTTGATTAATCAAAAGATCCGTAGTACTTGCATTACGTGTATGTTTGTGTGGAATTCAGCTGTTATAAACATTTCTTTTTGGACAAAACCTTACCCTTCATTTCTCAGTGATGCAAATGTGTACCTTTTTTTTGTTGTTTGTTAGTTAAGAACCACTTAAGTAGCTATGTTATAACCACAAAGAAAACCGAGACCGAAAGGAATGAGTTTGTTCTCTATAATTATTCATCTTGGGGGAGGGGAGGAGAAGGGGGGTTTAAATATAATCAGGAAATGGAACAGTTTAGGAAAAGAGCTTGTCAAGTATGTAGCCTAACCTCCCCTCACACAAATGGCTGTACATAACCTCATGTCCACCATACACTGCTTATACTAATTATTAGACATGAAATCCACCACTATATTTATAGGGGTTTTAATTGATGAATCACCTGTGGGCTTGATGATAATAATAATAATAATAATAATAATAATAATAATAATAATAATAATTGATTAAATAATCAATTGAGTGCAGTATCAAAAAACAGTGCACGAAAAATAAATCTTGAAAGATGGCGGACAGTGCTTCTAAAGACCTTGGCAAAAGGGCAGAACAGAAGCTATACTCAGTATTTCACAATGAAGAAATAAAGTTTGCAACATTTGGTCATCGGTGCGTTCCTTTCATGGCAGTAGTACAAATTTATCGTATCATCTTAGTCACAAGTAAGGACATTTCTTTTTATTCAACTGATTTCTTTCAAGCGGTATCAGAAAATTAACAGCTATATCACTTTCTTCCACTTACTGAAATAAAATGGCACTCGGTAAGTTACCTTTGTTAGTGTGAAACTTGAAAGCTTACTGGTAACCAAAAACAAATCTGTTAAATACTGTATTCTAGGTTGTAGTGCAACTGGTAATTTACAGTAATATATATGCTCTTGATGTATTCTTGCTCTCTTTCTTTTAGACATTTGACTGAAGGAAATGAAAACAGACAATACAGCTCAAAAGAACATGTCAGATTACTGTTGCTCAATATACAGGGTGATTAGAAAGTAAGCTTACCACATCAATGATATGGTGCATTGATGTGGTAAACTTACTTTCTAATCACCCTGTATATGGAGATAAGAATGTATAACGCAGATCAAATTTAACTGGTCTTTAATTACATAATGCCAAAAGCTGGCTCTCCGTTTTTTTTTCTTTATTCAAATCAGATTTATATATATATATTTTTTTAAATATTTGAATAGATATTTTAATAGGTTCCCTGTTTTCTGCTAAACATACTTTCTTCAGTTGGTTTGGGCATGAATTGGTATTCCCACTGAATTAGAGGCAGATTTTCTTTTTGATATTATTACAGTGTGTCCGGATCCTAATGGGATGGAAAGCTATCACACTAATTAGGAGGATGATACGAATATCCTAACAGCAGGGTGGTTTTTGCCAACACCATGTTCATTTGGAAAAGATTATCATTATTTAATTAGAGATATATGCAAAGAAGATCCTTCGCTTAAAGAAATTATTCACAAAAAAAAGGGAAACCTTTTTTTCATTCCAATACGTATATAGCTGCTTCAGGGTGTTTTACCTTCATCACTAACTAAATAACTGACTTCCTCACCAACAGCGATATCTAAGCCTAAACTTTTCAATGCACAGCTCTTTCTCAGTGCAGAAACACCAGCGACATTTCATATCATTACCCATGTAGGTTGCTGCTTCATTTACTGCCATGGAATGTCCGTTTGATTTTCCGTACTTCATAAATCACTACCCCTCCTATGATTACAGGCACCAAAATGGAAAAAGAAAAACTAAACTGTCTAAAAACATGACAATAAGTGTTTTTTTGTTTTTCTAATTAAAGTGTATTGCATAGCTGGGATGTCATTTTAATTGTTTTTGGCACTTAATAAACAGTTTGAGACCCCAGATTACTGTTGATGCAGGCTGTACTGTGATGCTCTTGTGTGTGCCGCTGTTGGATTTGATTCAGTAAAGTGTCTGCAAAGTCTGTTGCTCAATAGATTTCGCAAGGAGAGTACGTTGGTTTAAATTAAAGCTGGTTCTTCCAATCCGTTAAAGATGGAAGCAGCTTTTTTAATGCAAATTGGCTGTGGATGATTTGCCTTAGTTATGTGAAGAGATCCAGACATGTTTGTAAAACATAAATCTACATTTTGAGTCTCTCTAAATCTAAGCTTTCCTAGTAGTGTGTGTTTTGTTGTTGTTGCTTCAGTTATATTTATTGAATTTACAAGAAAAATAAGCTTAAATACTTTATTCCTGTTTTTATTAGAATTCGTGTCTGAATTTTGTAATCCCACTTTTCCACAGAGAAAGTAATGTGTGTGTATAAAATATGAATGCAGAGAAATTAATAAGGAGAGCATTATGAATCATACAGTTAATTGAAAAAATTAAATGTTCACATACATTTTGATGTATTCAATTAACCACAAATAGTGCTTTCATATTTTGTGTAGGTTTATTTGAGTTATGAGTTTTATTTTAAATTACAAAAATGTATTTATTTCAGTCTGCTCTGTCCTCAACCCTCTGGATTGATTGATTGATTGGGGGTATTTTCAACTCGTTAGGCCTTCCCTCTGTAAGAAGAGGAGTGATGCTTGCTGGCAGAACTACATCTGCAATGACATGCCAGTCCAGTCCTCGGATCCCAATTCACGGAGGGCCTGTGGGATAAATAGTCTCTGATGGTTACATTTCAACATTGCGTAGACTCCATGACCAAGCATTGTCTATAAACTGTTGTGGATCAGTAAGTGTCCAACCTTGCTTTTAAGGATGAACATGATGTGAACTCATTTTTTGGCAGTACAACAAACAGGAAAATGTCACCTTTGCCTCTTTACCCATTTGTAATGGGAGAGTGGAGTGGAGTGGGGAGTAGGGGGGGGTATTCTGCAAAACAACTAAGCTTGGCTTGTGGAGGGACTAAATGTTGGGCAACAATATGCTAGGACTTCCACTACAAGTCACAGTTTAGCTTATACCAAAAGCATTATTGCATTACCTATAGATGAACTCCATTTGACTTGATGGAAGGGTTCCGGCATTACATTTATAATAAATACAGATGCTCTCACCACAGGATATGAATGTTAACCAGCTCCACTTTTTTGTCCCGGTTCATGTTCTTTCCAGCTCCCACTCTCCTAACTCATGGCATGAGACTTAAGCTGCAAAGCCAGCATGTCGTTATAGAAGCTTTTCTATCCTGTACAGCTCTTAACATGCCATGCCCAATTCAGAAGTCCTGCCCTAAAGAGAAGAATTAATTCTGCAAAGTAATGACTATCTGATTTAATCACTGTAGCATTCTTGGTGCCAGAGCTACAGCATCCTGCCATTTGGACATTTTGATCCTCATGCCAGTGCTGTGCATTAAAATGCAAATTGCTTTTATAAGGAGCACTCAGCTTTATTTAACATTAAAAATGAGAAATCTACATGTCGATAGACAAGTCTTTCTCTTTGTCAGCCTGTTGTAGCTGTGTTATTGAACTGTTGACAATTGCACATTGGTTTGTAGATCTCTGTGGAGGATAGTTTAAAAGGAAAAATAATCCACTTATAGTGCCATGGAAACTGTCACAACAGAAGACTTTACCAACCTTTATTAGATTGGTGTCACTAGCAGATTCATGCTTCAGAAACGGAGAGTGAATCTACACGAATAAAAGGAGCTGACAAACTGGCCCACTCTATGTACACTGATCTTGTCTCCGAAGTTTTAAATTCACATAAGATATTCATGTCTATTTTACTAATCCCTGGTGCGTCTGTGCTTAATAGTTACCCATTGTTTCATTGAGAAATGTTTAAAAGGAATAACTTTTTTCAGAAATAAATGTTCATCTTTTTCTAATATATTACTGTATACTTTTATATTGCTCTGTTTACCAAGTAGCTGATGCCAAATGCATTTCCTATTTTTTAACTTTTTTGTGGATTTTTATGCATGATTTCCATAATTGTTACCCCAAATTTGACACTTTGAATGAACATTTACACAGTTTTTTTTCAAACACTGAATTTAGGCTGAACTGTTGTAGGTTACATTTTGGGGATCTGTTTCTGATTTTCTGCAGAGGGCGTCCCACACTAGTGCGACTGTATTGAAAAGTACATCCCACATATATTTTCTTAATCCCAATTCTAATAATTATGAGGGGGTAGCAAACAATTCCAAGGTATACCTGCAACATTTAAAACAAACATGGAAGTCTTGTCTTCATAAATTATTAAGGCTTTACAAGACTCTTGTAAAGAGATATATGCTTTTTTTCTAACATTTAAAAGATATTGACAGCAGTAATTCAATATCAGAATAAAAGTGTCTGTATACCTCATTGTACAGTGTTGGTACTGTTTTTTTCTATTTCAACTTTGTTAAACTGCAAAAGAAAAAGTTGCATTGTAAAGTACAATAACAGGAAGAAGCCATGACAGATGTTGAAGATACAAATCCGGTTTGTTAGAAATCTGTAAAACTGTGTGTGATGATGAGGCTGGTTGGTTCTATTTAGGATATTGCAGTGACAATGCAGACTGCGCAGTCTGATGTGAGGAGTCGTTACTTTGTGTAGGCGTTTTATCAAAAAGGGGAACAATAAAACACTATGTGAATAATTAATCAAACTGTACTGTATATATGGGAGTGCCCATTTAGCATATGTCGCTACTTTTACAAAGCTAATATCTGGTATAATGTTTGGTTTAGTCAGTAATCCTTCTTTTTTCACTAATGCACTAATCCTTGTTGATGGAGAGGTGTTTTTGTGTTTTATCTGAGCGGGAGGGCTTCCCAGTGCTTTCTGTGACTCATGGTGATGAACCAGAGTTTAATGTTTATCTCGTCAGCTATAATAACATTCTTCTGTCACACAGTAAGTGTTACTGTTCCTGCTATTAAGCAAGAGTGTATGTAAAAGGGCATGTAATGCCTTTAACAGGGACATTGCTTAGACTACATGTGTCCTTTTATTGCAGTGTCTAACCCTAAAATTGACTTGACATCACATTAGACACTGGGAACATTTAAGTAACTGAGGTGTGCCCTGTTTTTATATACATGTCCCGCATAATTCAGCACAGTTGTCAGTCTCTGCTAGAGAGAGGCCCAAGACTAAATGGCAAGAGGTGTGTGACACTGTTAAGATCCGGAGATTGAAGGTCTGTTTGACCCAAATTTGCTATGGAAAAATGAAGTGGACTCAAAGCAACCCACTAACGGATAGAAGGTCCGTCTCGGACTGTTTGCTGGAGACAGTACTGTGTGTTTACTTGTTTTATGTTTTACTAGACAACAGTCTGGTTTCAAATGGATTAAAAGTGGAACGTGATTCCGAGTGGCTGGCTGCTGTTTATTCTTTATTAGATGCAATTGTTCAAGTGACCAACTCCAGATCCATTACTGTGTGATAATGGACTGCAAAATACATAGAAGTGCAGCTGTCCAGTGAACTGCATAGTTTGAGGTCCATTATCAGACAGGCTGAATCACCTGAATGTTCTGCCCAATGTCCATTTTGAATTGTCTGCACACAGCAACCACCTTGCTCCATAAGCAAAGTCTGAAAACTCAGATTGTATCCCTACCTACAGCTGTGAAGTGTTTCTTAATTCATATTGATATATAATTGAAAAAAAGTAATCTTCCCTGCCTGTTACTCTGGGAACATGAAGTGCCTCACAACCATTGGTAGTTGATTTTCTTCATTTTTAATAAGAACATAAGAAAGTTTACAAATGAGAGGAGGCCATTCGGCCCATCTTGCTTGTTTGGTTGTTAGTAGCTTGTTGATCCCAGAATCTCATCAAGCAGCTTCTTGAAGGATCCCAGGGTGTCGGCTTCAACAACAAATGGACAAATAACAAACAACTAAAGAACAATCAACTGATCGGATTAAGATACAGTTATCTATACTGAAAAAGCAGAGATAAGATTAGAGGGGGGAGCTAGAACTGGTAGCATCCATCTCTAACAAGTTTACACCTCCCTGTTATGTTGGTGAAACGTCACAATAATAAAGATTTCTAAGGTTAAATCATATTAGAAGACATACATTTGCTCCAATTTTCCTACAAAAGCTGAGGTGCTGAAGTATAGTATACAATTTCACGTTCTAGTCAGACACCACTTATCAAAGAAGTATCTAAATGCTCAGAGGATTACGTTAGTTTGTTCCGTCTTGGCGGTTCAAAGCATGTCTGATTTACTTGTTGTGTGATTTGTGAGGGTATGGGTGTCAGTAGAAAAAGAGCGAGAGATGCAATAAAACACAAGAGGGGCCAGAGTGCAAATACACTCATTTTAATGGTACAAAACTGGCAAGTGAATTACAGAATAGCGTTAAAGTATAGCTATTCATTTCAAATCATATTTGCCTTTGCTTCAAAACAAGGCACACAGTGTCTTATTTGGCACCAACTCAGTAATTGATTTTCGGATGCCCTCTAAGAATATAATTTTGTAACCAATCTAATATTGTCAAAATATCCAGATACCTGGCTTTTTCTGTTACATTACTTTTTCTTTTGGTGCTAAAATGTAGCCTGGATATATTATATTTTAGAAAAGTGTAATAAAAAGCTACCAGTGCATTTTTATTTGAACATTGGTATAATAAAGGAGTTTATCTCTGTACAAATGTACCGGTACCATTTGTTCTATGATACGTAAAGAGATCTGGCCACAATTTAGAAAATTTAGACTTTTAACTTAACTTGATTCCAGTTGTGGGTGTCACACTATTACAACTCCAGTGACATATATTGCATAATTGTGATTTTTATTTTTACACAAATGAGGACCAGCTCTACAACTAATAAATTAGCTTTTGGGTTGTGCTTTATTATTCAGATTTATGTCTGAGATCTGCCGAAAACTTAAACTTAACAGGTTCACCTTAAGCTACTACTGAGCATATCTCTAAACAGCACTCTAAATGTTTTCCTTGCATAGCCTGAAGTTCTCTTGGGGTCGTTTCTATGGTACCTTTACCACAAGTGCTTTACCAGAGCATGTTTGCTCTGATGCTACAGTAAGTGGTGACTTGGTCTAGCAATTCACTGTGCAGGTCTTGAAAATTAACCAGTTTTAAACCTGTTTTTTGAGTAATATTTCCAAACTTCGAGTCATGTGTCAGATGAAACATGTGTATCCGGTCTGCAGCTGGAACAACAAAAACGTATTCATCCGTTTAAAGCTGGGATTGTGCCTGCGTGAGTTTGCTTATTGATGTACAGTGTGAAACGAAAGTGAACTCAAGATTGCAAAAGGACGGCAGTGTAGCTAGAGTTCACGTTTACAGACAAATTAGCTCACTCTTGGAAAATGTTATCTTGGAACTCGGTGTAAGATTACAAAACTGATACAATCGAATGTAAAAAACAAACATGTTCGCTTAGTGCGTAGATAAGGTATTTCAGTAATATCAAGTATTTAAAGAATTTGTGAAAAAAATATGTTTGAAAGTTTTGGACAAGGGCCCAAATAAGCTGTTTAGCAATGTGTGACAACAGTGGTCATTACATTGCAGTGCACAGGCCTACTACAAACCAGGCATTTATTTAGGCCCAGGCCTACTGTATCCTAGCATAAACCAGGCTGTATTTGATAATAATATTTGCAATTGTATGAACTGAATGTAATAACTTTTCATATCGGTGAGGGTGTTTTAAACCCTCACATGAACTCAAGATAACTTAATATGTAGGTTATGTATTGAAAAGTTTGCTTTGACCAAACTGTACTACAGTATGTGTGTGTTCCACAAGTGTGCTCTTGATTTAAAAAGGTGTTTTTATCTACATGGAGAGTAGCCGTTGTTAAGTAATGAGGAAATGCTTTGACTTTTAAATACAAGGGTCCAAAATAAAAGTGGTATTCTAACAATGTCATTTAATACTCTGATACAGCTTCTCTGTGGCAGTTTCCCTTTTTACACTACAGTCTGTTTGCTCTTTAGTAGTAAACTATAAATAATCCATGATTAAAATATTTGCAGTGCAATAATCGGGTAAAGTTCTCAGAGCCTCCACCACGCCCTAGTATCTTCGGTGTTGTTACAATACAGCTTTTGTTTTTGTTTTTTCTCTAGTGGGCAGTTTGCTGTAGTAAAAAAATGTCGGAAAAAAAATCAAGACCTGGAATATGCTGCAAAATTCATAAAGAAGCGCCGGACAAAGTCCAGCCGGCGAGGGGTCACCAAAGAAGACATTGAACGGGAAGTCAGCATATTAAAAGAGATCCAGCATCCGAACGTCATCACACTGCATGACGTGTATGAGAATAAAACAGACGTCATTTTAATTCTCGAGCTGTGAGTACCATTTTAGAATCTTTCTCAAGGATTCTACAGGGAATTTGTGTGAATTGGTTTGACTTTGTATTATTCTAATTTGGAATTTCATTGTTTATGAAACCTGCATATCACTTGTGTGATCATATCGCAGCCTGACAAATTGATTAATTCTATATATGTACAATTCCCAAATGCAGCAGTATGCAGTTGTAATATTCATGTATAATCTTTATAATTGCTCACACAAATGTTAATATATAAATTCTTATTGGAATGTTCTTCATTTTTAATTTATTTTGTAACAATGGACTCATTTTAACTAATTACAGCCACATTTCAACCATTTCCTTCATGGAATATGTATCAACAACAGAATGCAGTAGTTTGAGTTAAATATTATCAGAGGATTACAGTTCTAATTTGCACAATTATTAATGCACACAAATGAAGTGTTTGCTAGTCTGATAAAGTGAATGCTCTAAAAAGAACAGGCTGAAAGTAATTATTTTTACCTGAGTGACTTTGCACACTGATGGTCTGTTTTGTTTAATTTGTGGCCCACTTCTATACCCCATGGTAAGTATGTATTATAAATGCTATGATTTATTTTTTGCGTGATTTAAAACAAAAAGCTGGATATCATTGTTCTCTGAAGTTTTATGTCTGTGTCTGCCAGTACATTTAACAGTAAAGTTATATTTTTTGTTCCAGGAACCTTTGTAAAATATATTTGTAAATCTTCTTTTTTTTTTTTTGTATTTTGTAATGTATTATATACATGTTTTGCATTTTACTGTGCAATTCCATGCAAAACATGTATTACTTTTGTTGCATGGAGCTTTTGAAAGGTTTTCCTGTGGCAACTGGACTAAGGGCCAGACCAAATCAAACCCCCGATCTCTCTTGCGAAAGTGTTTATGTGATAATATCACTAGTTTCCATATCGCATTTTCTTTATTACAAAACCAAAGCTAGCCATTTCCAATCCGCAAAAGGGGTGGAGAGAAGTTTCGCAGGAGTAGGAGGGACTGCCGAAAGCAACATGAAAATAGCTGTTGACCAATCCCCAGCCAGTATTTGTGACCTTTTGAAGGGGCGGAAACAAGGCGGTAACATACGAAAAGGGAGCCAGGGCAGAAAAAAAAAAAATTTAAAATCTGTGCTGTACTCCTGTTTCGTTTGAATATCAGTGAATGAATGCTGTTACATGCAACTACTACTATACAAATACGTTTAATAATAAAACAAATTATCTGCTTTTATTTTGATTGTGTAAAATATTGAAAAATACGGACGCGAGTTTGAAAGAAAACACACACACACACACACCACACACACACACACACACACACACACACTTGGCAAATACCTCGTTTCCACGACGTCTGCAGCATCGTGCTGCATTGTTCTGTCACTGTTATGAAAGTATGCCACATTGTTTTCATGATTTTTGTAAAAATCCATACCGTGCCCTGACTTGTGTCAGCACCATGCAATGCCAGCATCCTCATACCCGACTGGCACGGTGCTGCCCAGGGCCCTATTGTGCACAAGGCTGCATAGTATAGAACATCCAAAACCCAACGTAACCCTGTCGCCAGGATCAATACCAGCACATATTATACAATAAGAAGTCGAATGAAATGCTATCCAGTGCCGTGACAAAATAAAAAGTTGATTTGCAGATTTTTAATTTTTTTTTTTAAACGGACAGTCGGGTAGTTGTATATTATTATTATTATTATTATTATTATTATTATTATTATTATTATTATTATTATTATTATTATTATTTCTTCTGTCGAAAACCCAAAGCAAATTTAAAAACTTCATCTTGATGCTTCTGAGATGACCTTTATAGGTATTACGTAATTTTGTTATCTACACCTATTGATATGTTTCGAGGGGACCGCTTGGCATGCTGACACGGTGTAGCCACTGCTTCAAGCAAACCTGTCCGTGAGTAGAAAATAGTTTATTGATTGTACGTATTAAAGAAATAATGCGTATTGCTTTATTAAACATTTAACTCGAACTGTGGCTAAAAAAGTCTTGTACGTGTTTTGTTTAAGGGTGTGACAAACACAACATATATTATGATAATAGGAATAATACATATACTAATAATTGATACTGTAAATTATTCATTTTAAATTACAAAGTGTTGTGTGCAAGTGTTCGATATATTGAGGTCAGTGGAGTGTCTTGAGGCATGTACTGTTTTGTTTTTTTCAAATATCAGGATGTTTAGTGTTATTTTTTTTTACTATTTGATTAATACGCGATATCTTGCGACAAGTTCGACGTTGACTATAAATCCAGTCCTGTGAAAGTCTTGCGATGTGATTTATAGCTGGAATTGAGTAGATTTGGTCGGGCGATAGCAAACCACTCCCCCTTCTCAACCACCTAGGTCAACAAGCGATAGCTGCTTTTTGAAAGGCGAAAAGGGCTTGTTTTGGTTCCGTGAGATTTCGCTTGGAATTTTTCTTGTGTTTTGTTACCGTGAATGCTTTCGCGTCATCGTTCGTTAAGTGCTAACTTTGATTTGGTCCGGACCTAAGTTAGCAACTGACTTTCTAAAAGCTGTACAATAAATTTTATAATAAAAAAGCATGAAAATCCACACACAGCAAGCTAGAACACGGGTATGCATGGAGATGCTGTTAAATAATGTATTTGTTTTTCTTAAATAATGTATTTGTTTTTCTTAAATATGGGAAACAGCATCGTATAACACAGTTATCACAGTATGAAAATGCATGACGTTTTACATGACCTCAGTAGTGAAGTCCTTGTAGTATGTTTTATTTTTTGCATGGATGTTACAAGAATAAAGAGACTGACGAGGAAAGTAGCTTTTACAATTGACCATTCTTTAACCCAAATTATAGTGTATGACACTGTAATCTCTTAAGGCTATGGGGGGGGGGAAAAGACAAGCCTTTTGTTTAGGAGCATAAAATGGAATCTGGTAAGCGTCTTTCAGGAGTGATTTTCGCTGGCAGTCCACTTTCATTTCAAGTGCTAATTACAGGACCTTACAGTCATGCTGGTGTTCATTCTCACATAGATGGAGTGCCCGGTGTGTTATTAAACGCCCCCTCTCTTTACCAGATTGTAGCTTTTTTTAATGTTGTACAGCATCCAAAAAGTAATCCCTTCTGCAAATTCACATACATTTCGTTCATACATTTTGGTACTATTGAGCCATCTGGTTGAACTGTACAGTGTTGGGAAGCGATACTCAATTGGAATTCTCACTGGGCTGCTTGATAAAGACATTATTGATTGAAGAAATAGGCTTAACAACCACCTAACTACATTAAAACAATTAAGTATTCAGTGTGTGTTTGCATGCAAGCTCTTTTTGGATGTTTACTTAAGGTTACAAGATATTATATTTGTAAGTTGTCACCCAGCTCCCCTTGATGCTTACTTTCCGTATGTTAATCATTTTAAGTGTTGGTTAACCACCTTCTTTGTTTAAAACAGCGTGGCAGGTGGGGAACTTTTTGATTTTCTTGCTGAAAAGGAATCCTTGACTGAGGAAGAAGCTACTGCATTTCTCAAGCAAATCCTTGATGGAGTTCAGTACCTGCATTTAAAGCACATCGCTCACTTTGATCTGAAGGTATGCGCTTTTCTTAACGCTTTTCTTAACATTGGAAGAAATGTCAAAGCTGTGATAATACAGGTCTACAACAATGTCTGGGATTGTGACTTTGATGGTTTTGTTCGTTTTATAAATGATTATTTCTGCAACTAGCTTGTGATTTAAAGATATGCAATCAAAATGTATCGATGTACAGAATGATAATCCCTTCAAAACTAAGCTCATCTGAACCTCCTGTCTGCTCATGCTTTCCTTTTAGAGTTCTCCTGTTTTGTCATTTCATTAGTATGGTGGTTTTTACAAATTTATTTATTTATTTTTTATTTTTTAAAGACAACTGCATTTATTCAGAGAACCACTTATCTGTTTGTGATGTAAATTATTATAGTCATTCCTTAGAACCAAATGATATTGGTGGATCAGACTCTTCAGATTTATCACACTTATATATCACTAGGGATGCACCGAATCCAGGATTCGGTTTCAGATTTGGCCCGAATACCTACTTTTTGAGCAGGGTTCGGATTCGGCCAAATGCTTAGGATTTGGTGAACCGAATCCGAATCCTATATTCGCCCAGACGCACATCCATTTTAATACATCCCTCCAATGTGTGCAGTTCTTTAAATAAGACACGAATCCGGTATTGAACGTAACTGTTGTATTTAATAACAAGAACACGTTTGAACTCTGTCGCAACTCTCAACTACCTAAATTACTGGTGGCACACACACTAAACACGTCACTCAGATAATAACAATACTATTAACTAAAAGGCTCAAAACTATAGATTGTGCGCATCCCTTGTAAGTAGCTGCCAGTATGTTTTTCATTCAACAGTTTCCTTCAATTTTCTTGACAGTTTTTGTAGATTTGGTATTCGGCTGAATCTTTTGAGATGGATTCGGTATTTGGCCGAATCCCAAAAACTTGGATTCGGTGCATCCCTATATATCACACTTACATTTTTACTTGAACATGATAGATGGATGGATGGATGGATGGATGGATAGATAGTTCGTTGGGATCTACTTTTCAGCATTTCTTGACATACTTGTTTGACAAAGCACAAGCAATACAGTATTTTATTAAAGTTGCAAGGATGGATTCATAAAACAAGTCAACAGCAAATATTTATCTGTGTAATTAATTTTTAATGCATTCAAATAACTTAAAACTAAACATGCATACTAATGTATTTTAATGATTTGCATTGTGCCTAATCCCCATGCACGTGGAACATGTTTGTGTTCGTAGAAAGGGCATCCTACATTTTGCATTTGATTTCCATATTTGATCCCTCTTTCCTGCTTTCCCACAGCCTGAAAACATCATGCTGCTAAACAGAAATGTGCCCCATCCTCGCATTAAACTCATTGACTTTGGATTGGCTCACAAAATTGATTTTGGCAATGATTTTAAAAACATCTTTGGAACGCCAGAATTTGTAGGTCAGTGTCAATATTTCATTTATTTTCCATCTTTATACAAGGACAAACTTATGTGCAATGGAAGAGGTTCAGATGATCACAGCATAATGCACTGTATAATATTTATTGGAAGTTTGTTGTGGTTGCTTGTGTGCACTACAGGGTAGTCTTTGACAATTACAGTGTTGCTCTTCTGATATAGGAGTAGTGGTTAGGGCTCTGGACTCTTGACCGGAGGGTTGTGGGTTCAATCCCAGGGGGACATACTGCTGCTGTACCCTTGAGCAAGGTACTTTACCTAGATTGCTCCAGTAAAAACCCAACTGTATAAATTGGTAATTGTATGTAAAAATAATGTGTAAAAAATAATGTGATATCTTGTAACAATTGTAAGTCGCCCCGGATAAGGGTATCTGCTAAGAAATAAATAATAATAGTAATATTTAGTACTATTTATTAACATTTATCTGAAATTTGGAATTCAACTCCAAGCAATCTTTTTTGTGCCAAGCAGAATAAATAATATTTCAATTCTCAATTTTCAGTTGCTAAAGAATATGAAGAACATTTTTGCTTTGGAACATTTATTAAATCAATGTTATGATTGACCGAGATCTATGGCATATTTTTTATTAAATCATAATTTTATTTAATAGAGAAAAAAAGTAAAAATGAGCTAAGCCTCCTAGTAAACGGCACAGTTCGTGTTTAGGGGTTGCCTGTGGTATGCAGCACACACATTTGAGTAAATACTGTCCACCACATGACCGAGTGAATCTGTTGGGAGGGAAACGATAGCAGATGCTCGGTTGGTAGGTGCTTCCATATCCAAGACTGCACAGAAGAGCTGAGACTGTGGGCTGTTTTAGAGAACAGAGTCTGCAGCAGATTTCCACCATCAACTTCCCCGAAGGAACTAGAGAAAGTACTCCTTGATTACTCAGTTCTCTCTCAAGAAAACCACCCTGTAGACTCATCACCTGGCTACAAGGGATGGCCATGCACCCTGTTGTTATTGCAGGGTGTTCTGTTTGATTTAAACTCATTTCAACAGATGCATTTTGTAAGGTGCAGGTTTATTATAAATAATATATTATATTTTCTTTCTTTTTTTTTTTTTATAGCTCCAGAAATAGTGAATTATGAGCCTCTTGGCCTAGAAGCAGATATGTGGTAAGAAAGCAGTTTGGTGGATCATTTAGAAATGATGCATTTCTTTTCTTGAACTAATAACCATCTTTTTTCTTCTTTTTATTCAGGAGTGTTGGTGTGATAACATATATTCTGTAAGTACCAAGGATTTAGCTTTGCCACCGTTTAGCTTTGATTACACTTGTTACCAGTACTTTATACTGTGATAGTACATATATTTAACACTGCCACTAGAAGCAGTTGGGTTGCATATATGTTTCTTCCCTAAAATAAGATGCTTCTTGCTACTGAATAAACCCATTTCCGTTTTTCATGACTTTACAACTTCTTATTCACTTTTTTAATAAATGTGTATCCCTTAGTTAGTTTTACAATAGTGTCTTTAGTTATTTTCTTAATTTACTGTTTGTGGCCCCGGTGTCCTATTTCCTCTCCCTCCACCTGCTGCACAGTCATTATGTGTACTGGGTTTTTATAACATGTCTGCTCCTACTCCACCTACAACACAGTTATTGTGTCGTACAGCACAGTTGAGATCGATTTCCAGAAATAAAACAAATAAAATGCAAATTTTCAACCAACAGTACCCCATCAAAGTTTGTGATGCACTTCAGTTATTGTGCTTTTAAGATAAACAATACAAACATTGCTGCAATATATAACAGGTACAATCTGGTGAATAGAATTATTGGGCTAGTATTACTATTTGACTGACAGAGGTATATTAGAAATGCAAGTATGCACAGAATTTGTTTTTTTGTGCTGGTTTTCATGTGACGCATTGCTGGTGTTCTGCTGACCCCTGTGTGAGACAGGGTGATAGGGTATGAGCTTGAAAAGACCATTCACCCATAGGGATTGATCTTTAACTAGCCCTCCGCTAGTGACAACAGTGTGTATTGGATTTTTAACTACAAAATGACTTCTGACAAATGTACTGCACTTGAGTGCAATATGTTCACATATTACAAAAGGGAAAAATGACTTCAGGCTGGGGAGTTCCAGAAAAATACAATTATGAAGAACAGAATGACCGAACACCGTGATTACGTTTGAATGACTGGGGAATGTTTCAAAGTTGTCCTTGACTTCCTGTGAAGTTCAATCAAAGTTTATTTGTTATTAAAAGGTTTGTATCTTATGTAAAATGTATTTGCATTCTAAGAAAAGTGTTTTTGTTTTTTTTATAACGGTCCTTTTTTTAAAATGTGTTTTTTTTGTTTGTTTTTGTGTGTGTGTGTGTGTGTTTAACAGTTTGAGTGGAGCATCGCCTTTCCTGGGTGACAGCAAGCAAGAAACGCTAGCAAATGTATCTGCTGTTAATTACGAATTTGAAGAAGAGTTCTTTAGGAAAACTAGTGGGCTGGCTAAAGATTTTATAAGAAGGCTTCTGGTAAAAGATCCAAAGTATGTTTATCATTTCTTTAAAATAAATTATATAATTGCTGTTTTAACTATTTTATTGCAAGATGCTGTAGTTTACAGTCTAGTCGTACTTTGATTTTTATTATTTTACATAAATCAAAACCAGTTTACTTCCATATGAAAGCAAATAGAATATATAAATATGTGGGTGTGTACAAAATAAATGTCTTCAGAGGAATAGGGTTAAGAGGGTGGCTCAGACCCCAAAACCAACAATGCATTTTCCACTTCCCAGTTTTGATTAACACATGTCTAAGACTTATTTTACTGACTGGCCAAGTTAAACCCCTGATCTCCTGTGGTCTGTTACTGACATCCTTCTTTGTTAAACAGAATATGTGTGCTTTAATTTCATTTCCTGATGATGTTTTTAAAGAGAACTAAAATACGGAAGTTATTGTTGTTTCTGGGCAGTTACAGTAGGCTCAGCACAGTATTGTCATGTGTGGGTTATTGTTCGTATAAACAGTATGTGGGATAAAATGGTCACTTTAATTGAAAATATACATTGTTATGAAAGTGAGACGTGTCAAGTATAACTTGGTGTTTCGGGGTGGGTTTTTTTAAAGGTAAGTGGGTTAATGTTAATGTCAGGCTCAACGCATTTCTCTATTCATAGGCAAATGTCAGCAAGACTAAAGATGAATTTCACTACAGGCTTTTAAATCGTCCAATGATCCAATAAGGAAAACATCATATAGTTATCACAAGATAACTGCTACCTAGAAGTGATATATCATTTTGACAAAAGTACTACATTCAGATAGAAAGTAATTACTGGAATATAAATCTGATATGTGAATTTGTCACTCAAATTTGAAAATTGATGTGTAAAGGAAAGTCATGCATCACAGTGGTACTTGTATGCAGTAACATACAATACTTTGTCAGTTTTTTTTAAAAATAAGTACCAATGTCTTTTCTATCACCTGCAGATGCAATGTTCATTTTAAACATCTTATTACATTATTTATAAAAAAAAAGATTATGCCCTCTGGATGTGCAACGATAGCTTGAAACGTTGGCAAGTACATATTTAAGATTATAACATAACACTACCACTCACAAAATTTCATCAAAACCTGAAACAAGGTTTGGTTGTAAATTCCTTTGCACTAAGATCACTTTGACTCAGTGTGGCATTTAAAGGTCATGTGAAACCATAACAACGCCTTTTAATTTTAAAGTGTTCAAGTATTTATTACTGCAATATTATATGTCTGTTTACTTCTAGAAAGAGAATGACAATTCAAGATAGTTTGGAGCATCCGTGGATCAAGGTTAGTTGTAACAGTTTTAAATAAATACCATTATAAACCTGGCAGGTTTGTGTATTTCTGTATGTCATGCTTATAAACATAATACCTCATTTTAAGGTGCATATTTAATATATCCCTATCTATTACTGCCAAGATGATATATATAATCCAGGGCTGGCAATGTGATTGGTCGAGCAAGGTTCCAGCTGTCCGTATATTGGACAGCTGGAACCTTGTCACATATTCAAAATCACTGCCTGCCTCACAGAATTAGTAAGAAGCTGTCTTGCTTTTAAAGTTCCAGATGTACAGCTGTAATTATGAAACCGAATGACCAATTACCTGCAAAAAATCCCAGAGGAGTCAGCTGACATACCGATTTGGATGAAGAACAATTAAATGAACTGGAAGATAGCAACAAAAAAATAAAATAGGAAATAAAATTGCTGTCTCTATACTGAGTCACCCCGACTTTGTCACTTAAAATGTATTTTTAGCGGTTTGTAAATGCTACAGAAAAACACAAAAAGACACGTCTGCACATTATCCACCCCTCACAGACAGGGGAAAAAAATAAATCTATGCCGTCTCATAGAGTTATGTTCCAATAAAATTAATTTACTCATCTTAACTTCGTGTTTAGTTAAAAGTTTTGAATGGGACTGCTTTATTGGTGCAAGGGTATTTAATACATTGAATATACGGACTTCTCGACGGTTGGAGCCCCGATGCGTCCGTATATTCAACGTATACGGATGCCCTGTCGGGCCTTATTGCGCATATATATATATATATATATATATATATATATATATATATGAATACCATGATGTAAAGTCTAAATTATTTTATTGTTATGGAAAACTTCACATTGGCAGGTGTTAAAATGTTTAATATTTCCTCTTTAGCCCAAAGATACACAGCAAGCACTCAGCAGAAAGGAATCTGCAGTAAATATGGAAAAATTCAAGAAATTTGCAGCCCGAAGAAAATGGAAGGTAACTTTAAGATGTATTGTTTATTTGTACATGTTACTCATTTTTAGACAGTGTTTTTTAAGTACAGTGCTCCCTCGCTGTAAAGCTCTCGGTTATAACGCGCCTCGGATATAACGCTCCTACAGCATGTCCCCCGATTCCCTATACTAGTGACTCATGCAATATTTCTACAGTAAATACAGTACCGGTGTTCAAACTGTAAACAACGTCTCAGTCTAACTCCCGTTTCTGTCTCTCCCTTTTGATACAGTATCTGAACTGAAGAAAAGCTGCGCTGGCACTTTATAACACAGACATCTTATTCAGCATTGGGTTTATAACTAAATAAATATTAGGTCTATTACGTAGTTATCTTTCCTAATGCATTTACTTTTTTGCTGCGAGAGGAGCTGCGGCTTTTTTCCGGGAGATGAGACACTACAGCTTCGTTTCAGCCCCGCTCCAGTAGCCGAACCTGGGGCGAGCCCATTCCCTCTTCCCCTCTCCCGACCCGCTCCTCTTCTCGCACTTGGTTTGGTTGTCTGTCGCTTCGAACTGAACTCCCAACCGCCGTTTAGCCAGGCTATTTATAGTTTAAAAAAATGATCCACAGTGGGAATGTTGCCACCTTCTTTTTTTTTATTATTTATTTATTTATTTTAAAACATCTTGGGTTGTAACGCTCATATTGTGTGTCCCCCGAGACCCGCATTCTAGCGAGGGAGCACTGTATATACATTTAATAGAACATTACAAGTACAGATGTTATGTTTTCCAGAATAAATAACGATTGAGGGTAAATAGTAAAGGATCACAGCAAACCTGCAATACAATGCGAGTACTGGCAAATGTATTGTGTCCTTCGTGCATCATGACACCAGTGTTTTTATTGTTCTTCATATGTAGCAGTCGGTGCGCTTAATCTCACTGTGCAATCGGCTGTCAAGATCATTCCTGTCCAGAAGTAATATGAGTGTTGCAAGGAGTGAAGACACCCTGGTAAGTAGTCTGCTGTCACAAATCTTGGAATGGATGCCTCTGTCTCAACGGGAATTAGCTGGGTGGGTAAATAAATAAATACTGAGTTTATCTCAACTGGTTTCACAGACACCAATTAGCACTAGTGTTGTTACCTTAAGTAAGGTGGTCCAAGACCAGTGCTAAGCAGGGTCTGTTTAACTAGTCCCTTGACTAATTTGTTATATACGTGTATTTCATTTGTGAGCATTTCATTATTTTAATCACAGTGGCAGATTTGAACCAGGTCCTGAGAATGAAAGATCAGGTCACTCATTTAGGACCATTATCCTATGCAAAAAAACTTGCAACAGGAACCCATGAAAGAGCAGTGGTCATCATTGGGTTTATTGAATTGGAGTAATTTACTAAAGAAGCACAAGGCTTTGTTGAAAGTCTGAGAGTACTGTAGTTAATTGGCAGGTCCACAAAGTCTACCTGGTTTGTAGAATGTGAAGAGGCAGGGGAGTGGTCTAAATATTCCCCTATTAGTAATGAGTTACAAATATGCAACTCCATAGCAGCCAAGTGGTTTGAGTTAAATTGCTCCCAGGTAAATGGTTAATGATTTGTGAAATATTAACTGTCCATGAGTGGTGAATACATTTAAACACACTGCATATCATAAGAGTACAAGGTCACATAGCTTGCAAAGGTCTATCCGTATTTAAAAAAAAATACATAGCTCACACAAACTCATAAATTCTATCAGAAATGTTTCCTCATCCTAGATTTAAGCAAATACATCAAAGCTTGTATTTTCTGGTATCCCCAAACCCAGTCCATTTAACCTTTGCAAACTTCAAGGTTACACATGACTGCCCTCTAGTTGCTATTTTAGGGTTAATGCAGTTATATTTTCCAACTTGAAACTGTCAGTTACAGGGTTTGTTGCGAGTCTTGCAATGTTTTTTAACAACGGTTTCCATCATTCATAATATACTTTGTTTTGTTACACAGTTAAATGGATTAATGTGGATCTGCATGATATAACTAATGCCGTACCATAACAAAACTAAATACGACTTAATACCCATTTGTATTTAGATTAAATTATTAATTTGACCTATCTTTTCTTTACAGCCTCATAATTTTAAGTTGTATTGTTTTTCCTGGTAAAACAGCTATGTCTGTAGCTTTGAGAGTGAATTTAGGACCTGCTGGTAGTCTGCATTAAGGCTTGACTGGGTCTAGCCTTTTCCCTTTAGCTGTTACATTCTAGCTGTGCAGCTAAGCGTTCATAGATGCATGTCATTTCTAGAACTCTGTTAAAGGTTATGGATTTAAGTGCTATTTTCTACCAATCATTTAAATACCATAAATAAATCAAACTCCTTGCACAAAGTTACACAGCAAGCTACATAACGCATTAAAATACCTCAGTAAAACATACACAGAAATAAAGTATCTGTTAAGTGTGTAATTATTTCAAGACTAAATACTGTAGATCTGATTTTCAATAATGTTTTATTCTTAGGACAAAGGACAAAGTATTGTGATATTCATACATGAATAGGTTGTTCATTTAATCAAGTTAAAATTGCTTGCACTTTATGATGACAGTTTCATGAAAGACGTGATACAAAATAATTGACTTTTGGGTTTTTTTGGTTTAAATGTATTCATTTTTCAAAATCTCTTATTTTAAGGGGACCATAAGCATGGCTAATATATCTTAATATATTTTCCGTGCAGTGGAATCTCAAAACCAGCTTAAGAACTAATCAGTCAAGCACAGCACTTGAAGCCAGCAATGCAGCCTGCCCCTGGGACTCCAGCAATTTGACTTTAAACAAAGCTCACCCTGCTTATTGCTCTTCTCTGAAACAAAATACTTTGCTTAAAGCCGCAAGCTGTGTGTACAGTAAACACTGTCTTTGATTAAAAGGGTACAAATCTGAAAGTACAAAGCTGTGTTTTATATTTTATATTGTAGAATCCATCCATAAATTGTTAACACTGCAGTAACATTTAGTCATTTGTTTAATTTGAGTTATTATGACTGTTTCTTTCTTTTGTATTATTCCTCAGGTTAAAGGTTTATTAATGCATCCTATGTACATCCATGAAATAATTGAAGTTTCAGATTAATCGTCACTCTTTAATCTTTGAGGTTTCATTGTAATATAAATAACAATATCTTTAGTGCAGAGACTCGGCTAATTCAGTTGATGGCCATAGGAAAAACCTTAGTCCTTGACTGACACAAAGAAAAATCTTTAAAGGAACTAAAACTAGAAATGTGATAACTACAAACAGATGCAAACAAATCCCAAGCTTGGGAAGAATGACTGTTGTCTCTGCTTTCTTTAAAAGGATGAGGAAGATTCCTTTGTAATGAAAGCAATCATTCATGCCATCAATGATGATAATGTCCCCGGATTACAGCATTTACTTGGATCACTGCCAAGTTATGACATTAACCAACCTAACAAGGTAACGGTAACAAGTCACAAATATTATGTACATGTTCTACCTATTAGTTTTTTTTAAAAAGTCAGTGTTTAAAAGGACTACTTTACAACTTTGAATGATGTTCCAAGCAATGTGATTGTCTCAACTGTAGTATACAAGGTGATAATAATTTAGAATACCAAGAAACTTTATCTTTGAGAAATGATTGCTGTTCCACATTAATTTCAAGGTTGGGTGACAGGAAATCTGAGAGACTTGATGGCACCCTAGTTTTTCTTTTACATGGCCTACCACAACATGTAAAACAAGGATCTTATGTGAAATTAGAAATACAAAAATAAAAACATCTGAAGATATTGAAAACGACATGTGGTCGAAACATTTGTCATTGAATTTATTACATTTCTTTTAGTATTTCTAAATATAGCACCATTGAGTGTTTCATAGTTATGGATGATCTGTGAAGTTTCTCAGGAACACAATTGCAATTGATTTTGTACTCTTAATTAAAAAAAAAAATTAAGAGACGAGGATAGAAAGTAATGTAAATCTTTCTTTTTTGAACAGTAATAAAACAGCCAAAATTGATTTAATTGCCTTGAGGTATCCAGCTGTGTGTCTGCATGAGAGGTTTTATATCAACCTTAATGCTTTATTAAGGTTAAATTGTTTCTGCAAATGGAGACCATTTTGAATTTGTGCTTGTAAGCAAGTGTTATATGTAACTGGCTTATGAGTCTTATCATTCTGCTTCCATAAAAACAGAAGAGAAACGACTGGAGTCTTCTCCTTTGCACATTTGAATGTTTCAATGCTTCATTTCTTGCAGCACGGAACACCTCCATTGCTTACAGCAGCTGGCTGTGGGAATATTCAGATGCTTGATTTGCTCATGAGAACAGGAGCACAAATCCACGCAAAAGACAAGGTTAGGGCTTCCGGGATGGTTATGGCTGTGTTTGTGTATCTTGTTTGACCACGAGTCTGAAGTTTCATTGGCACAACTTCAAGAACCAGTAAACATAACATAACTATACATGCGTATATTCTGGCATACCTGACTGTTGAAATGCGAGTTATATGAATGCTCAGTCTTTTAGTGTAGAGTAAACATTTTAAAATCAGTACCGCTTGCTTCATTTGAACTGTTTCTCTTTTTTTACAGTCTGGCTCAAATGCTGTTTATTATGCATCCAGGCATGGTCATGTGGAAACCTTAAAATTCCTGAATGAAATGAAGTGTCCTCTGGATGTTCAAGATAAGGTAATATAAACACTTGTACACACACATGCACAGAAACACACTGTCACTACTCTTCCAGAGTGACTGAAACCAGTGCTGTATCTTAAAATGGTTTTCTAGTTTAAGGCTTCTGACTTTGGGCCGTGCATTTCATAATGTAATCTGACTCACAAATCTAATTTCTGTATGATGTGGAATTACGTTTTTGTAAGACCATTTCCATGGTTACTTACAGAAGTCACAAAGCATAATAACAAATATGGTATTGCAGAGATCTGACATACCAATTTGTAATCATCTTGGATCTTGGTATACTTCTATTAAATATTGCAGTTAAATGCTGTTAAAACCCAAGCTATGCTTCTTAGAGAATGGATGTACCTTCCAAACTTTCATCTATTTAATGAGACAAGTTCCCAAGTGGTGGAATATGTGTGTAATTTAGGTAGTCGTCTTATTATATATGTGTGGCTATTACACCTTCCAGTACTATAATTCAATGGGCTGTAAAATTATTTCCCCAACAAATTTGATGAGTACAGGCAGTTTATATTGAAGGTTCGAGAATGATGGCTCTGCGCTGTTGTTGTGGCAATACTGTGTATTATCAGAAATACATTCATTAAATCACTAGCTACAAAACAATGATGATACATGAATGGCTGACATGTTGTTTGTTCTGTGAGCACAGTCTGGAGAAACTGCTCTTCATGTAGCTGCCCGATATGGAAACCTGGACGTGGTTCAGTATCTCTGCAGTATTCAAGCCAATCCTAACCTTCGAGACCGGGTAAGTGCAGTGAAACAGGGAGCCACAGCTTGAAGGACGCTAGCTGACAAAGGAACCTTTTCTCTAAAACAGGGTAGTCATGATTGCTTGGAGAAGATCATGCAAGCTGTTGTTTTGTGGTTACGTTTGGTTTTAAAAACAGACAGCTTACTGTCCAATGTTGCTCAAATGAATTCCTATCATAGCAAGGGGCAGACAATAGATTGGAAAGCACTTGCGGTTTGTAGCATGCAACTGTGTAAATAATCAATGAACTGCCCTACGCAGCGTGTGTCATTGAGGAGGCACAGCTGGTTCACAGTGTTATAGTACATGGTTCTTTTAATTACATTCTTTTTCAGCCCCTTTATATGAACCATCCAGATGTATAATATGTCCTTAAAAAGCACCTCTAAAAGTCTCTAAGTGCCTCTAGCAGTATTCTTGGACATTGTTTCATTTGCCCCACAGGGGATATTCCCTCATTTACGAAAGCAAACAGCAACGCTTCCTGCAGCACCCAATCTTCCTTGGAGGTCTCTCTTCCAGAAACTGACAAGGCCAAAACCTGTTTCTAAAATCTGATGAGACTGAAATCCAAGCTGGTATGGCTGCACGTCAGTGTACATTGGAATACAATGCAAGTTGGCAACAGCATTTTGAAATTGGATTCAAAGAAAACTTGGAGCACAAAGCGTTTCTGACATGAAGTTTGGGAGAACCCAGTTACTTTTCTGTGTATTAAATATTCTTTAAACCTTACCAAGAGTAGGATTGACATTTTAAAAGCGTGTTCTGTTTCTGGTAGAGATGCATAGACCTATTTGATTGTTTTGGATTGAGTTCCCCACCCAGATGAAGGTCAGTCGTGTTGATTGGTCTAGTTTGCCTTTACCAGTGAAACAATTGAAGAAGCTGCTGCTTTATTTTTGTGCCGAGTGCTGCTCTCCACAGAGGCTTAGAAAAGCTGACCGCTTTGTGGAGAACAGCAATTTACAAAAATCAATGCAGCTGTTTTTTTTGTTTCAACTGGAATGGTGAATTAGCTCTATTGATACTCACCTGCAGCTCGTTTTTACTACAATAATGATACCTTCCAGTTGTTCATTCATATATATCTAAGCAGTTGCAATCCTATTGTTCCCACACCATAAAAGGACCATGTTAGAAAAAAATTATAATAATTTGCTATTTAATGCAAAAGAAGGTAACAAGAATGAATTTTAAAGTAGTGTGTGATTCAGTAACCTGTTGGGAGAAAAGAGATGCAGCCATGCAGAAAAAGTGCTGTGGCACTCGCTTCAGGAAACCGCTGTCAGAACTCTAGAATTGTTAGGATTAATGATTTGGTTGTTCTAATATTTTTTTAAGTAATGTTAACTATGAACTACTTTTCTTGCTACTTTTCTGGCAGGAGCAAGAAACCCCTTTGCACTGTGCTGCTTGGCACGGGTATTACTCTGTTGCCAAAGCTCTCTGTGAAGCTGGGTGTGAAGTGAACTTTAAAAATAAAGAAGGGGAGACCGCACTCCTTACAGCATCGGCCAGAGGATACCGGGATATTGTGGAATGCCTGGTGGAACACGGTGCTGACCTTGATTCAACAGACAAGGTTGTTCATTTAGTAATGGTCATTCTGAAAGAGTGTTGATCATTTTAAACGATAATATGTTAGAACGTGTTTTGGTTAGAAATGTATTGACGGTGTGTAAATCTGTAATAACCCAGTATTCTGCCACATGTGTACAATTCTCTTCTAGGCTGCTGTAATGTTTTTGTCGTCGCAGTCAAACTGCCTGGTTACTGCCAGGTTGTACGTTTTGAAAAATACATTCTTAAAGCTGTCTTCCAGAAATACCACAGTGAAATAAACAAAATACATAATACAAAAATGTATTTTAAGAAAACTGAATCTTGTGGTAGCAATAGGGTACTGCCTGGGGTCTTGTGTTCTGTTTGTTTTATGTCTTGGGAAGTTATTTATTTATTCATCATTATTTGTGGCATAAAACTGATTCCAGACAGTAACCTCTTCATGGGCAATTATACTTTTCCTTGGAGGAGTAGAATTATCCTATCCATGCAACAATAACCCAAGTTCTAAACCAGCTTTGGCTGCCAGCATGTGGTTTACTGGTACTGTGGAATGTACTCTATATAAAACATGCATTTAAATTTAATGTTGTGTGTGTGTGTTTATTTTTTTTTATAATAGTTACCTAGGGGGGTGTGGTATACAGTGTTTTAGGACTTGATTTAGAGGTTTTATTAGTTCAATTTAATTATTAAGGATATCTGGACGGCTATCGAAAGGTCAGGTAACTTTTTATTAGAGTTTTTAATGTGTTTTAAAGAGCTGCATCAATCGCTAAGGAGACTCTTGTCCATGAAGCGGTTACTGCCTGTGGTGGGAATGTAACATACTTTTTAAGTGACTGTAGATATTGTTGATGTTTTTTTTTTTTTAGGATGGGCATATTGCCCTCCACCTTGCTGTCAGAAGATGTCAGATAGAAGTGGTGAAGTGCCTGATCAGTCACGGCTGTTATGTGGATGTACAGGATCGACATGGCAACACACCCCTGCATATTGCCTGCAAAGATGGCAATGTTCCCATTGTCTTGTGTCTCTGTGATGCAAAATGTAATCTGGATATCCCAAATAAAGTGAGTGAAATGCACGGAATTGGTGTTTTTAAACCCGTATTATGATTATTTTTTTTTTATAAAAGCTTAGAAAGCCATTTTACATGTAGTATTGTTCTCCTTCATTAATTATATCAAGTGCCCACAAGTGTAGAGTATTTGTTTTCTTGCATGACACTGACAGCAGCATTTATACATTTTGGAATATATCTGAAGTGTAGAGCTTGCTGTATTATCATTAGGTCGATATCTGACTGATAACACTGGCACCAGGGCAGTGGTAGAAAAAGCTGCACTTTTTGTGGTTGAAAAACAAGATCACAGTTCCGCTGTCATTTTTTAAACCGTGTTCCTTATTAAATACTCAGATGTAATTATCAGAGACTTTCTTTAACAAAGAATATCATAATAAGAATAATAAGCTTCTGTATGGTTAAGGAAATATGCTCCACCCCCCCCCCCCCCCCCAACATGTCAGAAAGTAAAGGCATATCACAAATAGGACATTTCAGAAATCTGTATTCGTGGTTCAATCTTGCAGTATGGAAGAACGCCACTACACTTGGCAGCTAACAACGGAGGCCTTGAAGTTGTCCGCTATCTTTGTCTTGCTGGTGCCAACGTAGATGCCGTAACTGCAGTAAGTACCACATATGTCAGCTGCTGCTTTCTCAATAGATACATTAATAGATAACATTTAAACATGCTTGCTGTGCTCCTTTCTTAAATTAGGGTGGGCAGAGTTTAAAATGACGTCGTGGATCTTGTTCATAGGACAGTATATTTCTATATATTAAAGCTGTTTCAGCATCCTTCTGCAAGCTCTTTAGACAGCCCAAGTTCTATTATAGTACATCTATACCATTAAAAAGACTGGTGTCGGCAATGGGCCTCTTTACTACAGTATTTCAACATTAATGTGCATCCTTAGAGCAATAAACCAACAGCCTTTCATTGATTTGCCCAAGTCCACTGTCTGCTACAGATGAGTGCAATAAACAAAAAAAACACTGTATACATGTTTCACATTGTAAGGTCGCTTTTGGACATCAATCAAAATGTAGCTGAAATGATGCATAAACTGCCACATGTTACTTTCTTTACACTTTATAGCATTTGGGACTTGTTCCTGGTATGTGGTGTTTCTTAATCAAATAGGAATCATTCGGTTCGCACAGTGCTGTACCAATCCAGTGTACCCACTATGAGTCACTCTGTATCAGACACAAAATTCATACTCCTACAGTGTACAGAAAGTCCCGATTACATGTCGAACAGAGTCTGATGTAGGGTGCTGTTTTTCCCCCACCTATTTTTAATTCATTTTACAAACCTCGTGGACAGATTTTTACTGTAGATACAATAAAAAAAGAAATTGTAATATTTAATAACCTGCATTTTTGCATGCCCTGCACTTTCAGCAGGTGTTTCCTCAGGCGATAACAGCAGATATAAAAAGCTTTCTATTTTTTACCATCAGAAGTTATGCTAATATAGTAGCTAAGCCTTCTAGTACAGTAGCGCACCAGCATCAGAGAACACATTGTGAGATTTTTTTTCTTATCAAACAGGATGGAAAGACTGCAGAAGACCTTGCAAGAAGTGAACATCATGAGCATATATCCAGCTTGCTTGGGAAGCTTAAAAAGGTAATTTTATTTATCTGTGTGTAAATTGACAAAATGGATGAACTAGTAGCACATGAAAATCTACTGCTCCAACATCTGAATTGCAGCATACATTCTTTGATGCAGGAACTGCGTATGGAGGATTTTTTATTTATTTTTTTGTTAACGCATGTCCCTGTCGACATTTGAAGATTTGTTGACTCGAGCGAGTCCTTTGGTGATTTCCCAAAAATATTTGCTAATTCCTTAGTCTTCTTTTTTTATTGCAGTCGTTTGTATTCTGCGCATCTAGCATCACATAAACATTTTCTGTCATGAAAAAATCTATCAATTGCAAAATTTCCTCATGCGTCCATTTGTCTGTAGCTGTAATTCCAATTTGGCAAAATTGAGAGTGAAATCAGGTGATTAGAAAATGCAATATCATTGGATGGACACCCACAGGCAGATAGAAAAATTGTCAACTGAATTGCTGGAAATAGAGCGATGGTCTAGTCTAGCAACTCGATTGCCAGTCGAGTTCACAGATAGTGACACACAGTCAATTTTTATTGTCAATTTGAGTTGCAGAGAAAAATTTGCTTTAGAAATTGCTTCTGTATCTCTGGCCTAAGTGGCATGAAAGAGAAACTGGCTTCAAAATCTGTTTTCTGCTCTGCTTCAACTGTTAGTCTTTGTTTTTATTTCTTTTGACTTTTTATTGCTTCCTTCTAACACAATAGGACAAAGGGATTTCTCTCAGAATCCACTTTTACACACACTCTCGCTTCCTTTTGACATAAATGTCATACCAGAGGAGGCCACGGACAATTCAACTGTTGTAGCAAAATAAATAAACTATGTCAATTATCTTGGAAGCCGCAATCAGGAAGATAATAGGCCAATATGTTCTGAACATAATCATTACTTTAGAACTGCAGATAAAAACAGCTGCAAGTCTTCCACCAAATAGTTTGAATACAGCATTGTATGTAGGTATACTGGTAGCATGAATTGTTTTATGTTTGACATCGATAGACCTCAAATGACATTCTGAAAATTTTGCATGCTTTGTTATTCTTCTAAAGTGAAACTCTCTTTGTTGGGCCAGCAACGATGATCTATACGGAATAGTAGTGAAAAAATAAAAAGGATATTGTCAGTTATGACCTGACCATAGCAACACGGTTTTATTATCTTTGTCTTCTTAGGATGCACACAAAGGAATTTACATTCAGCAGCTCCGCCATACTCAGAACCCACAACCAAGGATAAAGCTGAAACTATTTGGGAACTCTGGTTCAGGAAAAACGACACTACTCGAGTCCCTTAAGTGTGGTCTTCTAAGGAGTTTCTTCAGGAGACGACGGCCCAGGCTGTCCTCTACCAATTCCTCCAGATTTCCACCGTCTCCCTCGTCAAAACCCTCAGGTATCTCATGTAGTTAAGAGGCTCTTGCCAATACTTCAGCGAAACCTTTCTCTGTAAATACTTAGCAAGAACATTAACATAATAAGATTAACAAAGCACTGCCTGATAAGATCTAAAACTGCACAAAATGTCACTAAGTCAATTACTATACAGTATCTTAAACACGCTTTAGGAGAGTACTGTGAATATAGATTTTAAATAAACAGCACCCCCTGGTGTTTAAATTGAGACCTGGTCTTAATTAACTTGAATGTATTTGTATTTGCTTGCGATTGTAAGTCGCCCTGGATAAGGGCGTCTGCTAAGAAATAAATAATAATAATAATAATAATAATAAATGAACCTTCTGTAGTTCCTAGTTTAAAAGCATTATAGTGCCACCTGGTGATACCATTGGAAATGTCTTCCATGATAAGGTCAAACTAGCAAAAGGGCACAATGCTTACAATGAAGCTTTAGTGTGAAAACACTTTAGTTCGCTATTCATGCTTTCTTTTTGTTTTAGTTTCAGTGAGTATTATGAACCTCTATCCCGGCTGTGAAAATGTCAGCGTCAGGAGTCGCAGTATGATGTTTGAACCCAGCTTAACGAAAGGAGTCCTGGAGGTTTTCTCACCTTCAAATAATTCCCACTCCACTTCTGACGACCAGTCGACCAAAGCCATTGATGTACAAAATGGCAACATAAATGGTATGAAGTTCCTTTATTTTTTTTACATCTATGAGTTAAAATTCTAACGTGTCCTTTTATTATGTAACACCAGGTTACAGTGGTATTGTAGTCCACGCGGGTAGGGTACAGAAACTGCCCTACACAAGACCCCCAGTTTTTTGACCATACAAACTTCTGATGACTTCTTGATTTAATGAGACATGTCCTTTATAAGAAGCAGCATATTGGTGCCATGGCTATTTGTTTAATACCAGATGTAGCCAGCTATTTTCATTTTTCACTCCATACTGATTTTCATTCTAGAGATCGCTGGGTTGCAGTAGGAGATGCACTGTATATTTTGTGCAAGTTAATTAATTACATAGATGATAAATAATAAAATGCATAAATAATGTTACTTTTGTAAATTCGTTTTGCATAAACATGATATGAATAGTATCAGCTTCTATGCTTTTTATTTTTTATGTATTTTTGGTGCAGTCGATCCATGACAAATCAAGAGGATTGCTAATCTTCATGTCTCTGTAAAATAATAATAATACTGATTGTGTGCATTTCTAAGGCGTGTTTTTGTGTTTCAGGAGTAGGTGATTTTAGTGTGTGGGAGTTTGCTGGCAATCCTGTCTATTACTGCTCTTATGACTACTTTGCTGCAAATGATCCCACTGCAGTCCACGTTGTAGTTTTCAGCTTGGAGGAACCCTATGAAACTCAGCTCAATCAAGTGACTTTCTGGCTTAACTTCCTTAAATCCTTGATCCCACCAGAGGAACTTACAGGTCTGTCTGAATTTAAGATTACTGCAACTTTGTTTTGTTGTTTTGTGTTCATATCGACCCCATCTTCTTTAACCTTAAAGCCTAAACTTTGCCAAAATGTACTTTAAAAGAAGCTTTGAATGCTCTTTAAAATGAAACGTGAACACCTACAACTACTGAAAGGCTGCTGTCTTACACTATTAAGATGAATACATTAGGCATGGAAAATAGAACAAGTAGAAAACACTGAGCAGACCGAAGCCTCTTAGACCAGAAGCCCCCTGTGGGTCAACTGACCTGATCTAAAATGATGGAAAAGCAGTTCTGCAAAATTTAGTGTAAAAGTTACTCCTGGCCGGAGTCTGGAAAGGAATATGTTTCAATATAGGAAGGGTTTGCACAGGTACGTACAGGGGTATACCTTAGTTCATGTCAAAGGGCCTATTTCAGGCCTGTCCATGTCATGTGATGTATGAGTTGCACCCCTTGTGGTTTCTTCTAGTAGTTGTTTCTCATAATGTCTTTGTTCCACACAATAAATGTTACTGCCCTGCCATAAATCCATCAGGTCAACTCAGGTGTCCTTCCTGGTTTTTGCTCTAACCATACCCTAAATTAGTTAGTTGGACCAATTAAGCTTCTAATAAGGTCCAATAAAGTACTTTAGGGTGCAGCTGGAATAAAAACCTGCAGGGACACCAGCCCTCCAGGACCGAGTTGTGCACCCCTCATTTAGATGCTGGTTCACTGTTTGTGTAAGTACTGTAGAAAGCATTCATACTGTTGTGAGCTGTTAGATTCAAATCTTTATCAATTGATAGCTTGTGACATGTGTTTATGAATATTGTATTTTCTACTATGAAACCATTTATACCATTAACTAGCTTTATAACACTCCCATCTTCTAGCTGTTACTGCAGCCTGTGTACTGTATATAGTTGCTTTGTGTGTGTGTGTGCGTTGGTAACTTCATTGTGGAAGTTATTGAAGCATGCTTACTGTTCTCATTGTTTTAGCAAATGAGGTGACAAGAGGGATTTTTATTTACACACAAGCTTACTCAATATGATATTGAGAACTAAAATAAAAATGTTTACGAAACCTTGTGGTGGGAAGTGGAATGACTTTGCTAGTGCTCCCCCGGGATCAATAATGACCAAGAACATGCGTCTCTAGAAATACATCAAAACAGATTACACTGGAGACAGTATCACAGTGAATACAGTAGTGTGGACGTTATTAAATCCACAGGGGTTTCAGTAATGTTAAATCAACATCAATTATGCAGCAATTTATTTGAACTAAATATATAAAGATTTTCCTACTCATTTTGAACATTCTGTTTTTTAGCATTTGGTGGGAAGATCAAAAATCCATTGAGAGTTGTGCTTGTGGCCACACATGCTGATATTGTGAATTTGCCTCGTGCGTTTGGAGGGGAGTTTGGGTATGATAAGGACATTTCATTACTGAAGGAGGTCAGAAGCAGGTAAGTTGCTGTTTCTGCTTTATTCCTGGGAATATCCTCAATAGGAAAGTGTATCATTCAAAACTCATTGGTAAATATGCTTCACACTGATAGTTGTCCTATTAGGATGCTAATATTCCACTTTATCTTATTTTGCCATATGTTTATATTTATTCTCAGGCACAAAAAACAATTACCTGACAAATACTGTTAACAGGCATGTGACAAGGTAGCGTCACGGCCCAAGCTGTTACCGGCAGGAAAGAGACCTGTGATTGCTGGCAGGGACAGATTTAACCCCATCCCTGCCAACCTTGCATTCCCACACACACACACTGTTTACAACAGCAGGGCTTCTGCACTTCCACAGGGCAACAATAAAATTCTTAGTTCAAAACTCAAAAATTTAAATTATTTAGAAAGGGTTTAGTATGTACAGTTGATTATTATGGTATTGAAGTATATCACTGGGGTTAGTAAGTCACGTTCATTCTTTGATCTCATAGAAGATATGTGTCCAAGAGGATTAGGTGACGAGGTCTTGGTAGGTAGGGGGTGAAACAGCTTTTTTTTTCCCAAAAAAGAAAATATTTCTAAATTTTAATGTAAATTATGTAAGGCTTATTTATTATGATGTAGGAGTTCAGTTATGATTTTTTGACACTTGGTTTATATTAACTGCATGTTCTGGATTTGTTTTTCAGGTTCGGGAATGATCTGCTGATATCTGACAGACTATTTGTTCTGGATGCAGGAGCCTCGGGGTCTAAAGACATTAAGCTACTCAGAAACCACCTACAGGAACTTAGAAATCTTCTTATTTCAGTAAGTGCTCCAAATGCAATTCAAGGCCTTTATACCCGACATGCAGTAGTGCTTAAGTTAATAAAAATGTCATCTTGTCTTAGTGTAACCTTTTAAACTTGAGAAGTCAACAACATGTCCCTATATATCTTTTACATTGTCTATCAGCGCATTCCTTAGAGCTGAACTTTCAAGTCATGCCCACTGGGAGTATTTTAAGAATCTTGTGGTTGTACTCGGTAAACAATACTGTCTTGTTAAAATGGAAAGTCAAAGCACATTTAAAAGTTGAAAAAATAAATACAGTGAAAAGTGAATGAACTGTTCACAAAAGGGACTGATCCTTTGTATCTATTTAAGATTACTCGAGGTGTCATCTCTCATTCACTTGAAAAAAGATTATCTGTTCAGGCTGGTAAGAGCAGGTGACCATTTTGTTCAACTTGGTTTTGATAAAAACATGCTGAGGACATTCTTGAACATGTTATTCTTGGTGTCATAATGTGGGATACACAGAGGCTGTCTATTTGATAGTATTACAATGTGGGGCGATATGGAGGAACCTGTCAATTTGGCTATATTTCAAACTTGCATTTTTTCATGTGCTTACATTAGATGTGTGTCTCCTGCTGCATTGTTTGAGTGGAAACAAGTGTGTCTTGTCTGGTGTTGAAGGGTTCTGAGATTGTGTCACTTTATCACGCTTGCTGCTTGTCACAATTCGTCATGACCTGGTTAAGCCCAGGGAAGTTCTTTCCCATGGGGGGGAGGGTTTCACCTGGGAGCTGGGAGACTGTTTTGATGGACACCGCACTCAATGCTACCACTGCATTGAGGGACTAGCTGCTTACACAATACCAATGATTAAAGTAATGCATTCATATTTACGTTCACGTTTAACAATGTTTTTATTTTTCAGGCTTGTCCCCCAATGACACTACTTTGTGAGAAAATCATTTCAACGCTCCCTTCCTGGAGGAAAGTGAATGGTCCAAACCAGCTGATGTCCTGGCAGCAGTTTGTTTTTGATGTTCAAGAACAAATTAATCCTTTAATCAGTGAAGATGACCTACGGGAGATAGCCTTCCAGTTGCACAGCATGGGAGAGGTAATGCATGTTTTCCCATTCAACGTTATGTGTAAAGCACAATGTTTGATTGTTCATTTAAGGGTATGTTACGTATGCTCGTCATGAATAAGGCTGCCACCTATAATCATGTAAAAGTCTTAGTTTACTAGTCCAGAAATCCGTCATGTATCCACCCGTCAGATATCCGCCCTAACCATCGATCCACTCTTCAGCACAGTGTGTGTGTGTGAGTGAGAGCGAGAGAACCAGAACCAGGGTTGGATACCGAAGCGTGAGTAAGCAAGTCGAAACTGCCGACAGTCAGGCGAGTAGCCAGAGTTCATTTATGATTGAAAAGAGAAGATTAGTTCAGAGATTTTAGATCCCACCGAAGTTTTTATACACTGTGTTGTATGTACTCCTTGCGCTACCATTGCTGGTAGTGTCACAGGAGCTGTTCAGTGTGTTGCTATGTAAATAAATCCTGTTCGCCTGCGGGGGGGGCATATCAACTTCAACCTCCGTCTCGATCTCCTGCCTGTCACTCAGCAGCGAATGCACGCACCCACATGGCAGATGGCTACTCTGTCACAAGCATTAATTCCCCGTATCTTTCTAGACAAGGGATTTAGGGGAGCTCCCTAATTAAAGCTGAATCTCAAAACAATAATTGTGTGAAATATAGCAATTTATACAGCTTGTGTATAATGGTATTTAAAACAGGATTCATTTATCTGACTTTTTACATATCCGCCCTTACTCTGGTCCCACAGCAGTCTGATACACGATGGACTATTGTAATAAACATTTAGAAAATACATAAACTAACATTAAGCAGACCAGTCTGAATCATTTTAACCCCAATGTATTTTTGTATTATGCTGCAATCGCATACTGACTGAATGGCATTTCGCTTCATTACCAAACAACCAGGCTTTTTTTCCCCCAAAGACTGGCTGTAGGTGTGTGTGTGTGTTTGTTTGTTTGTTTGTTTACCTGCTCTAGCATACAATTGCTTGTTAAGAAACTACAGTCCACCGTGAACCTGACCAGACTAAACTTCCTGCCAAATGAATCTGCAGAGGCTGGCTTGCTTATAAATTGCCTTGCTTGTTTATCATGATGCATTGTCCTCTCTATGTGGAGCAGGAGACAGTATAGGAAAGGCAGGTGAAATTCAATTGAGTTGTTTCAAATGATGATATAACCTCTGATACGATCACTAATAATTAATAAGAACTAAAAAGCCAGCCTTTTTTTTGTATATCTAAAGCAGTTTTATTGCCTGCGTATCTTTTATTCTTAGTTTACTTGTGTACGTTAGCTGTAGGTTTGCTCAATATTTGACAGAAATGAAACTTAACCGACAGCTGGTGTGTGACCAGTGCTGTTCACTTTACAGCAGGTTGTTTGCATGTTTACAAAAAAAATGTAAAGGTGGCTGCCTTAGTCATGGGTAATCTTTGTCATGTTTTGGAGGAATGCGTCTAGGATATTAAACTGCTGTGATAAGGAGCTCACTTTATCAGACACTGCTATTGTTTGAGTGTTTGCAAGCTATTCAAATGTACTTCACAGCTGTTCACATTTTTAGCTTTGCTGTTTGTCCACCAGGTGTCAGTATTACTTCATTTAAGTGGGTCAGAATAAAAAAATATATGAAATTGCATCAGAACAAAAAAAAAAAAAAACATAGAGTAATTAGCTCATAATTTCATTTTCTGAGTGACATTGATCCTAAATGGGATAACAAAAACAATTAAAATAAATAACTATGGTACAATGTCAAGACTGTTATCACCCTGTTAAAGCAGTCTGGTTAGTTTCTGGGTAACTGACTCAAAGAACAAGGCACAGCAAATATCATAACTTTCTGTTTTTATAAGCACAACACTGCCAGTTATTAACTTTTGTAGCCTGCAATGCCCAACTTGATGTGTAGCATGTTTTATTTATTTTTTTTACATAAATAAGTAACATGCATGTTATACTGGGACCAGGTAGAGATTCACAATACAAAGGTTCATGCATATCCCTTTTTTCATGGCATTAGTGTATTACTGTTAATGTGATGGCTGACCTTGACATTATTTCTTTTTAAACAGATTAATATAATGCAAAGTGAGACCATCCAAGACGTGGTTCTCCTGGATCCTCGGTGGCTTTGCACCAGTGTGCTCGGGAAAATCCTCGCTATTGAGAACCCAAAGGCCATACACCATTACAGAGGACGCTACAGAATAGAGGAGATCCAGAGCCTGGTGTCGGACAGCGATGTGGATGAACTGATCCAGATTTTGGATGCTATGGATATCTGTGCCAGGGATTTAAGTAACCCAACAATGATTGATATTCCTGCTCTGATTAAAACAAACGGCCTGAACAGATCCTGGACGGGGGATGATGAGGAAGATGAAGTTTTGGTCTATGGAGGAGTTCGTATTGTTCCTGTGGAGCATCTTACCCCTTTTCCATGTGGCATCTTTCATAAACTGCAAGTGAATCTGTGCCGGTGGAGCCACCAGAAGCCAGAGGGAGATGATATTCGATTATGGACAAATGGAATCAAACTATCGCATGGAGGGGCAGATGTCATGATCTTGCTGGTCAACCATGGACAAGGTATTGAGGTCCAGGTGAGAGGACTGGACACAGAAAAGATGAAGTGTTACCTGCTTTTGGATTTAATATGCAGCATTATTGATAACCTGATAGCAACAACTTTGCCAGGACTTCTTACGGTAAAATATTACCTCAGCCCCCAGCAGCTAAGGGAACATCATGAGCCAATAATGATCTATCAACCTAGAGACTTTTTCAGGGCTCAGACACAAAAAGAAGCATCCCTTGCAAACACAATGGGGGGTTACAAAGAGAGCTTTAACAGCATTCTGACTTTTGGGTGCACGGATGTTTACTATCAAGGAAATCTCGGCATGGATATACACATATCAGAGATGTGTCTTTTGACTAGGAGAAAACTTAGTCGCCTTTTGGACCCACCAGATTCAATGGGCAAAGATTGGTGCCTCTTGGCCATGAACTTGGGTCTTACTGATCTTGTTGCTAAATACAGCACGAACAATGGAACACTGAAAGAGGTTGGATTCCATCCCAGCCCAACGTCTGCTCTTATACAGGAGTGGAGTGGCAGTCCTGAAAGCACTATCGGGATTCTCATTACAAAGCTGAGAGAACTGGGCCGCAGAGATGCAGCGGACTTCCTCATGAAATCATCCGCTGTTTTCAAAGTTATCCTGGAAGCTAATGGCCAAGAAGCTTATGCGTCAAGCTGCAATGGAGGAACGTCCTATAATTCCATTAGCTCAGTCGTATCTCGATAAAATGAAAGCAGTATGGTGAAATGAATGTGCAATCTCAATAGACTTCTAACGTTAACCTGTTTTTGGTTGTTGCTGATAGGATTGGAACTCTAGAATTTGCTTTCCTAAATAAGGGAGCTAACCTGAATTAGTATGCTTTTATGTACTTTCACACCCCTTCCCCCCTTTTTTAAAGTTTATACTTGTGTTTTGTTTTTTTTATTTTTCTGGCTGTCTTAAATGGTGGAGGAACACTTTTATTAGCACTGTTTGTATTTTTGAACGCAAATATATAACACTGCCATTTTGATACTGTCTTTCCATTTGATAGGCGTTCCTTAATTATTGTGTTTGGCATATGGTTAAACTTCCCTTAACAAAGATAGTATTACAAGCTTGCTTTTTACACTTTGTATAATTGTATTTGCTAAATACTGTGTGTTATAAAGTTACAATAATAAAATGTGTATGCCTGGCAGAACGTATTACTACAGTATATTGTGTTTAAAAAACATCTGCAAGTGCCTTCTTATGTGATGGTTTATGTGAAATAGCAGTTACTTATTTTGTTGAGTACCACCCTATATAGAAATATATAAATAAATACATGGAAGAAACACTCGTTTTTACACCAAAAGGGTGTGCTACAAATGGAGGTATTTCTAATTGCTTGTCCAGCCCCATCATTGAAGGGGTGCTTACTGAATTGCTTCCGTGTTATTAGACCGGTCTTTTTTTAATACTGTTTTTTTGTTGTTGTTTTTTGTTAACAATATTGCAGGAATATTTAAAAGATTTCAGATGAATTGTAAATGTATAAAGTTAATTATACATGTATAAAGGTAATTAAAATGAAGCATTTGACTATAAAGATAAATCCCAATTTTAGTGTGTCCCTATCCAGAATAATGTGATGGGTTCCTTTTATTGTGTGTGTTTGTTTGTTTTGTTTTGTTTTTACACAGATTGACTTCACTTGTTTGATTTTGTGTCTCGGTTCACTATGTAAAGTATCAGAAAGAAAAGGGAAAGAAGTCTATTTAAAACAACATGTACAGTCATTACTTTGCACAATTGTTCTATTTATATATTATGTTCTTTTAAGCATGTCTTGGAATGCAATGTTCTTAATACTTTCTTAAACTTTATATACTAGTAATATTTTATAATAAATTGTTTAATTGAGGTTTTGTGTGTGTTTTTTCTACATATATCTTTCACAACACAAAAATACAAATAGTCTCAGCATTCAGAAGATTGTTTTGTGTGCTTTGGGCTCCATTACATTGCTGCGTGAGACAATGTTAATTAATAGCCTTTTATTTTTGTAAGCCATTTCCCACTTATTGTGTAGGTGAACTTAATGTCTAATACATGTACTTTAAAATAAATTAATAAAACAATAGAGCTCATCCCTGTTGGTCCATAGTTCTCTTTGCTAGAGAGAGCCGTAGACTGTGGGACAGGGGATTGACACAGAGTCAATCATAAATTCTGAAGTTAGACTATAGGAAAGTGATGTTCTAGTTTTACCTTGGACTCTTGACTTCTTATGGTCAACATAGCACTCAGCCCATATTTCAAACAGTCTACATATTACTTTGAAAGTTGTATTGTTTCAGCCTCTTATCCAATAATGTTTTTGCAGTAGCTGAAATGCTCGACGTATTGCTGAATGGTGCCCGTTGCCTCTTCTGTCATTGAGGAATGTGCCTTCATTTGTATTGAAACAATGTACTGTTAAACCTCTTGAATGACCGTTGTTTTAGGAGGGAATTGCATCGCACAATTTTGATTAATAGGCAGAAATTCAGCTGTCCATCAAGGCTTCAAATAACTGTATTCCTTGAGCTAACTGAATTGTTGCTTAGAATATATTGGCAAAAGAAATAATAAATCAGGATTATGTTTTTTGTTTTTTTTTAATATATTTTGTTGTCTTTGAAATACCTACCTATTTCAAATCTATGTAAAATACATAAATAAATAAATAAATAAGCAGGGGTGGGGTGGGGGTGCAGTGATAATACTGCCACTGCTTATAAGTGGTAGGAAATCGATATTAAACTGTGGTTAGCACTTTAGTGAATGTAATGCACTGTGTAGGATCACATTCCTGTCTAATGTAATGCATGCTGGTTTTTTCTGGTGTTAGCTAATGGAAGTATTCATGCACTTCCATTTACTATGTTAGTCTTACACATGCAGTTTTGAAAGAAACCCATGTTCCATTAAATAAGACAGAAGATATTGCTGTAGGTTATCAAGCTGTTTAATGTTTTACTTCCAGACAGTTGTGCACTTCTGTGGAAAGGATGATGTCACTGGCAAGGCTGTTTCTACCAGGAAGTAGACTCGGGAGACTAGAAAGCTGCAGGTTTAAACACTATTGCGCACGTTTATTTACAAATAACAATACAACAACAACAGCATTATCCTTCCTGTATACGGTGGGTGATGTGTAGCAGGTCGGTTAAACAAAACGAAATAAACACAGACAGAAAACACGGGAACAAACAAAATGGCTCGATGGCCAAACAAACATTTAAACACGACTCTACGAACAGGCACAATCTTCCACAGTGCGGTTTCATACACGGCACACTCCCCTAAACACCCATAGCACTATTAACATTCCCCGTAATTCAACATACAACTCCCCTCACACATCCCCGCTATCAGCAACATTCATTTCTCCCTTCAACTCTTCCCCTGAGAGGTTGCTGCCTCTTTTATACAACTGTGCCTGAGCTCAATTGCGTATCAATCATTCAATCTAGCTCAGGCACATTCTACACGCGTATTTCTTTGCCAACCCAAAACAACAGCACAAATAAAATACATTTAAATAACAACAATAATAATACAAATAAACATAGGGGCAGGGAGTACCCTGTCACAACCTCCTGGGTATCTGGAGAGTGAAGCTGTCCCTACTTTGTATTCTTTCCAATCATTGACCAGCAGCTGCTTCCCTTAATTTCTGACATGCTTTGCAGCAAGTGATGAACTTTGACACCAAAGAGACTGCTCAAGTAAAAAACGATTTCAACAACATGCAAACTGAGCGCTTTCTGAAAGAACATCATGGGACCAGATGCAAAACAATACGTTTTCACTGGAACACATGCTACTGTTATGGAATTATCCTTATTTGTGACAACTTACTTCTCAAAGATAGACCAATTCAAGACCGTTCACCAGCTTTATGTAGCTGCCCTAGACATCTATCTACTTGTGGTAAAAAAAAAAGTCTTCCAACCTGTTGCCCTATCTGTCCATGTAGAAGGAAAATGAAAAGTTCTGTTTCTCCAAATGACTCTGAACTTTATAGAATTTGGGTTCACGTTATATTTGCTCGGGTGTTTTCTTCCACTGGATGTAACTGATTTACGTTCAGAGCAGTGTAGAGATGAGCCGCTATATACTTTCTTGTTCTCCTGGATGCCATCCAAATCATGTGATCAATGATCCTAATTTTAACTTTCTAAACAGAACCTCCACCCTCTACAACACAGAAGAATAGTAATCCACCTACAGTGTGTGCAATGCCCACTTTGCCAAAGGAGCAGTCACAGGTTATTGTATTCTAGATTTACAGATATCATTTGTTTCTAGAGGTTAAGTTAACTACCGCAAGATGTGGTCCTGTTTCCATTCATTATATTATCTCTATGGTGTGATCATATTATTCATGCCATTGATTTTATATTATTAAGGGATATCTGACCACAGTATTTTACAGATTCAAGTCCATATTTAACAGTCAACCCATACTTTACAGTGAGTCACAGTCACACGTTGTCTTTCTCAAAAATGCTCTGTGGTTTTTTTTGCCACATTTGACTTGTTAATGTAATTCACAGCAGGTTTTTTTGCATTTGGCAGTATTATAAATCAGCTGAGGTGTAATAGTGCTGCTTAAAATCCTGTGAAGTACTGCACTAGACAGATGCGATCAAAAGCATAATGCTTTTTTGTTACCACATTTGAAGGTTATTATAAGGGCCAATATGTTTATCATTTGTCTTGTTTTCCTGATGCTGCTGCTATCCTTAATGAGAGGTTAACTGGAAAAACCTGACCCACAATTTGAGATTCACCCAATTTTGCTGAGTATCTCCATCAAAAACTTTTTTTCTGGAAAAGTAAAAGAAAGATGTGGTGACAAAACAGACACGCTACCTATGAAGATGATGTGTGACCCACTCCTTGATACAATAGTGTGTGGTTCACCTTGAGAAAAAAAAAAAATGTAATGCTTCTGACAGATTACTCACAATCACATTACTAGAGACGCGAGACTGTACATGAAGCACACTGCCAGTAAAAGGGAAATAAATTAAAAAGCTATTATCTTTGTCAGCATTTACGGATACAAACTGTTACTCAAGGTTTTCACATGCAACTTTGTGAAATTTGAAATCGGCACAGGAAACTGGGAACAAGTGAAATGATGTCCTGTAAGTAATGATACTGTAACTACAGTACGTTTGTATATAAAAAGGGCTTATAACCAGGAGGTCCCCGGTTCAAATCCCATCTCAGCCACTGACTCATTGTGTGACCCTGAGCAAGTCACTTAACCTCCTTGTGCTCTGTCTTTCGGGTGAGACGTATTTGTAAGTGACTCTGCAGCTGATGCATAGTTCACACATCCTAGTCTCTGTAAGTCGCCTTGGATAAAGACGTCTGCTAAATAAACAAATAATAATAATAATAATAATAATAATAATAATAATAATAATAATAAACAGACTGCCAGCTGCCCAACGTTTCGATATGTTGTACATATCTTTCTCAAGGGAGCCTGTGTTTGAATCAAAACATTGGAGGTATTTATAGGTTTTTGACAGCATGACAACTACTTGTTATTGTTTACATTCAAATCCCATGATTTATTCTTACATGATGATATATATATATATCAGCAACTCATTTGAAGAATAGCATTCTAGTACATTCTGCCAAAAGATATCCCATAGTTCCAGTACCTACTAAAGTAAATGCTGTAGGATTTCAGTATAACATTGTCCGTGTGGGATAGCAATTAGAAATAACAACAGGAGAACTCTATATTTGTTGGGTTAATTGAACACTAAATAATTATAACCAAACTGTTCTGGTAATGCCTGCGCTGATTTGTGGGATACCATTACAATACCATTGTGTATCCCTGAATAAACCTCAGTCCACAACATTACTAGCAATGACAAAACAATGAATTTGAAACAGATATAGTCCAGTGTTCCTGGTGGCACACTGATACTGAGGCGGTACTTTGATACTGTGTTGATGTTATCTTTGGTATATTAGAATATGAAAATGTGATGTTATTTTACCTACGGCTGTCGTTATGTTACAATTGCTGCCGCATAGTACATTAGTGATTCATCATCTTTGAAGACAACGTGGTAAGGGCTGTGGTTTTCATAGATTAAAATCAGTTTCTATAGATTACCACAGAGATTATGCCGGAAGTCTTTACCCCAGTGTTATGCTTTGTGGTGGTGGCAAGCTACTCAGTACCATAAAGTACCACTGGAATGTGAAGAGAAAGCAGGCAGTAAAAACTATTATATTGTATGTATATTATATTGTGTGTGTATATATATATGGAATGTACTTTTGGTAAAATGAAGTTAAAGCGCTGTACAGACACATCAAACACACAGCGCCCAGTTCTCTTTTAAAAACGTGTTCATAACTTGGAGGATGTGGCATTCTGTTGCTTCTCAGTCTAACCTTTGTGTTATGCATCCTATTCCAGTGGTTAAAGTGAATATTAATGCGTTCAAATTGAAGTAGTATAAAACAGATATAGACACCAACAACAATTTGAATCAATACACAGATAAAAACAGTCTTTAGTTAGTTGAAACCGAATAAGATTAACCACAGTGCTTAATCTTTAGCTCTCTCACCATTAGCACGGATTTGGCCATTAGATCACAGAAGGAATGAACCCCTTTTACAAAGAACCTGCATGTAAGTCAAGCTGCAGCGCAGAAAACAGCTGCCAAATATTTTGCCATGTCCAAGTTTCCAATCCACTGCTGTTTGATTTATAAACAAAGGGTATCAATAAAAAATAAAAATAAAAATCCATAAAAAAGGAATACACAAGAGCATGTTTGCAAACCTTATTGCTGCATTAGCTCCCAAATATTTGGACTTTTGGTACAGTTTAAATCTATATAAGACCGCATGTAAGATCCTGAGCTACAGTTGTTTACGAAAGTGTGTTAGTAAGAAATATGATAGTCAGTGCCCAGCTGGTTTGCGTCTGTGACTGCAACTGGCCCAGCAAGGACAACTGCACCCTATTTCTTCAAGGAGTAAACAAGATCTTCAACTTGCGTACACTGAGATCAGAAATATGATCTTCAACAGGAGTATATTGAGATCAGAAACATTGTTTGTAATGGTGACAATAAGTTAAGAAACTGATTGCAGACCAAAAAAGTACATGGTCTGTATATTTTGTCTGGTCAGTTTTTCCAACGCATTCAGAATTCCACGTTTGTACACGAGAAAGCGTTTTGTGCTGTGCTTCCCTGCCTGTCTTTACTATCCAATAAAGGTTAATATTTCACTACCCCAAGCTAGGAGAAGAACAAACCGTACGACATTTTGCAAAAACAGAATCACAAGATAGGGTAAATGGCTGAGTACGAGTCCAGTACCACGTGAGAATTGCATAATATGTCTATCGCTAGCCCTAACCGGAACTGATTAGGTTTCTCAAAATAACAGTTGGCGATTGTAACGCCTATTTTACTTGTTTTTGTAGGTATATTGGCATTCCAAGTGTATAATTCCTTTAAAAAAAAAAACCATAATACAAATTACCAGCCAGTAAATTAATCAAACACGTATCCTAAAACCCATTTGCACAAAATAAATACGTGTATTTGTGTAGAAGAACTAATTATTTTAATGTTTTAATAAACTGTGGTAAGAAAAACGAGAGCAATACAAAACTTTAAGAAACCACTCGTGCATTAATACCTGTTCAAGTAGGTATTTCGCTTCATCAAATAAAAAAATTAAAAAAATGCACACAAATTAGGAAATAATTCTTCTAATGGTAACATTGCTCATGTTTTCATTTCCTAATCTTAAAGTTAATGTTATTTTATCATCACTGTGTCACGTGAAGTCAAGTCTCGTGCAAGAGTGGGTACGTGGGCGGGTTCTGGGAGATCACGTGCAGTGGAACCCCAGCCAGTAAGAAATTCGCGTGGAGTGTGCTGTACGTGCTTACTCTGTGTATAAAGACAGCGGGCGGCTTGCTGCAGTCAAAGTCATTGTTTTGTAATACAGCTGAGAATTGGGTGAGTTTATATACACTGAGGCAGTGGTTAATAGGCTTTAACGAAATAAATATTTAAATAAGTAAATTACAATTAATGGGAAGGTAGTGTTGATGGCTGTTAATCTAAAAAAAACAAACACGAAATGTCCTTTTGTTTGTCGACAGTAGTTTGTTTTTGTATTTTTTTTTTATACGTTGATGTAGCAAATAGTTGTTTAGCTATCTTAGAATGTAGTTGGTAACATAGTAATGCAATACAGTGAGATAATCATGACATTTTAAAGACTTCTGTGCCAGCAGTTACAATTGATTAACATCATAACCCATACTGTGTAATTAAGGCAGCAAACGATATGTCCTTTACAGTCTTTATTTAAGGGGTAGTTTATTCTATTTAAAATGTAGTGGGTTGTTTGTTTTGAACCGTAGTCGGTGCCGTACAGGTCTCGATGCTGCTGTTTTTATACTTTGTTCTCAGTACAGCGAGTTCAAGATGGGTTTTGTTTGGTTTATCATGACTCGTTTTTTGTGAGCTATTCGCCTGTATGACTGCATCTGTTCTGAAAACGTCGATTTGTTTAGATCATGGTTATCGCACGTGCTGTGTTTTTTTTTTTTTTTTGTAAAAATCGTTTTTAGTATCGGTTTTATTTTCAATTTCCCGTGTGGTTGAATTCCTAGTTGTTGTTCCTTGTAATGATTCAGCTGTTTGGAAACGCCCGGACCTCGTGATCCCTGGCTGTAGAACAGTGAAACTGGCTTTATTTGATCTCATCAGGGGCACTGGCTGGTGTAGTTTAAACAATGGTGAACGTGCATTATGGAGCGCTAGATGTTTTTTGTTGTGATATTTAACTAGTTTCATGTCCAACTATGGCTTGATATTCAAGGAAAAATCAACTGTGGTCACGTGGTGTTTTCATGTGTCCCTGTTTGAATTTCTTCGATCTTGGTGTCCGATTACGCAAACGTATCCTGTTCGCCTACAGTATGTGTTGTAAAACAATGTCTTGTTCTGTGCTATGTTGCTAACCTTAATTAACACACAATTGCAACCACTCTGTATAGTACAAATAACTATATATAGCTGTGACTGTGGCCCCTGTCCTAATTTTACAATTGGACCAATATTGATATTTTACTTGAACATGCGTGTTTACTATGCAATGCCACTTAGATGTTCTAAAGGGCTTTTCCTTTTATTGCATTGGTCCCAATTGTAGCATTTGCAAAGTGTGTTTCTGGATAAACTAAACTATGAACTACCTTTCTTTGCAGGTTCCACAGCCATGAATCTGTACTTGAGTTTGTTCTCCCTTTGCTTGGCTGTTGCTTCAGCTGCCCCAAGTTTAGATCCACTTCTGGATGACCATTGGCATCTGTGGAAGAGTTGGCATAGTAAGAAATATCATGAGGCAAGTGTTAAGATCTCAAACTAGTTGAATAATTCCACCTGTAATGTAACATGTGTTAAATACTAACTAGATGAACTTTCTCTTTTTAGAAGGAAGAAGGTTGGAGGAGGATGGTTTGGGAGAAAAACTTGAGGAAGATTGAACTGCACAACCTGGAACACTCTGTGGGAAAACACTCCTACCAACTGGGAATGAACCACTTTGGTGACATGGTAGGTGAATTCATTTAAAACTAAGCGAGCTGGCCTAAGTTGGAATGAGGAAGACTTGTTTCTTAACTGTGACCCCATGGTTAATATCAATACCATTACAGTTATTGACGTGCTGATAGGATTCTGGGTAATTCAAATTCCGGTTCGTATGCTATTGCCACATTAACGCTACTTAAATGCTTGAGGTTTTGAAAATGTGATTGTGAATGACAATCTTGTGTGTTCAGTGCATATAGATTGCTATATATTGAATATAATGGGTGAGCTAAACATTCTACTTGCTTCAAAGATGACTTGTAGGCCATGGAGACGAGTCTTAAAGTGCAATTTATTATTGAACTGCTATTGGGAAGAGTAATGTGTTGCATACTAATGCTTTATCTTTTCTTTTTTTTTTTTTTTTTTTTTTTTTTAATTCAGACAAATGAGGAATTCAGACAGCTCATGAATGGATACAAGTACAACAAGTCTGTGGAAAGGAAGTTCCATGGCTCTCTGTTTCTTGAACCCAACTTCCTGGAGGCACCACAACAGGTTGACTGGCGGGAGAAAGGATATGTCACTCCAGTGAAGGATCAGGTATTCAGTTGTTTCTGGACATTTTGCACAATGACCAATTTACAGCAAGGTTTTGCATACTACCCTACTTTAATGGTACATGAGGGACACTACTGAGTGGGCTAGTTCTGTCCCGTACCGTCAAATACTCGCATTCACTAGAGTCCCATTTGAGGGCAATGTTAGTAGCTGTACTAATCCTGCCATGTTATTCCTTCTAATACTTTGAAATCTGCATTTTTACCTATTTTTATTTATTTGTTTTATAAATGTATTGCTGTTCATTTCAGGGTCAGTGTGGTTCCTGCTGGGCTTTCAGTACCACTGGTGCTTTGGAGGGTCAGCACTTCAGGAAGTCTGGCAAGCTGGTTTCATTGAGTGAGCAAAATCTTGTGGAATGCTCCCGTCCCGAGGGTAACGAGGGGTGCAATGGTGGCTTAATGGATCAGGCTTTCCAGTATATCAAGGACAACGGTGGCTTGGATTCTGAAGAGTCCTACCCATATTTGGGAACTGTAAGTTGTCAAACTATATACAACATTCAATGGACACTTCACATTTAGCTTGATCACAAGCTTTTGAAAACTTCATTCAATGTATTTGGTTTCAATGAAGTGTTGCCTGTGAATTTAGTGGGTGAAGGTGCTTTTTTTGGTGTGTGTTTATAAATCTGATCATACATGTGTAATACAATGTTAATTTAGCTTTCTAGTGCAAGTTCTAAACCCACTGTGGTCTAGAATCCATTGCATGTGTATTTTGCCTGGTGATTTTTATTTATTTTATAAATGTAATTTTTTTTCCCAGGATGACCAGCCCTGCCATTATGACCCCAACTACAACTCTGCTAATGACACTGGATTTGTAGATGTTCCAAGTGGTAAAGAACATGCTCTGATGAAAGCGGTTGCATCTGTTGGACCAGTTTCTGTGGCTATTGATGCTGGCCATCAATCATTCCAGTTCTACCAGTCTGGTAAGACTATTTAACACTAGTTTATTGATATGTGAAACACTGTAGACTTGTAAGCTGGTATTGGGTATGACCGTTGGTAGAAAATAACCTGGTACCCATTTGGCTGTTTTCAAGCTCACATCTGGTAGCCCAGTGTTGTAATTTGCAAAGATGCTTCTCCTCTGACTTATGATTTTATAGCAGCTTAGGTATTCGAAGCTACAAGATGTGCCAAACTGTAGATGAAAATGGACATGCGTTTTAATTTGAATGACTTTGGATTGTAAACCAATTATAACCTTTTCTTTAGGTATCTACTATGAACCAGAGTGCAGTAGTGAGGAGCTAGACCATGGTGTGCTAGTTGTAGGCTATGGATTCCAGGGAGAAGATGTAGATGGGAAGAAATACTGGATTGTCAAGAACAGGTAATTCCTTGGCTGTAGCATTTTGGAAGGGTGCAAAAACAAATTGGGTGTACTAAATCAATCTAAACACTGACTTTTTTTGTCTTTCTCTTACAGCTGGAGTGAGAAATGGGGTGACAAAGGCTTCATCTACATGGCTAAAGATAGGAAGAACCACTGTGGAATTGCTACATCAGCAAGCTACCCTCTGGTGTAATCTGTTTACTGAATCTAGTCTCACACGATCTTTGCAAGATTAACGGACCATGACCTATATTAAGGCCCAAACAATGCTTGAACATGTGCAAAACCTAGGTTTTAAGTCATGGTATTTTGTGTCGGTATGTGAAAATACTGTTACAGTGCTACACTTTTACTGATTTTAATTTTGTTTTCAAGATACTAATGTAAATATTTTTTCCCTGTATAAATATTAGGGTGTTTTACATTGCACAGTGTCTTCAGTTTTAGGGAATTGTTAAGCCTTTTTGATTTTAAGCGTGATTACTGTGCAGTGTGCAATCTTGTCTTATTTTGTTCAAATAAAGATTTGAAACCAGCTGGCTGAACTGCTCTTTATTGGGGATTCATTTGAACAGGCGGTTGTGTGGTTCAGTGGTTAAAGAAAAAACAAATCCTGGCTCAGCCACTGACTCCTTGTGTTACCCTGAGCAAGTCACTTAATCTCCTTGTGCTCCTGCCTTTTGGATGAGACATAAGTGACTCTGTAGCTGATGCATAGTGCACACACCCTAGTTCTTGTAAATTGCTTTGGATAAAGGCATCTGCTAAATAAGCTATATATGTATCCTATCTTCAATATAGGGAACTCTGCATGAGAAAGATTACACAATTTCAAACCCTGCAATGCATCTTGTAAGGTGAAATAAAGTCTTATAAGTTAAACTGGAAAATGAAAACCCTTTGCTTCCCCCTTGTTTCTCTGTCAAAGATTAGTCCCCTGGCTATCTTTCCAATTACATTTGCAGCTTGGTGGTCTGGTAATATATTTAGAAAATCAAATGGTTTTCTGGTTTTGAATGCAATAATGTGTTTTCAGTATCTACAATCTTCAACTTTTTTTTTAGTTTTCTTTATCAAGAAATGTAACATGGGTCCAAAAACCTTTTAAGTGGAAGTTAGATCAGTGCACAATTAGATCATGAACAATAAAACCGTAGCAGTAATCCAAAATTGTATCTCAAGGGAACTCGGTTCCATGTAAAATGTTTTGAATGAGTATTACCCTTCACCCGTGTGACGTAGCTTCATGGCATTTCCTGTTGCAACAGTCCTTGCTAAGAGCGTGATTTGTTTTCATTTCCAGACATGCCTGGGAAACATGCTGTGCTGACTCATTTTCTTTTAAGAAGAAATTGTCAAGCCCTTTTTTTTTTTTTTTTGCAGTGTCAAACAAATACATATGAGCAGTTTCCATTTTATCAGACGCAGCAATATATATAAATATATGCATATAGGAATAATTAGTTAGTATAAAACCTGATAGCATCTTTAAGGAAATTAAAATCCATGCACACTCATCTAATTTACACAACACACTAATCAATGTGTGTGAGGCATTGATTACATTTTTTTTCTTATGGTACTACACAGCATCAAAAGATAAATAAGCATCCAACCTTTATATTTTTCTTCAGCCTTGTATGTTTTCCATGCAGTTAGTGTCCAGTTTAAACCAAACCATTATTTCCATTTGATGAGAACGGAGCGTGCCTCTGATGATACATTGTCATTGCCCTGCTAGCTGCCTGCTGTATGTTGGTTCTACATTCTATTGACATTGTTACAGCTAATGCTTCTATTTTTTTTTCAACTGCTCTATATTAACAGCTAAAATAATTAACCATATAACTTAAGTAACACAAACAAAGCAGCATATCCACATGTGGTAGTTTTCTTTCAGAATTCTGTTAAACAGGTAAAAATAAACATATTACAGAATATAGAGTATAGTATAATCATTTCTGGAAAATCACATAAATAAGTAGCCTTTATGCATTAATTGTTTCTAATGTGAATCAAGCTTCTTGTTAAAGTCATTACTTGCTTGAATCAAACATTGCGCAAGACCATTGCTTCTGGTTTTCATCTGTAAGCAACTCAAGTGATGCATTGTAACATGTTTGGTTTTAATTATTATTGAAATTAAAAATGATATCTGGATCCACTGAAAAACCACCAGTTGCATACTAGTCCTGAGTAAGTATGTGCCTAAAACAATACAACTACTGTGTACTGGTTAAGCCTCTAGCTCCACTGTTCAAGTGACCCTAGTATTAAAACTTAAATCAATTTCATACAGGGTTTATTTTAATAGAATTTGGGCACACTAAGCTAATATGGTGTTATTTATTGTTTATAAGTCATGGTATATATTGAGTATATAAGACCGGGAGCCGTTAGTTGTTAGTTCATTGTACAATGGCTATAATTAAAGATTCATCAAGCAAGCAAGGGGCATGATTACCAGGAAGCCGTGTCAACCACAGCAATGCACAGGGAGTTATGTAGGATGGACTTTCATCCCTAATAAAGACATCATATCACATATATGAGAATACTTGAAAGCAGATGTCTTTATTACCCTTCAAGCTGCAGAGGAATACAAAAATATTGCTGGAAGCATTCATCACATCCACATAGAAGCAGCGTGTACTATTACAGCTTTTCGACTGTTTTTTAAATACAAATGTCCCACTTAAACTTGTTTTTATTTTCTTTTGGTACAACTTCCAACTATTGAATGGATGCCATACCAAACAGAATGCTTGTTGTTGATCAAGAGGACTTTGTTGATTTTTTTCTGGTAAATCTCCCTGAAAACCAGGCAGAAATGAATAGTGTTAATATCCTTTTTTAACATGATAGAACCTGGTTATGAACAACTATTTCCTGGGCCAGGAATTCATCCCTTAGCTGCATTAGGACAAGAATACAGCTAATGAATGCAATTGAGAATGGGTAAGCAGACAGTGTAATAAAGATGTTTGTATGTATAATGTAGAGGTTTGGAACCAGGCTTATGCCTCAGTGTGCAACTCACAGCGATACATTAAGTTTAAAAATTTTAGATGCTTCCAGTCAGCTGAATAATTTATTAAAGCTAATCCTACATTTGTATTTAGGCATAATGAAATGATTAAGCGGTTTAGGGCCTGTTAAGGGGTTTAATTGATTCGACTGATTAAGGTAATGGTTGGAACAAATTCCTGACCTACAAGTGCAGAATTTGTCGACCCCGGCACTAAACTTCCGTTACTAAAAGTTACTAAAGTTCACCCAAAACTGAAACAGGAAGACAGGAAATAAAAGAAGGCCTGACTGTTTTGGAAGTCTGTGTGTTGATAACAGTCTGGGCAGAATGTAGGATACAGCCGGGGAGGGGGGTCTGTTTGCCTGGAGTTTGGTATCTCCAGCAACAGCTTTACACTGATGCAGCACTTTTGATTCACTACAGGGAATATTTACTAATTATCAAACAGCTGGGGACAAAAGCAAATTACACCCATGTTTAATGATTCAAAAACAAATTACACCCTGATTTAATGATTCAAAAATATAACAGAAGCCTACTATCAGTAGTTAAGGACATCAGAACAAAAAAAGTCTGTCACTTTCTGCTACTGTACAACATTGTCTCATATTCAATCTCGTTACCTGGAAGGAACACACATACAGGATGTCATACTTTACAGTTTTACATCTGTATAACCGCTTACCTAATTAAGAAGAAACTCTCCAAGAACGTATTTGAAGTGCCTCAATCTGGGGATATATGGAGACCATTCTGTTTATTTTCACTTACATCTATACAGCGATCAAGAGAACCAACCTAGCATAGTTTATTAATTGTATTGGAATATGTAAGTAAATAGAGCAAGCCTGTCCAAATTACTTTACACAACACTTACATTTAATGTATCTAGAATCCGTTGTCCAAAACCAAGGAAATTCTTCAATTAAGGTTATTTAGCATATTATAACCTGGGGGTGTCTGTCTGACCACTTATATTTTCGCACTTAGAGAAGTGATTATCTAGTCATGAGGATCACAACCTGGGGTATACAGTATGGAGACGTCCGGTCTGCAGCTGTCATACAGGTTTCTCTAGAGAAACTTGGTCAGGATATGCTTTAGTACATGTTCAAGTATTAGAATGAACCTGCTTCTGAGGCCTTCAGTCTCTTGTGCTTTACACACACACACACACACACACACACACACACAAAACAAATAAAATAAAAAAATAAATACAGCACTACATTAGCCAACACGGTTAGAAGGAAATGAGAGTGAATATGGCTCCACGTAGGGCTGGCCAAAATACTCCAATCTCAATTTAAAACCATTATATATGCAGGCTTCACAAATGAAACTGAAGGCAAAGAACTATTGCAGTATATATATATATATAATTTTTTAGGATCATAAAACCAGTCATAGACCAACAAAAGAAATTGGGGGGGGAGGGGGAGGGGGGGGGGGGGGGGGGGGGAGAAGAAAGAGACCCTGCCTCTATAGATTAAAATTACACCTTTCCTCAGCAACACAAATCACAATTCAAGTCTACCACAAGCCAAACCCAGTTCAAAACAGATAAAAGTGCATACGTTGTGGATATAAAAAAAAAATCTCTTTATTTAGATATTAAAAGTACAACAAACAAAACACCCACAATAAAATACTACCCCCCCACACATTTGAGTCCCATTTCTAAAACTCCTGAGACTGAGCGTCTTTGCCATCGTCAGGAGAGGGCTTCTTAGTCTTCTTTGGGAGAAGTTGAGCCTGAATGTTGGGCAGGACTCCCCCTTCAGCGATGGTCACCCCTCCCAGCAGTTTGTTGAGCTCTTCATCATTCCTTATTGCCAGTTGGATGTGTCTGGGCATAACCCTATGCTTCCCATTCTGTCGGACAGCATTGCCTGCCAGCTCCAGCACCTCCGCAGTCAGATACTCCAGCACTGCTGCCAAGTAGACAGGCGCACCGGAGCCGATCCTCTGTGCATAGTTCCCCTTCCGCAGCAGCCTGTGAATACGACCCACGGGGAACTGGAGGCCCGCTTTAGAGGAGCGGCTTTTGGTTTCTGCTTTCGGCTTTGCAAGCTTCTTCCCTCGTCCAGACATTTCACAAGCTGGTCAAACCTAAAAGAATTTAGATTAGATTTGGCATAGACACCCGATTTAAATTCGCCCGTTCTACTACATGCATGGCTCATCTTGCATTATTTCAGGTGTTCATAGTATTTGCGGCATTAAAACCAGGCATAAAGAAACATTCAAGGTTGAAAGCCAACAGGCAAACAAAATGTGGTTTAAAAAAAGTGTATGGTAAAGTTCTTACAATATTTGCATTGTATTCAACATGAACCATTAGCCACACGTTACTACCTACCCAAGACTTTAATAGCCAATATGGGGCCTGCAGAAATCCTACCGTATCCCAGACTTAACCAGTAGTTCACACTTACAGCAGATTTCACAGATCATTAACGCCAATCTGGCACAACCTTGTGTTACCGTAACGTTGTCAAAGCTCAGTGTTAATCAAGGTCTGTGAAACCACCCCCATAATAGTCTATGGGAAACACAATGTCTTTGTTATAATGGAGGTATCTGGTTCAATGTACAACTTTAAACTGCTGTGTAGCTGCTTAAATAATGCAGATATTTAAACGCTGTGCAATATTAACGGAATAATAGTAATCACTTCCAATCAGAATCGCGGCGTTTGACTAAAACGTCCATTAAATCGCCATTTAGTTAAAACACACACACACAAACACATATATATATATATATATATATATATATATATATATATATATATATATATATATTATACACACACAGTGCTAACTGTTCTGAATGTGTTGGGGACGAACATAAAGAAAAACATAAAAAATCGGCATGACAACTCACTCACAAAAAGAACTCCGCGGTATTGTTTTTTCCCCCCAAACAATTTCAGCAGGCTCTGAATTGCACGTGAACGTCGCAGGCTTTTTAAACTGGTTCAAATTAATCTCCTACTTTTCTTTTTAGCAACATTTACTATTAACTCGTTGATAAGTAATTACGACATACATAGATTGTGTCCAATGTATAGCAGCGCGCCAAATCTGACTTGGTAAAATCCTTGATTGATACATTTCTTACTGGTTAAACAATTCCAAATAGTTTGTGATGGACACGTCACGTGCCTAAACAGCAGCCTAACATTTTCACGTATCTTCTGTGTTAAACTTGAGGTGCATTTTAAAGTGTTTATCCACTTACAATACTGTTACAGGTGTTGTGAAATATCCTGCATCCCGTTGAATATTTGCCATTCAGCGTCCGTATTTACACATATTATAGCTTAAGCCTTGCTAGACCGCGAGGCCATGATGACCAGTGATAGAATGGCACCACAGGCAAGATGTTCATATTTCACTTTTTCACTACTTAAAAAAAAAAAAAAACACTTGTTACAGAAGGCCTGTAATTATAAACAGCTTATGTTTCTTACAGTCTGCAGTTATGAGAGGAGTTATCTTTCCTGTACTATAGTCTGCAGTTATGAGGGGAGATACCTTTCCTGTACTACAGTCTGCAGTTATGAGAGGAGTTACCTTTCCTGTACTACAGTCTGCAGTTATGAGAGGAGTTACCTTTCCTGTACTACAGTCTGCAGTTATGAGAGGAGTTACCTTTCCTGTACTACAGTCTGCAGTTATGAGGGGAGTTACCTTTCCTGTACTACAGTCTGCAGTTATGAGGGGAGTTACCTTTCCTGTACTACAGTCTGCAGTTATGAGGGGAGTTACCTTTCCTGTACTACAGTCTGCAGTTATGAGGGGAGTTACCTTTCCTGTACTACAGTCTGCAGTTATGAGAGGAGTTACCTTTCCTGTACTACAGTCTGCAGTTATGAGAGGAGTTATCTTTCCTGTACTACAGTCTGCAGTTATGAGGGGAGTTTTTATTTAATGTCTCAGATTAAAATGTCTCTGTTGTGTGCATTGACAATAGTCTGTTTTTTAATTGTTAAAGAGCGACTTGGTATGGGTATGAAATGAGTTAGGCTACATGTAAATGATATACAGGTACAACAAGAATACAATATTAGTTAAGATAACTCAATCAAGTTGCGCATCAGGAGAAAATGATATGGCACTTATATTTGTGCTGTAAGTGTAATGTGTATTATTAGTGTGCTTTACCAAAAACAGCAATACAACAAATGTTATGGAAAATCACTATTAGTTCATGTATTGTTAGTTTTACCGTTTATCATTATTATTATTATTTTTTGTATTTCTCTTACAAAACTTGACAGCCATTGTTGTTTTTAAATTGTAAAATAATTGTAATGATGATACCCAACAAGCACTGGTTTATTAAGTGGTTATTTTTATTTGATTTTTTTACTGTGTTTGAGATTACAGAGGAGAGTGGCCCTGACAGTGAGATTAGCTGCTTTTCTGATGTTTCTGTACACAGGCTAGGAATTCCTGCACATCGTCAGGGGACCCCAGGATCATGGGCACCCTCTGGTGGATGCACTCTGGCTGTACATCTAGCACTGGCTGAGTCCCAGTGGTGGCCATCCCTCCAGCCTGTTCAATGATGAATGCGATAGGGTTGCACTCATACAGGAGCCTGAGCTGCAGGTAACAACACAAGAACAACATACTTTGTCATTGCAGTGCAGTGACTTTAATCGAATCCCTTTTCACTTGTCACAGCAGAAATACTGGAACTCCCTTCACATAGAGATTTTGGAAGGGTGAGTGAGAACAGTAATATTACAGATGTTTTTAGTCCCTGGTTTTTAATTTTACTAATTTATGGAATTTTTGCATAACACAGAATGTTGTAACTGTAGCAATTAAACCATGATGCGCTTTTTACATTCAGGTAAATAATTAGAAAATTAAAATCATTCATTTTGATTATGGACAAATTGGCCATACCTTGATAATTACTTTTTCAGTTGTTAATTTAGCAAAAACATGCTCAGAACTTTAAGACACTGCCCATGCTTATCAAAGCGTTTTACTCCAGGGTGAGCAGTTATATTTGCCAAATGAAAACAGTCCAGTCATTTTACAAAACTAGTAGAAAACAACTTAAGTGGACTTTAATTCAATTAGAATGTTTCACCTGGGTAAAAAAGCTACTATGAAAATTCAACCTCTGCAATGCAATTATGAAAGTAGCTTTTTTGAATATACACTATTATATACGAAAGGGGCTACATGTCTCAGCAGTGGGGTGAGGAGGATGCGGCTGTACACACGTGCATATGTATGTATGTCACACTTTGTAGTTTTACATCTAGAGAACTGCTTTCCTCATTTTTATTAAGCTTGGTAAGTTATTGAGAGTATGTATGGCACATTTTACAATTTTACATATATCTAGAGAACAACTTACACATTTTGATCAATCCCATGCACATTGACATTGTGGTGGGCAGCAAGGCTGCTGTGTGTGTCATAAGTATTACCAGCTTACCTTTCCTTTAGGGCTTTTCTTGTTAGCAGGATACAGGAAGATCCCCCCATATGTTAGAGTTCGGTGAACATCAGCCACCATTGAACCTACGTATCGGGAGCTGTAGGGAGAACTGCCATCCTGCAATCAAACAAACATTGCACTGTATGAACCATGCATTCCAGACATTGCTTCATCAGTAAGGAGCAATCATGACAAAAAAGACTGTCCTTTACCACACATCTGTAGATTATTATTGTAAGAGGTGCAAGTTTCGGTTACCTTAGCAAATAAAGAGGTAACACAGAATATTTAACATGCGATATCCTCAGAATGCAACAGCAGGTGCCACATTCACACCAGGTGCTTCACTCTGTCACCTGCCCAGCAAAGGGATATGTGTTAATGCAACGTGGTTAATCCAGGATTTCAGTTTGTTTTTGTGTGTGTTTGACATTAAAATATCAATGGTAATGATACAGGTCTAACATGAAAAGAAACATTTCTTTCCCTTTATGGTTCACTGTCACTTTGAGCAACTCATAGCACATATTGCATCAAGCAGAAGCAGATGGTCTTGAATGCTTATTATAGTGTTTTGAAGATGTTCTTTTAAAAGGCTACAGAACATGAGACTTGCACTGGGCTTGTAACAGTTATTTACATTTTATATACTTTATCAACCATTTGAAACAGTTACTACTCAAGGTATCATATACAGTAGGCAGTGCCTGTTATGCAGTTTCATTTTTTCAGTGCATGAATGCACTATTATAAATGGATGCAAAGTCATTGGTACTTACAGGTTTATGCATTCTTGAGGTCTACAGTAAGTACTTGCCTGTATTCTAGTTCCTAATACAAATGTAGTGGTTTAGAAGCCGATTCCAGTCTGAAGCTGAAATATGACCACAATCCAGAAGGAAGCTATGAAATACATACCTTCTTTTTCTTCTTTTAATAAATGCACTGCATTCAAATATCATTGTCTGTACTGGTTGCTAAAAAAAACTGTACAGAAAAATCGATTGCCTGTGTGGTTACTTCCTGGTCTGTGATGTCATCTCTCGACCACCCTGTCACATAGCCAAATTAGGTTTATGTATGTCTTTGCAGGACCCAGTTCAACAAACTTAAATGCATGAAATAACTGTTTTTCATATTGATGCCAAATTCATGACGGCTTAATCGAATCAAATTTGAAACAATCTCTGCGTATATTTTCTAAAATGCTTTTCCCCTCCAGCAGTGTGGAGTAGTGGTTAGGGCTCTGGACTCTTGACCGGAGGGTTGTGGGTTCAATCCCCAGTGGGGGACACTGCTGTTGTACCCTTGAGCAAGGTACTTTACCTAGATTGCTCCAGTAAAAACCTAACTGTATAAATGGGTAATTGTATGTAAAAATAATGTGATATCTGTATAATGTGAAATAATGTATAATGTGATATCTTGTAACAATTGTAAGTCGCCCTGGATAAGGGCGTCTGCTAAGAAATAAATAATAATAATAAATATACATTGAACTGGTCCTTAGTGTAGGTTCGTATAGGGTTGATTTTTTCAGAAAAAAAATGAGTTTAAGCCCATTTTTTGCTCCATTTAAACTGCTAAATTAAATTCCCATACTAATCTTCAGATGAACCATTTCAGAAGGAAAAACTCAATCTTGACTCCATTCCTTTTCACTATATATGCTAATAGAATGATGTAAATCCTAAATGTTTTTTTTTCTGTGTCTTGGAAAGTCTCTGTGTTCTGCTTTTAACCATTTAAACCTTTACTAAATATAGTAATCCTGTAGGTACATTGTAATGAATGATAGGGTAGTGACGATGAGCAAAATTTACAAGGACAGTTTGGCTTTTTTTTTTAATTTACGATTTGTTATGAAAGAAGAAAAAAAACACTAATTGGAGTTTTTGCCATGTAAACAACTCAAATTGTAAGGCATTGCTAATTATTAACAATAACTGGTCGTTTTCTGCTCCATGAGTTCAAGGTTTTTTGTTGTAAAATCTGTTTTGATTGTAATGGGGCTTTTCTAGACTAGATCATTGATTAAAAAAACACACAAAATTCACATGAATATCAAACTAATTTTAATTAATTAAACCAGTGCACACACCTTACCTTAAACCTTTTTAAATACCAGTACTTGAGACTCTCTCTGTAAAGACAGCTTGTAAAACCCTGTTTATGAAATGCATCTGCTTGAGGTCTTTTCTATTGCATTTGGGATGGACGCATTGTATTGGATTGGTCTTTGGTCCCATCAATAGTTTGAATACAGGGCTGCAGGGCAGGTGAAGGTCATCTCGCTCTTTTTTGAACAAATAACCTAATAAAGAATTACTGATTGACCATGGTCTGTGGTGGAAAGCAGTGAACAACAAGGAGCTGGTAAACATGCAGAGAAGAAGGTGTCTTGTGAATGACTGAAGTAGATTTCTACACTAAAAGATGCACACTGAGGTTTTATTTTTAACAATAAAATTAGCAAAGGTTTTGATTTATAAAAAGACATACTTGTCAACGTGAGATTTTTATCCCACTGAGTCAGAAACGCAGTCAACAGTATATTTCCAAGTATTTCACAAATCTAAGAGTACAAATACTAAATACTATGAACTGGTATAGACAAACAATGTTTATAAACCTTTTTACTTTGAAAGGATTGTTGGAATACTTAAAAAGCCCTTAAAAATAAACAAATACATAATATAAAAAAAATACACAGTAACTCATAGTTTAACAAAATACTTTTAAAAAAGCAGTTCTGATGAATTCAACGTAGTTTGACACAATCTTTATCGACAACTTCTTAAAAAGGGTTTCATTGTAAGCTTGGCGTTGTGTGTAGTCAAGCTTTTTTTGGATTCAAGCAGGCTCATGCAGAGAAGCTGTTACACAGCAGCTACTCTGAGGGCTTTATGGGTCAACTGATAAGGCGCAGCTGTTTATTTACATTGAAGTAGGACAAGGCATGTCTGCATATAATGGCAGGGATACTGAAATGTAGTCGGTTGTTGATCAACAAGATCATGTGCTTGGCTTGGTCGATTTATTCCGCCATTAAGTCATTTATTAAATACATTTTCATTGCCGCACATTAGTCACTCCTCTTTAACTTTTTTTGTACTTATGTTCATAGGAATCTAAAGCAATTTTCAATCTATATATAAACACTGCCCTGACCTTGAAACAGTACAACTGGGAGTGGGGCTGTTGTTGCTCATTAATCCCACTTAGACCGCTTTTTTAATCTTCAAAAGTATGCAAAGGATTTTAGTAAGCAAGACGTCTCGTAAGTACAGTGTTGAAGAGGGCAACAAGATTCTAGCACTACTTCCATGTGATGTGCTGTAGTTATTCAAAACAGCAAACAGTAGTTTTGAAAAGACCCTCTGTCTAACAGATAACATCTGATAGCAGAAACATTCTGGATTTTTCTGGTTGTTTTTGCTACAGCTGCAGTTAGGCTTCAGAGGTCAAGCCACCCAGTGTGTTTGACTTGAACGTACATGGAACTCAAGAAAGAACACAGAGTTTGTTACATATCGGAACTCAAGAAAGAACACAGAGTTTGTTACATATCGGAACTCAAGAAAGAACACAGAGTTTGTTACATATCAGTTAAACGTTAGTTATGATTCAATGTTCATTTCTAATAACAGGTTTTATAAGCCTACCTGTGGGAATTTCTTCTTCTGTATATACTCAGTTATTGCAGGATCAAAGTACATGGCATACCCTTCATTAAGGCTGTAAATGTTCCCCTTTTTCTTTATCCTCACATCTTTCTCCACAAGAATGAATTCCCCTACAGCCTAAGCATAAATAAAATGGGATCACATTTTAGGTCACAGTTTACATCCTTTTTGAATTGTTGGACGGTATATTGTTATCTTTTTCAAACATGTTTCCCCAGAAACTAGATGACTTGGAAAGATCGACAAGCTGGTAGAAGTAGAGACCTTTATGTTCAAGTTGCCATTCAGGGTTTCAAATAACTAGGAGGTCTGGTACAGTAGGTTCATTCAGATAATTTTCCCATTAATTTGGCAGTCTCAATCTAATACTTAGCAGAGTGTAACAATTAAATAAAATAATCCATAACCACACAGTATGGCACAATTGATGGAAAAGGCCCAAGAATACTTTTGCATTTGAAGTGTAAAAATGTTTTATATACATGTATGAGTAGAGATGTATCTTACTTTTTTAACATAAGGAGCTCTGACTGGCTTAAAACGAATTCTGGTCAATTCTAACAGTGTGGACTATTAGCACTGGACTATTATTCACAATATTATGGTTCCAGTATCTATCTGGTATGATACAGCAGGTTAACCTGCCTTGTGTTTGTAAAGAGGAGTACTGACCGGATCCAGCATAAAGCAGTTGACTCCTTGTCCGGTGGTGAGGGCGACCAGTGTGGCACTTCCATATAGGGCATAGCCAGCAGCGACGATGTTCCGGCCAGGCTGGAGGGCATCTTTCTCTGTGGGCTCACCTTCCCAGGTCTGGGAGGAATGGGAAGGAGGAGGGGAGTGTGGCACAACACTTCAAATCAATTGTTTTTAGAAACAGAACTTTATCTATCTACCTGTCTGTCTGATGCCTGTCTTCTATAGTACTGTAGCTGTACATGGTACTGAAATTGATAAACCTATTAAATAAAATGCCACATTCTGTAATAGTTACTACGACACTTTGTCCTCACCAGAGAGTATTTCATGCATAGCAATTGTCGATTTTGTACATACACTTTATATGCACTGTTCAGTATATGCTACTTATATTCATTTGGATTTGGATTAATCAGATTTATACCACAAGATCAGAGATCCATTCACAAACGATTAATGCATAATAAATATTGTTACCGGTTCTAACCCCTCAGGGCATCTGTGTTTTGTAGTTGGATATCTGCTTGTATTGTCTGTTCTCTTATTTCCTCAATTGTGTTCCAGTAGGCATGTTTGAACAGGGACTTTTAATCCATGATACATCATCACAAGCCGTAATAAATACCTGGCTCTATTTGAGATGCAAGTAAAATATCTAAATAACATTGAATCCCAAACCAAGCTATAGTGTTCAGCTTGAGCCAGGTAGATGTGAAATGACTCATTGTATTTAAAAGTTATAATTACTGTAACGAATGTGCTGTAAAAAGTAGAAATTCAAGTCAGGCATGGAACTCATGAATGGTGACTCATGTCCTTTAGCAGCTTGAGACAGTGTCTCGTGAGCACGATGCATGACCCCTTTTTCACAGTTACTGAAAGGCAAGCATTATCTAATCTCAGGTCTTAACTCACTCAACCCCTTCTTACCAGGCACCAAATACATATTTTGTTTTCACTACCCGGATAATTTGATGAGCAAAGAAAACACTGTAACTAGCTCTTGAGTTTTGAACTCCGTGACCTACTTCGATTTTCACTCTGTCAGACGGACACACTTACCTTTCTATGGATAGAAAAGATTGTCCCAATAGATGCTAGGCAATCTATATTGGAGGAGCCATCCAGTGGATCAAAGCAGACAATGTATTTACCCTGAGTTAAAGACACAGAGGTTATACATTGCTTATAGCTGTATAGTCTGTCTACTTCATATACTGTACTGTTTATGTGACAAACTGTGCACGCTATCCGCATGCATGAAGAGCCACTTGCAGTGTGAATCTTTTCCATAGCGAATTCCATTACTTTAGAAAAAAAATAAGATTACTTAATGATTGCAAGAAGCTTCTCATATATTTATTGCTGACAAAATTAAGGATGTTATAACATAATGCAAACCCCCTTAAAGCTAAATACAGCAACTATGAATCTCCATTGTGGCCCTACACCTTACTGGGAGGCAGTGTGGTCCCGTGGTTAAAGTTCAGGGCTTGTAACCAGCAGGTCATGGGTTCAAATCCCACCTCTCTACCACTGACTGACTCACTGTGTGACCCTGAGCAAGTAACTTAACCTCCTTGTGCTCCATCCTGCGGATGAGATGTTAAATCAATGTCCTATTGTAAGTGACTCTGCATATAATGCACAGTTCACAGCCTACCTCTGTAAAGCGCTTTGTGATGGTGGTCCACTATGAAAGGCGCTATATAAAAATAAATAAATTATTATTGTATTATTAATGAGAGTGATATGGCAGGTGTTTCCATATAAAAAAAATGACAACAGTTCCATCTAAAAACAGTATAGACATAATATTATGTTTATGCATACACTAGAGTATATTATAGAAAACTAAAGTGTTTTGGACAGTGCTACGTGTATATGTGTTATCTGTCCCCTGCAAACCAGCATTGTACTAAAATGCTACCCTGGTTGAACTTTAACAAAAAAATAAATAGAATGCAGGTCTTCTGACAACTGTTGTTTTTCTAATACTGCTTGATCTTTCCAAGTGGACACCTGACTGGGCATTTGACTGGATCCAAAGAGCAAAGTAAAGCAATCAGATGAGACAACAGGTTGACCACTTGTACCACAACGTACAGTCATTTGTTTGTATAGTATCTCAGCCGTGCTGATCATGTAGCTTCACAGCAGCACAAGCTGTTGTGTGTCTGCGAGGTTGGTTTGTAGACATACAATACATAGTCGCTGCTAATGAATAGCATTACAACATTCATCAGCACAACAACATTTTTACAAACACCTTATTGTTTTTGCTGCTACAAGTGAGGCCCGGATATCCATTTATCCAAAATACTAACCCACCTGACCTAACTATTACACAGTTTTCTATGTGCAGAAAAAAAGTAATTTTGGTATATGATAAGTGTGCTGTCTATCCCTCTTGAATGTCCAGTAACTGAACACAATCATTCATTACTAAGTTTTTAAAGAAAAACATTCAATAAGATACCGGTAAAAAGGAAAAAATTATATAAAATAAAAACAGTGAATCTTAATCCTCCAGAAAAAAATGTGAACATAGACAAACAGAATTACGCCATCTAAATCAGTATTAGGGCGCCCTCTGGTGGTTCTGTGGCAGAATGAACCTACCCTTTTGTCTGGTGGAGTAATAATGGCATGTTCGTTTTCTTCCGAGACCATGACACAGGTGCCGTAAGAAGACTCGAGCATATTAATGACTAGATCGTTAGAGAGGACATCCAGTTTTTTCACCTGGTCCCCAGTGACATTCACAGAGCCAGCAATCCCGTACCTTAACCATGGGAAGACAGAAAAATGAATTATAGTCATTCAAATTTCAATTTTGTGCATATTACCTTCTGTATAATGTATTTTTCCGCCAAAAAAATGGGAAGCCCAACACGTTTGTCTGGTATGTTTTGTATTACAACAATATTCAGATTCTTCTTGAGGAAGACACTTGCCTTACAAAAAAAATCTTACTAAGAGTACTTATAAGAGGGGAAACCTGTAGCTGGGGCTGTGTACTCAATGGGGTGCCACAAACCTCCATGCTTGGACCCCTGTTGTTTCTTATCTACATGAACAACTTAGATCACTGGATAATTAGTAAACTTATTACATTTGTAGAGGACTCAAAGCACAGGGAGTGGCCGACAAGAAATCCAGAAAGATTTAGACAGCATACAGAACTGGGAAGAAAAATGGCAAATAAAATTTAATGTCAACAGATAGAAAGTGTTACATGCTGGTCACAAACATGTAGGATCCAAATACCAAATGAGTGGTTATAGAACTGGAACAGGCTCACCAAGAGAAAGACCAGGGTGTTGTAATAGACTCACCGCTGTCAGCAAACAGGCCAGTGCAGAGAAGCAATAAAAAAGGCACGCAAAATGCTTGCGTAGATAGCCACAAGTGGCTATAAGAAGCTATGATGAGGTTGTATAATGCACTGTTGATACCACACCTAAAGTACTTTGTCCAGTTCTGGTCACCACAGTACCAAAGGGACATTGTGGTCCTGGACAGAGTCCAACGAAGAGAAACCAGCATTATGGGGGACATTATTGAAGTCTTTACATTTTTAATACAATATATATACCATTGCACTGGTAGCCCATATCAGTACCACTGTGCAATATTTGATTCCAATCCATTCAAACTTTTCTATAAGAGTACTGCTAGAAGTTTCCAGCCATGTCTGCTACAGCTCTATCCATACTCCACGCTGTGTCCGCCTCTCCTTAACTCTTTAACAAGAATAATATTAGATTGTGTCATTCGGCACCAAATGGGCCACATTTTTGGATCTACCCCACCTCATCATCAGATTGTTTTGATATTGCATATGGATGGACCTAGAAGGGTTTGAGGAAGAATTTCCAAATATTAGCGCTCAACTCTCATTATTTTTAAATTGATGAGCCTATAATGGGGTGGTACCTGTGAGTGATGAAAATGAGCACTGAACGGGGGTCATTATTGAGAGATCAGATCTTAAAACATATTTATATTGAACAATTCTTTGCACTTTCTGACTCCATCACATTGACACCTCTTAAACTAGAAGAGCAGTTCTGTGTGTGTAGCGAGTCTCAGATATCTTGAATACTTTGAAAGATCTGACCTTTCAAACATGACCCCCTTTCAGTGCTTATTTTCATCAGTCACGGACACCACCCCATTATAGGCCCATAGCTTTAAAAATAAAGTAAGCTAATATTTTGGGATTCTTCCTAAAACCATGTCAAATTTTATATGATATGCCAAAATGTTTCCATTTTGTATTAATCTCATTGACAACAGTGCACCCACATCCTGCCATATTTAGCACAACTGATCCATTTGTTATTCAAATGACATCTCAGATATGTATTCTGTTATAACAAAAGTTACATCCCCCCTAAAAAAACAGGCAACACATTCTCTGCATCTAGTATAGGATCAGAATCGGAGGACTCACATGTGTGCCAGGCCAGCCTTCCTGACAGCTGAAGAGATGGCCTTTATAGCAGTCAGCATGGAGTTAAGGAGCTGGGTCAGCTCCCCGGTCCCTTTAGCCTTCCTGCCCTGCTCCATGACAAACCGTGTCAGAGTGATAACATCTGTGTCGAAGGGCGTTTGATCCGACATTTTCCACGGCAACTTTTAGCTTTTCCCGCAGCACGGAGAAGTGTGTGACACAAGGAGGTTGCGAGTGGTAACTGTAACTAAGCTTTCAGCTTTCAGAGCTGGTTCAGACGGGGCACAAAGCCAAGGCTATATTTATAAAACGAATGGACCATGTGTCTGAAATGCCTCTATATACAGAATTACAAACTCAGTTTTAATGTAATTGTTTTCTTTGATTATACATCCCAAAAGCTATAGTAGATCCTTGAATTATTTATGACACACATTTATACTGCTTTACTAATTTGAATAAATACATGCACATGTAATACAGTTGGCACTACCGACTTGCACTGAACTTGACCAAGTCTGAAATGTCAGTAGTGCAAAGGCTGAGGTTGACTTTTACTGAAAGGTCGCCTAGTCTATATACAGGCAGCTTACAACTCCCTGACACACGCAAACAAGTTCATGTAATAAAAAAAACACACTACTTGATTTGTGTCTGAAATATAAGGCCACATTTACAGAGCTTGTGCTTATTTAAATATTAGGACATATATATATATATATATATATTAGGGCTGTCAAGTGATTAAAAAAATTAATCTGTTAAACGTTTTAATCACATATTTAATTAATACAATTACTGCATCCATCTAATTTGTTTGTTTTATTACTGATGCTCTTAATAATAATAATAATAATAATAATAATAATAATAATAATAATAATAATTTCTTATTACCTATAAGGCCTTACATGGGTCTTCAAGATCAGCTGACCCCATATTTCCCTGGTCGTTCCGAGATCGGAAAAAGCTAATCTTCTGACAGTCATAATTAGTTTGAACTCTGTTGGAGCCAGTCTCTGTCGTGTGTGTGTGTGTGTGAAATTTTTTATTTGATTATTATCATTATTATTATTATCATCATCATCCAAAAAACAGCCCAGCATAAAAAAATAAAAATAAAAATGTTGTCCTATTTCTGGATTAATATTGTTGCTCCTTCTTTATAGTTTTATAATTATTTACACAGAATTATACAAATTCCAGCATTTGCTGTTAAATTGTTTGAACCAACTGCTAAATCACAATGGAGTCAGTTTATTACTCACCTTAATGCATTTCAAATTATACTGTATTTTCTTATCAGTTTGCTTATATATATATACTAAAATTCAGTAGTCATTAGATCATACGCATTGCTGTTTCATTTTGTTGTGCTGGCTTGCTGGCATATTATAGAACACTTTCTTTGACAAATCCATAAATGTTTTATATCAATCTGTAGGTATGAGCATTCAGTGTTTTAATGTAATTTAAACCACGTTAAAAACTGTCTATATAAACACACACGTGTAAATTATTATACATGACTACCATATATTACTTATTTTGGCAACACAGTATTGTCAGGCTGAGATTAATTGATAAGTTTTCAGGTCCCGGTAATGTATAGTCAGCATTAGTATACCAAAAAGGTTTTATTCACTGATCTGTAAATATATACGTATACACACGTTCAAAAAATGAATCTACAAAGAAATTAACGCGTCAAATCACAGAAGTAAACTGCGATTAATTGACAGCCCTAATGTAAAATATGAAAGCATCTTAAAAGCATTTTGGCTTGACAAGTGCAATAAATCTAGTCCATATAGGGGTTATTTGATTCTTAGGATTGGTAACTTATGTTGAATATATCTTAACCAATACAATTATTTAATTAAGAAAGAAATTCACATGGATTCTGTTGAAAAAAGGAGGAAACTAGCTCCAACAACAAACTGATTTAGGAACATCTGAAAGATCCACCATAACTAGACATTTAGTGTTAAATAATGCAAATGACACACATTTTAAAGGACAACACTTTTTATTATTGTTAATGTGCAAAATAAAAAAATGAATTATTAAACAGACACTCTAAGAAAACCATTTCCAAGCAGCATCATGACCTTTATTATTACAGTGATATTCCTTCAGTTAGACAGTCCAAATATACAGATGTGTGTATTGAACAATCCCACGTAGCATTTTAAACATGCATGGAATCGTTTGTTGGTGTTTTGACTGTCCTAGTCACATTCTTTTCAGTTTGTGTGGTGGGTTTACAGTTACTGGAATAGCTGTGTTGCATAGATTCCCTCTTTGGTCCAGCTGCATAGCTTGTCTTCGAGTAGTTCCCAGTCACAGCTGAATTGCTTCCAGCTTTACTTGCCAGCGTGTTTCTTGAAGATGTCGATGTATTCCTGCACGTCGTCGGGGGAGCCCAGCACCACAGGCACACGCTGGTGAATGGAATCGGGTTTGATGTCCAACACATTCTGACTTCCAGTTGTGGCCATTCCTCCAGCCTGCTCTATGATGTAGGCCATGGGGTTGCATTCATACAGGAGTCTCAGCTTCAAAGCAAAGGAAAATACAAGTATTAGTGTAATGGTGGAGCCATACAGGAGCCAGTACAGGTCTTAATTCTGGAAGTCATCCCCTTTCCCAAGAAACCTTAGAAAACAACACATGATCAAAACATTTGACCTTTGAACATCCAGGTAGTTTCTTCTTTGCTTTGGCTTCAAAACAGTGCCCTAATAGAGCAAGTGTTTTTAATAGAGCAGTAAAATAACCATATACAATGACATAACCTACTCAGAACAATTACTTAACTTCTCTTTCCTGCAATCAAATTGTTCACTTTTTTATTTTTTATTTTTTATTTAGTCGTTTCTAATTATTTTTTTTATTATTTTCTCCCCAATTTGGAATGGCCAATTACTTTTAGGCTCAGCTCACCGCTACCACCCCTGCGCTGACTCAGGAGGGAGAAGACGAACACACACTGTCCTCCGAAGCGTGTGCCGTCAGCCGACTGCTTTTTTTCACACTGCGGACTCACCATGCAGCCACCCAAGAGCTACAGCGTCGGAGGAAAACGCAGCTCTCAGGCAGCTTACAGGCAAGCCTGCAGGCGCCCGGCCAGACTACAGGGGTCGCTGGTGCGCGGTGAGCCGAGGACACCTTGGCCGACCTAACCCTCCCTCCCCCTCGGTCGGCAAAGGAATAGCATGGACTCGAATTCATGACGTCCAGACTATAGGGCACATCCTGCACTCCACACGTAGCGCCTTTACTGGATGCGCCACTCGGAAGCAAATTGTTCACTTCTAATTGTATTCAATTAAAATGGTTTTGTTCCTCTTAGCCTTTGCAGAGTCTTAAAATAGGGCCTTGTGTTCAATACTCAAGTTGGCAGTAATCTCAGCGCATTGACTGTCAAACATTACAAGGACAAGGAGCAGTAATCTCAGCGCACTGACTGTCAAACATTACAAGAACAAGGAGCTGTGGTATCTTGTATCTCCAAGCAACGGTACTGATAAAACAGATGCTGGACACTTAACTGTATGGATTGCACTGACTTAAATGCCCTTTTAACTTAATGGAGTGTCACAGCAGACAATACAGGCTACTAATGAGTTTGTCTGGGGTTCTAGAGATGTTTGTGTTATTTTTATCTGGAAATTATATTAGTTCAAAGCACTGTGCATCTCCTAAAGCACAGAACAAGTAACTGCTAAAATCTAGCTTCTTTTGAAGATAGACAGTCTCTGGTAAAGTAGTTTAAATTGGCTGAATTCTTCATAAAGCTCCTAGGCAGTCAGAGCTGCCACATATTCTTGTTTTGTTTAGGTGAGATCTAGTAATACTTTTAAAACACTTTAATAAATAAATATACCTCATTGTCCTTACCTTTCCTTTGGGGCTCTTGGTGTTGGCTGGGTACAAAAAGATGCCTCCATACACCAGAGTACGATGCACATCAGCAACCATGGAGCCTACATATCTCCCACCATAAGGGGCACTGCCATCCTGCCGAATTTAGAGGATCATTTAGTAAAGTGAGTAAATTAAGTTGAGTTCTAACTAGTTAAGGTCTATCTGTCCATTGAAAAGACTCAAACATAGGGGAAGAAGCTGTACTTAATTGATAAAAACAAGTTTGATTATCATGAAACTTGTTGGTTTATTTAACGATAAACTAGAACAGAACTTTATTTAACTTTAAAAACCATTAACTCTTTATGAATAGATCTCAACTTTTCAATATGAAGAAAATGTATTAGAAATGAAAGACTGAATGAAAACACTGCAATGCTTAAAGGCTTGTGTATGTTCATGATGTGTAAATTAGACTCGCTGCATATTAAAACTTTTACCTCAGGAAATTTCTTCTTCTGTATGTACTCTGTAACTGCAGGGTCAAAGTATTTGGCATATCCTTCATTAAGACTGTAAATCTTTCCTTTCTTCTTAATCCTCACATTTTGGTCCACCAGAATGAACTCTCCAATAGCCTAAAATACAGGAATTATAAGGAATCAATGAGCTGTATTACTTGTGTCTCATCATAATTTTGAACATAATGTTGGTTTTACTATTTTGTGGGTTCTTTATCATTTCTATAATTATATATATATATATATATATATATATATATATATATATATATATATATATATATATATATATATAATTTTAATGTTTTTAACAAGAATATATGTAGCTAAATAAGGTTTGATTTTGAAGTTGGTTCTTTTCATTCATTTTCAAACAGTCAAGCTAACCTGCATATCTGCTTCCCTTGCATGCATTTCAAATGTCAGAATGATCTTTTAGGAGCTGTCACTTACTGGATCAAGCATGAAGCAGTTGACACCATTTCCAGCAGACATCACCATCATTGTGGCGCTGCCATACAAGGCATAACCCGCTGCCACAATGTTCCGGCCTGGTTGTAAAGCATCCTTCTCATTGGGTTCACCGTCCGTGGTCTGCAGAAGAAGAATGTTGAAGTCAGACAGGGCAAGAATCGAGTCTGATACTGCACTACACAAATTGATGCTCTTATTCTGAGCTCATGGAACTTTGCAAGTAGATTTAAGCTGGGTTCTATTCAATTGTTCTAAACAAAGATGGCTCCAAATACAGATGTCACTTATTTAATTCAAATAGAACCATCCCCCACTTTTAACAGACATATCATAGACCCAACTGGATTTAATAAATCAGTGAAATGTAACAGTAGGCAATTTTTTTTATTAATCAATTGTGCCTCGGACAAAGTGACATTTATTAAGATCCTATTCAGAATCAAACTAAAGTCAAATATGTTTCACGTTGTACAGACTATATATTTTAACAAATAAAAGGATAAAAGGACATAAGTGACATGATCTTGTCACTACTACTAATACCCAACAATGTGGACAGGAGATCCATTATATCCTGTTTATCCACAGCATCTTGGATCCCCCATTCGGAGTGGCCAGTCCCTATCAAATACTTATTTTAAACCTGTATCATGACCACACAAAACAAGAACTCCATTTCCTTCCAAATACAAAGGGGTCTGCAGTATGATAACTGTAGCTACAAGCTCACTTGGTCCAAAATGTATTATGTTGCATAACACATGACTATTTACCTTTCTGTACACAGCAAAAATTGTGCCGATTGAAGCAAGACAGTCAATGTTTGAAGAGCCATCAAGAGGATCAAAGCATACAATATATTTACCCTAAAAATAGAAATAAAATGAAAAATGAAATAAACTGCTGTTTAATAAATATGTAGTACTGTATTACACATACGCTATAACATTTTTAAAAAAAAAACTGTTCTGCTCAGTACCCGTGGTTTCTTTCATAATTATACACACATCCACAACAATAAACACTCATAATAAAATGTTAACAATATATTTCACTGAGTTATGGATTATCATAACTCAGTTATGATAATCAGTCTTCCAATCACACAGACACAAGGCCTCCAACATAAATGGATGTGGCTCATGTTCAAATAACATGTAGGTTTATCTTGGAAAGAAAAAAAGTCGCTGAAGCTCATTCTTTTGCATGGGAACTTGGACCACTGAAATACCAACCCTCTGGTCAGGATCCACAATGATGGCTCGCTCGTCTTCCTCCGAGACTAGAGCACAGGTGGTGAAGGAGGATTTCAGCATGTTAATGACCAGGTCATTGGAGAGAATGTCTAGCTTCTTCACCTGGTCTCCGGTAACATTGGTGCTGCCTGCAATGCCATACCTGAAGAGTGGGAACGTTACAGGTTACAAAATGATCTACACATGTGTTGACACAGTGCTGTTGAGACAGAACTCAGGAAAGTTGCATGAGTGTCTGAAAAGTCTGTTTTGCATGAATCACTGATGCGCTTTATGCTGTTTATTGTCTATCAGTCAAAAAATACAAGTTTCTGCAATCAAATAATAAGCAGTCTTTGATCTGACTCCTTATCTATTATTGTGCATGACCACTGTGACTTTTCTATGATATTTTGCACCTATTGAGAACTATTCATTTTACTTTTTTGTGACATTAGATTTCATCGTTGCAACCAGGGGAACCCCTTAGTTTAAGCTGACACATCACTATCACAATTTCATATATTTTCTACCCACTGTTTATTACTAGTACCAATGAAGTGCAATTGTCATTTAAATAGAAGATTTTCCACATGAAACACATCACTGCCACCCAGGGGATTAACTCTTTCACAGTCAGTTTAATTAAATACCATTTTACCTTTTGCTTGGATGACTAATTTTTAAACTACTGTAAAGACGCCTAGACTTTCTTCAGATTGTACAAATAAACTAAACCATACAGCAGAAATGCAAACAGCATGAAGACAATTAGCCTACACCGTGTTTATCAACAAAGAAAATGGATGTGTTTGCTTAGTTGGAAAGCAAAATTATATTTCAATAGGCTGTAAGGGTTTACATGAATATGATATGCTTTTATACAGGTACACGTTTTTGAAACATGAGCATGTAAAACCTTTAATATGAGCTATTACTGTAGCTCATTCAATACCATTGAGAGACAGTTCACCTGAAGATCTGGACGAACAGTAAATCAATCAAAGATGGGCCATGTCTCGAAAATGGTTAATAGTGAGTGTGTTGATTTGACATGGAACAATCCATTTACCCAGTACAGTATGAATCAAGAATCTCAGACCTTCATTCTGGAGGTGAAGGAGTACAGGGCATTAATGCAGGACATGCACAACCAGTCACGTGCAACTTACATGCACATTTTATTTAGTGGCACAGTGATAGTAGCTTTTGCACAAATGTTCCTCCAAATGATTCATTAAGGCGAGCACCAATTAAGAGTAGTTATACAAATAATGTACATTTTATGACCTATGGATAGAAGACAATGCATTACATAATATTTCCTTGCCAAACCACTATACTTGAATACAATATGTCTGTATGTGCAATCAGTGGCGTTTTACTAAGAAATTTGTAAAATGAAAGTCTACTCGTCCACTGGCCTATTTCTCTCTGTACAGGATCTGTTCCAGTTTAGATTAGAGGCAGGTCTGTCAAAGCGATCAGACAGTAAACAAGGAAATGCTATTATTACAGTCTGAAATGCAAGCATGAACCAGCAGTTGTTTTTTTTTGACTAAGTTAGTATTTGGGTTTGTCCATGACTGCACTGCATGTTATTGTCAACTAAAATTAATATATCAGCGGAAAAGTACACCATTGAAAACCTGCCTAATCCTCCAATCATGCCTCCCCTTTCATAAGAGATAAGAGATTCTCAGCATATTTAGCAGAAAGATAATCCACAAACTCCAAGCAGAACACATATAAAAGGCATTCAATCCCAGGTGGGGGACCTTGCTGCTGTACCCCTGAGCAAGGTACTTAACCTAGACTGCTCCAGTAAAAACCCAACTGTATAAATGGGTAATTGTATGTAAAAATAATGTGTAAAAATTATGTAATTGTATGTAAATATAATGTGATATCTTGTAACTGTAAGTCGTCCTGGATAAGGGTGTCTGCTAAGAAATAAATAATAATAATAATATTACATGTCAGTTGTGTTCTAAGGAGCTTCTTGTGATTATATATATAATTTTTTTAGGGCAGGTTCGATACTTGAGTAAAGTATCGAGTAGAACAGTTACATGAACCCATGCTGTGCACTCTCTGAACAAGAAAACCACAACTCATTTAACTTGGAGACAAACTTTTCTGATTTTAGCATAGGCTACTACGATGCCAAATCTAAATAAAATCAGCTCACTATGACTTGCATTTGTATTTCTGCTTATTGACTGTGTTGTGAAGTAGGTGTCCACACTCCCACACAAAGTAACATACTGTAGTGTCTGAATGCATGAGCCAGCATTGCCTGTGCTGCAAGACAAGTGATGCGATTGGTTGACTACTGACAACACCTCCCCTGCATTAATGATCCTGAACAGCCCTTCTGTTCACAGTGATGACAAAGCGGTTCATAGCCCTGGAGCCAGTTATCAATTACTAATCCAATAATCACGAAGTATCTTAAACACATACCACTAAGGTTTAAAGGTCAGACAATTGCCAAATATGTACTGAGAGGGTCTCTACATATATGTACTTTTACAAAAGGTATGTAGAAATAAGTCTGTAGTGTGAATAACAAAGTTATTCTAAATAAAATGTAACACACAGGTAGCCCCTTTCCTGATAATTAGTGTGTTTAAACTGTAGCTCTTTGATTTACCCTGAGGGAAAATCCAGCAATGACCAGCAATGGTGTATGCAGGTGAGTGCTGTCTGGTGCAGGAGGCTTGGTGCCTGTGGAGAAGCTGGTGAACTGGTTCAAGAATAAAAAATGACCATTAAAAATCCCTTACTTTACTGCAAAGAGCTGAAGTGAACTGACTTGTCCACATGACTACATTACTTTACATGCTGTAAATCTTGACCGTGCATTACAGTATATACTGAACATAATATTTATTTATTAACAGACTCCCTTATCCAGTATAAATCACATTATTTTTACATACAATTACATTATTTTTGACACATTATTTTTACATACAATTACCCATTTATACAGTTGGGTTTTTACCGGAGCTATCAAGATAAAGTACCTTGCTCAAGGGTACAGCTGCAGTGTCCTCCACCTGGGATTGAACCAACAACCCTCCGGTCAAGAGTCCAGAGCCCCTAACCACTACTCCACACTGCTGCCCTGAACATGCTTGGTGCCCAGTAAGAGGCCAGTAAATATTTGTTCGAATTGCTGACTCAGCTGGTCAACAGCTGGGTAAAGTACAACCCCAGGTTATTCATTCCTTAAATTTTAAAACAAAAAAGTTAGTTAAAATGAATGAATGTTTAAGACACCTCGCTTTCCTTTAGCCCAAACCTACACAGTAGATACCTTCTGTATATTTCACAATACAATACTTTTAATTTGCACCAGTTTATGTGTTTGGTACACTCATTTTAATGTCTGGTCTTGAAATTTAAACTAAAGGATTTAAGAAAGTTTACAAACGAGGAGGAGGCCATTCGGCCCATCTTGCTCGTTTGGTTGTTAGTAGCTTTTTGATCCCAGAATCTCATCAAGCAGCTTCTTGAAGGATCCCAGGGTGTCAGCTTCAAACAACATTACTAAATATACTGGTTAATGACTTTGCCTTTATTAGCTTACGTTAATTAGATCAATATTTGTGTTTCCATGATGTTGTCCATCTTTCAGGTGGAGTGCTGTAGGTAAGATGATCAAGACCTCCGACCTTTAATAAACTGAAAATGCGGATAAAAAAGCCACTACTTTTTTCACAAACTAACGCGACCATACTGTACCTGCAGTACACTGTAGGTCTAGTGTGTACTTTTAAGGTGACCCAGCGGAAAGTTTGCACATTTAGTTTTTTTCTAAAATGAAAAATAAACGTATTTTGTTACTAGTTTTCCATTGTTTTAAGAACATGCAAACATACCACTAGTTTAAGCAAACGGGTAAATTGGGCCCGTGCGCATAAGAACATTTTACCAACATTGTAAGCAGGCCTAACTTCTTAATAAATTGTTCATTTTAAAATTAGTGTTGTCTTTCACTTTCCGTGCAATAAACCTGCGATTTTACAAACTGCGGCCTCGTTTTGGTTGTTAACTCAAACCTTTTTTGGATAAAACATTAACAAAGTTTGTGCCCACATAATAAATTAATACCTACAGGTTGGCAATGCCAGCTTTTCTGACGGCCGTGGAGATGGCTTTGACGGCTGTGCAAAGTGAATTGAGAAGCGTTGTCAGTTCTCCCGTCCCTTTGGCTTTCCTCCCTTCCTCCAGTACAAATCGCGTAAGGGTGACAACATTGGTATCAAATGCACCTTTGTCTGACATGATGTTGGTAGTGTTAGTGGTGACTGCAGCTGGCTTGCGTTTCTCTATCTCAGGTGAAAATGGTATGTGGCAAAAAATATAACCTAGCCGTTCAAAACAATCTGCGCCAGTTCAAAACAGGAACTAGGGGTGTGCGAATTGATTTCACCAATCCAAAGTGAAATCGTATAAAAAAGGGGAGTAGCCGCATACAACTCGTTTTGAAAAAACAAAAGTGGGGCAAAGTTCAAGTAAACAGGAAAATAATTTAGTCTGATTTGCGATTGAGCAAATGCTGAATAAAACGCACAACAAAATTATTTTAAAGTGCATTAGACTGAGTATATTAAACGTATAGTTTTGTAGAATGAAGACAATAAAGTGTATTTGTGGACTGTTTTTAGTTTTTAATTGTGCTTTAAAGATGCTTGTTTTAAGCGTGTGCATAATCCTTTTGTGAATCACAATTATCTGTATTGCACTGAAAATAGATTCGGGTCTATTTTCATACAAACAGCTGGTGAAAGAAAATTTTAAGTTTTAATTGTTTAAATAACAATTCTACTGCTGCTGTAGGCAATGTGTCCCCAAACACGTTTTTAACCGTAGAGTTCACAAGGTTCCTTGAAACCACTTGCTGTGCAACTCCAGGAGCCCAACACAAACGTCACTTTTCAGCAGTAGGAGGTTATGCAGTTCTTCTCGTGCTCTGTTATAGGTTTGGAAGCAAAAAACGACATTGAAATTCTTCTTTGATTACACATTTAAAACATCTGCTAAATCTCATTTTCTAAAGAAAAAAATGTGCTTTGCATTGGAACAAAAACTTACAGTAAATCTATATTCAGTTTGGGTCGGAGTAAATCAAATACCCTTTTGGAGAATGTTATTTGGTTGAATAGTTGACACACAATAGCTTAACTCTGTTTAAAGAGCTATTTAATATTTATTGTTATTCCCTTTCCATTCTCTTCCTGCTGATCCTCAACACTGGCCTGTCAAGTCTCTGAATATAATCACACCATGCTTTGCAATTGTCTGAGTCAGCCTGACAAAGCATTGTATGTTTTTATTTTCATATAGCAAGAACTATTTATAGAAAACATGTTTGTTCCTGCCCGTTTCAGAATACTTTTTAATGCTTGAAAAAGCTTTAAAATCCAAATATGTTCATTATATGAGATGTTGGTTTTGTAGGGGTTGCTGGCAGTTTTGAACAGGAGCAGGCCTTTTCTTTATCGATTCGAGACCAGGCTTGGAATATTCTTGATATTGTTACTTATTCCATACAACCACTATTATTTGTTTTAAATACCATATCCAACAGTGTGTGCCATTTCCCTTGCACTATCGACTGGGGCACCTTGTTTCTGTTTCTTTACAAAAACACTAATGTCTAGTTTCATGCTAATGTGGTCAATCATTTAAAGGTGTCTTTATTCACAGCCAAGGGATGGTATTACTCATGGGCATGTCAACAATTCATACAGAAAAAATTAAGCCGTTAAAACAAACAAAAAACATGCATAAGCTATTAGGCAGAAAGACAGTTGCCATTAGAATATTTTGACATGCTGGGGACATTCCGGGGGCATTCTACCTGACGGACTTGTTCCTCCATTATCTTCCACCCAAGGTCCATACATTCAGAAGTTCCTAAGGTTGTTTAAAACAATAGCTAATGGGCTCACAAGTGGCGCATCCGGTAAAGTCACTCCGCCCAGAGTGCAGGATGCGTCCTATAGCTTGGAGATTGCCGGTTTGAATCCAAGCTATGCCACTGCCGACTGTGGACGGGAGTAGGGGTTAGGCTGGCTGGGGAGTCCTTGGCTCACTGCATACCAGCGACTCCTGCGGCTGGCCGGGCGCCTGCAGGCTGGCCTGTACGGAATTCAGAACTGCATGGCACTCCGACGGTGTAAGTTCTGGATATGGCTGCACAGCGGGGTCGCAGAGTGAAAAAAAGCGAGTTAGTTCGGGGGTTCCATCGGTGAGCCAGGACATTCCAAAACTGGGAGAAAATTGGAAAATAATTTTTTTTTAAATTGATAAAAAAAACAAAAACAAAGGGGGCTCCACATGGAGTGCAGGATGCGCTCTATAGCCTGGACGTCGCGAGTTCGAGTCCAGACTATTCCACAGCCTACCGTGGACGGGAGCTCCAAGGGGGCGGCCCACAATTGGCTGAGCGTCACCTGGGGGGGGGGAGGGTCGGCCAGGGTTTCCTCGGCTCACCACTCACCAGCGACCCCTGTAGTCTGGCCGGGCGCCTGCGGGCTTGCCTGTAAGCTGTCCAGAGCTGCATTGTCCTCTGACGCTGTAGCTCTTGGGTGGCTGCATGGTGAGTCTGTAGTGTGAAAAAAAAGGGGTCGGCTGACGGCACACGCTTCGGAGGACAGCGTGTGTTCGTCTTCACATTTTCAAAAACACATGTTCAAGCACATCAAAAAACATATGATCCACTTCTGAAGAATTACTATATCAAGAAGAAGGGAGTAGAATTTGAATCTGTAAAAAAATGGCCCACTTGAATGTCAGCTTCATTAGGGCTAGAGTATTTGTAAAAGTGCTAACTATAGAGTATATAACTTCTTGGCAATTTTTCAAGATCAAGGTGCAGACCACAGAACTGTTTTTTAAATGTATAAATAACTGTACCAGTATATATCTCAGAAAGAAAGAAAAACAAGTTATTAGCCGAGGGGCAGAGGTTTGCCAGGGTCATTAGACTCAGGCAACATGATTTCATAACTCCACTTTGTGAGGCATGTGCACAAAACTGTTGAGAATGAATTTCACAACCAGGGACACTGCTTGAACTTTGGCAGTGTACCCAATGTTATCTCACCTCAGTTAAATCAACAGAAGTGAATGAGAGCTGTGGACTGTAAGATAGCCAGACCCTGGTTTGAAGCCGTACACTGCTTATCTTAGTTTAAAGTACTTGGATAAGAAATGAATAAGTCAGTAATCAATATACTGTTTTGCTTCTTAAAGTTGTTTCCAAAAAAATGTTACTTTTACTGCTGTTATTATCTATTATTTATATCCAGCCTTTTCAAATAATTGAAAGCTTCCACTTTAAAGAATCAGTCAGTCAGTGATCCCAAAATGTGACATTTAGATCAGGGGTTCTCAGACTTTTTTTTTGTTGGGCCCCCTTTTGGAAATGTTTCAGGCTGTGCAGGTATGTGAATTTGCTTCGCGCGCTGAATGCATGCCTGCCAGAGGGTTCCGCAGTTGCCAAATCTGCTTAAAATAAGCGGAATTGGGCTTGTATTTTTAGAACGTCGCTTTAAATTCGCGGGTGGCGTGATTCACTGTTGTCAATGTATATGCACGTCATTAGAATTTTAGAATCATCCTATCCCCACCAGTCCAACAACAACAACAACAACAACAAAACTAGAACTACAAAAAAACAAACAAAAAAAACCTAGAACTACTAAAGAAAATATATGGAATTGGTATAAACACCCCCACCCCCTCTTAAATGGACCGGGCTTGTTTTGGGCTTGTTTTGGGCTTGTTTTGAAAGGCAGCGCCACTTTTTTTCTCGTGAGACTTGGCAACACTTCAGGGCTCCCCAGGGTCCTAAACCGTGCCATGTACAGAGGGTGATTGCAGTAACCACACACCGTCCATGACTTTTCCAGACATTAAAGATTTGCGGACATAAGGGGGTTTAACAATACAGTTTTGAGAAAAATACGGGAGACTCCCGGTGAATACGGGAGAGTTGAGAGGTCTGACTTTCAATGTCTCTTCTTCAAGGGTATGTAGACATTTAGAAACGTGTTGCTGTCTGAAAACATTGTCTAACCTTTCACAGCCAACAGGATGCAGTTCTGGGAGCTGGAAGTACAGCACTTGCAAACAAACAGAGTTTGCCAATCATTGTAACTAATAATCATAACATTGTCCAAGGACTGTGGCAAATTGAGAAACTGTGAAACAAGGACCAGGGGTCACAAATGGAGATTAGATAAAGGGGCATTCAGAACAGAAAATAGGAGGCACTTTTTTTGCACAGAGAATTGTGAGGGTCTGGAACCAACTCCCCAGTAATGTTGTTGAAGCTGACACCCTGGGATCCTTCAAGAAGCTGCTTGATGAGAGTCTGGGATCAATAAGCTACTAACAACCAAACGAGCAAGATGGGCCGAATGGCCTCCTCTCGTTTATAAACTTTTTTATGTTCGTATGAAACACAAAAAAAAAAAAAAAAAAAAAAAACGTTTTTTTGACCGCCAATAGCACTTTGTACACAACTACAGTGCCGTGAAAAAAGTATTTGCCCCCTGTCTGATTTTCTGCATTTTTGATTATTTTTGACACTTAATGTTATCAGATCTTCAACCAAAACCTAATATTAGATAAAAGGGGCCGAGTGAACAAATAACACAAAAAGTTGATACATATTTCATTTATTTATTAAAGAAAGTTATGTAACACCCAATGCCCCCGTGTGAAAAAGTAAATTGCCCCCTTAGACTCAATAACTGGTTACGCCACCTTTAGCAGCAATAACTGCAACCAAACGCTTCCTGTAGTTATTGATTACTCTCTCACAGTGCCGTGGAGGAATTTTGGCCCACTCCTCCATGCAGAACTGCTTCAACTCAGTGACATTAGCGGGTTTTCGAGCATGAACTGCTCGTTTCAGGTCCTGCCACAACATCTCAATGGGGTTTAGGTCTGGACTTTGACTAGGCCATTCCAAAACTTTAAATTTCTTGTTCTTCAACCATTCTGACCAACCAGACTTACTTGTGTGTTTCGGATCATTGTCTTGCTTCATGACCCAGCTGCGCTTCAGCTTCAGCTCACGGACGGATGGCCTGACATTCTCCTGTAGAATTTTCTGATACAGAGCAGAATTCATGGTTCCTTCAATGAGGCAAGGCATGTTTTTTTTTTTTAATGGGAAAGGGGTGAAGTCCATGTGAATTGAGTAGACATTGTCAGTGTTTGCATTTTTGTATCAGGTATTTTATCGTTTAACATCGAAAATCAGAAGCCCAGATCTTAGGTTATGTCAGTTTTTTTGTTATCACGCGACCCCCTTTTGGGTCGGGACCCCCAGTTTGAGAAGAGCTGCAGTATACTACAGTACCTGAATTAGCATCTTTTGCAGATAATAAAGCAATATGTGCCATGATATGTTCTTGTTCTTCTTGTTCTTATTCTACTTCTTCTTATGTTTGTGTACATTAAGAAACCTCATATCAACATCCATCCATCCATCCATCCATTATCTGTAACCTCTTAATCCTAGGGTTGCGGTGAGCCAGATCCTAACCCAGCAGATATTTTCCTTTAAGATCACAAACTACAAAGTATATGAACAATTATATTGGGTGGATATGTTTGGGGAAATTGGTTATATTTTTATCTCCATTCATAATGTGAAGACAAATTTGTTGAATAAAAGAACGTATAATTCTACATGCTACCACAAGATGTCTCCCTGGTCACACTTCTATGTTTCACTACCCAGTGACAACACAAATGCACTTTCATTAGCAGTAACCTGTTTCTGTAAAACTTAAATTTACTTGTTTACCGTATATAAACGTGTTTTGGATGTATTAGCATATGTGTGTTTGTGGTCTGGTGTAATATAATGTACAAACCTTTTTTTTTAATATATATTTTTTACTGTGTAGAAAATATAGCGAACCTTTTAAATGTGCACAGTTATTGCACAGTTTACTTATAGCACACGCTTACAATGCATTGCCATGGCTTTGGTGTTGTTTTTTTTTATTTTACATTTTTTAACTTTTTACAATTACAATACCTACCTGTGATTTACCATTATTTCACATAACTTCTGGGCTTTGCTACATTTTTACCAAAGTCATACAATTTAGCAAAAACCTGTTGGGGGACTCTTGAATTGTTGCTGTTATTGATTTAATTGACGACTAGGAGCTGCTGACGTGGCCTGTTCACGATGGAAATGACCCATTGAAAAATGAGGCCTCCTTCTTAATGGGTAATATCCTCATTTTAAAATCATTTGGTGTGGGACCATCAATCCACTTTTTTAGAAGAGTCTAAAGCCTTAAGTTGATGTATTTGGAGAAGTGGTAGGCTGAAGAAAAGGTGGAGGGAAATGAATGACCAGGCAAAGACAGGGGTCACCAGATTGAAATGCTCAAGTAATCCAAGAATGCTTCCAGTCATGTGGAGCCGGCAGATAGGGACTTATTAAACAGGTGAAGTAACCCAAGAAGCTGGAGCAGGTGAGCATAATACAAACCAGACCATTTATAATGACAATAATTAGGAGCCTGAGGAATTGGCTTCCTTTCTACTGCTCAATGAGCTTTTTCAGTGTGGTCTCAGTTTGGTTGCACTGGTTTGTAACACTCTTGTGTTGAAATCGCCCTTTAGCTTGTCATTTACCCTGACTCATTAGTCACACCAGTTATAAAGTCTTTTACAAAACCTTTGCACCAGTGGGAGATTTTCCTCGTGAATATGACATCAGTAAGGTACAGTTAGTAAGTTACTGTGTATCATATTATTGAGTATATTTTGTTGATCCGAGGAGAAAGGGACATTCATTCTAGTAAAGAAAGCAGGAGGGCTGCTTGAAATGTGCACAATGAAATACAGGGTAGTATAACTGGTTTTAAAATCTTTAGGGACTGCACATTTAATATCCTTCACATATGTGACATTGTATTCCTGCCTTTGACGGGGAGAATTCTTGAATACGTGTGTGGTCAGCTCAGGTGGAACGTCACTCAAAACAAGCACACCCCTTTGTGCTGCTCTGAGGTGTGGAATATCGAGTGTGGTTTAATGATGGTTTGCGCATGTGCTAAAACGGGAGGCTGGTGGTGATGTTTAGTGACAACTACAAAGAAGAGGACAGAAGGGAGACGAGTTCAAATACAAAGTTTAGTTGTGTCGTTCTTTCAAAGAAATAAAATCACATGTATTCATCTTTGGTAAATTCCGTATAAACATTACAAAAAATAAATACAAAGGAAACGGCAACTTTGTTTTGTTCTTTTTTTGAGGCAGTTTTTTTTGCACTCTACCGGCGGCGTCTTTCTTTCGCATAAAGACTAGGTGAGTACTATTTAGTTTAATATGTTAACATTTTTTTAAGTAATAAAGATGTTATACACGTGTCCTATTTGAAAGATTGCACGTGTATCAATGAACAGAGCACGTGTATGTATATTTATTTATAGTACATTTTAAAATGTTGTACTCAATCCTATTGATTTTCGTAAACTAAACAAACATTTAAAAAAACAAACAAAAAAAAAACTTGTTTGATAAGGCGCTGGGACGCTCCTGTATTTTCTTAAACATATATGCCGTTCTCCACACTTGTGAATTAAATTTCACTGAGCATTTTTGGTTGTTGAGATTACAAATTTAATTCTGAGAAATTGTTAAGATTATGTGAAAAAAGTTCGACCTTTTATTTAATTACTGATATTGTTTTCATAATACCGAACAGACTTTTAAAACAGAACAGCAATACTGTATTTCAGGTAAACTGCAAGTCTAGTGCAGCGTTTAGATGGAATGTGTTTGTTTTCCGTAGGGCTTAAGCCTGTATCCTAAGCGTCAACACTTCCATCATCAAAACCTACCATGCTTCAAAGGGTGGGCGGCGAAAAAGAGAAAGTGTTTCCGCTGTGCTTGGTAATAGAAAGTTAATTGCACTTTTGGTAAATATCAGTTTTTTGTTGTTGCAAAAAGTAAATTAAAACTATTTAATATAAGAATACATCATCACACATCAGTGTCTTGAATTTGTAGTATTTTACCATAGCTAGCTATTGTCTGGGCTACTGCCTGTGGTTTAGGGCATTGTTTTGAAAATGCATATTCATATGACAGTCTGGCTCTGGTAATGCAAGATGTTACATTAAAAGTAACCTGTCAAATACCAAGGTCAATAATCAGTTGGTGCTTAAAAAAAAAAAAGAAAAGAAACACAAAACGAATAATGTTTGCAACATAGATCTTGTTGTATAGTCAGTATAAGTATACTACCTATTTAAACATCACATTTTCCAGGCAGAGCCATTCTAGTGGTGCTCACCAAATGCCACTGTTATCTATTGAAGTACAGTCTGCTTTGAGGGCCCCAGCATTTAATAGGCTTAATTGCTACTATCCTTCTGTCTGGTGTTTGACATTTTTTCAGCAACAAGAAACCCACAAACACAATAAATATAGTAACTAGCCATTTTCTCTTTGAAAATAGGTTCAGATGGTTTATTACAGACCCCCAGTTGAGTCCACCATGGATTAATGAAGCCTTGGACAGCTTGTAATAAGCTAACGCTGTATTTCCACAAATACTGCGTTTACTGCTCATGTGCATGTTCAGCCTGCTCTTTTTAGTCATTTTTCTTGTTAAACCCTCAATTAAAAATAATTTTCACACACTAAGTTAACTCGAACCCACAGCCAATACACAGATGTTTGTATTTTTTTGATGTGTTCACATACCTGTCAACTCTTACGGGTTTCCCGTATTCTTACAGCTTTTTTTTAAAGTTTAAGTCTTACGGCCGTAAAATGAAAATCTTACGGGCAAATCAATCTCGCGGTCAGGGAGAAACACGCAAGGCACCCGTGTCACTGATTGCTTGATTAAAAAAAAAAAAAGGCTGAAGCAGTTCACAAAAATGCCACCGCCAACAAAAAAACACAAAACTGGAAAGTTGTACAGTGTACGGTACCTTAAGGAATGGGAGGACAATCCTGAAATTCATGGCTTGGTAAGAGCTTCTCCTGACGGTGGGGGTTACGCATTGTGTATTCCATATAAGAAGAATGTGAAACGTTAAAGATGTTAATAATAATGAACACAGCACATGATGAAAAAGCTTTTTTTCTGCAGATTGCAATTAATAAACTGGGAAAAGTTATCTTTTTTTTCTTTCATTTTTTTATACTATTTGAGTTAGAGACGAATTTCTTAAGGTTTGGAAGCATTCCTTAAGGGTTTGTAAGCTCTGGTGTACAAGCAGGGCTCAAAAAGGTTTGACAGGTGTGTGTTCATGAAGTACAGTAGCTGATGAGTTATTGCAAGATGCATACTTGCCAACATTTGGAAACTGTTCAGCGGGACGCCCTTCTGGGTGGGGGGGTGGGGGTAGGGCAAAAAGCACTCATTATCATTTAATAGACGTACCCCCCCCCCCCTCCCCCATCATGACAGTAAGAATAGACATAGTGAAGCGTTCTTGCCTTTGTATGAGTTAGTGAGGGATGCAGGACATTTGCTAAGAAATTTGGACTGTCCCGACCATATACTGTTGGCATGTATGAAGATGATAGGTAACTGGAACAGTAGACCAAACTGAAAGCACCAGAGTTTGTGTGCCCGGTAAAGCTCTTCAACCCTTCCACTGCTTGTTGTCTAACTTCTCCCACACAAACTGTGTCCCTTAGATCCCCGTCGTACCATCTTCCAAGACTTTTCACTGGCTTCTCGGACACTGTTGGTATTGCCTCACCATTAATGTAGAACCTTTTATCTACTACTGTACCTTTTTAATTATATGCTCCTTGATTTAGTGGGCTTGAATTGCATTCATGCCTATTCAGTGTTATTGGTTAATTTGCCTAATAATCGATTAGTGCAGGCTACTGTTGTCATATCATCCATTTATGCTTGAATTGGTGGTAGTCACATTCCAGAAGCCAAGCGCTCTCGTCCCACTACCTATTTTGATGCCCTAATAATTACTTAAATTGCCATGGTAAAAGCCAGTGGAGAAATGGTGCATCCTGCCATTATTCCAACTTCTAGGCATTGCCATGCAGTGCTGAATTCTGAAGTTGAAAAACAAAATTGCAAAACTCCAAAGTAGGCTTTCACTAAATTTGTTATTGTCATCGGTACACTGGAAAAAATGAAATGCTACTCAGAGAAGTTCATGTGGCACTGAACCATATGCATTAGCCAGATCCAGGAATGTCACATTGAGCTGCTTCCTCTCCTTTTTAGCTGATTGAATTTATTGTCAGATCACATTGATGTGTTCTAAACATCCTGGGAAACCTGGAATGCCCAATTTTTGTACTGAAGTAACAATGAAGCAGTTCTTTAATAGGTAAGTTGACAACCTCTGAGCAATAATGCTGAAGAAAATCTTGCCTTCTACGTTTTAATAGGGAAATAGGGTGAAACTGACTGATGCTTGTAGAATCTTTTTCTTTTGGGGAAAAAAAGACTCAGCACCATGCTCTTGGTACAACCTGTTTTTTTCCATGCCACTTTCATCAATTTCCACAGGATTCTTAGAACTCCAGAAGCACTCTTGTACACTCTGTACAGAACTCCATTAGGCCCTGGAGGTGATGACGCCCTTGCTTTTTTCACAGCTTGCTCTACTTCTTTCCACTTAGGTGCACAGTCCTCCATTTGGTATTCTGGTGGATTGATAGGTGGGATGTCTGAAGGAATTGACATAGGCTCCTGCCTTTTTGAATCTGTATGTGTTTCCTCCAAATATCCTCCAGCTCAAACTTAGATGATTTTAGTGTGCCATTTTTCTCACTGGTGAATAACTTCTTTACACAAAAGGCAAGTGCGTTGACTTAAGAAATTCCAATGTTTTGTGGCTAAAGCTGTTACACAGGTGAAAGATGTGAGGTCATTGAGTTGAATTGTGCCGTTTCTTTATTACATTTTAAATGTAAGCAATATATTGCTGTATGTGTTATCATTGTTTGAAAATTAATTATAACTTACCAAAAAAAAAAAAAGTTAAGACTTGTGTGTTGGCAAAATTGATTTGGAATTTCAGTTTAAATAATAATAAAAAATGCCTATGTGATTTGTATACTTATTATTTTGGTAAATCAGGCCATTCTTAACCTCCAGGAGAGAACTGTTCATATCTTAATAAAGACTTATGGCCTATTCACACTGGACGCGATCCGATTTGTCCTATGATAAAATGTTGTGACTCCCTTTCACGGCAGTGGCGACAGGCACACGCACGTGATGTGGTAGGCAACTCTCCTCTTATTGGTCAGTCCCTAGCTGTTGCGTGACAAATCTCTAAAATAGACAGCAGTCCTATTTATCTGCCATCACTTCAGTGTCACCCGTTGCATCGCAGGCAGTGTGAATGGTTTGTATCAAAACTCCATGTTTTTATTTTGTTTGTCGTGGCGCAGTGTGTCGTTCTACACATTCGCTTGTCGCATCCCATCTGGTGTGAATAAGCCTTTAGGCTTTGCTATTGTTTCTTCAGAGCCTGGATAAAATGGTTATAGTCTGAAGTTTCGTATACATAATGCCAACAAAAGACTCATTATTTGAGGCTGAAAAGAATTGTCATCAACTTGTTATAATCTATGTAAATGAAACCCCTGTGTGATCTGAATCCATCTTGGCATTACAGCATCATACACATAAACAAAGTCTTTCAACTAGAAGTAATTGTTTGTATTTATTTAGCAACTACAGTGAAGTTTAATTTTACCAGAGATGCAGGCAATCAATATAAGGTTAAGTAATTTAACCACAGGGTGCCAATTATGAAGTGCTTGGAACCGAATGGTATTCAGACTTTGGAGATATTCCCAGTAATAAACAGGGATTTTATTGATCTGTAAGTGTAAATATTGGCAGGTCTTTAAGGATTTTTAGGGAAAAAAAGACATCTAAGAGATCATGTTTTAAGATTTTCTTCAAGTAGAAATAAAGCACAAGTGCAGTGACCATCAAATTTAAGCTGAGGGAACAGTTTTCATGGAACAGTGGCTTGAAACCTGGTTCCATGAGACTGGGAGACTTGGTTTGAGGCAGCTTTGCTTTTTCAAACCCCAAGTCTCCCCTGGTGTTGCCATGCAGTGGCCTGAAACCAAGTTCTAAGTCACAAAGTGTTAACTGAATCTGTTGGTCACTGTATTTTTTGCACCATAAATCCGGCCCCAGGGGCTCACCTAGTAAAAGTACTGCCATGTGGAGTGAGGATCTTGCTGGTTAAAATCCAGTTCCCCCTAGTTGCTGATCTTGGCTCACAGGAAGTGCTTTAGCACTGTGTTTGGTTCCTTAGTGTCAGGTACCAGATGAGGCCAGGCAGATACCTCTAGGCGTGACTTTGTACACCAGGGTTAGGTTCACTGGGTGGAAAGAAACTTCCAGCATGTAATTAGGAACCCCCCCCCCCCCAAAAAAAAGTCTGAAACCCAATTTTCTTTCGTTCTATAAAACTCTTCAGCTTTATTTAAGTTCAGAGTAACACTGGGGCTGATGGAGTCCCAGTTCAAAACAGTCTGATCTTGTACTGCTGCTGATGGAAAATAAGATTTCTAATCGTTTAACAGATGGAAAACAGGTTGAGCTCTGTTGTGTAGATACGTTTTCGATGCATACATCTTTGTAATAGAAATCTCAAGTGCAAACCAGGTTAATTAAATGTTTCCATCTGCACATGTGTAAGCTTATGCACTAATCTGTGATGCTATGTACTCTCTAATGCTAAGTGTACAGGCTTGTTTGACAAATACAGTTATTTCAATACTGCTAATTGTTGACAGAAACAGTTGTTAAAAGTAACAAGTGGCGTATATTCTTCTGTGTAGTTTCATGACTACACGTGCTTTTAGTGCCTTTAGATAGGGCCTATATGGCTGTAGCTTTATCATTGCGCCTTGATGAGAAGCCCATGGACTTTGATCAAAGCAGTGTTTTAAAACCAGAGGGGCCAAGTCACCGCCAGCTGCTGTAAAACGGCTTCATTGGTCTGTGTTTGTTTAGGGAAAATTACTTCCAGTTTACTGCTCGGTTGGAACTGTTTGCTCATCTAATGTGCCTCTGCAATCAATTCGACTTTATAATCCCTATGCCAAACCAAGAAATTTGCAATTTTGGTGTGAAAAAGGGGCAATGGATATTATGTCAGCTGTTTTTAAAGCAGTAACTAAAGTCCAAGACAAATGCAATATTTGAATGATACTAAATATAAAACGTTTTTTAAAAGTTTATAACGTTTTGCTTTTAGTTATAAAACAAATCTTTAATCAGATACCTTTAATCGGTACTTTAGTATGCTTTATTGACTTTCGGGAACACTCATGGCTGTGCCAGGTCACGTTTTATTTAGAACAATTTAAATCTGCGATATTGAAGGATTTCACTGAGTTATATGCTGAAGAATACAAGGAATTGGGAAAGAATTCACTCTTTTAATCTGCACACACGTTAAAAATCCTAATAGTGTGTGCAGGAACTTTGCTTTTAATTGAACTTGAGCATTATAGGGCATGCATGCGTCTCAATTAAATCTGTCCTGATTAAACCGTATTCCAAATGTTTTACTTTTATCGTGGTAAATATTTACTGTACTGTACAGTATTATTTGACTTTATTTATTTTATTTATTTATATAACATGGATAAATTGCCCTCCGGCAACTCAAGAGTGAGAAACTAAGTAAGACTTAGCAGAAAGTAAATGTTGGGATATATGAGCAGTGGATTGGAAAATTAAAATATAGCCCATCTCTGCTCCTTGTAACAAAACATGCATCATTTCTAGTACAGCGTCGCCAATTTGCTTGGTGCATAGCCAGACCTCCAGTGCACTGTTCACATTTGTACCAGGAAGTGATTAGGAAGCAGATTAAAACTCTGGCAAGTTGAAAGAATGTCTTGTCTGACCACAGCTTACTGAAGGCTTTGATGAGCGAAACCATTTTAAACAGAACATGTTTCCAATTCTGTAAAACTCCCTAAAAACTGACACGCTTGGGATTTAAATTACTGTAATACCATTATATATCCTGAAATTTATTTTTTGTTTACGACTGTAAGTCGCCCTGGGTAAGGGCGTCTGCGAAGAAATACATTATATATAATTTAAAAAATGTTTTAAACTTTACCATACAAGCAGTATTCACCTGTCAGTTTTGAAGGAGTAATTTAAGGTCATTACATACTGTAAATGTATTTTATAGTAATACAGACTAAAAGCATATGCTTTATGTGGTGGTTTTGCTTTTCACCTATTCATACCATTTCATGTCATCATTGTTTTCCCACTGGTTATAGTATTAGTGCTAGGACAAATCTGAATATTCGAACAAATATTTTTTGACATGTATTTGGATACAAAAAATCAGATGTTCATATTCGCTACAAATGACAAAAATACCTTGCACTTATTTACCGTCTCACCAGAATTTGCGCAACAGTTTCAAAAAATCTATCTCTATCTATCTATCTATCTATCTATCTATCTATCTCGCTATCTCACACAGGGTCAACACAGCAGCTCTTGAGCCTCTATTTAAAAGTTTTAGACAGCAAAAAGTAAACAAACCAGATTAAGCATGTGCACCCTTAGTGATCTCTATGGAAAGCCATCTGGGACAAAAATGTGGTGTTCTGCTTTAGAGCGAGCCAGAATCTTACTGGACTGAAATGCCTCGCTTAAACAGTACCCAACTTCCTGAAAATGTTGTGTAGTGATTTTATATAGACTGTATATATTCTATATATTTTATTGTAACCTTGTTCTGTGGAATGAAAAAAATAAAATATATTAACTTGAAGTGCTATTTGGCATTTTTTGTTTTGTAGTTAATTCACTGTCAGTCCTACACAACTCATTCTTTACTACTGGGATATTCTTCTATTTTAACGTATTGTGAGGTCTTGCTGTAAAATAAGGCACACACACACATGGGCCATGCCCCCTGCCCCTGCTGCTATGCTGTCTCTACCTGCATTCAGAGCAATATAATAGCTTTTATTGCTTTTTCAAAAAAAGAACGAATATCCAAACGAATATTTAAATTACGAGCAAATCTTTGAACATGAAAATCCCATGTTCATCCCAGCACTATTTAGTAGAAGGTGGTTTAGGAATACTGTCTCGGGCAAAGGCTGCATACAAGAGGATAAACTGAATAAAGCTTTATTGTTTTCTGTAGTGCACAATGAAATACAGTATGGGCTGTTTGACCCCAAATGTCTCCGTAGCATCCCGTCTGTTTACATTTTTGTATTCCTGCCCCAAGGCAGGGGGATAAGCAGCATTGTTTAGGCCAGTAGCTCTGAATAGCAAGTGTCAGGATTTGTGATGATGAGTTGGTAGAGCATCCTGGCAGGTTTGGTGTCTGGCTTCATTCACTGATACACGCAGCACATATGATCAATTGCTGGACTATTTAAGTTTGTAATCTGAGCTAAGTAGCCCGAATTATTTAGTTATGATTTTCTAGCAAGTCATTTTAAGTATGCTGGAACTACCATACATGACCTTGAAGATTAGCAGCGGAAACTTGAGAATTCTGGAAACTGAGCGACAGCTAGTATAAGGAATGAAGAACATGCATGTGCTCAAATACACTTTAATCAAGCAGAGCAGCCCTGCAGTAGAATACATTCCTGCACCAGATTTGAAGATCCCTGATTTATAAACAGGTACAACAGAACATTCTTGTGGGGTACTACAACTTTAATTCCAGTCAGTTAAAGAACACATTGAACATATGAATGCTACTTTGCAATTCGACATGCTACATACTGTAGGGTTGGGTTTTTTTTTTGTGCTCTTTCTCAAATTGTTTTGTGCTGTTACTGTATCTTGATTTATATCTAATGGTTTGGCTTTTCATTGGCTGTTTTTAATTCCTTTGCAAATTATAAATCAAACAAAGGTTGTGAAGTGGAATGAACTCTTCATGCTGAACAAAAAACAACTATTCAAGTTGGAATAGGTGCAAGCAGTGAACTGGCTAGAGGATTCTTTTAACCATAAGAGTGCCTATCAGTAAGAAATTGACTTTGGTTGGGAAATTTCTAGTAAAAACAAAGAATGGAATGGGGGGATTGTGGGAGGAATCTTTGGATAAGAAAACTCCATTATTATTAGGTGATAGGAGTGTCCCTCAGGTGGAGATAGTACAGGATGTGATTTCAGCATAATGCAGTTCTTATCTCTTGTTTGTCCCTGCCGTTGGCTACTGGCAAACCGTTTTTTAAAGCCAGTATTTGGCAACCAGACTTTCTGAAGGGTAAAAAAGAGATTTAGAAGAAGCCTTTACATCCCTATCTGATTGTAGCTCCAAATGTGACTTTTTAATCTGATTAAAGTGATACAGAACATTTTTATTATTTTTTTTATTCCCATCGTATTATGTTTCTTCAGTTTGAGTATTAAACGCTGAAACAAGTTTTCAGTTGTAAAAGTGTAAAGTTTTTAATTTGTTATTTTGTAAGTTTCTAGTATTGTAGAATCTTACAATGGTCTTGAGGCTGTATCATTAAAATGTAAAAGTAACTGCGTGGGGTTGTTAATTAGGCAGTTGATTACTTTCAAGTTGAGGTTCTGAATTTCCAAAAATTACAACTTGACCACCAAGGACACTAAGAAAAGATGACATTTGAAAGATTTCAGTTCTTTGATATCACACCTTTTTGTTTTCATTTTTTTTTAGTATAATCTGCTTTGAAACAATGTCCCCATTAATTATTGTTTTGTGCATATTGCTATTGTGCAGTGGAAACCAACGCATGGTTCAGCAATTCAATGTTAAATCTCAAGATCGTCAAAAAGTGTACTTGTTTAAATGGTGGGGATGGTTGTTTAGGGGGAAAAGCCTAATGAGCATTTTCTTAATATTTGATTATTGAAGTGAGCATCTTGAGTGCTCTTGTCATGTCAGGGGGCCTCTTGCTGAATTGTGCTGGAGACAGCCTAGCCTTCACTTCACATATGGCCCACTGTCTGGGTTTCACTTAAATGATTGCATGTCTGGAATTTATGGTAGTTCACACATTTTATCTGAAGAAAGGACACTAATTATCTCTCCAGATGGGCTTTTCTGGAATATTTAGTAAGCAGTTTCACAGAGCCTGAATAAAACAGACATTGTAGACTCTGTTGAGTTGTTTAGAGATATGTGTAGGTCTTACTGTAGGTTACGTCTTATTTATTTCTTATCAGACGTTCACACTTCTGACAAACTGTACTACCTGATGCGACCTAATTTAGAACCGGACTAGACGTTAACCGTGTTTAGCACTTTTGAAGCTGGTATAAAGGCAACTAATACGGTTTAAAGGCATAGCGTGGACAGGTCCTCAGTTTCAACCTTTCTGCCTGTTGCGCTCAAGTTGGTTTAATCTAGGGAGCCTCAAATAGTACACCTGAACAGTCTGCACTCAGCTAGCTGTTATCATGGATCAAAAACATGGTGTGGGTCTCCTTAAGCAAATCAACATGCACACATCACAAAAAATAGAACAGGCCTTTTATTGGCACAATGAAAAAGATGTGCGATTAGGTCTGCCTCTGAATAACCTGCTTGACTGGGCTTGTTAGTAATAAGTGTTTTAATGATAGCACTCATTTTTGAATAGTTGAATCATTAACAAGCATTCAATCATTAACATTATTTAAACAAAAAAAACTTGGCAGCAGAAGCTCATGATGCTGCCAAAAATATACTGTGCAACTTATTTTAATTGAGATAATTACCTGAATGTTATATTCAACATGACAGTCACAAACTTTTGCACAGGTGTAAGAATATTCAAAAATACATGAAAAGAAATAAAAATAAATAAATAAAAAAAGACAAACCACAAATGCATGATGAAGAAAGTAGCAGGATTCCGAAAAATATAGTATTGCGCAACATACCTGTATTTCATTTTCATTAACATCCTAACCTTTTTTTAAAGTCTGTTTTCAAAGCTCTTTTCAAAATGTCTGCTGTAGTGCACTGATAGTGTAAGGATTATTGCCCACATTGTCAAACAGGTAACACAGCAATAACGATCCATGATGTGACACAGAACGGAAAAGCCAGAGCACTTGTGTGTTTTTTTTTTGTTTTTTTTTTTAAATCTCTCTTCAAGCAGTGTTAAAGGACAGATCTCAAACCACAGTGCACTAGAGTGGTAATTTTGAAAAGAGCTTTGAAACACTTTAAAAGTTATACGTGTAAAAAGTTGTCAGGATGTTAACAATGAAAAGAATTATGTTAAAGTTTTTAATTTTAATCTGTCCTTCTAACAAGTTGGCAATGCTGTACTGGTGCTTGCTTTGTTGGTCCTGCAGTGCTCATGCATCCCCTCAGATTTTGCTTTGCATGCGTTTGATTTATAAGCTGATGCTTTTAAGATTTCCAAATCCTGATGACTCCTGGAGTTTTGTAGAGAGCATTAACAATTCTGTATAGTAAAATTGAAAGCTTAAGAAAGCAGGATGTGCTTGATAATATCATTTATATGAAACCTACAAGCAGAAACAAAAATGGAAATTCCTCCACTGCTCAGCTAATAAAAGAACAAAAAACAACCATCAATAGAAAATAAATTGTGTAGCAATACAATCACTAAAGCTTGATCTGTGAAGCTAATGCTGTTCTCAGAAGTTCACAATTCAGTAGCTGTCTTGGACCAGTGAGTTCGCTATCAATTAAAAAGTGAAAATACTAAAATGGAGAAACATTTAAGCCTACCTTTTTTACATTCATACCTGGTAGAAAAGTGTTGTCTGGAAAGTCTGGTAAATGGGTGAAATAAACTAGTGGACCACCAAGCAATCAGCACCAAGCATTGCTGCTGGATAGCAATTATCTTCATGTAGAGAAGGGGTCAAACCAGCCCTCGAGGGCCGCAGGGTCTTCTGATTTTTTCATTCCAACTAAAGCTCTCAATTAACTTAATTGATCTAATGTTCAATTGGACAGAATTAATATTTATCAAGGTCTTTTACAGTTGATTTAAAAAAAAAAATGCACTTGATTCAAGTTACTACTTGTGAAACATTTTGAGGGTTGGAAAGAAGTGTTAAATTTGTCCCGTTAATCAAATAATTAGACCAATTAAGTAAAATTCGGTTGCTGGCCCTCCAGCAACTGAGTTTGACACCCCTGATGTAGAGGAATAGGTCAAGTAATTTGTGTAGGTCTGCACTACATTTTTTTTTTTTTTTTCTTAAATCTATGCCAGTTACACAGTCAAGTTAGATACTGATATTCAGTGCATTCACTGCATTGTGCACATGAAACACCCAGCCCACTGGCTGATCGCTTCCTCACATTTCAGTTGTATGATACCATCCTCCTTCCCAGCGAGGTCAAGTTACTCCTGTCTCTGTGTGTGTGTGCGCGCGCTGATGATGATGATGCAGTTGAAGCCTGAGAAAATCAGCCTGGATTTGGAGCCTGGTGAGTCCAGTTTTTCTACTTTGGCGAAATGATCAATTTCCTCCTTATTGGAGGAGAGTTGGCTATTAGAAGGCTTAGAAATCAAAAGAAAGTTTGGTTTCATTGCAATTTAGTAGTAAACAAAAAAACAGTATAACCTATACAGGTTTGTTTGTCTTCTAGATGAAGTGCTACATGTTTTATTTACACTTATAGAAGTATGGCTGTTGATTTAAATGGCATGTGATTACATTGTGTTTACAGTATATGGTGTTTTGTGGCTTTTTTGTTTTATAGACTGAATTAAATATGCATTTCTTAACAGAGATCAACAGAGGTTTTAGTGTTTTTTTATTAAATAATAATTACAGTGCAACAGTTTCATAACAAAGACTTCTAACTGTGCAGCTCATGAGGTGAACGGTAATTGGTTTGCTCTGCTAAATGAACAAATCACCCCAGAATTAGCACAGACTTTTTTTCTCTGGTAAGTCTGTAGTGTCTGCTCAAACAGGTCAGGTAGAAACATTCCAAACTGATGTGATTTCTTGCCAATTTTGATAGTATTTAATGTTTCTTTCACAGTTACACTGTGTGAAAGAAACATGCTTGCCGGCAGTGATTTGGGGAATTGGCTGCTGAGAATGTGCATGCAGTTCATTGGGGGTGGGGAGAAGCATACAGTATATTTGTTTTAAGGTAGTAAAGATGTCTGAATAATTTGTCTTCGTAGGCAAAACTAGGGAACCTGAGCTGCCATGAAGTGGGAATTCTGTCTAACTGTAGAGCTTCTGTCTCCAAGGCCAGCCAGGGCTTTTCAGCAGCTGTTAGCAGATTTGCATTCTTATCTTATTGCCGCTAACTTGTTTTCCAGTGATGAAAACATGACATTTAATAATATTAATAAACACATGCATCTAGGATTGAAAGTGCTCCCTGTTCGCACACTTTTATTTGAAGTGTCTAAAGTTGCTCTAAGAGCATTTGGGAACATGAAAATAGATGACAAACCCTCTTCAAAAGCACAACTTTTTATAAAGTGTTTTTTTAAAGGGGAGTTACGTTTCACGGTAACATGCTTCCCAGTTACAGCTAGTGTACCACAATCATGTTCAGTTTTACACTCAAAGTATTGCTGTACATTCTTCCTGATTTAGCCTGCTCAGCACTTGACTTTATCAGTAGTTTTCTGAATGGTAGTTTAGGCTGTCTGCCCTAGAAATCGGCTTTCCGTTGTTGCTTTGTGAGCCATAAAGGAAACCTCCTACTCCAGCAGCACAAAGGCTGTAAATGTAATTTGTTTTCTTAGATTTTTTTTTAAGGGATAGAGTATTCAGAGTTCAAGAAAATACAGTATTTGTCAAATGATCCTTTTTAAATGCTTAGTAAAACCACTAATGTTTTTCAGTAGTTATTATATTTTGATCAGGCTGTGCTGTGTCTTAGCCATGTGAGTTTTAATGCAAAGTCATATTTTCTGAAAGAAAAAAACAAGTATAAATCTCACAGTTTAGATTTAATGGGAGCAATACAGTTATTCATCCTAGTTCTCTAGATGTTTACAGCACTGTTACATTGTATTAAATTCCTCTCTGAAAATGTGCCTTTGTACTTGCTTCACAATAGGGCCCACTACTTTTAAGACCTGTCTTAAAAAACGAATCTTCACTTCTGTACACTTTGGGCAACATTAATGTTTTTGTCAGCATTGGTGCACACGTTTACAAAATTAACTGTATCTACAGTAATGAGCAAGCATTTCTTTTTAAGCTGGTAATTTTCAAGATCATGGATTTAATGGATTAATGCTTAAATAGTTGGTTGAACAGTCAAACAGAAAAATATATTATAAATCGCCATGTAGAGTAGCTACAATTATTTTGTAGTATTGTTACAGATTTTAACAGCTGGATTGGATAGATACATACTTGCCAACATTTGGAAACTGGGGTCATACGCAAAAAACCCTCTATCATACAATAATAGACGTATCCCCTCAATTCAACACCACACGACCAGCATGCCAGTAGACACAGACACAATGAAGCGTTCTTACCTTTGTATACCGGTAAGTTAGTGATCAGCAGATGTGTCAGCCGCACGAAGAGCACAGCGTGTGGTTTTCACTAACTATAATAAATGAATTTTTTCTATGTGTAAATATCGGGACTTTCTTCCTATGCATCGGGACGTCTGGCATTTGCTAGGAAATCGGGACTGTCCCGACCATATAGGGACAGTTGGCATGTATGAAGATTTTTGAATCTATCCAAGAGAGGGGAGAGTGGCTCTCCACATTAACTTCAGCAAATAAGACCTGCGAGGTGTGGGTGTGCATTTCTAGATTCATTAGCCAACTTAACATCAGTGATTCGCCTACCTTTTGCAGATGCGTAAGTGTGAAATCAGTATGCGTTGCAGAACCTTTTTAAACATCCTTTTAGCTACACTTGACTAAATGAGAAAGAAGCACAATTTAGCTATATTAACCCTTTAACACACAACGCGTTGGGTTAATCCCATTGAATAATACTATCAGCTGTAACCAAATTAAATATGCATGCTTTATGAGACAGCTGGTATGTTAATGTAAATTGTTGCTTTCCACACAAAAACAAGTTGTGTTTTAAAATATGCATTATATGAATGTGGGGACCTAAAGTAAAGTTCTGTCGCTATATAATTTATACAAGCGCAAGATGATTAAAGGCTTTATTGGTGTACTTTTAAATGTAACCACTTTATAGTAGGCAAGTAACCTAAATGTTTTTTAGACATTTGTGCAAGAACGGGGCACTTTGAATTTGCGCAGATTCCAAAGTCAGTATTAAAAAATGCAGAATATAGTGCTCGATAAGGCCCTAATGTCACAGTTCACTTGCAAATGAAAATGCACAAAAGCAACAAATGATCAGATAATATATATATATATATATATATATATACACACACACACACACACACACATCACAGTATCTAAAACTGTTTAATGATTAACTGTTCCATTACCCTAGCTTGTCTCATTTGCTTTGTTTTGGCTGCATTTTCGTCAGGTGAAACTGGAGGAAACACTGTGTAACTGCACATCATAAGACAGACTGATTTGGCATTGGAGAGTATTTTTATTTATTTTTTACGCAGGCTGTGGTGGATATTCAGATAAATTGTAACATTGAGATGGGCTTTGTATCAGAAAACTAGTGACAGTCGGAAATCGCGTGTGACGGGTAAGTGCATTCATTTGTTATATATAAAGGGAATTGATTTTATTCTTAATACAACGGCTGATGTGTATCTGGGTAACAGAACCGAGTGCTGACTGTAATGCTTTTTTTCTTGTGTGTGTGCAATGTGCAAGGAATCCTCTGGAACCTGAGACAGAAGGTCTGCTGACCTAAGCCTGCAAAGTTGTTTCTTTTGTGGGAAAACAAACAAATTAGCCCTCAACCAAAAGCTTTGAAGTGGTTTGGCGGAGGTGGATCTGACTTGAGGTGCTTTGTAAATTCATGTGACGACTTCTCAGGCCTTGAATCGCAGCAGATCACGTATCCGTTTATATCGCATCACACTGCGCAGTACCTGCCGTGGAACCTAAACTTAACATTAGTCAATTACTGCCTGCCTTGGCTCATAATATTTTCAGAATTGATATCTTTAACATTGCATTGGATTGCACAAGAATGAAGCGTGCTGCTGCTTCTGTTGAAAATGATGAACACTCAATAATCATAGACCTTCAGTAATACTGAAATAAACTTGAGTTAAGGCAAACCAATGTGAAGACTACAACCACTGAAGAAATGGAAACAGTACTGAAATGAAGCAAAATAAAATAAATACATGAATATAAAATCAAGTTTCTGGTTGTTGTGGTATAAGTATTGACATTCGTGTTCATTATGCTGCTTCAGGCCTGATATTTTTTTGCTTGGTACTACATTGCTGCTATTTTGACATTTCCGATTTTATGGTGAATGTGTTGCTTTGAAACACTGATGGATTGACGTCACTAATGAATAAAACCCTTTATTTTTCTGGGTCGCAAATACTGCATTGCTAGTCGCTGATCCTGGCTTGCTGAACACTGTCCTACTGTAGAAATTCTTGAACCCTGACGTTGACTGGCCAAGCTTTTTGGGGTAATTCTTTTTCTTCCCTTAGGAAGCAGATTACTGTATGTGTTCAATTAAACTTTGTGTTTTTAAAATGTGTGCACAGCATTTGTAATTCAGTACTTGAAAACCATTAAAAACCTAAAAGAAAAAACTAAAAAAAACCCTACATGTTCTCTTAACTCCCGGAATCCGAGGCTGTATTCTGTAGTAACCTGCACACTCTGCCATTGTTTTGTTATTCCTCTCTGATCCAGCACAGCTGATAATATGTGTATCAGGTTTCTGTTTTTACAAAGTAGAGAAGGAGCCTCACCTAGGCAACAAGCTTCCATGTTAATGCAGGGCCTGACATACTCTTCACATCACTTTGCATTGATGTTGCATTTGTTGCATTAAAGCAGCAGCACTTCCACTTAAATACAGTAACAAATGAAAATAGCTTTTTGTTTGAACAAAAACTACAGTGTGATTTATTATTCAAGACAGTATCCTTGATATATATTACTCAGGTTACTAACTAACAAACATTTTTTACACAATTAACCCTTATTTATTCTTGCGGGTAGAAATCAGACTTTTCTACCCTACTCCTAAAATCGGAACCCCTAGTTAGGTATTAATTATATAAGGGTACATGTGCCATGTGCTGCTAACTCTCTGGATCACAAATCCACATCTGGGGCTTGGATGCTAGCTGCTGGATTTTAGCATGCTTGTGTGACGGTATTGAAAGGCCGGGGAATGTTCGGATTGCTGTGAACATCAAATGGGAATTAGCATTTTCAATATACAGTAATTGGTGATTTAAAGTATAAACACTATTGTAACGGCCTCATTGATTCAAAGAGGTTATAAATAGGATTACAGTCACATGTCGGCACTATAGTAGTATTGAGGTTTTCTAGTAGGGTACAGTAAGCCTCTCAAAACTCCAGGATCAAAAACCTGACCTCCTTTTGTTTTGGTAGCATTTCTTTAACAGGCAGTCATTAGAAAAGGGAGGGGACGGGGGCCATACACAATTATTCTTCTTTTAGTCTTTTTTTTTCTTTTCTTCTGGTGCTGCTTCTGCCTCTGTTTTCTTAAGCCATGCTCATCCTACAGTACATTGTGTCAGTTTGAGGATCTGTTCCAAGTCAGTGTCTGCTCTTCACAAAGTCTGCCCTTGGTTAAATAAGGAAGTATTGTTTCTATGGCAATGGAGTACATAAGGTACTGCAATTACATCAGATACAGTACAGTAAGCACACGTGCATCTGCAGTGGAGCACAGATCATTCGGACAAATACCTATGATTTACATTGTGTCATTTTATTTGATTTGTTAATTTTACTCCGGTAGTTAACTTTTAAGAGGCACTAAATTCACAATGATCAATAGCAAACCCATTTCAAACTTGTCTTTTTGGCAAAAAAAAATATCTGGAAAACCTTTTTATTTTTATCAAGGAACAATAATCTATTACTGGATCTTTTAATTGCGTACAACATATCTACTTTAGTAATTTTAGTTTTAAATGGTGGTGAAATTTAAGTTAACGCAAGAATTGAGAAGTGTTTAATATCACGTGATTCATATTGTGTTTGATCTGTAGTATCTGAGGATATGTCTCCTCTAAACCATTCTGTATCTCAGTCTCATATTCCAATATCACTGGGGCTGTTTCAAGTTCCATCTTGTTACCCAAAGGTCAAAGTTCACCTATTACGTATTGTTCAATGTTATAAATTAATTCACCTGCTTACATTTGTGTCCCCTGCAGTAAACACTCGAGTTGGATGCACATTAGGTGGAAGTGACTGAATTCTGCCACAGTGCAATCCTTAACCAAGTCTGAATGACTCGTAATGTAATCCTGCTGCTGATGGAAACTACAGGGACTGATTTCATATTGCTTTTAACATGGTCCCCATGGCAGATGGAAATGTGGTCCTGTTGGTTCAGTTCTGTTTTTGTTTTAATACGAAGGACTGGGCTGAAGTGGCTACCAGATCATTTTCTATTGCTTTGCTATCAAGGTTATTCAAGCAGTGAGGCACTGCATTCCTAGCTTGTGCTTTTGACACAGAGCCAGTGTTGGAGAATGGCAATTAGTAACTGCTGATATTGCATAGTGAATCTGAGAAGAGAAAGATGACTGCATGCCACATGTACACAGCCACCTTGTGCCAAAATAAAACACTGTTGTGCGAGTGGCCCACAGCTGCTGGTGTTCGTCTCCTATTAGTTTTAAAGTTGATGGTTTACAAGTCAGCAGGTGGACCTCTAGGTACAGTAGGGAGCATTACGTCACAGCCTTGATATAGTAAATGCATTAATACTCCTGTCTCACACAAAACAATAAGGGCATTGTTGCTTTTAATTAGCTGAGCATATTGGAGCTCTTAATTACACTTTGAACTGAGAATATTTTTACTTTACACATAGCAGTTTTATGTCTTTATAAGTCAAATTAAATGCCAAACATTTAATTACATTTAGTCTAATGGTATGTTTTTTTTTTTTTTTTGAAAGGACACTGTTTCTTAGGAAGGTATCTGAAAATACTAGCAGGTGGTGTTCATTTTCCAAGTAGATTAAGGTTCTGCTGCAGACTTGGCTAGAAGTGGTAGCATTTAGTGAAGGAAAGTTTGATTCTAAAATGCTTTTGCTCTTATTTGTTTTATAGTACTACAGTATTAAAGAAACATGTATAATGCCCTGTAGACATGTAGGATGAAAACTGGTCTACATTGGTTGCTTATTTCTGTGGTCATAAGTGTGCTTGCAGTGCAGTTTTTGCCCATGTACCTGAAGCTAGGCTGTTGGGTGATAACTTCAAATTACTGTCCTGTCTTGGACTTTGGGGGGTGTAAGTGTTCCATTTGCCGTTTTATATAGGTAGGACTTCTAGTTTTAGTAATATAATATTAATTGAGGATACAGCATAGGATAAAAGTGCACTTTTTTACAGGTCTGAAATTTAGGGTTTTGATTTTCTTGGGTGCAAAGCTTTTTTCTTTTAGGGCCTTTTCATATGTCAGGTTAGTTTACATGTGAACCCAGTTAAGTTTTATTTCTATTAGAAACAAACTGCCTAAACAAACCAAGTTTGAATATACATCAGACATGTGGTCTTTGAAAGGAACTTAAAATGAATACAAGCACTCCCTGTGACACACCTGTACATATTTTGACTCTTCTCTGTTCTGAAGACTACAGTAAAAATAAAAATTTAGGAGTCAAACACAGGAACACTCTTTATGAGCTTTCACTGAATCATCTTTTGCAGTATTCAATTTCATGAGGAGAAAAACCTGATTAATTGACAACAGCTTATGTAATGGTGACAGGCAGCACCCACCATTTACCCAGTCAGTTAATAAAGTGGAAGATGGCCTGGGTCTATTGTTTAAAACAGCAATCATTTTGCCTTAAAGGTCAGCCGTTAGTTGGAAATAAATGATCTTTGTTTTTGTGAAGAACATTTGTTCTTCATCTCATGAAAGGAAAGCCTTGGGATATTTGCATTTTTTAACATAATATTCATTCAGCAGCAAACGTAATACCTCCTTGAAAGAATGGCTTGCATTTGGGATTAGGAGGCACCTGCACCGCTGCACGTCCACAGTTAAACTAAGTGGCACAGCTTGGACACCGGCCTAGAGCGGAAACCTGGAGTTCAATGAACTGAACTAGCAAAGAAATGGTGATTCAGTTCATTTTCACTCCATTCAGTAGTCTCAGAAGAGAAGGATTTAGAAGTTAACCCAGTGCAGTTTTATGTTGTTCCCTTCCCAGGAGGATCCTTTATGTAAAGTGAATAGCCATGTTACTGCCACTCTCTGCTGTTGCCTGAACAGCTAGAATCTCTCTCTTTATGATACTGTATCGCATTTCTCGTTGTATAATGCGAGACCTACAGTGTGCATGAAGCTCTTGCCACTTTACCAGGTTGTTATCTAACATAATATAATATATAATGTAATGTAATATAATATAATGAAAATTTGAAAGCAAACGCAACTCGACGGTGTCATTTCTTTGTGAGTGTTGAAGTGGTTTCCATTGCCATATGAACGAGGTGTTGACTGACAGATTTGAAAGTTCGTCTCTCATGATCCCTTTGGCTTTGTGAAAGGGTTATGACAGTATCATGCCGGCATAGATGGTGCAATTGTGTGCTGTGCGGGGGTGTTTTGTAAGACTTTTTGAAATGTGTCTGAGATGACTAAGTGTGTGAAAATGGCTTGAGACTAGGTAAAATATAAGTAGGCTTGCTCCTTTTCAACATTTATTTTTCAGGGGTTCACAAAAAACCAAATAAATCACTCGTCTTTTAGAGTAACATATCTATTTTTGAGCCAACTCCTGGTTCTTTATTGAAACATCATGGAACCTCTTAATTGTGCAAAAGGTTGCAGAGGCTTTGCTACTTACTGCGATAATGTTCCATTTATTCTTTGCTTCTGACCAGCAGCTGACTAAATGCGGCCGGGTGGAGATATCCAAGCTAAGGAAAATCACAGCAAATAAAACGGGTCAATCATATTTGATGCTTTCCTTTTGTTACCTTTGAATGCCAGTATCTCCACTCAAAGTATGTCCCTGGTCATAAACGACTCATAAACTGAGAAGTGAAAATACATACTCTAAAAGGTAAGTGATTTGAAAAAGAACAAGTCTTTCTGCAATGAATTTGTGTTAGAAGGTGACATTTAGAGGATGTATTTCTTCATTGCTACCCAGTTGTACTGTATCAATATTTTGCATCTTTGGGGCCACAAGGTAATTTATGGGTTAGTTGTTGTTGAAGTTTAAATATTGTATTGTTTTAAGTGTTAAATGTCTAGAAGTTTTCATAAACGTTAACCACTGTACAAGATTCAAATGATGTCAAATGTAGATGTGAGCTGTGTTTATACAGCAAGTAGAAGTGTACAGTGTAAGATTCATTATTCAATATTTAGTCTTATCCATGTACACAATATTTTTAAAATTGAACATGTTTAAATGTTTGTTTAAACTTTTGAAGTTACAATTTTAGCACATTTTACAGACTAACTTCCCTAGCTGGAACAAATGGAATGGCCCTTACTGAGCAGCCCTGGCTGGATAAGACCCTTGAATCATTTTAAATATGACATTTCCCTCAGAACTACTGTAACTATACTGGGGAACTTGTTAATAATACATTCTTGGTTTTGTTTCTGTTCACATTCCACATACCTGCTAGTACATAACTGTGTCTGCATCCAAGTGTTTCACACACTGTTACTTTCAACACTGTCTTAAACATAACAAACAAAAAACAATGTACTCCTAATAGTGCAAATAGTGAATTTAATTTATTTCAATTGAAACAGCTAAACACACCTTTCCTAAACTACTGAATTAAACATCAGTATCACTAGGTTTTTGAATGGCATCCGTTTGTTTGACACACTTCCTAAATAGGAAAGCAGATGAAACGTTGGACATAGATTCAGTTGTTTGATGTCAACAATAGTATTTTCTTACGGCGAACCATAAATCTTTCTGCAATGTACAACACAAAGCACTGCAAATATTTGTCTGCCGCAGACTGCTTCAGTGACACTACTTCGTTGTTTATTTGCATGCTCTGGTGAAGCTAGTCATAAATCTACTTTAAAAGATTTGTTAGCTTGAAATACACTCCTATGAAACTTTTTTTACTCGGACCACAAAAGCATCTGTATTGTGAGGTACCATTGCTGAAAAAAATTAAAGCATTGGGGAGATGGACTAGTTGGGTCAGTTGCAACATTACACAGATTTTAGATTACTATTTTGGTACTAAATTGAGGTGTATGTGTGTATGTGTGTGTATGTATATGTATATATATATATATATATATATATATATATATATATATATATATATATATATATATATATATATATATATATATATATATATATTTATTTTTTTTTTTAAACTTCAGTTAGACCATATATACTATATTGGTCTAAATTAAACTTCAACTTTTTAAACACTTTAAGACAATTAATTTGTTTAACAAGGCACACTTGCATTGGTTTACTCCTAGAGCTGTTTTAAACCAGTCTTATGAACTCCCATACAGTTGACACATTGCCCTAGTATGTGTGTCTCCCACACAGTCAGATATACAGTATGTCTATAGTCCTTGTCTACTGCTCCCTCAATTAAAAAGTAGCATCCTGTCATTTCATTAGTATCCAACTTCTAGTATATGATTTGTTTTAATTTTATTGAATTTATAAAAATCCACATACTTTAGTGGTAATAAAAAAGCACCATAGTGCTAGTATGTTTAGGGTAACATGGGTTTTTCTACACCATGTGGTATTAATTTGTATGTTGAAACTGAGCCCATGAAGCAGTCTTTCTTAAGACCCATTGTGTGTTCTGGTACAGACTGGTTCAGCAAACAAGGAATTCATTGTACTTTTGGCATTTATTTATGCTGTCCAAGACTTGTCCAAGATAATTTGTGATTATACTCCCATTTTATACATTGTTGAGTACTTTCAGCAGCACATACACGACTAATGTGGCTAAAAATGGTTTTGTATTCTACGGTGGCTCATTAAGGACAAGTGGAAAAATGAAATAAAAATTTGTTACGTTGATCACAAGATAAAATAAGTTCATGATCGCGACATTTCAAACAGTTGTGCTGGTCACAAGATCAATTCTCAGGATCTCAAAGTTTCAAACCATTCGATTATGATTATGACAGAATTGAGAGAGAGTGCGATGCAGTTGACTTGAGATCTGTTTCACCCACTAGAAGCAGCACTAATTATCCTCTCCACCTAGCACACTGGAGTGGCGCTCTGATCTTGTAACGAAACATGCTAAGGTCATTCTTTAGCACACGTTATTGACGATCATAATCTTGGTGTCTGGCAGCAATCCCTCTATTTTTCACCCTTGAATTATTACATGTGCATACAGCACGATGGATGTACAGTAGGTCATCTACCTTTTTGATAATGGGTCTGATTTCGTATTTCCAACAGTGGCAGGGTTTGTGTGCCACTGACTGATTACATTTTAATGTTTATCTGTACATTGACAGTACTTGTACTGTATATTAGTGACCTTTATGACTTCTAGTAAAATCAAACAAGGATGCGCACATGAACTGGACGTGGGTAGCAAGTGGGGAGTGGCTATTTGGACAATGCACCACCTAATTTCATCAGTGTTCATTGATACGTTAAGCTTGGCATAGCTACAGAACTGATTCCCATGCATTCCTTGGGTGGTAGGTCATTTCATAAGCCTTTTTTAATTATATCTCTTGATTGTGTGGTTTTTTTTTGTTGGAAAATTTGTGACCAGATATCTGCAGCTTGCTTGCTCCGTGTGAATTATTACAGTTTGTTTTACCTTTTGTGTAGCATCTGAAAAAACCTAAATAAATAAAATCATGACTTCCCAGTCGGCCAGATGGTTGGCCTGTATTTGCTTTCACATAGACTTGCATTATGCATTAAAATGAGGGATGATGTGTTTAACTGCAAACATATAGGCTAAGTACAGGTTTAGTGGGCCAAATAATGAAAACAATAGGCACAACATTCACTATAAACGGCTGACTGACAAACAAACTGCTAAGCATTTGAGTTGAACGTAGTATAGTCAGTGTGTGAAATTAGAAATCCATGAAAAAACCTGAGATTTTTTTCTTCCTTAAGGTAATCAGTTTTTCAAGTAGAGGCCTCACACTGTGCTTGTAGCCCAATTGCCCTCACTGAACACTAATGTTCTACATTTTTCTATAAAGTAATTTCTTTCATAAGTTATACTGTTCATTCTTTCTCAGCCCGTGCTTGTTGGTAAAACACCACATACTGTAGATGCTCAGTGTTATTGTAGGCTTCCTGAACAGATCGTTTGTGAACTCTAGTTTTAAAGACATTAACTAATGTAGTGTTTAACTACTTTCTGACCAGGTGCCCGAGTAAACACATTGTCATTTTTATTGTCAGAGTTTATTTTAAACATCTTAAATTTGTCTATTATACTGATGATACTGGGGTTTGAAGTAGGGAGTACTGAATTGAAATAAACCACTCTCCTGAGTAAAATGTGTCTCCTCAAATGTGTGTGTGTGTGTGTGTGTGTGTGTGTGTGTGTGTGTGTGTGTGTTTTTATTTCAAAATAAAACCAAGTTGCAAAACCAAGTTGTCTACAACCATATTAGACCCCAGCTGTTGTGTTGTGCATGAGCACTAGGGGGACCCAGAGAATATGAGAGCGAATGAAGAAAGATAGCCACCTGCTGAAATGTATTATTTTTGTAATTCTATCCCTCAGGGGATACATATTGATATAGTGCAGGTGCCCATGTATACATTACCTGTCACACATACAATATATACAGAGAACCGCTTGCTCAATTGGGATGACTCAGATTGGACATTCTTTAGAACTGCAGTTAAGAGCAGAACATGGGTATCTTTACTTGCATATATTTATCACACTCACATTTTTACTATCATGATACTTTGAAAGCTCTAATTTGTATCTACAGTACTTCTGTGGCGATGGACTTGCCTGGTCTCATCTGACTACAGAGGGCTGGGAAATGATGAAAATGCTTTCTGTCCTACTCCAATAATATTGTGCATCATAACCATGCACAATATATGTAACTTCATTTCTAACGGAAGGTTTAGTCAATCTGAGAGCGCTTCTTTGTTAATCGTCTGCTTGTTAATCACCAATAGATTGATTGTGTTCACTGTTAAATAAAACCAAAACCCTGCAAGTTATAATCTACTTTTTTGTGTGTGTTTTGTGCGACGGGGAGGGAGCAAGGAGATTCAGAAGGACATGTAGGTTTTTCTAGTATTTTGTCCATTGGACAAGAAGTTTTGTTTAAAAATTGCACAACCCTGACTTGTTTTTCCCTTTGCACTGTATCTATTTGACACCAGCACTTGTTTACCCAAGTATTTCCTTCCTTTATTTACTGCTGTAAAGCCAGCAGGAAGCAATTGAAATGTCCCTTTATTTACATGATACAGAATACTTCCTAACTCACAAATGACAGATCTTTTATTAGTACTTATGAGAATAGCAGATCCCTCAATACAGTGAGGAAACGGTGCACACAAAGGGCATAGAACATTTGTTCCTGCATATGGCTTAAAGCTTTCTCATCTTCAATGACTGCTCCTAACAGACCCTTCACAACTTTAATGTCGTGAGAGCTCTGGAACAAATCATTTTGCAATAAACAGAAAAGGCAGATTAACTAGGACTAATCTGCTCTTTGTTCAACCTCAGTCTCTTAATGGGGTGTTTGCAAAATGTTCAACAATATAAGCCAGGCAAACTGGATTTCAGACATTTAGTTTATGTTGGTTGTTTTTGTCAGTCATATCTATCTATTTAAAAAAAATAAAAATTATATATAATATATATATATATATAATATATATTTTAGCTCATATATATATTAGGTAAAATTACGTGCAACTCTTTTAAATATGTCTGTAGGTTTAACTACTTTAACAATGATTTAAAAAAAAAAAAAAAAACTGAAATGATTAAAGCAACTGAAATCGATTGACCCACATGATAGGACTGGGAGCCACCTCTGACATGCCTTAGTCAAGGTCTGACAAGTGTTTTCATTGATTGGATTCAGGCTGGAGCAGCAGGGGGAGCGTTTGCTCATTCCACACATTTCACTGGTGTAACTGGAAAAAGAACAAAACTAACTCATTACTTCCATTGTTTGCTCACTGGCTCTCAAGCAATTTGCAAAAAAAATCCATTAGAAGGAAGTTCTAATTAAGACTGACAAGGTATGCTTAGCTCGCAATTCTTTATATGTTTTTGGTTATTTAAGTGTTGTCAGGGTCTCTTTCTGTTCAACTGAGATGTAGAGTTTGTACTCAAAAGATGCTTACGATATTTTGTCACTGCTTAAGTTATACTGTAGTTACAAAACTAAATTGATATACTAGGGGTTTTGTCATGGCAGCAGTAAAATGTACCCAGTTGTAGCTGTTGCTTGATCCAGTTTGGGCAGTCTCGCTTGTTTTGAACACGTCTATCTACATGTATGTACAAGATTAAGGCACGATGACGGTAGACTAGAAAAGCGCTTCTCTGACAGTTTTGCATAATTTTCTTTGCCTTAAGCTTGTGTTGGGATAAATATCTAAAAATCCAAAACAAATATTTTTTTTATATGTATTTAAAAGCAAGAAAGAACATGACCGCGTCCGGCAGAAATGATAGAAATGATTTTATTTATTTATTTATTTTTTCTTGCACTGGTTTATCAACAGTCTTGTATAGTGGTCGATGTTTTGTTTTTCGTTTGTCGCGATTTCTTCTAGCTTTTGTTACATGGAATGTAATAAGAGAATTAAAATGGTAAAAAAAAAATTCATTGTACAACACCTGCCTTTTATCCACATTTTATTTTATTTGAAGCGTTTACCATGTTCAAGTTAAAGTTATTTTATTACTTTATGAAAATGTTTTTACCTGAAATACTATGGCATCCTTTTATTTTGTAGTTAATTCACTAGGGTAAAGTAAGACCTTCTGGGATATTTTTGAACTTTGATACACTATTTTACATATTATGGCTTTGATACCATTTTGCAGATGTCCCAGCACTAGACAACTGTGCAAAAATCTTGTATTTTTTCTTTTTTTTTCTTTTTTTACTAGTGCTAGAAAATATCACTTGACTGCAACAGTAGTCATTATTAGCATAGCCAGTTTAGTTGATGTATTTTAATAGTGGTAAAATACAAAGTCCCCAGTAACTCGACTTGTTATTTACAGTTAAAGAAAGTTAACGGGAATCACTTCAGTTTTCTACATGCACGTTTTCGTGGAGCAGTGACCCACAAGCAGATTGATAAGAAAGCAGTGTGCAGTCCTGTCCTGCTGCAGTGTTAGTAAATCCCATGCCACTCTCCCTTGTTCAGAGATCTGCCCAGAGCATTGTCTTCTGTTTGTCTTGTTAAAATAACAGCAGTGTATTTGGGAGCCCTTTTCATCACCATCCATTTCGTGTTTGAGATGCATTCTCTTTCACGGTTAATGCTTAAGTGATGTCTCAGGAGAAAACATTAGGTCCATTGATGGGAAGACAAAGGTCAGCATTACTGTCAGATTGATAAGGGTTGCTTGGGATATTGTGGGTGCATTTGGCTTGTGGCTGTCACAAAGAGGAAGCTTGCCATTCAATTGGATAAAAACCATGATTTAATTTTCCAACTATTCCTAGTAAGCAATGAAGAATATTGTCATTATTAAAAAAACATCCAAGTTATAAGTAGATCTGTATGTTCATGGTGACATATCTACAATGGGGTATTTTTTTGTATTGGGGAATAGTTTAGGAGAATTAAATCCTATTAAACCTGTGAAACCTGAGTTATTTTACTTTTACAAAACATACGAAAACTGTGCTTTTTACACGTGTAGTATTTCTAGACCACATTAATAAAGTCAATCTTCTTTTAAACTGCTCTCTCTTATTTTGCCTGTAGCTTGTTCTTGCACCAGATCATGCTTCATACAGGCATTAAAAAGGTGAGGCTCTGTAGAGCTGTGTTTTGAGTTGAAACCAGGGCTGCAGAATGTTCGCACCCTCACCCACAATGAGCGCCGGAGGGTTTGGTTGGGAGCCGAAGATTTATTTACAATTGAATGTTTGGAAAAAAAATAAAATGTTACAAAACACTCAGAATTATTTTTAACATTTTATGAGGGAAAGGTAATAAATAAACATTCTATGAAATACAATTTGAAGCCTCATGCTTTTATACTGTACAGTAACAGCAAGAGAGGTAAACATTTAACATTCTAAGAATTTCTCGATGGCAATTTGTTATTGAATAACTATCTCAGATGTATCCTTAGTGGTGACTGATGCCTTGCACTGTCAGCTCAGATCACCTGCTAACCAACCAGCCCATTGTCTGGCTCGGTTTCAGCAGAAGGGAGGGACTTTTGAAATACCAACAACATTCCTGTTATTGTGACTTGCCACCCTAATGAGATTCGTTTCTATATTATTAACTATGATATATCCAACAGGTTAAAACACACTTTTAGACTCTGTTTAAAAGTATGTAGCCTAATACAGTACATACGTGGTCGTAACCGGCTGTGAGGACATAGAGGTCGTGTCCTTCTTGTCCTTTTTGTAAAAATTCTGGTAAAAGTACAAGAGACTCCTTAATTTTCTCTGTTGGTTTGCCATGTAACATAGATTTGGAGGTTGAATAGTAAATACCAAGCAGTCGTACAAATACTGCAGCTATAGCCTGAAACCTCAGTTTGACCTCGGTAGAATGTCTGCTCTGGTTACGATGCTGAGTACATGTACAACATTGTTATAGTTTTGCCTTATGCAGTGCAAATTGACACATTCAGGGTTGTCCACTAGATGGCAGTACAATAGAAATGAATACATCTGAAAAGCATAGCGACTGAAATGGCTGTTGGTACACTGTATGCTGAAGCAGTTTCTTGCAGTGACGCTATTGGCACAATGATGCATATACAATCCGGTGTATCCTTCCTTGCTCATGTTAGGGAAGGTTACGTAGGTCTATTAAAATTCAAATTGTAATATAAACCTGGCTGTGAAATTGGGTGTTTGTTGGCTCAATACATTCAACAAATACACAACGTCTCCTACCTTGCTATCCAGGCGTGTTTGTGTAAGCCACAGTTCTGAGTAGTTCTTGCCTGCTATAGAATGTGTACAGTATTTATGTTCTTTTTGTGTTTTGAGAACATTGGCATTCCTGAGAGACTGAGAGAAAATTGGTTGTTTTCTCCAGTGGCTGTTTTATTTTTTATACCCTTCATTAAAAGTGGGATTTTAAAAATAGCACGTCAGTAATTGAAGGTTTGTTTTTGCTGTGGAAATTTGAATGTACTAAGTCTAGATTTTTGTGGTTTTGTACCATAGCCAATTGTGGTAATGGCATTACTTGGACAGATAGTATGCATTCTTAAAATAGATGGGTTTTGGAACAGACAGAAATAATTCTTTGCTAGAATTAACTGTTACCTCCACTTCAAAAGTTTCAAAATTAACTATTTAATAATAAAATCTTAATTAAAGCTGGTTCTTCAACCAGTAGACTTTTGGACAAAAGTTATTTGGTTTTATTTAAATATAAAATGAGAATCTGTGAATTGCCACTGACCACATTGGGTTTGCTCAAGATACACACATGTTTTAAATCAATGCAAATTATTTACATCATGGGCTAGAGCTGTAGAACAGGGAAAGATAGGCATGAATAAAGACACCCTTAGGCCAGTGTACTGTCATTTGTTTTCTGTGTATAATCTGTCTCTGTACAGGTCCTGCATTCAGGTTTGTTTATAGAAATGCATGGAGCATGATGTACGGCACATTCGCAGAATCACGCTTATGTTAGAGGTGCTGACATTACTGTATTGGAGCACCATGGATATATTTAGGGATGCCCGTGCTGTTGCAATATGCTTGTCTGTTCCCCGTAATAAACAACATTTAATGGAGTGTATTCAGTGCCAGTGGATCACTTTGGGATTGGTGTCTATCGTCATGGTCACAAATGACTAATTTTAGTTTTCATATGTACATTACCTCCTCTTGACATTAAGTGGCTGATTTGTTGAGAGAGAGATTGATTGCAGTTAGAATCTCCAGAAAGATAACTCCAGCATTGGAGCAACAGACCAAAAATACTTCAGTTTATTGTCATATAAAAGTGTCATGTAAAACAAAACCTATTAAAACGGCTTTTCAAGATAAAGATATTCAGTGCTGAAACCTAATTAACCCCTGCTTAGGATAGGAATTGAGTTTTATATACAACTCAAAAAAAACATGTACGTTATGGGGTAAAGGTTTGCTTTTATTTAATTACTTTTATTTAAATTAACACTTAGAATTTCATAGAAATTAAGTGCTGCGTCATTGTCTGGCTAAATATAAAATGTGTTCAGCAAGTAACCTTTTTATGGATTGTATCTGTCTTATGTTTCAGTCTGGAGAATTCTGCATTATATACTGGAATCTTCCATGAAGTAGCGAAACAGTGCTGCTCTGAGGAAGTAATTAAACGGATGATATACATGTATATTAGATATGAGATGTCTTCATCCTCCCAATTTGGCAGATTAGTAGATAGATTGAAAGGAAAAGGGAGTTCCTGAATAATTATCGTGACATTGCAAAAATAGCCTTTCATCTTCAGTGTATATGCCTGTTTCTTTCATCTGTAATGGATTGGCCAGAAATAAATTGTATATATATATATATATATATATATATATATATATATATATATATATATATATATATATATATATATATATAATATATTTTTTTAATTTATCCTACATACAAAATAATTCTAACCATGATCTGTCATGAACTTCAGATTGTGTGTGTGTGTGTGTGTGTGTGTGTGTGATTTTATTTTTTCTCCCCACCTCCCTCTAGTGAGGATTCATCTCACTAACGTCGGGAATATAGGCATACGGGTCACACCTGCACAATATGTCACAGTTAGTAAGTTGATTGCATGTATAACACTGCTTTAAAAATGTCTCCTTCAGAACTCAGGCTAGTTGCTTTAATAGTGAAGAAGATTTTTGCAAATGTGTTTTTGTAACCTGCATGGTGTTTGGAAACTCCTTTTCTTTAGCATGGCTAGACTTCAGCAGTATGACACGCTGCCAGTGGGGTTTCATTAAATTACACTTTGAAAAATGCCTTTTCTCTGTGTGGGCCACAGCAAGCTTGTTTTTCAGCTGTATTTACAGTATAAGTGTACCTGGAAAAAAATAAAAATAAATGAATAATAATAATAATTCACTGGGAAATAAATTAGAAAAATTAAAATCCTATGCCTGCATTAAATGCTTTTAATAACTTTCAATGATTCACATGATTTCAGGATAAATTCAGCAGTTCCTGTAGGTTCCCTCTGCTGGGTAGTGCATTTCAAATCAAAGACTCAACCATGAGCACCAATGCACTTTCAAAAGAACTCCGAGACAAAGTTGTTGAAAGGCACAGATCAGGGGATGGGTATAAAAAAATATCAAAGGCCTTGAATATCCCTTGGAGCACGGTCAAGACGATTATTATGAAGTGGAAGGTGTATGGCACCACCATGACCATGCGTAGATCAGGCCGTCCCTCCAAACTGGATAACCGAGCAAGAAGGAGACTGATCAGAGAGGCTACCAAGAGGCCAATGGCAACTTTGCAAGAGCTACAGGCTTTTATGGCCAAGACTATTCAAAGTGTGCATGTGACAACAATATCCCAAGCACTCCACAAATCTGGCCTGTATGGTAGGGTTGCAAGAAGGAAGCCATTACTCAATAAAGCCCACCTTGAATCCCGTTTTGAAGTATGCAAAAAAAACACTCTGGAGATTCTATAGCCATGTGGCAAAATTTTGTGGTCTGACGAAACTAAAATGTAAGTTTTTGGCCTAAATGCAAAGCGTTATGTTTGACGCAAACCCAACACAACGCATCACCCAAAGAACACTATCCCTACTGTGGAGCATGGTGGCGGCAGCATCATGTTATGGGGATGTTTCTCATCGGCAGGGACTGGGGTACTCGTCAGGATAGAAGGGAAAATGAATGGAGCAAAGTACAGAGAAGTCCTTGAGGAAAACCTGCTGCCCTCTGCAAGAAAGCTGAAACTGGGACGGAAGTTCACCTTTCAGCATGACAATGACCCAAAGCACACAGCCAAAGCTACACTGGAGTGGCTAAGGAACAAAAGTGGCCCAGTCAGAGCCCCGACCAAAATCCAATCGAAAATTGGTGGCATGACTTGAAGATTGCTGTCCATCAATTCTCCCCAAGGAACTTGACAGAGCTTGAACAGTTTTGTAAAGAAAAATGGTCAAATATTGCCAAATCTAGGTGCGCAAAGTTGGTAGAGACCTATCCCAACAGACTCACAGCTGTAATTGCTACCAAAGGTGCTTCCACCAAGTATTAACTCAGGGGGTGGAGACTTATCCAATTATGATCTTTCAGTTTTTTGTATTTAATATAATTTTTTTTCTCTCAATAAAACCTTTTTTCCCCTTAACAGTGTGGAGTATGGTGTGTAGATAACTGGGAACAATCCTCATTTAAATGCATGAAACTCTGAGGCACTGACACAACCATCTTGCCTTCATAACATAACAGTAGCAATAGTCAACGTGAATATCCACGGGGTTTACTGGAAAAGATAAATACTGCATCTTGTAACCAAGACGACAAGATGATTGTGAAGAGGGAAAAACAGTGAAAAATGATTCTGGAGAGGGGGAGGGGGGTGTTACTCTGATAATTGCATTCTGGGCACGTAGTTCATTTTATTTTGGTTCATTTTAAATACTGAAGTACTTTTGTGGTGGGGGGGGGGGGTCACACTACACAGGATTGTGACCCGGGTAGCCAGGACCCGGGTCTGGACCCAGGTAGGAGTGCCATTGTGAAAGGGGCTTATGTCTAAAGTGACTACTGCAACATGAGGCCTTGAGTTACAGTACATCTAAGTCTCTCACCTCACTACATTTAAAAGGTTAACAAGCATTACTTCAGCAATATATTGTGTACATAGTTTGTTAGTGTTTCTGTTTTTTTTTTAATAATTTGATGTACTATTAGACATTGTAGGTAGAGGGCAGAAACACTGTGTTGTGGGGACTACAGTATGTGGTGCAGTGCATTACTTTGGCTTTTTCCTCTGGAGGCCCGTGGGATTGAATTCAACCTCACAAGTGTATCTGCTGCGTATGTTAGGGTGCATTTATAAATTGGAGTCATGCATTCCTGTAGTCTTTATTTATAAACGGGTCAGTGACTGGTATCAGTACTGGTTATGGTAGTTTTCTAAAACATTTTTTTAATAATGCTACTTGTTAGATCGGGGCTTGGTACTGCAAATCCTAATTTCACACGTAGTTACCAGAAAACAAATACTTGTAGTCATATATGTTTGAACACACTTCTTACTTGGTAGTTTCAGTACTGAAAAAGACCCTTTTTGGAATATATAAAATTATATTGATCTTTAGTACAGTACATTTTAAAGCATTAGACAAACCATTGTGTCAACATTGATACTACCATGGTATTGTACACCGTATGAATGGGGTTGTTTTAACTGTTTCATCCTCTTCAGGTACAACATGCATTTCTTAAATATTCAAATGTATTGGTCAATTCTGCTCTTCACAGAGAATTATTATTTTATAGAAAATAATAATTTCTATAATTGGTAGTGGTTCTCTTTACTGTACACACAAGTAACTGTCATGTTTAACTACCATATGTATTTCCATTGTTAATGAATATCAATCAGGGACTAAACATGGTATAGAAAGATCTGTTTTTCTTCCAAAACGAGCTCTATGTAAATGCACATCTTAAACTGTGGATGACTGTAGTAAACAGGTACTAAGAGGAATTAATACATTGGATGCAGCACTGGACAATGTTGCCTTTTAGTTTTAATTGAATGTTTAAAATGCAGCATTTCTGTACCATGTACACTACATTTTAGACCTTCAGTAAAACATTTGTCCTTGGCCTACTTCATTTATTCAAGCATTTCAGTTCAGTAACCGTTCTAAGCAAAGACTGATAACTCATCTGAATCAAACATAAGACCCCAAGCATTCTTTTTTTTATTTCATTTTTCATTTACTGTAACATTAGTTTCTCAGGTGATATTGTTTTCATTGCTGATACTGGGTGTGTTGCTAAAGTGTACTGCAGAGACCTGTAAATGATTGCAAAGTTCAGCCTTAGGCAACTTAACTCAGTCAGGTGATAAGCTACCTGTTCTTTTATTCACACACATTATATATATATATATATATATATATATATATATATATATATATATATATATATATATATATATATATATAATGAGACATGGAAAAAGACATTTCAAAATAAAAATGAAGTGGGTTTACTGTGAACTGCTGAAACTTCAAAAAAATTGGTTACATTGTATTAACTAACTGTTGGTTCAGTCAGTATGTATTATTGATATAGGGTTGTAGCTTATATTGTATTTCCTGTAAAACATGTTTTTTTTTTTCTAAAACTAATATCAAATTGTAATTTTCCAGGTGGTTTTAGTGGTTAAATTTATTTTAATTACTGGTACAGTCAGACAAACCTCTACTATAGAATACTGTTACATGCTTGAAAGAGCATGCTCATGTGTTGATTTTTAATATGAAATAAAAAAATTAACAAACAAATGCAAAGACATGTAAAAGATTTAGCCTACTATTAAAGTACATGCATATTTGACATGAGTTATTATTCATAATATTTTTTTTTCCATGGTTTATTTTAGCTTTAACTTGTCTTAACATTTGCTTTTGCTGGTTTGCTGCAGGCAGTCTCTGCATGTGTCAGCGTTAAAGAAACACAAGATTACCGAGCGGGGGGGCTGGCCGGGGCGTGGCTTCACTTGGAGGGCAGCAGGTACTTGTGATTGTTAGTTCTCACCAGCAGTGCTGCACATGCCCTGTTTCTGTTCATTTTCAACTATAGAGCATACTGATTAACCTTTTATTGCACAAGGCCTCTGCTCCAAAGAATTGCTCTGTTGAGGAGATTGGCCTTTAAGCATAGCAAGGAAAGTAAGGACACTTTGTAACTTACTGTTCCTGTTTGACAGCCTGTGGGCAATTCACTGCTACCCAGGAGTCTGCTGCTCTGGAAGACCCATCTGTTTCTCTTCACTTTGGACTGTATGTAAAAGGCCTGGTTCCTGTTATAGGACATGTATCATTTGTCTGTCATTTGAGGAAGTCTTCTAAACTTAGCGGTGTAACTAATACCACGTTTCAGTATTTTTAGGAGAGTTTTAGACTGGCCCATCAACTGCTGGGTCCAGTCATTCTGCTACCTGTGTGGTGTTGGTGGGGTTTAGTATGAGAGTAACAGGTAAGCCTTTTTGTATTCATGCTGCAGTGGGAAAGAGCGATATACAGTACAGTAGTATGAAAGTACCCACTTTTGTCTTGAATTTGAATAGTGTGCATGTCTATATGCAAATATTCACTCCAGGTTAGCTACAGTTCAGCTGTGAAGTATAGAAGTCTAACCATGCAGAGAGAAATAAGTGATACGGTTAGAAATTATGGAATGTATTTTAAAATGTGTCAGTGGCATGAAATGCATGTTTTATATAGTTCTTGTTTTGCTTTTATTTTAAGAGGTAATATATTATGATGAGGTTGGTTTAATATACATTATTTTATAAGTATAGAGGACACATTTAGTGTATATAAATAGTCTGAAGAACAGTAGTTAATGTTAGTAACAAATTTCATGTCAATTTAAGGTTTCAATGTAACATTGATAAAATTAGCAGTGTAACATGATATTTCGAAACACTTTTTCTTATAATGGCACTTGCTGAACGCCAACAGTGTCTGAAAGTAAGATGTTTTTTTAACCAGACATATTAATAGTCATTTGGAAATAAACACAGAAGATTGTAAATGACGTTAAATGTGCAAAGGTATAATACAGTGAAAATAGGCATGATTTCAAATCTACTGCTAAGGCCAAAAGTTTAGCATCACCTAGAATTTTAGGATGAACTATATGAAGCTGGAAGCCATAGTAATAGTGTAGTATTTCATGTTCGATTTTGAAATACCACATTTTTTAGTTTTTAGTTTTTGTCAATTATATGGAAAACTAGTACAAAGTGGTGTGTAATTCAACTTGTTAAAGTAACATTGTTCAGCAGGTTTCATTTGACCTTTATGAAACAGAATTAGTTAGTTCTGTAGGGTGATGCAAAACTTTTTTCTGTAGCTGTACAGCTGTAACACAACTGTCTCAGCTGAGGGTTTCATGTTAAGGTTGCACAATGTGAAATGTTCTGTATCGCTCCTTTTAGAAAAGATAATGTTTACATAAAACAACTTTCAGTTATATCGGTAGGTATCAAAGCACGTGTCCATAGTCAGATAAAAATATGTCTGCATCAGTAGTACAATCTATGACCTTGACCCACTGGAACATAAGGCGTGTACGTGAAGAGGTTTTTATTGACTAACTTTTTTTCCTTGCTTACTGTAACTGAATATAACCTTTTAAAAGGATTCTGGAGAGTCCGATTAGTCTGGATAGTTAATGAGCTGTGATTTATACACGTATTACTAACTTATACTGTAGAAATAATAATAAAAAAAAACATTGAGAAACATAGTATTAGGTAGAAAATAGTTGAATTAATCTCATTAAGTCAATATCCTACCTACACCGTTAAGACCATCTTAAATGTCTAAAAGATTTGTGAAAAAGGCAACCACTGTTTTAAATTTTGATTTTTGTAACTGCTTGATGGGTATATTTGTGTAAAGGAATGACGAGATTAACTTTATTCTAACCCCCTTCTCCTGCAGGTAACAGTAACAGTATCAGACCAGTCCATGGAGGGTCAGAGCTTGTTGATTGTGGGTCAGTCAGTCTGCATGTCAGGAGTTAGTTGCAGTGACTGTGTGTTTCAGTATACAGGGGCATGGGTTTTGTTTAGTTTTTGTCTTTTTAAATCAATTGTAGCTATATGTATGTATTGTATTTCTTAAGAGCTTTGTTATTTTAGTGAAGCGTGGTACTTAAAAAATAAATAAGCAAAATAAACACCAGACGTGCATACTGTAGTGGTGTGGGATTATAGTCTAAAATCTATTCTCTACTTTAATAAAACTTGCATAGGGAATTTGGAACAATTTCTGTAGACTTGTACAGTATGTGAAGCTATAAACCCCTTCTTACAGTCTATTCAATTTCAAATGCTTTAAACATATCTACTGCAGTAATCTTGTGTTCATTCTGCAAAATGATCCTTTTTAAGTACTGTAATACAGACTTGGTTAGTGATGCAGGGGGTTGCAGATTGGTGACATCTGGTTGGAGGTTTAGGTGTTTGAAGGTTGTATTTGTTACATGGAGTAAGCATTGTAATGTTTATGGTATAGTCTTTTAAAAACAAGTTAGTCTTGGCCAGTATAGCTGTAATTCATCCTTGGTAGTTAAGTAACGTTGTGTCCTTCATCTGTTTCATCAGCACTTGCCCTTCTATTTAACTTGATTTCAGAGCTGAAGGCTACAGTTATCTTTGCACTACATATGTGGGTGGGTGTGTGTGTATATATATATATATATATATACACATATAATATATATGTGTATATATATATATATATATAAACTACTGGCTTGAGAAATGTTCTGTGCGGCATCTTAAACATTCTTTTGCTTGTATTGGACAAATCCAATGTAGGTCCTTTCACAGGCTTAAACTGGCGCATAATGTGAGGGCATCCCTGTTTCATTTAACACTTGCCTGTTTATCAACCCAATTAATAATATACGTTTGTAAAGAAAATGAATTGCATGTCATTGTTCATCGTGTTCCTTTTGCTTGGCATTCACACTTGTTCTCGCCCCCACCAGGACGTGCATATCCCAGACATAGGGGAATGTATCTACAGAATGTTACACTTGGTTTTGCATATCGGACTCGGAACTGCTTATACGTTTTGATATTTAGGACATTTCTTTGGAACAAGTTACTCTGAATATCATTATCTGAGGTTCTATTGAATGAAGATCTACTCATGATACTGATGGCTCTTATTTTGCATTTACAGCCATGATGATGGACACAGGTTACTTGCGTAGTTGTATTGCGTAAGCTTGTGTCTTGTTTATATACAGTGTGTTACAGTAATCCCACAGAGCTGATTCCCCAATTCTTTTGCACTGTTGGACATTCTGTCATCGGCATATCTTATATAGGTCACTTCATTTCTTACTTGCAAAGATAAAACCATACTTTATACCATTTGGGATAAAGTAAGCTTGAATTACAATTTCAGGACTGGTAAATGTTTTCTGACATTACATAGCAACTCATGTGGCTGTTCATTAAGAATGCCCCGACTTGTTTTTAATTGGTGTACTTGTTGTGCTTCACTTTTCTTTATTCTTAATAGTTTTGTACAGTACTTTAAGTTAAATCATAAGTTTGTATACATTCTTTTCTTTCACTGTAACATTTTGCCACCATCCCAGTCACTTTAATTTTGCAATGTGGTTATATGCACACATTCAGCAAACTTTTTTTTCAGTATTTGAATTGCTTAGAGAACTCTCTCTTTCTGAGTAGAATTAATCATTGGTTTATGAAGCGGTCTATTCAATCATAAAATACAGAATACTTGATCATACAATTAAATACTGCATTGTGTACTGTAGTTCAGTATGTGGCAAGTCTAATAGAGATGCTAAGTTTTTTCTTTCTTCGCTACATGGCGACTGTCTGAACTTTGAGATACAGCGCTTTTCTACAGCTTCACTGTTTAGCTCATATTGGACAGTGTTTTACATGGTTGTTTGATAATTTCCGGTTTAATGGTGACTAGATAAACAAGACATGACTGTGGATGTGCAAATACTGTTTGTACTGTATACCACAGTGCACCTAGCTTTGCACCTAGCTGTACAAAACTGCATGATGCAGACTGGCATTTAAGAATCATTTACATGGTGGTTCATGATGTGTTTAATGTTTGTAATATCTGCACTTCGCTACGAATGAGAATATTTTGTATTTAACTGTGGAATAATAAAGGGAGAGAAGTTTTAATAAATCACAAAAATGTGAACTCATGAACGCTCTGTGTGAGAAATATTTGAAACCAGTTTTGACATGCATGTTTCCCTCAATTTTGCTTTCATTGTAGCCGCAAAGGTATGAACTGCAGCCAATGAAGGGCATAGATAGTCACGTGAGTTGGGGCTAGAATTATCACAGCAGCAAACATTCCTTAATGTTAGACATTTAAATACCATTTATTACTAGATGTATGCCATTTGTTTAGACATCTTGGAATTTGCTTTCTCTTAAACTATGTCTGTATGCTTCTTACTAGGAACTTTAGTAAAATGACAGAGCTAACAAAATAATACGGACACCAGAATGAATTACATTTTGCTGCATGAAAGGCACATTTTGTGATTTTTAGCAATACATTAACAAAATGTTTTTAGTGTTGCTCTGATAGTCACACAATGAATGGCAAGACATATTGTTACTCGGAAGGAAAGCCAAGGTGTGAGGACTAAGTCAACTCTCCTCCTCAGAAACCAATATCTGAGACACAACAGTTCATGATATACTGATAGTTTGATGTGTTATCTGCACTTCCATACTGGTGAATGCTTTGGAATAATACTTGCTAAAAGTTTTTTGGCTTTGCCATAAAACTTCAGTGTCTGTGTCTCCTGAACCTTCTGAATGTGAATTCTTGGATGTGTCTGTTTCTCTTAAACCCCAACACTATTTCCTCATCTGTGAAAACCAATAGAGTAGCCTGGCACTCCACTTACAGCTTGGTCTTAATAAAGTTTATAAAGTTGCTTTTGTTTTTTGTACTTTTTGTTTTTCACTAAAGGAATTTGAGCTGGAACATGTTGTAAATTGAACATTATTCTTGTCTGGCATGCACATGTCGTCTTTAACTACCCGACTGTAAGTCCAATCAGACATGCCAAGCCATTAATTTGGTAAGTACTTGAAACTAAATATTGAAAAGTAGTTAAAAGATTATTTTCAGTCCTCAGAGAGCACTTGATTGAGCTCCAGTTACTGTATCCCTTCAAGTGAATCTTTTTTAGCACTGTGATTTAAAGCAATTGAAGTGCATGTCTGGCATTTAAAGAGGCCCATGTTCAAACACAGGCAGTCCTCGCACTTAGGACACAATTGGTTCCTGAAAGTCGCGTTGTAAGTCGAAGCACATTTTCCCATAGGAACAATGTTATAAATTGGGTTTACGTTCCTGACTCTCTGGCCAGATAATATATTTTTACAAAAATTACCTGTTTTATATTGTACACATGCAAACATTTATTTAACTCTTTACATTCAGCCCGTTGATTTCAGAGTGCCGGCGCCCCGGTGGTTACATGCAGGCACCGTAAAAGCCATCTACCTGGCTTGTTTAAAAGTACAGACTCGGGGCTTTCCAGTGACCTATTCAGTGTGTGTATGTGGTACTCCTAGCCGGAACTACGATCGCCTGAAGTGAAGTCCCTCATCATGTGACAGAGTTCACAGCTTAGGTTTCGTTTTGAGTCCTCTTGTCAGACATTCAGTACGTTTACATGACAAATAGTTTTCTGAAAACTAATGTTTTCGGAAAACTGATTTTCTTAAAACGTCACTTTTCTGTGCTTACATGATTAACGATAGAAAGTCTAATTAGAATTCAGCTGTATACATGGATTGAAGTTTTTGGAAAACGCAGGATATTTTCGCATGCAAAGTACTGTAGTACCCGCCTAAGTACGATTTGAACAGAGCGGACATTTTTTTCTGCGGTAGAACGGAGACCAATCCAATAACAAGTGCTTTATCGAAGTGTCAAGTCTTAAATTCAAATATTACTATCCTATAGGTATCTCTTTTCAGATTCCACACAATGTGCAATCAGCCTTTCCAACAGCTCATCCTGTTCTATATGACCAGTTTCTTTTGCAGACATTATTTTAAATTATCACGTAATTTTAAAGCTGGAAAACGTGCTGCTTCAGTATGGGCTATTAACAAAAAAATACATACGGACAAATATTACTTCATCACAAACTATTTCTTCTTCTTTATTTCATAGCAGACGCCCTTATCCACGGCCACTTACAGTCGTAAACAAAAATACATTTCAAGAATCACAGTACACGTATTAATACAATTGAGCAAGATAAAATACAATGACTTTGGTTCTAGTAAGTACAAGTATGACAAAATACGATTCAACGGAGCAAATGGATCCATGCAGACTGACTACATATTATTATTATTTTCTGTTTTCTAAAACCACGTGCAGGAATGAAGGTCAAAGTTTGCACATGTGCAGTACGCTATCAGAATAAGTTTTCTGAAAAGTGCGTTCACATGATATAGATTTGGTTCGTTTTCGGAATTGAATCGGAAATTTCTAGCTCCTGTTTTCCGAAAACTGACCCAAGGAATATTCCCGATATATTTTCCGAAAACTGTTTACATGACTTTTGATATCGGAATTAGTTTTCCGAAAACTTAGTTTTCCGAAAATATCGGAATTCTTATGCTGATGTAAACACACTGATTGTTAAGGGCAAATAAACTCTAGTTACATGCATTAAAAAAACCAAAAAAAAACCAAAAAAAAAACACTAAGTGACTGAGTAAGCGCGACTGCGACCGGTACTGCGGTTCAGACACCGAGCGTGCGCACATGACGCATGGCTCATGTCTTGCCGTGTCGTAAATGCCGTATCGATATCGTAAAGTTGAAGCAGGGTAATAATGCAAAAGAGTCGTAAGTACCGTGCGTTGTAAATCGAGTCGCGCCTGTACTGTGTTGTAGTTATTTCATGTATTTTATTGAAATGCAGTATTTGCTATGATATGTAAGCTTCAGTCCCAATAAACATAGCAGACTCCCTGCAGCTTTTTATTTATATATGTGATTGTTGTTGGTGTTTTCTGGCAACACCTTCTCCATTAAAATAAAACTAATGGACTCAATGTGTACACAATTCCCACTGAAATGTAAAAACATTTTTAACAATTATTACATTATGAATCTGGGATAAAATCATATATCTACATAGTGGAGAGATTTTTATGGTTACTTTTTATATAGAAAACACATTCCAAGTAGAAGGCTGTAAATTATCAAGGAGTCCTTGTCTTATCAGAGAATGGAATTTGTGATAGCTTGGGGTCAATGTCTCGTCTCTCAACTCTACATTCCTAAAGTTTAAGCTGTTCCTCTGTGTGTGTGTGTGTGTGTGTGTGTGTGTGTGTGTGTGTGTGTGTGAGAGAGAGAGAGAGAGGTGAGAGAGAGCACCGTAAGCAGTCACTGCATAGTCAAAAGACAAACATTTTAAAAATAAGTCTCTTTATTTAATTGTCCATGCAGATTTAATGTATAGCTAAATAAATGTACTGTATGCATGTTTTACATAACGCCTCCAAGTTTTTAAAGAAGTTGATGTACACTGTTGCCAAGTACAGTAGGTACTAAGTACTGTTAAGTAAAAACAATGCATTCTAAACGAAACAAATCTATATAATGTCCCAATGGAGGTTAGATTAGGAGCCAGGAAATTCTAGTGTAAATTCTCAAGTTGGAAGACTTGGCAGTTCACGACCCTGGGGCAGTAAGTTTACCTCTTTCTGCATCAATCCCACACAACTTTAAAACTCTTGTTTGTTTTTTGTTCGCCTAGATGTCCTGTGTAAATATTTCATCCACAGCGTAAAGTGAGCTGATGCAAGATTGCAAAGCATTTTTTAAAACTTTTGATTTTAAGTTTTTCAAAGTTGTGATCACATTCTTACTATGTATTTTACAATGTTTCGTTGGTTAGAAGAATTGTATGAGTAATGTTATTTATCTTTTTTTTTTTTTTAAACATGTTTTTCTCCCTGTTTCAGGTTGCATGGTAGGCTGGACTTGATGCATGACATTTGCATGACTCCATTCAGTGTCTTTGTGGATTTTGTCAGTGAACTGATGCAGACATGGCTCAAACAGCACGGGTTAATGGCAGTGTTTCAGGTAATTTAATGTGCTTTTCTAATGCTTTTTTTTAAAGAAACTACAATCTGACTGGCTTTCTCAAAAACTAATAAAAAATGTGGACTGTTTAAAAAATATATACTATGCTTTTATTTAAAGTAACAACAACAAATCCTTGCTTTTAATGTATAATAAACCTCTGGTTAGTTAGAGGGAGGGGGGAAATTGGATGGGGTGGAAGAGTAAGCTCTATTTTGAAGTTTCCTATCTATAAATAAGCGAATAATAAAACCTAAAGCAAAATGCTATGCTGTCCCTGCTTGAGTAACTACTTCTAGACAGAGCATATTATAAATGTCCTGCAGTTTTAAACTTTGTTTTTGTTGTTAAATTTGTGTGATGCACTGATGTTACGGATTCTGTCCCCCATCTCTGAGATGGGATGATGTTAAAAGCTGTATAACCACAAATGCAGGCAAGCCCGGCTCTCTTGCATGGGGATTAGGATGCTCACTTGCGGTGTGCAGGTTCAACTGTTCACACCCAGACTCCGCCTGATTACATATAGCATTCACCTTTTAGTTTCTACTCAAGAAGGATAGGCAGGACAGTGGGTGCCTCCTGGGCTTTTATGGGCAGATGAACAGTGTCTTGTTAGGAGTGCCCTGCAAAACACTCACAGGTGGCTCACAGTTTGGATCATGGTTTCCTTGGTGCAGAGAATACATGCTTACGTGCAAACAATAAGAGTATAGGCTGCAGGGCAAAGGTTGTAACACCCAGAGAAAGCAACTTTTCTCACATCAAGGCACATGAGAACCAGACTGAAGTAGATTGAACTACGCTGATGGGCATGGCATTAGTGGAACTGTGTTCTGTAGGGTGACGATGATTCCTACACGTTAGATCATGCAAAGTGCCCATAAATAAACACCTACATCTTGGGGACAGCTCTTTCAGCTGTAATGAAACTTGATATTGACATTTGTTACAAGAAGTTGTGCCACATACTGTGGCTGTAGTTCAAACTTTTTCACAGTAATGATGCCTGAAATCTTGATAAATCTTTTGTGTCTGATTTTAATGAAACTAAGCGTTGGCATTAGAGTGATAATGTTCTTTATGCAGTGGATGTCAACCTACTGTTACTACGTAACAGACATGACTCCCGTTAAACACTTCTGGGGTCGATGAATCTCAGCACTACACCATCAACCCCTGAGAATTACTCCTCTTCCTATCTGAAGGTGGTGCGGTTCTAGTGCAAACTTGGATGTTGGGATCATGAAGGAATGTTTTGATCTGCTTTTGGTAAGTGTCCCTCTTGTCCTCCGCAGAACAGAGCATTTCATCCAGACGATGCGTTACAAAAATGCAGTGAAATCAGGGAATACGTTTAAAAGCATTGTCGAATAAAATGTTTTTTGACAATGAGACTGCTTAGGTTTTTGACAGTATCCCAAAACAGACTATTTTTCCTCTTAAACCTCCATTCGTCTAGCTTTCCAGCAATATTACTGGTTTGAACAGTTAGTTTATTAGAAGGCAGTAAACTGTAAATGGACTCCTACATACCTTGAAGACAACAGCGCTCTGTTTTCTGTGCTTCTACTGAAGGTTGCTCGGCAACCTAAGCTGTGAGGCAGATTGAGACAGGTAATATTTGTGTTTTCAATTGAACACTGGGATCATTCAGTAGTAAATGGTTTATTTTGGCCAGTCAGCATTTTGAAAGAGTACCCAGTTTTACTGAACACATTAATATAACCATACAGCTCAGTTAGGCCATACTATAGTATAAAACGTGGTCCAGTTTGGGATTTTGGTGTGCTTCTAATTTAAATACATTGGGTGTACAATTGAGGTATGGGACTGTAAAATGTTCTACAAAAAACAAACTGTGACAGTATAGTATGTGGTACAGTGTGTGTGTGTGTGTAATATTAGTGCTGGGGACAAATACCCGAATATTTGAACAAATATTTTTTGACATGTATTCAGATAAAAAAATCAGATATTTGGATTCGATAAAAATGACAAAAATACCTTGCACTTATTTACCACCTCACCAGAAGGTACGCAAGTTTGAAAAATGGCAAATGAAAAAGAGCTCCATGTGATACGTGAGATTTAATATATAATATATATAAAAAAAAAAGAAGGATCAACACAGCAGCTCTTAAGCCCCTATTTAAAAGTTTGACAGCAAAACAAAACAGATTATTGCGTGCGCACGATTAGTCATCTCGATGGAAAGCCATCTGGGTCAAAAAACCGCTGTGCTGCTTTAGAGCGAGTCAAAATCTCATGGGACAGAAAAAAGGCAAGCATGTCATTCTGAAATGCCTCGCTTAAACACTGCCCAACTTGCTGGAAATGTTATGTTGTGATTTTTTTATAGATTGTATGTATTATACATTTTTTGGGACCATGCCCCCCTGCCCCTGCTGCTGTGCTGTCTCTGCCTGCGATCAGAGCAATATAATGGCTTTTATTACTTTTTGAAAACTAACATAATATTTAATTATGAGCCAATATCCAAACATGAAAATCTTGTGTTCTGTAAGTATTGAAGTCATCTTGATTGTAGCTGGAAGTGCATTACATTGGATTTGTGAAAACAATTCATAGTTCATTCTTTTTTGTTGGGTTTTCAGCTATTGTACTAAACGCACTCACCCAGTGCAACGGTTTTGACAGTTAATTGTAGGTCAAACCTTTTTCTATCAACATTTCCTTACAGAAATAAAGGCTGTACCACACAATGCTGAGTAATATAGTACCATGTAATAACTCGTGAAAATGACTACAGCTAGAATAAGTCACACGGGAATACAAATTATGAGAACCACAGACTCAACTTAAATCGTATGTACCACTGAATAAGCTTTGGGAAAGGTGGTGGTGCTGCCTCAGCTTAATTAATCAATTAAACCCTACCCATGCAGATCTACACAAAATTCCACAAGCAAAAAATTGACTGACCCTATTTTTTCTCAAAATATTTTTTTGTTTTTTTGATTGTCATTCAGACCAGCTAAATTTAAATCCATGTAACTTTTCCATTAGAGTAGCCTGTTCTAAATAGATAAGAGAAGTAAACCTGTCAATGCAGAGGTATGCATCACAGCCAATAAAAAGGAATTGCTTTTAGAGTAATGTGTATAAGCAAACCCTTATGATCCTTCCACTAAAGTATTTTCACAGTGTGACACAAAAAATTCCAGTAGCTCTTCTGTATCCTTTGCAAACAAGTTGGCTCGCATTCCCCCTCCCTACCCACAACACTGTGGATCAGATCACTAGTGTGATTTTCTTTTTAGATTCCAAGCTGAAAGTGAGAGGAGGGTTACTTAATCTAAGTCTAATGTAACTAAAATCATTGAATTTCATACAGTGTTTATTACATAACCCAGCATTTCTCAAACTGGGGGTCCCGACCCAAAAGGGGGTCGCATGATCACAAAAAATACTGACAACCTTAAGATTAGGGCTTCTAATTTTCGATTTTAACCGATAAAACACCCAATATAAAAATGGTTACTCAATTTGCGTGAACTTCACCCCTTTCCCATGTACTACCGTACAAAAAAACTAAAACAAAACCCCCTTTCCTAGGGCAGTTTGTCAATGTCCCTCCTTCCTGACTCGTAACTATCATTGATTCGTTCTGAATACTATAAACCCACCCAACTACTGAGTGGCAGCAAATTCTACATTTGTATTGGAGACTCAGCTTGCGAGATTTAAAACAAGGTTACAATTACAGGAGAAGGCTTGTTCGTGGGGTTTAAAGCAATATTACAGTTAGATAGATAGTGAGAATTTAAAACAGAATTGAAAATAGAGGCGAAATGTAAAAAAATGCCTAGACACGCAAAAACCCCAGAATGTGTCCGTGACCATAAGGGTTTTGTTGTGGAAGACAGCAAAGGAAAGAAGGTACAAGTAAAGTTACTACTATTGTGACAGAAAAAACGGCCAAGCAGTTTGGAAAGTAACCGAAAATAATAATTTCATACAGTATACAAAGCAAAACACCCCCCCCCAAAAAAAAGATTTACATAAAACTCAAAGATCAAAATAAGTACTGGGGGGAAAAAAAAACAAAAAAACAGTAGCCTCCTTAAAATCCTTAGCATTACATTACAGCGCATATACACTTAATACTTAACAGTAAATGATGTAACATGAAGCCAGACCTCCTGTCGTGTTTACGAAGTGTCCAAATGTTTGTTTGTTTGTTTGTTTGTTTGTTTGTTTGTTTGTTTGTTTTGTATATATAGTTGTGTATAAAGTGCTAGCGCCGGTCATTTTTTTTAATTTTTTTTTATAAATGTTCAGGTTTTTTTTGTGTTTCACATGGTTTCTCAATTTTCCACAATCCCTGGACAATGTTATGATTATTGCTACAATCATTGGCTAACTCTGTTTGTTTACAAGTACTGTACTTCCAGCTTCCAGAACTGCATCCTGTTGGCTGTGAAAGGTTAGACTCAATGTTTTCAGACAGTAACACATGTTTCTTAAATGTCTACATACCCCTGAAGAGACTTTGAAAGAGGAACTTAAAGAAGCAGACTATTTACAAATCAGAGGAGTCTACAAGTAGACGGTACTGATATTTATGCAACCTTTCCAAAGGGGGGCACAGCAAAATAAGTTTGAGAACCCCTGACAACCTATTTTCTTAACTGTTCTGTGTATTAGTTTTACTTCTGCAGAGTAGGTTGAGTTTTGTGTTTTCAGATAAAGAAAGCAATAAGCATTGATGGAGATTTGATTTGAATGTGACACATGATTGTTTTATGGGTATATTTGAACCCCCACTTGCAGATCCTGGCAATTGCTACAGTGAGCAGAATGTTAGCTCAATGAAGGGTTAAAGGTGGACTTTCATTTACAAAAGGTATAACCACACATTCGTAAGCTTAATAGGTTAGTCACTGAGTGAGCTAGCTTTCAGGCAAGTATGACAGATGAACTGTAATCCCATTTGGATTCTGGTGCACTGGATACCAACAATTTTGAAATATATTTTTGCATTGAGTTTTAGGCCATCAAAGCTGTAGCAAAGGAACCTCGACACCTGTGGTTTTCAACCCTGGTCCTCACATACCCTGACCGGTCCAGGTTGGTTTCAGGAATAAAATATTTACCCTTTTCCAGTCATTGAGCTAAGACTAGCATTGCATTCTTATTTGTATAATCTATATGACAGGGGTATTCAATTAAATTCCCTGGAGTGCCAGATAAGGCAATGTCCAAATCTTGAGGGGCCACAGGGCGATCATGATGTGCGTATGGGGGGGGTGGGGGTGGGGTGGGGGGTGGTAAACCACTTACAATGATACGATTTATGATTTGCCATTTTAATAATACAAAGCAAATATGTATCACTGTACTGCTATTAAAATTGAATGCTAGTAAACTTAATTTTATTACAACTATTAAATTAAAATGGACATCTAAATTCCTTTTTGTTTAAAATGTTGACACTCGCTCGCACCGTCTGTTTTTGAAAAATGACTGCAAGCATGCCAGTTGAGTAATGAAAGCACATCATTTAGCACCCCACTTTGTGCAGGCATGCATAAAATACATTCAAATAATTCAGTATCAGAAGAGTACCAGGGTGAACAGCAAGCATTTAAACAGCAACCTTTGGAAAGATGGAAGTTACAGGAGAGGAGTCATTATCTGAAGAAGTGAAATAATATCAAACTGTAAAAAAATCTAGAATTTTAAAAAAGAATAATTGCAATCACTATTCATAATTGTGTTAACATTAATACAGACTAGTCATTTATTAAAATGTCGTGCTCTCATTTTAGCGTTTTTCATTCTGCGTTTAATGAGAAAGTAAAGACTTGGGCATTTAAAAGCCTATTTAGTTGTTTCACGTAAAAAAACATAAATTTAAAGTGATTTTCCCGCAAAACATAATTAAAAACAGCCACGTTTTGTGGAAAAACCGCCCAGTTGTCAGCACTGCAGCTGGCATCCAATGGGCCGGATTTGGCCCGCGAGCTGCCAGTTGAAGAACGCTGATCTATGATCTCATTAAGATCATGCAACATCACACACAGCCTACATTGATGCTTGGGAGGGAACACCCAGTAATGACTGCAAGTGAGGCTTTACAAAAACTCCTCGTTCTATCAAATCATCTGTTTTATTAAACCAGTTTGAAATGTTTCTTGTTGGTAACTTTTTAATGTACATAACTGACTTATTTTTGACAAAGCGACTTCTTTCTGGTGGTATACATCTGCAAAGGCTTTGAGTTGTTGAGGTGGCGTTGTGTGTGGTTTTATTTATTTATTTATTTATTTTTAATATTAAAGCCAGCTTTACTCTCTCCACATCAGGATGTCTGGTTGCTATTTTCCCCTTGAAAAGCAAATTGCTTTTCTTCTATGAGTTTGTAGTATATAGTGCAGAATGAAAGAGGAAGCTTCATTTACCCCTTTAAGTTGTCCGGCTTTTTATGTAAGTATGCCAATATTTATTATGCAAGTCTAAAAAAAATCTCTTTTTGATGATTAACTAATCCTGACTGAAACTCCAACCGAGTTAACTGATTCGCTTGAAGTCCGGCAGGCTGGCAGTGCTTTGCAATTTGTCAGGAAATTCCAAAGGAGTGTGAAATTTTCTACTGCAATTGGGGCTTGCTGATGTGCCTGGGCAGCTAGGCAGAGGCCAGTCTTTTCATGTGCTTTAGTTCATTAGAACTGAAAGTATTGTTTGGCTTTGGTAAGTACAGGAAATTTAGATTGTGTTTTTATTATTGTACTGTAAGTCTTTTAACTGCCCCTGTTGAGGGTTTTAGAGTCTAGCAAATTTTTATTTTTTGTTTTACAATAATCTTGACAGCAGTGTTTGTTTAATTTGCAGGGTAGTGAATGCTTACAGTAATGACGGATAATGCATTGTGGTGATTGTCGTGACATTTAAATTGGGTGATCTTTTGTTTGTTCTTTTTTGTTGATTTAACTGTTATTCAAACCTGTTTCTTTACAGTATTTGCAAATTTAAATAATATTTGTGCGTTTTTGGTTAATGCAGTACTGGTGACTCTTTCTATAGCCACGACACCTGTAAGGTTATGACTTGCCTTTTTACTAATCTTCATGTGTGTTTTTGAAGCTCTGAGCCATACTGTAAACAGGGTATTATGTGATAAATATACTTGAACTGTCAACTTTTTTAAATCGAACAAATGTTTCTGTTGGACGTGAAGGTCCTGGAGGCCAGCTTGTTTTTAATGTGCTTTTTATTTGTACTGTTTTACTGTGGCATTGGAGACCTAATGTAATATTTGTCTAACTGTCTTACATTTACTGCAACCCAAAGCTTTGAATGTCACTTCAGTTTCTTAAATGTCTCAATAAAGCTCACCTTACCTAACCTAACTATTTAAAAATATTAAGCCAGCTCAAAATGAATGTCAGGTGTTTTCTAAGGCTGCATTCACACTGGGTCCGTTTCAGACAGACTCTGGTTCATTTCGTTTGAAATAATGTATCGGTCTGCTTGCTGTTCACACTTATCTGTGAACAAAGGGGCCGAGTTCGTTTGGATGCAAACTGAATTTCATTTTTTTGGTTCTTTTCCATTGTTTTTCAGGACCGAGTGTTTGTTTTCACAATGCAGTTTAAGTAAACTCAGTTTTACATCAATTACATCAAACTGACTTGGTTGATAATCCAGACAAATGTAAATGTAGGACATTGAAAATGTGTTTTGCGCTGCAAGGTTTGGAGAAGGCGTTTCTCTAGTGTGAAAGCACAAGCTCTGGGTAACAGAACGCAACCATCAAAACGTGTATTCTGTGTCGACAGTTTACTTCAAAATCATTATTAAAATACAGTATCAGTTCACAAAAAGATCTTCATCAAGTATCATCGCTTGATTTGGAAGAAGCATGTTTGCAGTTGTATAAAGTAATCATGATAATTGCGGTGTAGAATAAAGAAACTGTATCAATACCTTAATGTACCTAAACCGAAAAACTGGTATACCGACCCATCCCTAGTGGGAACACACCCGAAGAGCCTTCAGCGTCATTACTCCCACTTCTATTGTAATGAATACTTTTTTTTTTTTTTTTTTTTTTTTTAACTGTTTTGTTTATTTATAGCAACACCTGAATTTTACTGCAGCACCCAAATACAAACACAAAAAATACAAATAAGAACATAAGAAAGTTTACAAACGAGAGGAGGCCATTCGGTCCATCTTGCTCATTTGGTTGTTCATAGCTTATTGATCCCAGAATCTCATCAAGCAGCTTCTTGAAGGATCCCAGGGTGTCAGCTTCAACATTGCTGGGGAGTTGGTTACAATTCAATTCTCTGTGCCTTGTATTTTCTGTTCTGAATGCCCCTTGTATCTAATCTCCATTTGTGACTCCTTGTTTCTTTTTTCAGTTCGAAAAAGTCCCTTGGGTTGACATTTGTCAATACCTTTTAGAATTTTGAATGCTTGAATCAGATTGCCGTGTAGTCTTCTTTTTTCAAGACTGAATAGATTAAATTATTTTAGCCTGTCTGCATACGACATGCCTTTTAAACACAGAATAATTCTCGTCGCTCTTCTTTGCACTCTTTCTAGAGCAGCAATATCCTTTTTGTAACGAGGTGACCAGAACTGAACACAATATTCTAGATGAGGTCTTACTAATGCATTGTAAAGTTTAAACATTACTTCCCTTGATTTAAATTCAACACTTTTCACTATGTATCTGAGCATCTTGTTGGCTTTTTTTATAGCTTTCCCACACTGTCTAGATGAAGACATTTCTGAGTCAACTCCTAGGTCTTTTTCATAGATTCCTTCTTCAATTTCATTATCTCCCATATGATATTTATAATGGACATTTTTATTGCCTGTGTGCAGTACCTTACATTTTTCTCTATTAAATGTCATTTGCCATGTGTCTGCCCAGTTATGAATGCTGTCTAGATCATTTTGAAAGACCTTTCCTGCTGCAACGGTGTTTGCCACTCCTCCTATTTTTGTGTAGTCTGCAAATTTAACAAGTTTGCTTACTATACCAGAATCTAAATCATTAATGTAGATTAGGAATAGCAGAGGACCTAATACTGATCCCTGTGGTACTCCACTGGTTACCTCGTTCATTTTGAGGTTTCTCCTCTAATCAGTACTTTCTGTTTTCTACATGTTAACCACTCCCTAATCCATGTGCATGCATTTCCTTGAATCCCTACTGCGTTCAGTTTGATAATTAATCTTTTATGCAGGACTTTGTCAAAAGCTTTCTGGAAATCTAAATAAACCATGTCATATGCTTTGCAATTGTCCATTGTCGATGTTGCATCCTCAAAAAACGCAAGCAGGTTAGTTAGACAGCATCTCCCTTTCCTAAAACCATGCTGACTGTCTCCCAAATGTGTTGACTGCTGAAGCCTGGAGTTAACTGAAGTTCTCTGATGAATTATATTTAAAGTTATATACAGGGCTTAGTCTTGTATCCTGTGGGGAAAAATTGGATAGCCACATATCGGCCTACACTAACCAATATTTCTCCAACAGACTTCAATTGCTCTGTAATTTTAAAGAAAAAGAAAAAAAACATACTTGCGACAGCCAAAATGATGATTGCAGTGGTGTACTTTTTTTTTTTTTTTTTAGAATGTAGCCTGTAGTTTGTTTGTAGATTCTGAGCACACAATTACACAGACTCATCAACACATCGGATAATGCAAGTAAAATGAAGAAATGCCCTACTGTGTGAATTGGATGCCACTGTTATGAGAAAGCAGTCTGCAATGATCAGCAAGTCTATTGAGACAATAATTCTGCAATTCCTGCCCAGTTGGTGTGAAAGCATACCTTTTGTGGAAAATTGCTTCTTGTGTTCCTTTTGTCCCAGTTCTGCTCTGTCGACTCACGTTACTCATAATTGGACCCAAAATGAAATGCCGCAAACGTACAGTACAGTCTGCTGATGTTTTATAAAGGCTGTGAAATTAAGGGAACATCTTATTAAAAGAGCTTCTGTGAAGTAATAAAATTGAACGACCAGAATTGCTGTTTTTGAAGAACTGACAAGTTCAGATAAGGTTTTCATTTTTTGTTGAAGAAATCGTGGAATACAGAAAAGTAAAATATTAAACCGCAGTCACTGACATAGCTTGTGTAAATGTTTATTTTAGCTTTTGTATCTTCTGCAGTACAGAAACATCATGTGCTGCTGTGACTGCCAGCCAGACTAGACGTTCCTGCTGAGATGCACTGTGCTTTTAAAGACTAATGATGGCATAGGGTTACTGTTAAACTACAAATATAACTCATGTGACGGTTTAAAAAAAACAACAAAAAAAACTATTTCAGGGTTGAAATATCAGTTGCCTGCAACCGTACAGATTTTTGTATTTCAACCTTCTGGGTTTTTTTCTCCAGGGACTAGTTAGTTCCATACAAGTCCAAAATATAAGCTGAAAACACTTTATGAAACTGTCTTTATAAACAAACATTCACAGAGTGAATAAACAAACAGCGGTGCAATGGGTATGTGGCGAGCATAATGCGTTATTATTATTTGGTCTTGGACTTGGAGTAATAAAAAAATGATTGAAAGTGATTACCTATTGCAGGAATGTTCATGCTCACTTTAGGATAGCAGGATTTGTCACACACTCCTGTTCTAAATCCTTTCTGGGGTTTCTCCTGCAGATATTTGTGTTGATAAATAACAATAAAAATTGTGCACACTGCAATTGTAGTGGTCAAAAAATAAAAAATTCCCTACTTTATGTGTACTTTTTTTTTTTTTTTTTTTTTTTTTTTTTTTAGCTTTGCTATAATTTAAAAAAAGTAAGCAGTTGTTTTACATGACTCTTGTTGCTACACTGAAGACAAGGGATAAGTGTAATAGAATTGGTTCTGCCGCACTCTGCATAACAACTTTGAGTGTCTTGCTTTTGTCCCACGGCTATGATTTCAGAATGATTGATTAGATACTGCAGAAGGAGACCGCCTAGTGCACCTTTTTTTAATTGCACTGTTTTTCTGTTGTACATTTCTGTAATGTGCAATTCTTCCCTTTTTTTTTTTTTTGGTCCTATTTATAATTGTCATTGAAATTTGTTGTTTCCAATCCCAAGTTTGGTTGTTCTGGTATTACCAGCTATTGTACAGCACCTCCCAGCACCACAGTAAATTATTTACAGGCATAATGATACAAAGCTGACAAACTTGATTTAATTTTCTATTGTAAGCTAAATGCTCAAAGTGTGTGTAAACCAGTCTTCTTATGGCAGTTGGGTAATTTGGTCTAAGTTCTAAACCTGGTTGGTGGGTATGAAACGACAGCCTCCCAGTGTGTCTTGATTTATACTCCCAGTTCAACAGTACAGCTGGATTCCGTTTCTCATAATGGTGCAGCCTGGTGCCAGAAAACACCGACACATTGAATGACATCTTTGGGACATGTCCATTGTGAAACTGCATGCCATTCACCATGTAAAACAAATGTTTGCTTGTTATGATGAAACACAGCTGTTTGGAAGTGTTACATACCCATGCATACCGGTATTTGTGTTGGATGCACAGGGATTTAATTCTAACATGAACTTGTATTCTATGATTTCAGACACATGTACAAGTACAAATTAGCTTTTGATACAGACTGTAAGAATTGTCTTTGAAGATATGGTGTTTTCATATTTAATAGTTTTACTACTCCAAAAAAAAAAAAAAAAAAAAATCCAACTGCTGAATGTCTACATTTGAGCTACAGGCGTTTTTTGGGGGGCAATGCATTACTATATATATAAAACTTATATATAAAAATGTGTAGTGCACATAATTTGAATTACTAAAGCTTACTGTATGATAATCATGTAGCTTGCTTTTTCTCTTACTTTCCAAAAAAACATTATCCATTGGACAATTCTTTCTTTCTTTCACAAAATGTAAAGCATTAAAATCTTGGAATTATTTATATATATATAAATATAAGGATTGCCCAATTAAGAGCCACATATTATAGGAAAGTAATAATTTAAACTGAAAAGGGTAAGTTTAGACGGGGTTCCATTCGGTAGGAGGAGGAGCTGGCTGAAAGAATCCTGTGATTGGTGGAGGCACACAGCCTATAATCAGCAGAGCTGTGCTTGGCTAAGTTTACACTAATAGTGGATTTTTTCCTTATGGGGTGAAGAATGAGAAAGCACAGGCAGAGTTTGATAGCGGCTTGCTTTCATTAGATGAAGCCAGTGTGGCGAATACTAGAATCTGAAGGCCAGTGTTATAAGCAGCAAGGTAAGTGAGGCTTATTTTTTTATTTTTTTTTAAATCCTAAAAAAAAAAAAAAAGACGTGTAAAAGTTCAGGAAGTTCATGAAACTTTCTTGGTTGCTGTGTTTTAAAATGTGTTTACCTGCAAGTTGTGTAGCAGCATTTTTTTTTATTTTTTTTTTATTATTGATTGGAAAGCTTTCAGAAGCAATTAAGATGGTATTGTACTTTCCGGATACAGTAAAACTTGGAACAACTGTTACCTTGTATCTGTCTTAAGCGAGTATAGAAGCTTCTCTAACTCGACGCTCAAGCAGTCATTTTCTCTCTTTAGCTGAGGAATTTATATCCTGTTGCAAACTGGTCAGACTGCATATTTTAAGGATTTGTTTTTGGAACAGAGGGAAAGTTACAGTAGCAAATCTTTCTTTAGCTGTCTCTGGTCTGTGTTTTCACTCTTTTAGTTTGAATTATGAACGGTCACAGGAAGAACTATTTGTGCAAGTTTGTTTACTCTTCTGTCCCCGTCCCCGAGGAATCTTTTAACACACGGTTCAGTGCTGTGGATGTAATCACCTGCTATTCAGCAGCAGTTACACTCATTATTCTGTTACAAAAAGATGTTTGTACAGCCTTCAGTGCTGTTTGACTGTCTGTCTGGTTAAATGTGAGTTTTGTTCTGTATATCAATACTGCATGTTAAAATATACTTGATTGATTTATTCTTGATTTTGTTATATTAGAATGTAATTATGGAGTTCATAACACACGTGATCTGCATTCACATATATTTTCTTTCTTTCTTTTGGATTAACATAAAAAAACAACAGCATCGCAATATAGTTTACCAGCAAAACCTACCAGGAAATAATAATTAAATAATGCAAACAGAAATTAAATCATTATTGTTTAGTGATGTGTTTTTGTTCAGAATGTTTAAATGGATGATGTTCTATTACTTTTGATAAACATTAGGTTATGTAATTGTGATGTACTCATTTTGTTGTGTTTTCCCCCTCACAGAAAAAGAGGGAGGTCTGAATGTGGAAGATGACAAGGACTCACCAGCCCCTTACTTTTTGGAAACTCCCTATGGTTATCAGCTAGACCTGGACTTTCTGAAGTATGTGGACGATATTGAAAGGGGCAACACCATCAAGAGGTTAAACATCCAGAGAAAGCCTAAAGTGGCAAAATCTGTGACAACACCCAGGAGTGGTGGTGGGCAGACCTGTGAATGGACATCGACAGAGTCGTTGTCATCTTCATCAAACAGCGATGACTATAGGCAGTCCCCATCTTTCCTCGCCACTAGAAGCCAACCAACTCCTCCTCCAGTGAGGGCAGCTGCTTTACATGAGGCCTCCCCAGCCTTTCTGAGTGTCCCTGAGGGCAAACTCCTGCCACCTCCTTCCCCGAGGCTTCCCAGACACAACTTTCTTGTGGAGAAAACCTTGATGGAGACACGAAGACGGTTGGAGCAAGAGAGACTGCTAATGCAGCCCCCTGCCAATGAGACCCGCAGGCCTAGGCTTGCCAGTTTGGGGGGAATGGGATCGACCGGTTCTCTTTCTTCCTTTACTGGATCCAGTGGGCACAATCAGATCTCCCCAAACCCCCAGCAGCACCTTCACAATGGGCATCAAGCCAATGGAGAATACAATCCATACTTTACCTCCTCCATAGGAAGCTCTATCCGTCACAGCCCAATGAGTTCAGGAATGACTACCCCAGTCACCAACGTTAGCCCCACACACTTACAACACATCCGGGAGCAGATGATGGTAGCCTTGAAGCGGCTGAAGGAGCTCGAGGAGCAAGTCAAGACTATCCCAATTCTGCAAGTAAAGATCTCTGTGCTGCAGGAGGAGAAGAGACAGCTAACCCAGCAGATGAAAAACCAAAAACCATCCAATCAGAATACTGGCTGTGCTTTCAGAAAAAGGTCCTACAGTGCTGGGAATGCTGATCACCTTGAACAGCTCTCCCAAACTAGAAAGGGAGGGGAGCTACATATTGATTCTGAGGATGAAATGGAAAGTCTAGGGCAGAGCTCTCAAAGAATAGAAGAGTTCAGGCAGCTCACCGCTGAAATGCAGGCTTTGGAGAGAAAGATCCAAGACAATAGCTATGATCTACAACCTGGCTTATCCCAAAATGTGGAGCAGCAACGGAGTGTGAAAGAACACAAATCTGTTGCTGTTGGGGCTAATGAGAACATGAATGACATTGTGATTTATCGTAAGTCATCTAGACAGTGTCAGGAGGTAGCAGTGGGGACCGAGACTGAGACAAGGAGTGCTGGCGTTGGTGTAACAGAGGCTTTGCTGGGCATGACAACAGAAGCAGAGACAGAAATTGAGATGCAGAATCAGACCATTGATGTACTGAAAGACAAAATTTACAGGTTGGAGGTGCAGTTGAAAGAAACAACCCATGAAATGGAAATGAGCAAGTTGAAAATGGAGCTTCAGGCAGCGGGATCAAGAAAGAAAGCTGATAAGGGGTCAATGGCTCGACCAGTGGTTTGCAGCACCTCTGTAGAAGCATCGGTGCAGATGCAAAGCCAAGCGGTGGGAAATCACATTGATTTCACTGATTGTTGTGTCGGCAGAGATTTGCAGACGTCTACTATTGGATTTACCTGCAGACCTGAAATCCAGAATGCCTCTGTGGGCCCGGAAATCCCCATGAACCGATGGATTGTCCGTGAAAGGGCGGAGACTCAGGATCAGTGTACCGGGCAGCATGTCGTAATGTGTAGCAAGAATGTGGGAGTGGAATTGAGTGTTTGTGAAACTGGAGTGAATACAGAAGAAACTGTGGATAGTTTAGCCCTTTGCAAAGCTAAGCTCGAACAAGCTAAAGAGTTTAGGTCAATAGGATGTGGGGAATGTTCAGTGGATGTGACAGTTTGCCCTATAAAAGAGCTGGTGTCTCTAGGCACAAATACTGATTATGTAGAGAGAGTGGAGTTAGGTGTCATGGCCATACCTCAGACTTCTTCTCAACAAACAAATACAGTAATAGATTCCATTAGCAAGTTTACCAACACAGAAACAGCAACTTTCATGAATTCCAGCACAAACACAGTGTTAAGCACTTCTGATAAGCAGACAAGTACAGTACCGACTGAGACTAGAACGGTTGCTGTGGGAGATGGTAGAGTGAAAGATGTTCAGTCTGTTAAAATTCGTTCCATTGGGGTGGGTACCTTGGTCAGTGGTGATGCTATTTTGGAAAAGCCATATGCAGTGAAGACCAAAGATTTTGGTGTAGGGCAGGTTAGTGTCAATGAAAACTTTTTGGTTGGTCTGAAAACACGCAACATTGCCTGTGGACCCTCAACTCAGGCACTTTCACCTGCCAATACCAGAAGTGTCGCATTGGGTGACAAGGGTGTTCATGTAACAGGACAGATCCAGCCATCTGAACCGGAAATAGCCTTTGGTTTGGACCACTATATTGAGCAAGTACAGAAACTTCTGCAAGAGCAGCAGATGCTTCTGGCTGAGAACTATAGTGAACTTGAAGACACATTCGGGCAGCCTCATTCCCAGATTGGTTCCCTCAACTGCCAGCTAATGAACACATTATCATCTATAAACACAGTTATGAAATGTGCAAGTACTGAGGAATTAAGAAGCTTGGACATCTTGAAGCTCTGCCCTGATACTACAAGTGCCATAACAGGTGAGGTGACATTTTCTTAAACAAGTGTCATATGCATAATTGTTTCAAAGCTGTTTTTACGTATACTTTTAAATTAGCATTTCATGGTTAATTATGATTCCTTCAAACTTAATCGTGCAATTTGGTTGTGTAGACTTTGTAACCTAAATGGTAGTGTGGTGTATGTCACATTCTCTCCAGGATTTCTTAATGGTTTTTTTAATGATTTTCCCACAAACGGCTGCTGTACAGGACGTTATTTATTCAACCAGTACTTCAGATATAATTTTTATACCCCTAAGAACATATTTAGAACTGCAACAAACTGCTATTTTAAATTGGATTTTTTTTTTTTTTAATATCCCAAACAAGCGGCCTCTTGCCAGTGTTCTATCTTTACTATGTTGTTCATACCACTCAGTTGGAAACATAAGGGAGTTAATATTGTGTCTAAAGAAGTACTTGATAGGATTTGACAGTTTTCCCTGACCCTGAAAAATGCATCGGGGCTTTGGAAATTTACCAACAGTTACCTAATTTCTTTTTATACCAGAAGCTTGGACTTTAAATGGAAAATGTTTGGCTGCTACTAAATGATAAATGATGCTGAATTATAAACCGTAATGAAGCTCAGTCCCCCTCCATCTATATTTTTGTGCATTAACCCAAACATAGTTTTCAGCTGCACTGGGGGCAGTAGTTGCTTGTACAAGATAATGAAATTGATTTAAAATCCCTAGTTCTCACTCCTTTAACACTTACTGTTATAGGGTCTTTAATGACCTATAGTCTTGCTGCCTTTCATTGAAGTACTGTATGGTAGGGCACACATTGTTAAGAGTTATTCCTGGTGTTTTATAAATCATCTGAAATTACTTTTGTGGGACGACTACAGTACGATGTGAAGGGGTGTTTTGAGAAGAGAGAATCTTTTAATTAACATGGTTGCTTACTTGATGATCTCTTTTGAAGTATGTGGGAAGATGAAGGACTCTGTTTTAATTGCAGTAGATTCCTGAACATTACTCTTGTCTTCTCTAATAAAGCTTCTGCATACAGTTAGTCAGTCATACACAAACATGTGCGTTTTCTTTGTATTCTTGAACAGTGTTTTTTTTTGGTTTTTTTTTACCGTCTGTGTCCAGGTTGAGAGTATAGCAGTGGCTGTACTGTATCTCAAAATTACAAAAATAGGTTTTATGATAGATAAAGCAAGTCACTTAACCTCCTTGTGGTCCGTCTTTCGGGTGAGACGTAATTGTAAGTGACTCTGTATCTGATGCATAGTTCACACACCCTAGTCTCTGTAAGTCACCTTGGATAAAGGCGTCTGCTGAATAAACAAATAATAATAAGGAACGTCTTTTTTGGACTTGCTTATCTTGTGGCTAAATAACTGGAAACATCTTAAGAATAATGAAGGGTAACACCTCCTTCAATCTGACAGTCAGAAATAGGAGTTATACTTTTGTACTTGCATTGGATCAAACTTGGACAGAAAAAATGTCACAAGTTGGCACTGCTGATTTTAACAAATTACATCCCGTAAATTATTAGTAGTTTTGCTTGCCAAATATTTTTAAGTATTTCCAGATTTGGAATTCAAAGCACTTTTACTAGACCAGCCAGAAGTCAGTAGTTTAGTAGCAAGAGAGACTCTTAACAGTTTCCTTCCTTTTTAATATTGTTTTCAGGGCTTAAAACACATATTTGCTTACAAAATCCACAACTGTACAGAAATTGTAGTAAAACAAATCATGTTAAATATTTATTTTATTGTTCAGATTTGTTCAAATAAGGTTTAAGTTCTTTTTTCAGTTTGGTACAGTAGATATATTCAAGCAAACTTAAAGAAAAACCTTTATCACAGTGGGCATCCATGGAAGCTAGAGTATAATCTTTAGTAAGTAGAATACAAAGCCAGTGTAATGTTGCAATAAGATATTAACTTTCACAAGTACAGCAGCAGTCTTTTTTACTCTGACTAATTAACCATTCCTTATACAGGCATGCAGATATCCTTGTTTGAAGGCAGACGCCTTCCAAAAACAACTTCACCCACTTAATACTGAAGGATGAAGCAGTAGTATGAAAGACTGGGTTAAAATGTTGAATACATATTTGATGAAGTATAACCCCTAATTTAGAACTGAATGGTTGGTGAGTGGGTTAAGCATTTTATATAGAGAACTGCATTGAATAACAGCAGCTGAAATCAAGTCTGAACTCTGCCATAGCAAATGAAAGATAACGTGCATATCTCAATGTAGCATTTTGTGTCTGACAGATATCGATCAGTCTTTGCTCAGCAGCACTACCAACACGTGTGTGTCCTCCACGACGCAGTCGGTCATTCTCGAACAGAAGGTCGAGGCCACACCAGTGGAGCAAGTTACATCTGTGTCTACAGTGAGCGAGTTAAACACTGGGTCCAAGACCTATACACCCCAGGAGAATGTGACATCTCGAATGAATTTGACGGATCAGCAAATGACTTCAGCCTTACATGGTAATTGTTTAGTTTTCTGTTTTGCAATATATTTAAAATATTTCTTTGAAAAGTGCGCCCCATTCAGGGCTCTTGGATAAAATCAGCTGTAATGTGTTCTGGTCGTTCATTGCACCCTGTAAGTCACTGTAGTATATTTATTAGCTAATCGATAAAGCACAGCTCAGTGTTCTCTGTACAAACATTACATTGTTGTTTCCTCTACCGAGGGTGAATGACAGTAATATAATGGTTATATTCAAACAAGCTGGGCACTGTGCATCAGCAGGTCTTGCTTATACGAAGTATCAGTGGAGGCTGTGGTTGAGGTTGTTTGTCACGCTGTTTGGCTTGGATTGAATGGAATTCTGTTTATTCAGGGCAGTGAAGCTTTGGGACAGTTGCAGTTTCTTTAAAGAGTGCTGGATTTTGGTAGCGCTTGTGTAAAATACTTCCAGTACATTAAAGGAGCAAGATGAACATTTAAAAAGTGTATATAATGAAAACTCTTTTCTTCGGTGAGTTTAATAAAGTAAAAGTGGAAGTGTTTACAAAAGAACAGCCTGTCTGGACCAGGCGGAAGACTTTAATCATAATAAAAATAAACAAAACAGGAAATCTGGGCAGTGCCACTTCCTTGTCCGCCCACACTCTTTATAGGTTGACTCACAAAGACTCATTCTGTATCCAAATTACCATTGCATAGTTTTAGTCCGCTTGGGATTTTAAAAACCGATTATTTCTTCCAGTAATTATAACCAACACATTTTTTTTCAAATTTTTAAATATTCAAGTAGAAATAAAAAGCCAGGGAAAGTTGAGACAAGCTCTTGTTTGGGTTAAAGTGAAAACAGCTTAGTGTCATTTTGAAGTTTGCAGAAACAAATATTTGGATTGTGTTGTGAAACTCGGCTTTAAAATGTGTTTGAGATCAGAATTGTGAGCCATGTTAAAATGTAGCAGTGTACCTGATTCATCAGCTAATAACAATGCCTTGTGTTGTGTACTGGCACAAAAATGTGCTGCCTCCTTTTCAGCCCAGGGTCATCGATTGCTCAATGATGTAGCGAGATATCGTTCCATTTAAGTAGCATTGTTATAGTGTACATTTCAATTTCAGTCCAATATATCTTAATATAAATATCATTACAGGGCAGTCTTGTAGTCCAAATACTCTGAAGTCTATTATGAAGAAGAAAGATGGCAGACAAGGCTCAAATGGCACAAAGAAGAACTTGCAGTTTGTAGGTGTGAATGGAGGGTAAGTTTTAAAAGTGTAACACAGGGCCGAAAATACATTGAAGAAATGTCCATAAAAAAATTAAAAACACATCTTGCATTAATGTATGAATGATGTACCTCCCAAAGGAATTGTGTAGTAACCCGACTTGGAATGGCAATGATATGCATGTGTGGGGAGGGGGAGGGGGTTAAACAGGATGGATTATAATGTGATGGTGAATAAACTTCTGCAAGAGAACTGCTGCAATTTGTAACAGCTGTTTATAGCTGGCTAATGGCAACAGTCAAACAATCTCTCCGTTGGGCAGCTTTGTAAAGCTTTAAGAATGATAATTGATTGTAGATGGACTCATGTTTTGTTAAAAATGTTCATAATTGGTTTTCAATGTGTTCTGTTTACACTTTGAAAAGGAAATGCCCCTCTAGATACATGACTTTGAAGAAATAGATCTTTGACCTGCTCCACTCTCCACCCTGACACGACCACTCATTTTGTTTTGTTGTCCAGGTATGAGACCACATCAAGTGACGACTCAAGTTCAGAGGAAAGCAGCTCGTCGGAGTCGGAGGATGAGTGTGAAAGGAATGAGTATTTGAATGAAGGGGTGGCTGGGAGAGCTGAGGAGTTTTGCAATGAAGGTGCAATGAAAGTCAAAGGAGAGACTGAAGAGGGAGATGCTGAGAAGGTGGAGATTAGAGAGAGGTAGTTGGAAATGTTTCTAAAAATGGAAATATTAATCTCTTTGTAACTTAAGGGCCCTAAGAAGACAAAGTACCCAAGCCTGTATTTGTAATGTACACTTAAAGAAACAGAGTTACTCAGCGCTATTTATTTATTTATTATATATATCGCACACACACCATGTGTTTTACTATGGAGTATCTAAGAAATTGAAGAAAATAGATTTCTTAGCTTTTTTTCTACCACAGTCATCAAGATATTTCTTGTATGTCCTATAACATACATACACAGCTAGGAGTTACCTCAGCATTGTGCAGCACAGTAATTTAGGTATTTTCTTTACCTCAGGTATGAGCTGAGTGAGAAGATGTTGTCGGCATGCAATGTATTGAAAAATCACCTGAATGACTCCAAGGTTTTGACTAACAAAGATGTGGTAAGCAAAATCCTTTCATACTCACTCACATACAAACACAAGTCCTCATTTTTTCAGGCTGTGATATAACTAAACCTAATCCAAGATCTATATTTGAAACTTGATTCCTGATTTATAAAATAAACACAACCCTCCCAGAGGGTGATGTATGCAGTATATGTGTTTTGGTTTGTTATAATTAGGAACAAATGGGAATTAATTCCCCCATTTTAAATTATCTCCACGGTGGCTCTAACCCTTGTCACCATAGAGTGTCCACCCTAAACCAGAATTACTAGGCCAACAATGATGAATGTTTTTCAGTGAAAGCTGGAATGTGTTGTTTCCTCAGACAGCTTTCATACTATGTTGTGAAGTTCTACAGTTGATCTAAAAAAAAACACTTTGAAGTTGTTTCAATTTTTATAAAAACAAAACAGTAAGCTATAGCACCCCCTTTACTTCCTGACCATAGCATGTCTTTATTAATCAAATCTGTGGCAATGCTGTACTGGGCTGATTCGGTATTTCAGTAGTTAATTGAATCTGCAAAAGACTGCAGCACTGGCAAACTTCATCCAATTGAAGTGTAGCATGGGGCCAGGGTTGGGGTTAATTCCTTTTTTTTCCAATTGCAATTCTATTTCAAATCCTTTTTTTCAAATCAATTCCTAATTCCCAATTCTAATTCATTGTCAAATCTAAGAAAATAGATGAAAAAAAAAATAAAAAAAACTTGCCATTTTAATCTTCAAAACGTGGAATTAATATCCCTATGCACCAAAAGGTGAACAAATCACATGGCCTATAAACTGCCATTTACTGCTAGAAACTGATCTGTCAGCCGTGGTATTTCTCTATTCTTGTACCATGACGTGCTTCTGATTATGTAAAATTGTTTGCTGCTGTTTCACCAGAGAGCTTGTCTGAACACGATTCAGCACGAGTGGTTCCGTGTCTCTAGTCAGAAGTCTGCAGTCCCGGCTATGGTTGAAGATTCTCTTTCTGCCTTCAGAGAGGTGTCTGCTGCAGTCCTGCGACACATAGTCAACATGGCTGATGGCAATGGAAACACAGCCCTCCATTACAGTGTGTCTCACTCCAATTTTGATATTGTCAGGCTGCTTTTAGATGCAGGTTTGTCTTTTTTTTTATTTAACAGTTGGTTCCAGCAGATTTATAGCCCTTTCCTCACTCTGCAGAAAATCTGCAGGTGATTATCTGGCACTTGCAATGGGGCTTCCTACCATTGTCAGGGCTGATAGCTACATATGATCTAGTGGGAGTAGCTGGGTTCAAACAACAATTGGTTATTCCTGGCATCGGATGAGTACTGTTTTCATGGCCTGAGTTGACACTTGTCTGCATGCTTGCCGCATACTGTAGCTATGTCAGAATATTCCCAACACAGAAATATTGTGTGTCAGGAATATTCTGACATAGCTACAATTATGTATTTATAACAGCTACTGACCTAATCCATGCAGTTATCCCAGGATCTTAACCATACATTGAGTCATGTAGTTTAAAAGGTGTGTTAACCAAGGTGTTAAAACAACTTTTCCTATCCCTGGTCTCTTGTGTTAATCTTTTGGTTCTTTGGTGGTTTTTGTTTTTATTTTTATATACATTGATTTGGAATGTGCAGATATTTTAGAGACTATGCTGTAGAAGTAACAGTTGCGGCTGCTTGCTTGTATGAAAAAACTTCCTGTGCAGTAGGAAGCATTTTCACTACAGTGCTCCAGTTGCAATCTGATCGACTAACCTGCCACACAGGAAGTGACTAGGAACCAACCTCATTTGTTTTGAACTACAGTGTTCTTGTAAATGTCTATCAGAAAAAGGGGGGATACTGAGAGTGCTAATAAGTGGTAAGAAAACCTTGATTAGCACTCCTTTTAATAAAAAATAAAAATGGATGAACAATGAAAATCCTTTTAAAAGTCAAGCTGTGTTGTTGATTCAAATGACACATGTAACCCCTATGTTTTTAAATATGCTTTTCAATACAAAGTCACAAATAACCTTTTTCCCACGTTTTACATGATTTGTTTTTAACAGAGCTGTGCAGGCGTACATTAAGCTGGTGTCTAGTATACTAGTATATGCTGAGCCAAATGTGATGAAGTGCAGGCACTCCTGAAAGAATGGCTCATTGTTTTGTTCCTTGTCCCACAGTGGTGAATGCCACTCACATAGCTTAAATACAGATCCATTGTGCATGAGGAGCTGGTTAATTGTTGTCTTACTCATTATGGCATGTTCAGACCGTTCAAATAAAACCACAAAAAAGAATATATATATATATATATATATATATATATATATATATATATATATATATATATATATATATATATATATATATGCATGCTCTCAACAGTAGATGTAATTTCAAGTGTTCACTGTCCAATAATAGTGTTATTTAACCTTCACCTTGACTAGTGCTGTTTTCAGACCAGACTGATTGTAATGGTTTCATTGCAGATGTCTGTAATGTAAATCAGCAGAACAAAGCTGGATATACTCCCATTATGCTGGCTGCTCTTGCAGCAGTGGAGGCAGAAAAAGACATGCGGATAGTTGAGGAACTCTTCAGCAAAGGGGATGTGAATGCTAAAGCCAGCCAGGTCTGTATTACATTAGCAAATGCAGTACTGTGTAATAAAACATGAGATTTTGTGGCATTTTCAGTTGGTGCATTTTAGGCATTAGTGTCACATGCTCTGCACATGTTGCGTTAATCCAGCCAACACTTCCATGTAATCACGTAACCACCATAGCGTGAATATGTGTAATGACTGAAAAAAACATGAAACTGTAGGCTCCTTCAGTAACATGAACAAGTTACCCAATGCCGATTTTATAAAGAAAAATAGGTAGTATTGGTTGAATATTTTATCTTCTACAAAGCTCAATTATTTTGAATTTTTCATATAGTAGTGCTTTTATTGTGTCGAATATCCTATCGTGCCATGTCACTTGAATTAAATGAAGGTGCATTGGGTGTGTATTTGATCAGATGACTGCAGTTTAACCAGAAGACACACGGTGGTTTTTGGTAAAATAACAAATGTGTGAAGAAGTAAAAGCACTGCTGCCCCCTGCTTGACACATTTGTGACTTTCAGCTGAAGCAAAAAGGGGCATTCCAAACTCGATTAACACTGAGACCACAGCATTCTCTCAAAACAAGTAGTTTACTTGAGGAAATTAAGCTTCCCTGTGAGGGGGGGTGCGATGGACGTGGGGATGCTTCTTTACAAAAACACACATTGCAATTTGTTTAATATAAAAAGAACATTGAAGGATGTACAATTACAATGCATTTTTATTTTATTTTAATTTTTTTAAGGCTGGCCAAACCGCACTAATGTTAGCAGTGAGCCATGGGCGAATGGATATGGTGAAAGCTCTGTTGGCATGTTCAGCTGATGTCAATATTCAGGATGATGAGGGGTCCACAGCTGTGATGTGCGCCAGTGAACATGGTCATGTGGAGATAGTAAAACTCCTGCTGTCTCAGCCTGGATGTGATGCTACATTGACTGACAGTGTAAGTTAACACTGAAAAGAAAACTCTGTGTAATATTCCTTTTATAGGTATTTAAAGCAGTATTTACTTAAATGTTTCTTTTTAATCTTTCAGGATGAGAGTACTGCATTATCGATAGCTATGGAGGCTGGACACAAGGACATTGCAGTTCTTCTTTATGCTCATGTAAACTTCTCCAAAGCCCAATCACCAGTGAGTACTGTATATATTGTTCATATGACATACAATATTTATCTGGCTTTCCATTTAAAAAAACAAAACGGCTATCATTAGAAGAGAGCAGTAACACTTTGCATAAAAAATACTTTTTAAATAAAAAACAATGTACATAGATTACATGTGATTACTGGAAAGTGTGGTTAAAATAAATCGCAAGTCAATCACTCAATCAATATTTATTTTATGTCCCGCCTCATAGTGGACCACCATCACAAAGTGCTTTACAAGATAGTGAGGAACAATGCAAAATATATTAAAATACAAAAATGCATTGAAGTACAGGGCATAGTACATTAAATACAAATAGTAAAAAACTTGTTTACTTTTCCAATGATATTCTAACAGTAACTAGTGTTTTGGCCACCTGGTGGCTAATTATTATAGCTGCTGTATTTTCTTCATGTCATTTTAAAGATGGCTCAGAATCTTCTTTTTCTATCTTTTCTTAGGGCACACCGAGGCTTGGAAGGAAAACGTCTCCTAGCCCAACACGAAGAAGCATGTTTGATTAATATTCCAAACCTGTCGATCCCCCACCCCACTCCCCAAGCTGCTATTGGTTCTTGTTAACCTGGACAGATACTGAATGTAGAAATCAGTTAAAAAAAAAAAAAAAAGTGCCTGAGCTCACCAGCGTATTTTAGCAATAAAAAAGTATGTATGTGTGTAATATAATTAATATATATATATATATATATATATATATATATATATATATATATATATATGAAATTATCGGCAGCAATAAGCAATTGAAGCTTGGTAATTTAAATATTCAGAAATGCTGCTTTCGTTTCTTCATTGAACAGTCAGGTCTCTTCCTAGCTCTTCCTCATTTTAATCTGCCGTTGACGTTACGTTGTCTCTATAATCAATGTATTATGTAATCTGCCAGTACAGGTTCTGTTACTCTCAAACAAGCCATATTGTCAATGGCATATTTATATTGCTAATCCTGCTTTACATTTATTTATTTTTTTTGCTTGTTTTTTAGCATTAACCCTTTGACCTCTTTCCTTTTAATTTGAGATTAAAGACCTAAATTGAAATCATTTTAGCATAATCCTGGGGAAAGATGAACAGGGAAGGTTAAAGGGTTAAATAAATCAAAGTGACCCATTTGTTTGGTCCAAATTTATTCTATAGAAAGATATCTCAGAACGAATATAGTGTATAACTTATGTAAAGATCATTTGTATCTATTTAAAAATTGAGTCAGTATTTTCAAACTGTTTTATGTAACCCAATTAATACAACATTTACATGAAGTTGCATATTTACTATCAACCTATAGTTTAATTCCTATAAATATTGTATTTGTCATTGTGTATATAAGTATATATGATGGCATTTTTAGTCTAACTGGAGGTGCTCCATTTGTAATCGCTTCTGTCTTATGTAAGCTTGTCTTATGTACATTTATGTCCCAGTATATTTAAGGTACTTTAGTTGTGTCCTGTATTTTTAATGTTTGAAGTGCCTTAGACTTGCCATATTTCTGAATAAACTGCTTTGTGCTAATTTGATTGCTGTTCTCTTATGTTCATTTTACACCCCAGAGCAGGATTTCTACTGAACAGACTAGCCACATACTGTACATACCTTCAAAGTAGTGCAGTCTGGCTCTAGCTGGGTTTGTAATGTTCTGTTTTTAAGTTTTGATCATCAAATTAGTTTTGTTTTCCCATCCAAATGCAGTATTAAGGGGAGTAATGTATTGACAGGGGTGTGCAATTCGTATTGCCCGACACCCAGGACAACAACATTTGTGTGAGGGAAACCAGTTTTGCTGTTATACTTTGCCCATCGGATAAGTAGTTTTTATTTATTTATTTTTCCTATGTTCGTTCTGTTGCTAGACATTCCAGGTACATTTTTAGAGAGCCAAAGAAACCCAGAAGTGGCTGCTAGGAGAGCCACTGACAATGCACAGAATAATCTCTTAAATTGAAGGTATTTACGTTTTTTTGTAAATTAGCAAATAAGTGCTTAATGTATGAACCTGACATTTAAATACAGCAATCTAGTAAAGTTACAACAAAAAAAACACCACAGTCACTAAGGTATTGGCAGCTTAGAAAAAAATCATGTTGTGTAATTTATAGTTATTTGAGTCATATGATCAAGCGTGCACAGTACTTGTTGTGATGTTTAAAAAAAGTGACATTTACTGTTTGAAAGCATTTCAAGACAAACTTTAGTGTTACTAACCTTTTTGCTACTTACCATATAATATATATATATATAAAGATTTAAATGCTTTATTTAAAAAACTTTACTAGATTTGAACAGAAGCGGTATTAGTTATTTATTGGTCATGCACAATCCATCGATTTATTTAAAACATTGATTGTCAAACAGCGATATAAATGAAATGCTTGTATGAGGTTCTGTACAATATTTTATTTTAAAATAAAATGGACATTCTCATGGCAGTGTGTTTGTATTAATTTATGTATTTCTTTTTCAGTGAGAGTAGTGTTGAAAACTTAATTCTGCTATTGGTAATGTTCTTAATGATAATAATAATTCCTATTGTAAACAGGTTAAGTTTTACTTGGTCATCTACGACTACGGTAACTAAACCCAGCCACGTATCAGGTCAGTTGATTAATGCCCGCTCAGCTAAAAAACATGATGATGAGCTTAACTAAATTTTAGTTGATTCTCATCCTGATTTTATAGGTCTCACTGAAACTTGGTTTTATCAATCTGGTGATGCCTCTATGTAAAATTCTCACCTCAGATTATGACATTATACACTGTCAATCTGAACTGGTAAGAAAGGTGGTGGAGTAGCTCTAATCTATAAACACTGGCACTGAGATTCAATCAGGTTTTGAAGCTTTATTGGTTTCAATACAAACTGAGCATTCTCTTTCAATGAGAATTATGATTGTGATCTCCTGGTACTCAAATGGATTTCGTATGAGAGTTATTTGATTTTTTGGCTCCTTGGACAATGAACTCTAATTTACTAGTGATGGGTGATTTTAATATCTGGTTGGACACATATTCGTGCCTTGCATCTCAGGTGTGTTTTTTAAACAGAAATGGATCTCTTGGGATTTCACCAATCTGTTGCAGGTTCAACACATAAACAAGGTCATTCTTTGGACTTTCTCTATTATCCCTTTACACTGGACTGATTCCTTTGGCCGTGTCTCAGACCAGGAAAACACTGCAGACCTAAAAGACTTTAATGAAGTTTTAATTAAGAATAATTCTGTGGCTTAGCTGTATCAACTGATGAAATGGTCTCCAAGAGATGTGTTTTGTCTAAATCCTGTCCTAATCAACTCTGGTACACCCCAGAACTAGCACAGCAAAAGAGAGAACTTAGAAAAATGGAAAGCATGTGGTGAAAAAGTAAAAACCTGGAATTAAAGGATGCTTTAAAATCTCTGCAAAAGGCTCATAAGAGAGCGATAACAGAAGCAAAATGTCAACATTTTTCTGGGTAGATAAATGATGCTATAAATAAGCCTAAGGCTTTATTTCAGATTGTCTCAAACTTAAGCAAAATAGTTTTTATATTCCTGAAGGTTCCCCAGAATTATGTGAATCTACACAAGATTTATTTATTGAGAAGGTTATAAAGATCCGTGCCTTTATACCAGCTGATACTTCTTGTCTTTTACCTGGAGAAAAAGACCCAAATTTAAAGATGCCCTGTCAAATTGGTCATTGATTACAACTGCAACCTTGGAACCTTTTTTTAGCTGATACTAACCCTTCATATTGTAACCTTGATCCTTGGCCTGCCACCTTAATAAAGGTGCTAAATCTGTTTTGCTGCCGGTTCTTACTGATTTAATAAATAAATCCATTACCGAAGGAATTTTTCTAACTCCTTTTAAAAATGCGCTGATTTCTCCTACTGTAAAACAGCCAGGCCTTAACAAATTAGAATGTTCCAACCTTCACCCTCTCTCTCCTTCACCTTTTATGGCAAAAGTTCTTCAATGTGTGATTGGGTCCCAGCTTCAGGACTCTATCTTCTGCCCTTCTAGGTCCTTTTCAGTCTGGTTTTCGACCCTTCCATGGTACTGATATGGCTCTGCTGTGTGTTGTAGGTGCCCTTTTGAAGATCTTGGATGCTGGAGGTGCTGCAGTTCTCATCCTCCTTGATCTCTCAGCAGGCTTCGACACCATTGACCATGGGCTCCTACTTGACCGCCTGGAAAACTGCTTTGGCATTACTGGTCTACCTTTGTCTTTAAGTCTTTTCTTACCAACTGTACCAGCACACTGTCAATATGGACCGATGTGTCATCACTGTTGTTGGTCAAATATAGGGTCCCTCAAGGATCCACTCTTTCTCCCACGTTATTTAATCTTTACATAGAGCCCCCGGAGGAGAGCATTGAGGCATGTGGACTCCAGTTCCACCAGTATGGTGATGACACACAGCTGTATATGCGTGTCTCAGGCAATGTTGAGGAGTTAAGGGCTAGACTGGAGTGCTGCCTTAATAGACTTCAGAGGAAGTCTGGGACTCCGCTGCGCTCCCACATCACTCCGGTTCTGAGGGACCTGCATTGGCTCCCAGTCCGTGAGAGAATAGATTTCAAGATCCTGTGCACTGTTTATAAAGCATTAAATGAAGTTGGACCAGTCTACCTTCAAGCCAATGGAAATTAGAATATCTTCTAGCCTTCTTAAGTTTAGAAAGCAATTAAAACATTTACTTCGTCACAGAACATGGGTGTAACTTTAGAGAAGCTAGAATGGTTTCAATAATTTAATACATAACTTGAAAGTGCAGAATTTTGTGCAATATATTTCCGTTGTACTGTATGTTTTTATATTGTTTATGATTTACTATGTTTTTATATATGGTACAATATGTTAAATGATAATGCTTTTTGCCTTGTACAGCTCTCTGATGTCAAATGGCATTATATAATAATTAACTGAAATGTTGTCCACCCCCCCAAAAGAAAAAGCCATTAGCGTATGAAACCAGGATGACCCTGCTGCAGCAGTGTTCCAGTTAGAGAAAGGGGAGGGGAGAAACAGGCAGAAGCTTTTTTATATTTGAATCACTCCCAAGTATTGCTTATTATAGTTGTACTCTTAGTATGTTATTCAAATTTACTACCAAATGTGTTCCAAAATGCACTGAAAGGCACATTTTCTTAAATTATGTTATACAGTTGTTGAGGTGAGATCACAGGAAACCTTTTGTATATCTTGAAAAATTTAGTGAACCAGTCAAGTTAAAGGCTAGATCCACTCCTATTAATCACTGTTAAGTGTGTGTGTTTTGTGTAACAGGCAGGAGGTAAGTTAATATTCTTGTTGTTTTATGCCAGGGGGGGGGCAGAGGGGAACAACCCTTTATATTCCTAAACTGAGAGAAGCATCTGTCTGCCTTTATCATTGAATTTGACCAGTATTGTAGAACAGTAAAACAGTGCCACCTTGTGTTTGCAAAATAAGCATTCTTATTCTGCATGTCAGCTTGCTCTCCTATAACTGATTTTTTTTTTTAAAATAGTCACTTATTAAAACAACAAATAGATACTAAAACAATACAATGAATGGTAAATTAAATACAATTCTCACTCTTGTAATAAAACTGTAGGTCTGTAAAATTTTTCATTTTTTCAGGTTTACAAGTAGATAGTCATCAGGAAACAGGAACACACTGTTTATGAACTTGTGGATGTGTAGTACAGTGAGAACTGAACTTCATTATTGATGCCACCAAAAATATTAGCATAATGAGAATTGGTGATGTGCCTTTGCTCAAAAACCAAAAGGCAAGGGCTAAAGCCCTACTAAAATCATTAGTACAAATTAGACACTTTTACTGACAGTGGTGAGTGTATAAATGTGTTATCGGGTCATGTTGCTGCCGAGTCATTGAGATGCTTCAAGAGCTACCAAGACAAAGTTCTGCATTTCTATCACAATTTAACAGATAATCATTATGAACACCGAGCCAGTTTTTCTGAATGTTTTGGTCAGTACTTGAAAATGTTAAGCCAATCCATGAAGAGGTAGATTTATTGTTTATCAGGTATATGCGCTCCAAGCTGAGAGACATTACTCAATTCCATGTAAAAGTAATTCACATATTTTATCATTTGCATACAGTCTGACATTTGCTTATTACTAATGTGTTTATACAAGAATATTACAATGGAAGCAGCATTAGCTAAAAACTATGGCTCACAATAAATAGCAGATTCTGCAGGCAACTGCATGATTCAGTGTTTGAGAGGATTTAACACACAAAAATTAAGATGGTTTTAAGTAACAAGAGTGCCAAAGACACGACTCTGGTATGGAACACGCTATTAACCAAAGTATCATGCTGCAGAAAAATAGGACACAGAATAAGAGAGGCAATGGAGCAGTTTCTTCAGGAGGCAGAATGTTCATTGGTAAAGCAGTGGTCATGGCTATGCAGTCATTTCCATATTAAACCTGTAATGATCACTCTCTTAGAAACAAACAGCACCTAATCCTTTCTGAGAGAGATTGCAATGACTTGCCCACGCATATGCTGCTCTGCGCTTGTAGTTTGTCAGTTTTCAGATGGTCTGGTTCAAGAGACTTGACGCTGGTTGAGTAGCTGGTAAACTGGCTCAAACAAATCCTATTGAAATAAACAGTAAAGTTTAAAGTCAACTGTTGTGTGGTGCCCCCTCTCACTAGGGTTATTGTTTCTGACTATGCCACCCCTTAAATGATACCAGGTGTAAGGAGAGCTCGAAATTGAAATATCTTCCATATATAACTCCACAAATACACTCGTCATTACAATTCTCTTTCCAAAGGGTTGCACTCAGATTTGATAGTTTACAGTTTATTAATTAAACCTACATAAAAAATGCCACGTATATTCTGTTCGGGTTGTTAGAACCAAACAGGAAAAACCATACCACATAAAAGTCAACTAGCAAACAACGTTGACAAAGAATTCAACATAAGCAAAACTTAACAGAAACAAGCAGTGACTAACATTATAAAAAGAAAATAAACAAATATGCGTGACCACAGTTCAGACAGTTTACTTCAAAACAGCAACAGCAACTACGTCCATTTTATTTATTAAAACCAAGTAAACTGTCTAAAATAATTAAAAACAAAACACACGTTATCCCGGGTGAACCGGAATGATCACCTTACCAAATACCAATAAAACAAAATAAAAAAAACATTTAGAAACAGGGGAGATAGACACACAACCAAAAGGTAGCGAGACCCATTCTCTTGTTTTAAATCTTACCGTCAACAGTAGCCGTGAGACACAAACAAAGCAACCACAGAAAAGTCTTGATTCAAGTGCCACTGCAGCTCTTATATACAGGTGCGCAATTTGTTGGGAACGGCGCGGCGTTAATTCAATCATTACTTAATTAAAAGTAATTAGCAAAAGGTCTAACCTGCTACAATTTGTTGTCTGCTTTAATATTTGTTATCTGCATTGATTCATACACTGCTGGGTGCCCAGTAAAAGCTAATACATATGAATTATAATTCCTAACTCAGCCTGGTCATCGGCTCAGGAGTAGTTGCGGGACTTTCTGGCAGGGAGCTGGGAAACTACTTCTATAACAAATATCATAGAACATATAATTTTTTAAAACCTGCATAGACATTTGTAGATTGGACCAGAGTTTGCATTATTATTATTATTATTATTATTATTATTATTATTATTATTATTATTATTATTATTATTGTTTTTTTTGTTTTTTTTAAATACAGAAACTGCTTACAACTCGATAGAAGACTGTCTGTAACAGATACAGTTTGTATGCATCAGTCAGACCCTAATCTGAAGTCTGTCGGGGGATTTGGCTGGTCACAGCCAATTGCGCAGGGTGGATGGAGGAGGTATTTCCAAACGTCTCCCACGCGATTGCTGTGACCAATCGCGCCAAAACGTTCAGAGATTTTCAAACTGGTACTGCTTGCAAATAAAAAGAAAGCTTGTTGCATTGGTATATTGCAACAATACATCGCAGCACCAGAACGCCACAGACAATCAGCTGGTGCAGAAAAGGCAAAGTGACATCGGCCTGGAGATAATGAACACGGTCACGGAGAGCTATCTTCCCCTAAACTCTAAAAGGAAACATAGAGAGAACAGCAAATCGCCGGCCAAGCGTCCCCAAGACATGCACAACAGCAGCGATGGCGAGCAAGGTGGGCAGTTGCTGGATTGTGCGGGTCTGTCTGCGTCAGCAACCGGCAAAAAGCCCCCTCGGATGCCGAAGTGTTCTCGCTGCAGGAACCACGGCTATGTGTCCCCCCTGAAGGGCCACAAGAGATTCTGCACCTGGAGAGACTGTCAGTGTCAGAAATGTAAACTGATTGCAGAACGACAGCGAGTCATGGCGGCCCAGGTATCGTGTGCGACAAATTAGCGCAATTGTGAGAGAAGGACATGTTTGTTGTTGTTTTTGTTTGTTTGTTTTGATAACATTTTTTTTAAGGGACAGGAACATTGTTACATTTTTCGATCAGATATTCCAAAAATGTATTAATATTATCCACGTTTTGTATAGACAGTTGCCATGGTCTGTCAACACGTGGCACATTCATTCGCTGAGGTGCCCAGGACTGAATTGTAATATTTTGATGTAGTATAGTATATAAGTAAACTTGGCACACTGTGATTTTACTGAAATATAATTTTACCAACATACATCGTTTTTCATCTTGCAAGGTGCTTATAAATATTTTACAATTTTTTTTCCACATTGAGTGATGGCAGGCCGGATAAAAATGGCGATACAAGGTACTTACTGACGGTACAATAGTACATGTTTTCTGTTGACACAGTAACATCATCAAAGTAAAGAAGCTAGTATGTCGATTTCAATTTTTAAATAAGTTACATATATATATATAAATGAATGCCGCATTATATACATTACTACATGCTGTATTTTGAGGCCTCGTGGAGGAAATGGTAAACAGGTTCCAAAAAACTGACAGGCCTGTTATGTGTTTGCATTATATTTGAATGATTAACGTATGTGATTCGTATTTTTTATTAAATCAATGTTTTCACAGCATTTTAAAAAGTACCTACTGTACTTAATATAAACAGATTGATTTTATTATTATCCCAGCTGTGGAGTAAAATAACTATTTTCGTTACTTCACTGTAAATTGCGACATGTTGGGAACTATCTACATTTTACTGTATAGAACTGGGTACTGGTGGTATTGGAATACACACATGTTCTAGTTAAAAATAAGTCTTTTACAGAAACATATTTTGAAATCTGTGCTTTAGTAAAAAGAAAAAAATAAAGATTTACGTGGAAGTGTTCAGTTTGTAAATATCTGAATAACAACCCCACAGCTGGTTTTAATTAGAATGAATCTTTTTTTATTGAAGGGATTCTGCAGATCTCATAAGACTGGTTATTTACAGAACCCGAACAACCAGGTTACAAGATGAAAATTGCCTAGAAGAGACTAAAATCTATTACTGCATTGAACAGCCCCCTTTTTGTTGTGGTTGTTGTTTTATGTAACGGTCTTAAGTGTTCTCGTTTTCTATAAATAAATAAAATAGCGTACTGTTCCGTTAACAGCACCTCAGGAATGCACACATATTGTTTTTTTCTAAGAACAAATACAAATAATGAAGATATTTGTAAAGGGTTGCCATTGTAAAAGATACTTTATAGTAAATCAACCCAAATTTAGAAAACGCGTAATGACAAAAACATCATGAATGCACAATTGTTTGTTTATTTATTTATTTATTGTTATGATGATGATGATTATTATTATGTTTGTTTCACTGGATACAAAATTATTCATATATTACTAAATATTACATGACGTTTTATCCAGCAGCTTAATAAAAAATACTTTAGTCTTGTCAGGTCTTAAATGAGGTAATCTTGGAGTCGCTGCGGTGAGGAGAAAAAAACATATTACAAATTGGGGGGGATAATTGGTCCCTCATAGCTAAACATATTTGGAATTGGGTAGCTCTCCTTCTTTGACTTCACTCCTTTTGGGTTTAGGTAGCACTGAGGAGGCAGCAGGCACAGGAGGAGGAGCTGGGCATCTGCAACCCTGTTCCACTTCCAGACACAGATCTGCTCATCAAAAGCGAAGGCACTGGAAACAGCTCCTGCTTGTTTGCTCCAGGGGGAGGGTCCCCTTCTTCAGCCTCAGCCAGCACAGCACCATCCTCTTCAGTTACAGGTATATCAAAACTGCATTCAGGATTCTTTAGAATCTGGTAAATGCTTATAGCCTGTTAAAAATGTTTTAATAAATACAAAATATGTATATACAGGGGATTGACAAAACACCAGAAACGCCGGAAAAACAAAGCACATATTTTGGTATAAATGATCTGCCCTTCATATGACTGTTAATGTTTAACTGACTCATATTTTCAATGTTATGAAAACTCCTCTGGCAACATCTAACGGTACCCTTTTGTTACTTTGACCACTGACTTTTAGTTTTCCAGATGATACACACCTAATGCTTTGTGATATTAGCTTCAAACTCAATACACAGCTGTATTCTTTGATTCTTTAGGTTCTCCCCGGGTGGCTGTCACCGCCCAGCTGAAAAAACCCGATCCGCCCGTCTTGCAGATGTTACTGTGTCTAACAATAAGGATTGATTTTGCTTCTAGTAGAACATTGCAGCGTGAAAAAAAAATCTTGGAACCACATGACAGCTGTGTTACATCTTGACACAACATTTAACCAATCAGAGAGTTGAAGGGGCGGGTTTTCTGTGTTAAGCACCTCGAGAGGCTAAAATGTTAAAAGGTACTGCTAAAAAAAAAAACTATTATTTTTAAACCAAAAATAGTGACAATTATTATTATTTGTTTATTTAGCAGACACCTTTATCCAAGGCGACTTACAGGGAGTAGGGTGTGTGAACTATGCATCAGCTGCAGAGTCACTTACAATTACGTCTCACCTGAAAGACGGAGCACAAGGAGGTTAAGTGATTTGCTCAGGGTCACACAATGAGTTTGTGGCTAAGATGGGATTTGAACCTGGGACCTCCTGGTTACAAGCCTGTTTCTTTAACCACTGGACCACACAGCCTCCTATGAATGCAGGGGGTCAAAATAAGCTGTACCATCCACCGCCTAATACTATATTTGTGCCGGCTATTAAAAAAATATTAAGATTATTTTCGGGTATTATCATTCAGTCAATTTTTTGTCGTATTATTGTACTGTAAGGTGATATATAGTACATAATAGCTATACATATGTACCAAAAAAGAAAGTGTATTCCTTTTGTTGTGATATAGTAACAATATGTACCCAGGTGCTTGTGAGAGATATTGGGGGTTCAAATATAGAGGCTGTACGCTTTTAAGAAGAAAGGCGTGATGGGATATCAGCTGAACATTGTCAGCTGACATACAAGTGCAGTGGTGCTGGATTATTACACTCTGGTTTCAATGCAGCAGTTCTGCTGGTGACCAAACGTGTGAGTACTGTTGTGTTAAAAAAAAAAAAAAAATTGGTTAAAATAAACAGTTGCATTAAATAAATGTAGAACAGCGAAAAATCAGAGTGCATTAACAAAACGCCCTGAAAACTTAACATAAAGAAAACAATTTAAATGAAGCAATAAGCTCAATAATTAAGCTAAAAAGGAAGTGCAAAGGTTACCGTTTTTTTTTTTTTTTGTGAACTCCATTTAGGGATGGGACGGTATAAAATTTGCACGGTATGATAACCGTTAAATAAAACACTGTGGTGACCTTAATATCACGGTATACAGTACATCATGCAGGTAATAAACTTGGTATGTTTCTTTCTTATAAAAAGACAATCAGAATTAAAAAAAAAAAAAAAAAGTTGTACACTCAATGTTATACTACAACAGTATTAAGGTCTATTATTTGCTCAAAATTACATGGTGCTGTAGTTTGTTAAGTCATTTTAATGTATAAAATTAAATAAATAAATAAATACTTTGTTTAGCTGATGGTAAATAGAATTGGAAATGATTGGTCTTATTGCTTAAAACACAAACATGTACCACAGGTTATTATTTAAGAGCAAATATTAGTTGTTTATTGTTTCAACTGGATAAATAAAATATGTATAGCAAAAAATAATGTATTTTAATACTAAAACGTGTTATTGGATTTATAGCTACATGTCACGACATTGCACAAGTAAGCTTACACATGTGGAGTTTGTAAAGAAAGATTTCTTCACTTACCTAAGAACATTAGAATACTGTTATAACTTGTTTAAACAAAACTACGTTGATAATAAGCAAGCTATCCTGCTGCTGTCGCGGATCTGTGCTCATTTTAATTGAGACATTGGTCGTGTTCTTATAGCGCAGATATCCACAATTCTGCACAGTGCTGCACAGAATCGTGGAGATGCGCTGTAGACGTCACTCAACACTGATTCTGCAAGCCCAGCGCAGCTTTGAAGTGTTACTGCGGGAGGCTGGCTGCGGCTGTGAACCAAAGGGACGATGCAGAGATCATGAGTGACCTGTTCATCGTATTGCAAATAACCACTAAAACTACTGCTGCCACCTTGTTAGCAGAGGCGAACGACATTTTATCATTTTAAAATGAAGCCGTGAACAGCCTCGTCAATGCTATATTAAATAAATAAATCAATTATTTAAACACACATAATGTATTAAATCCGTGGTAAGTGATGTATAATTTTACAATAAAGTTAATGTTAATCAATTACATTAAACTGATTGTTGATAATCCAGGCAAAATACGTTGAAAATGTGTGCTGCACTGCATGGTTTGGAGAAGGCGTTTCTCTAGAAGCTGCTTGTTTTATTGGAAGTCACGTTTGTTTTATTTGAAGTCTTTAAAGTTAAATTTCAGTTTTTGTTTGCTTGTTCATCTACAAAACGGCACAAGTAAACCTCATATTATTACTGTATTTTATTAAAGTGTGTCTATGGCCACTGTTTACTGTGAAGAAACGGCAATGGCACGGAATGAAAAATTAAATAAGTAAATAAATAAATATGTGTTGTCAGCTTTATGTACTATCTGTTTCAGGATGTTTAACTGTTATTTGGCATCCTTTGTTTTGTAGTTAATTCACTGGGGTAAGTAAGTCTCTTTACTCCTGGCATATTTTTCTATTTTAACATGTTACATATTGTGAGGTCTTGCTGTAAAATAAAGGCACACACACACAGGTGCCACGGCCACACACCCTGCCCGCGATCAGAGCAATATAATGACTTTTTTTGAAAAATTATGCGGGAATATCCGAACATGAAATTCGTCCCAGCACTATTTATATATATATATATATATATATATATAATATTTTTTTATTTTTTTATTTATATATATATATATATATATATATATCACATATCACACTGAGCTGTTTTTCATTTGCCTTTTTTGAAACTGTCACGCAAATTCTGGTGAGATGGTAAATAAGTGCAAGGTATTTTTGTCATTTCTAGCGAATACGAACATCTGATTTTTGAATCCGAATACATTAAAAAAAATATTGGTTTGAATATTCGGATATTTGCCCCAGCACTAGTTAGAATTGTACAGATTCTAACAAAAACCTGGAGCAGAAACACACACAGTGGGATGTGAATGGAGAATGGCGCTATTGCGCCGATTTATTGTAAAATAAACAGACAAAACACTTTCTAAAAGAAAACGGCACGGTGGCCAAAATAGACAGACAAACACAGTGGACGAACACTAAACAAACAAGTATCGTGGTGAACTGTTTCAGCACGAATAACAATTGTTATTTATAATTACTTTCTCCTTCTCTCTCTCCCTCCCATTCTCCACTCTCGAACACTCAACACCCCGTGTGCGTGAAGCACTCTCTCTTTTATGCAGCTGTACCAAGACTCGATTGCTAATCAGTCATTCAATTGGAATCTCAGCACAGCTGCACGTGAACTAATTGTACTCCCCGTGCTTCCACACTAATACCTATTTTAATCTGCATGTGGAGTGATTGTGCAATCCTTGTGCCTAAATACAATGATACACTTTACATCACCTGTGCTACATAACCCACACTCTGTGTACCAATACCTACACCAACAATAACACACCACATACAACATATAACTCAAAATATGTACGGTGGGGCCACCCAGCCACAGTTGTATACTGTAAGGTATCAAATTAAAAGTAGCAATTCAGTTTTAGTTACAATGGGCCTGACAGTCTTTAGTAGGGCTGATATTTGACAGGTTCTTTCTTATTCAGAACTACAGAAATTATAGTCGATTTCCACCCCCAAGTTCCCTGAAGAAATTAGGGTTGTTTATCATTGAGTAATCGTAACTTACTGTGAACATTGTAAATGGGTTTTCAAGTCTTGAAATAAAGCTGTATTGCTTGTCCCTTGTGTAATTTACAAATTATACAAATAAAAAAAGACATGCAGCTCAGTTGGTAGGTGCTTCTGTATCAAAGACTGCAGAAATTACGGGTGTTTCACAAGGAACAGTAAAAATAGTCACATCTGTTATTCCTCGGTGTAAGGTAATGTATTTGCAGTCTCGGTTCTTAAAACGCTTTGGCCATTCAGGAATTCTGAATAAGAAATAAAATAAAATGCAGGGTTTTTTTTGTGTATAATTTGTGGCTTCTGTCCACTTATTTTCAAATACTGCTTGATCAGGACTAATACTGCTACTTTCTATGTGATAGCTTTGTAATAGATGTGGGAGTTTAGCTAGAAAGGTTCTTTGATAAGTATTCTTAGAATAAGAGATACAAAAATGAATTAGCAATTATTGTTTCCTGATTCAAGAGGCTATCGTGTAATAGAGAGTATGTGATAAAGAATGTGGTGACTTGGCCTTGACGTCAGTGAAGATTCTGCTCACACAGGCCTATTATACTCATTGAGGTGTTAGGTTTGTGCTGTGACTTGGCAGCACTAAATCATTTATGCTAGCCACTTCACTGTGGCACTGTGTAGACAATAAAACAAGGACAACTACAAATATTCAAAAAATTAAACATGGCTGTGGGATACTGTAGCTTTAAACTCTAAAATAGGTCATTTAAATTCTCAGTCAAAAATGTTGTGGTACCACTGACCTAATAGCCATATTGTGCTCTTTCTACTTGTTTTCAGCTGTTAACAGTTGGAGATTTCAAGTTAACTGTAACATGTATAAGTAACTTGAAATCTGCAACTTTCTAACAGCAGAGACTAAATAATTAAGCAAAATATTAGTTAAATAAAGGGTTTCGTTAAGTAATTGAGAGCTGAGTTGAAATGAAAACCAGAAGAAACTTGGGTCCCGAGGACCAGGTTTGAAAAGCCCTGGTCTAGTCAGAAACAGCAGCTAACACTGTGTTGTCAGCAGTTCAAGTACCTGTCATCAGTCTAGTGCAGTGGTTTTCTTTCTTCTTCTATCTTTGAGTTAGAACACTTCACAGCACCTTGTCTGTACCCCTCAGAAAGGATTGGAACAACATCAAAAGAAAGGGTACAGCTGTAATGCAGTGTACATCAGTTACACTGTTTGTTTTGAGGAAAACTTCAAAATACATCATGAGCTGAAAAATGCGAATAGACTTTTATTTAAATGTTCTTGTTTGTACAGTAAGTTGCTTTGCTTCCATGGATAAACAACTATTCCAAAGTTTTTGAAGTGTATACTGTGTTTACTTGTATTTCACTGGTCATATAATTAACATTAATCAAGTAAGAGTTGCCCTCACATAATAAATGGTTCGACACCACCAGTTCAGCTTGCCAAACTGTTCTTCTGCATTGTACAATCCATTTCCTCTGAAATTTCATTGAAAACACAAGTAAAGCTTTATCTTTGGTGTAAAGGGCTTTGTGAATTTTTCATTTGCACCCCATTTTTTTTTTTTACCTCAAGGTGAGGTGATGTACATTGTATGATGACAGCTTTTTGTTTAAAAGTAATTTATCTATACGATGGACAAACTAGTAAAAAATAAATAATGACATATCTTATTAGCTTCTAATAAACATGCATTCTTACTTGGTTATACAGTATTTTGAAGATTATTTCATTTACTTTGATGTGTATTAGTGTTAATAGATGTACTGTAGTATTTGTACAGTACCCTTGGTTTTGTGCTCAGAATGCACAGTTGGAAACACAAAGCAACACAAGATATTGACTTCATACTTGGTACACAGCTGTGTTTTATGATTCTGAAGTTATTCAAGGGGATAGCTTTGAGTTGAGATTTGAAGTTGTTCCCCATGAATAACACAGATGATATGGAGCACATCTTCACATGTCCGCTTAAAATCATGTGGTTTTTAGAACCAGTCGACCCAATGTTAAAACCAGGCTACCTAGCCGAGTTTGAAGTACAGTGCTTGAGAAAACAGACGTACATAAGCAGCAAATGATTAAAAAAATAACTTCTTGACACTTTTTAAATCTGTTTTGCAAATATGAACATGGTCTTTTTCTCCTGTGAATGCACTTCTGTGTCCCAACCCTCATTCTATTGCAATAGCTGTTATTCCCCTCATGTTCCATTGGAATACATTCTGTGAAGAACATATTTTAATATGTTATCCCATAATATTCTGTTTGAAGACCAGTTATATGCTGTCATTATTTTTACATGTTCCCGTACAGGACCTGATGGGGAGGTTCGGTAACAAATGATTTAAGAGGAGGGATAGAAAATGAAAGACGGATTTAAACTAACTTATTTTGCTGTCTGTATGTTAGCATAAGGGTCATGTGCTGGTGCCAAACTTCCCCATCTCTTGATCAGTTCCCTTAGTGCTGTCTTGTGGGAGAAACATGCTGTTCTAGCGGTCCTGATAGTGCTCTTGGGGAGGTGAGATGCCAGCAGTGTCAAGGCTGTGTTCCTGATTTAAAGGAAAATCACTGACAGGCCAAAACAGCTAGTAGTGATATTGAACTGCTGATGGAATAGTACAAAGCAGTTCATCTTGGCAATTTGCTGGCAGGGACCTGGCCAGCATAACAGTAACAACCCTCATTTCTTCGAAATGAAAAGTTTGATGAGTGTTGCATCAAATGAACAATGAAATGGGGAGTCTTTCCTTTGTACTAATCTGCATTATTGTTTCAGAAATAGATTTAAAACTAAAGACTGTCAGGCCCATTGTGTTTGGAAAGCTTAATGCTGCTCAATAAAACACAACATATTCACAGTCACCTGTTTATTTGTGTCTTATCTGTATTTTTAAATATGTAGTTGATCATTATTACCACTAGGTGGAGCGCTTTAGTTGCTCTTGTGTGGCTATGGGTATGATTTTTTTTTTTCTTTCATTTTTGTGTATAAAATAGAAGAATTACATTTTGTGCTCCTGGTGTTTGTTTTGTTATGAATAAAATAAAATGATTGCGACATTTTTTTTTAATGTTCTGCTCTGTCTGTAAAATCAAGGATGATTAAAATGTGTTATTTTAAAAAAGAAAGTTTTTGATTTTGAATTAGCACCCTCAAGTGGTGAAAAACATAGTGCAGGCCGGTCTTGTTTTTATAATTGTCTTGTACATTGTACTTTTCAGTGTTCAATGGATTCAGCATTTTGTAGGTTTTCCACATTCTATAATCAGCAATGATCTGGTGCAGAGTAGAAATGATTGTATTTATATAGGCAATACTATGCAGAATTCATTGAACATAAGAAAGGTTTGGGAATGAGAAGATGTTCTGTCCATCAAGGCTCATCCCATCTTAGCACACCGTTGTCCCTACTAGGGGCCTCTAAATGAATAGTCTAGAATCTGTATCTATAACTGTAAAAAAGGTGCTGCCTGCCTTCTGTTTGAAACATACTTTTACTCAGCTTCCATTTGTGCCCTCTCGTTCTCTTTGTGCTGAATTTGAAGAAGTGACTTGGATTGTCTTGATCTATTCTGTTTTATAAGCTTTCACCAAGCCCACTCTTTTCCTTTCTTTTTTCTAGGCTGAAGAGATTTCATTATTTTAACCTGTCCTCATGGTTCATGCCTTATTGCCATTCTCTGTACTTTCTCAAGGTGACCAAAACTGGACCTCTTAAGAATTACAAACTTTTTTTTAGCCAGTTCTGCAAGCAATTACATGCCCTTCCCTGTATTTCTGCTGATTTTAATTTATGTATAAATGTTTTGTGTGGGACTTTGTGAAAGGCTTTTTGAATTAAAAAAAAAAAAAAAGTAAATTGTAATGTCCTCAGACATGTCAGGTAGGTTAGTTACTGTAAGCGGGACCTCGATGTTCTGCACCCATGCTGGCTATCTCCTATTATAGTGTTGCTATACAGATAGTTTTGAAGCTTACCTCTTAATATTGCTTCCACCATTTTGTTATGGAAGGTAAACTAATAGTACTATAATTACCTGGAACCTCACTTGTTTCTAAAGAACTTTTCATGATAATACACATTTCTACCATGTACCATAGTTGTTTACATGAGCGAATAACAAGACTTTGACCAAATACCAAGAATTTGAAGGGGTTAAGTTTGTTATGTATGTCAGTCACTCATGTAACAACTATAACTGCAGCACTCAGTGACGTGTGGTGTTCTATTTGTATACTCTGTATTGTACAGTTCAATTGAATTACATTTCAAGTGGTTGGTAATGAGGACCTGTTTGTTGCTGGGAGGAAGCAGAGTGATAATGTCCTCTTGCTGTAATGTACTGTGAGATCCATTCTCTTCATGCTAAATTAGTCACAGTGGAGATAGAGGCAAAACACTCAGATGGTTCTAACTAAGATTACAGTAAAGCCTGGAAATACTCATAACTGCTAGTCAGAATGTAAGTTTGTGTAGGTGACAGGTATAATACAAACAAGGTTGCACTTAAACAAAAAAGCAAAAAACAAAACTGTATTGAATCATTCCCCTAGTAAAAGTTTATTTACCACAGTAAATTTGCATGGGATCTTTTGCAGTTTTCCCATGCTTTTGCCATGGTTATACAGGTCCTATGCATTTCAAATGGTTTATCATAGTTCTACAATGATTTATTTTTTAATATGCTTTACCATACCTCTCTCTGCGTAGCAATGTTAACCTGAGTTTTACCATGCTTTCACTCTGCTTTTTTAATTTTTTAGGTCACAGAGTAGCCGGTTTTACAATCAGTCTGCCAAATCAGCTTCAAATGTGAATTATATTAAACAGCTGTAAATAGCTGTTTAATATAATATATTAAACAGCTGTCCTAAAGGATTTATTAAACAGCTTTATTAATATATTATTAATATATTAAACAGCTGTCCTAAAGGATTTATGTTGCTTGGTCATTCTGATATTTATAACATCTCAATTATTTCTGGGTTAGCTTTTCCAGGTTCTGTATGCTCATTAAAGCTGGGCAGATATTATCAATAACATCCTTTTGTTTTGGTATACTGTATTTTTGATTGGTAGTAAATTCTGCCTGTAAGGGGTCTGCATTCATCATCTGATGCGTTCAGTTTTTTACTTCACGTTTGCCTGAAAGCATGGTGAAATGTAATGAAATAGCTACTGACTAGCTCGGCTTCTCCACTATTTTATGTTACAGAGAGCCGTACCAATCTGCAAGACAGTCCATCTGTCACCAGTAGAGGGCACACAGAGAGCACACCTGAGCTGATTGTTGATTCCTCCTACTACAGCAACTTCTACCAGCCATCCCGCTACCCAGCCTACTACAACAACCTGTACAACTACCAGCAGTACCAGGTGCCAAGGGCTGATGAGGGAACTGCACTGGGTGGGACTGCTTTCTAAAATCCCATTGCTTCTAAAAACACTCTGCAAGGCTGATTGCGAGGGAAGTGAGGTGGAGAAGCATATTTTATTATATCCCGTATAACTCTGCTATGCTTACCCACCTCACTTCCTCTGCATCAGCCTAGAGTCTTTTCAGAAGCAATTTATGCTGGAACAATTGGTAAGCATGGCAGATAACAGGAGTGAGGCGATTCATCGTGTATCGATGCATCACCATACTTTACAACACGATACGATACACCTTCGTGCATCGTGTATCGTGATACAAGCTTGAAATGAGTAGCTGTAAATCATGAAAGAAAAGGTCTTGGCTGTTTGAACGTAAACTCCACTTGATCCTAGACAGATCCCATTGTGCAATGAGCCGGCCAGACGCTTCCGCTACGCAGGAGTAGAGGAAACAATGGCGAGTTCTTTATTTTAATTTAATTTAGGGTTACAGCTGTTAATGAAAACTGATACGGACAAAAACGTGAAATAAATGACTTAACAATAATAAAAAGTTAAACGAAATTTAGAGAAAAAAACGAAACTTAGATGAAAACATTAATAAAAATAATAATAATAATAATAATAATAATAATAATAATAATAATAATAATAATAATAATACAATAAAAAGTCACTGCACCTGCTCTAAAATGGAGTTTGTCATTTGTCGATCACATCTAGTGAATTTTATCCAAATATAAGTGATAAGTTTCTTTTGATGCTCAGATATAAGTGATGAGTTTATTTTGATGCTCAGTATATTTGGTTGAATAACCCTTAAACTTTGATTTGGTTGAATATGTTACTTTTTAATCCTGATAAAAATCACTTATTTAATACTAATTTTATCATTCATTTTAATCTAATAATTAAAATGATTTCTAACCACATTTAAAAACAGCACAGTGTAGAATAGTATACAAAATAAAATAATATACTCAACCTTAACTTCAAAAATACAAATACTTAGTTATAAAATTAATAGATTTAATAGTTATCAGACATATTGCTTTGTATTTTTTTCCTCTCAGAAATGTGGAAAGATTTGGTTGATTCAGCTAAAATGGATATCCCAGGAACTCACATACTGCTGGTTTACTACTTTGTGGGAAATAAATATAATTTATTTTGAACTGAATCTGTGTCTATAGAATTGAAATTTTAATTATTTTCTAGTCCGTCAAGTAGAGATGAGTTTTTCATTAGTATCGTGATATGTATCGTTTCGTGGCTTGTGTATCGTGATAAGGACCGTATCGTGACCTTGGTGTATCGTCTCACCCCTAGCAGATAATGATCTAAGCAGAAACAACAATAGAAAATCACACAGATATAGTAGGATATCAAACAGGTAAGTAAAAAGGAAATATCAAGTGCTCCTTTGATATTAAAATAAGGATAAAATCGGTACCAAATAGTTTTTAATTGAAACAACACTTCACATGTGGAATATGATGCATAGCAGTTCTGGTTTCTAATTAATAATGTCCCTGGCATGTATGATGAAGCAGAATCTGTGCAAGTCAAAGCCACGTTTTCCCAAGTTAGCTGGTAACATTTGGGCAATCGCTGTGCTGATGGAAATAGTATCTACAGAAGGTATGAACATCCTTTGCCTCATCTGACACACTTCTTCTATTTTTGTTTTTTGCATACTTAAAAACATTTGTTTTCTTTTGAATATTCATAAACTGATTTACTTTTTCTCTCCATTCATCATCCACTAAAAATGTTATGTTTTCGTGTATTTCAATTTAGTTTTTAATCAAGCTTGTAGTTACTACACCCAGCAATTGCCACAATAATCAGACTATGACCAACATAATCAGTTCATGTGTTTGTGAAGTAACAGAGAACCACGTTTTAATGTTATTTGATCATCTGACGTCTAAACGTCTGCTGTATCCATGGATATACAGTGTAGAGCTTCTTATTACAATGTCGGAGTCAAAATAAACAGCATTTTAATCAAAATATTGTGTATTTCCTAGACAATAGTACCGGGAAAATATTGAATAATAGACAAAAAGTGGGTATAAATCAATAAAAAACAAAATCCAGTTAAAAAAAAAAATCCTGTAATTTTTCGGTAAAATTCTGAATGAACCGGAAACACAGAACACTAATTATGCAATACAAACTATGAAATAAAATGAAATGGTAAGACTGAAGTAAATCGTGTTAATTTTGCTATTCATGAAGTGAAACAGTAGGGGGAGTACTCAGATGTTTAATTATCTTCAAGACGTCTCCATTACCATTTTAGTGGATTTTTGCCTTTACTTACAAAGCTTTCTATGATCTACCAGTATGTTATTTGTGGTCTGTTATAGTAATCTTATTAATTATATGCAAGTGAAATTACTGAAGGGTACATGTTAAACTTTTAATATTAATATTATTTGCTACAGCTGGGTGGCATATGCAAAAATGTAGCTAAGACACGGTAGTTGGGTGGGTGTGAACACACAGTAATTTGAGTTAAACTCCAGAAACCCAAAAATAATATTGCTGGGAATAAGCCCAATTAAACAAGTGGGGAGAAGCAAGTGTTTCAATAAAAGCGGATGTGGCTCCTGATGTCTCAGAAAGACTTTATAGGTAAATTTAAATATTCATATAGTATTTTCCGCAGTGAGGCCAGAATTTAAACAAATTAATCTTGAGATTCCTTATAGAAACTAATAGATTGAAAAAGAACTTACCATATTAGTATAGCTGGTTATAGGTTTCAACATTTAATCTGTAAACAAGAAATCATTTTTATGGTGATATAAATATACTTAAATGTGTATGTAGTTTCATTATTTCTGTATTTTTATTTTTGTGGCCAGGTTAGTGAAAAATATATCCCATGAAGCGATACTGTAGAACTAAAAGAAACTTAATTATGAAATTAGAAAAGCATTTCAATAAGAAATCATTATCAGCGTGTTGCAATTGTCTGTTGACATGTTATTAAATGTCTAAGTTTTAATTAGCTTTATTTTAATACAACCTAGTTATGGATCCCATAAAGTTTATATTCAAGTAGAAGGAAGTTAAGATTCTTGTGATAGAAACTGTGATGTAAAAGCTACTGCAGTACATGTGAGATCAGCAGTGTGCTAACTGCTAGCATGGCAATGATGGGTCACACACAGGTCTGTTGCACAATTCTTATTTGAAATCATGATTAAATTTAATGGCAAATTGTTGATAGTGGCTCATGTCAATCTGTAGCCTTAGTGTTTTGGTTGGCAGGAGTGTTTTAGCTGGCAAGGTCAGACTCCCTTTCACAGAATGGTAATGCACCGTGTTGACGGTTATGCCACCGTTCCAACTGACTGGACGAACACAGCGGAAAGGTGGGTCTGTCTTCATGGTGTGGTACCCCTTTGTAGAGTGTTTACATTTTTAATATTCCTCCATGCAGAACGGTAACTAATTCTGCCACTGGGAGTTCTGTAACCCTTATCCAAACTGGGTAATTTGGACATAGTAGATTAAGAGCTGTCATATGCATTCTTGTTAGTTTCTAAGACATGATGCTGTAATATGAGATGTTTAATCTGATTACAGTGTTTAGTAGTCATATACAAAAGGCTATAGTGCAGCGCCCATCATCGGTTCCATATAAGGTATGCTGAAGTTTAAATAAAGTGTCATAGACTGGTATAGAGGATGTGTATGGCCACTAAAAAATAGGGCATATGCACTATAGGGCCCTATACCCAAAACATTTGAAGGACTGTTTTAAGAAATGTTTGTTTAGCACTGTTTTTTAAAGCGGATTAATTAAACCAAGTTTGAGGTTCATGAAACAACTGTTTAAGAGAGTGTTTATTAGTAAGCGCTGTTTAACCTAATACAATGTTTATAAACAAAAAACAGTCCTTAAATAAATATTCTTTAAAGGTTTGTAAATAGGGACTATTAGAATTAAATATATAGTGTGTTGTGCACAGTACCAGTGGAGAAAATACAGTACCTTTATTAACAGGTCTGAACTTTATGGGACAATGCGTTTACTATAGTTTATAGTGGTTAGTAAAATGTTTTTCTGTACATTTCTAATCTTCACCATGCTTGTTTATTTTACTACAATGTTCTGTGTATGTACTGTATGTACTCCAGTGCTGACAGAGGTTTGTTGCTATATAAAGTAAAAGTGGAAAATCTTAAAGCACTAAATGCAAATGCAAAATGTTCTTAAAATCTGAATTTAAAGTGAGGAAGCAGTAAAGGACGGTCTTGTCACATGATCTGCATTTAGCGACCGTAACCAATATAGGCTTCTGAGTTGAATGACATTAGAAACCGCAGGGATGATATAGTAAATTACTTCCTCCTGTCCAATCTACAGTACTGTATATGCAAAATGTGTCTACAGTAGCCCAGTAAAGTTTGACCGCCAGCTCTAGCAAGAGTATTTAACCTTTAAACTATTTTATATATAACGGTTTAGCAATTTATTTATTTTTTAAAAAGCTGCTTAATCGGGTGGTTGGCGGTAGGTTTGTATAGCTAGAGATTGACTTAATTATTTTTAATACAACTTTGCGCTGTGAGACTGACCGTGCAATACCCACTGAAATGCCCACAAACCAAAATGATTTCTCTTTATCCAATGGCCGTATAGGAAACTAAAATGTATAAACAAGCATCATCGCCAGTCTTCTGGGTAATGTAGTTTAGAAACCAATCCTTTAACCCTTCCGCTCCGGTGAACATTCTACCTGTTTGACCTGTGACTGATATAACATGACTTTCGGCTTGTGTATCAGGACAAATATCCACCGAAAGTATACCGTATTATACCTTTCTACACAGCTGGGTATCTGAAGATTATTAAGAGAATAACATTTTCACTCTGATGAAATATTCCCTACGATTACCTAGTTTGAATGTAAAAAATAAGTTTTAAAATGTACTCAAATTCATTTTCCTTTAGAAATATCTCCATAAGTGTAATTTACTGATTTCCTACTGTGTCAAAGTGGTTAAGTGGATACAGGTGCAGGGGTGATGCATTGCGTGATTAAACTGACAAGAGTTCTAATCCAGCTGGAAAAGGGGTTTTATTTTTATCCAGGTCTGGTGACCAAATAGGACCCCGGCAATAAACAACAATGTGTATTGCATGGAGTAAATAACAATGGGTTACAATCCCAAACAATAAACACAATATATCCGCCCCACAATAATACTAACACCAGTCCTGGGTGCGTGCAGTAGTGCTCATGGTGGGTGATACAGTTTATTTAGTGACAGCAGTGAAGTGCTGTTCCGGCTTTGTGCTGGCCCTCAGCGACAGCTCCGGAATCATGTTAGCCGTCTGTTAATGCACAAGGCAAGACAATTACAGACAAACAAACAAAACACTCACAGTACGTGTATATATATATATATATATATATAGATAGATAGATATATATATGGTTCTCTCATGGGTCCTTTCAGGTTCAACTCGTAAACCAAAGCGAAGGAACAGATTGCGTCTCTCCGCCCCCTTTTATGCCGTCACACATGACCCCTTAGTAAATTAATGCAGCCACCCCTCCGGGTCAATGCGTTAATGCAACGGAGTTCCGCCCCCTTCCTAGCTGGCCGACTTCCCTTGAACCCTGGGAAAGAACTGTCAGGTCAGCCTGTACAGGGAACTCTGTTCTCGCTGCTTAGCGCCCTCACAGGTCGGGAGGGAGATTTACAACCAAGAATCACTGTATTTCTGTCACACCTACCTACAAACTGTAAACATGTCAGTGGTACCCACAACCTCAGGAAGTAGGATCAGAAAGAATTTTATAAATACTGTGTCTTGTTTTGATTTGACACCAAATTGTTTGACGGGTGCGTAGTGTGAAGAAGTTCGCCATCAGATAGATTTGTCAACTCATCAACATCTGTAAAAAAAAATATATATATATATTTTATTTTGGGTCGGTAAGCATTCTTGGTTATGTAAAGCAATTTAATATGCTCTGCGGTAATGCTGCGCTTCAAAATCATGGTATATACAGTAATCGAAACCGAAACCTAAGATACTGAAATGCTAGATTTTTCTAGCATTTTGTCCCTTGGACAGGAAGTTTTTTTCAAAAATTGCACACCCCTGGGTTATAATAAAATGACATACTGCAGTAATCCTATGTTAATATTTTTCTTCCATTTGAAGTAATACAAGCATAGATTGTGACTTTTACAGAATGAATATGTCTAATTTCACTTTGGCTATTTGGTGAACTATTTAAAGTAGTGCTTCTTGGCTAGATAGAATGTAGTGATAGGACTTTACAAAGCATGCATAGGATAAATAAAACAAAAAAAAAAGTTTTCTATACAATAGTTGTTTTTTTTTGTCTACCCTGAGATTTTTTAGTGGTGGATATGTACTCATATCTTAGGTTATTCATTTTGTAGATTTATGTTAAAAAGTATCCCCTTGTGTCAGAGAGCTCATGTGTGAAACAAATTAAATCTTTATTTCTTCAAGGATCTAATCTAAGTGTTCTATTTTTCGATTGTGCTGATAGGGCCATATCTCTTGGTGTCAGAGCAGTCGAGATTCTGATGGTAACATATTTTTTCTTGGGTCACTGCCTTTCAGACAATAGCAGGTTGGAACAGAATTGCAAAGGTTAATTATGTTGTCTGTCAGGAAGGAGGACACAATGAAAGCTTCAGATGTTTGCCATATTTATGTCGTAGAAGTAGAACTTTTACACTTAGCTGTTTACTGAACTAGAAAATGCTTGCATGTGAAAACTGCTTAAAAAATCAAATTAACATTTCAGTTCCTCACTTCAATTAATAACAAACTGTAGAGATTGATTTAGGGTGATACGTTTTGTGCAGCAATAGTGATTTATAGACTTAGCAGTCAATTGTTTGTCTTGATAATAAATTTCAAAATGCCTATTACAAAAACAATGGCTAGCCAGATAGGTGGGTGGACAAACTGAACGGTCCCTAGGCACATTTATTGAAGGGGGGTGAATATGCTCTGAATCTGTATGGTAAGCCTTTCATATTTACAAATGTCTGTAAACGTGCACTCTTAACTGTAGTAAACACTTATGCATTGCCAAATTTACAAAGATGCGCAATTAAGGGACCAAGTGTAAGCAATACACAATCTATTCAAATAAGCTGTTCCAAATAAGAATACAGCAAATGAATAACATACTTTTAGTGAGTGGCTAAACATTTCGTTGTTGTAAACAAAAATGCAGTGTGTACACATTTAAACCTGACTCCCCTAGTGATAAGGACCAACCTGCAAATAGCAGATGGAAGTGAATAAAGCAGGGGTGGCCAAACTTCCTGACCCTACAAGCCGCATACCACAGTGTTCATATGGCTGAGAGCTGTAAGACACATAAAACATATAATGTTTTGGAGCAAGACATTTTAAATCCTTGTTTTAAACTGTTTTTTTAATTCTCTCGAACATTATAACGAAGTCTTGCACTTACTCTGTGTAGCACAGTAGTTGTTATCTGTTCATGGCAGAAAAATACACAAGAACAAGGAACATTGTGCCTTACAGTTTCTGTGTAATTTTATTGATTAGTGTATTAAACTTAAAATGTAACACTAGTGTTTTTCCATTATTTCTATTTATACTGTGTGTATTATGCACTTTCAATAAAATATATTCAGTTATTGTGAAGCAAAATAGGATAACTGTCCTGATTTCACCAAAAACACCACATAAAAAGATACATTTTTGTAAGGATTCTTTTTGACAAGCTCTTCCCTTGAAGATCTGAATGCTCAGTTTTGTTTTGTATGTCTGCTGTGTGTATTAACCCTTTAAGGACCAGGATCGTGTTAACACGATCTTACTGAACTGGGCTTCTAGGACCGCGATCATGTAAACATGATAAAACCAAAAAAAAACCACTTTGTTTTGATGACTTACAGGGCCACTGTAGTTTGCAGCACAGGCTTGAAACACACATCAATGGCTAGGGGAGGGACTGACGTTCACTTCCTGATAGTTTTTTTTTTTTCGTGTGACGTCACTGAGAGGGGCATTTAGTGTCTAAAGGGCAGAGACAACAGCAGAAACAAAACATCACAGAAACTTGTTTATCGCCGAAATAAAACTAACAGTAATTCTAAGTGAAATTGCCTATATATATTGCAGCTAAGACATGCACATAGACTGTAAAAATGGGGAGCCAACTCCAGGACGCGATATATCCGAATCCGCAGTATAGCGAGGGGCGATATAACAAGGGATGGGTTTATGTCATTGCAATCACTCAGGTGAAACAATGTCTTGTAATCTGCCCAAACACCAATATTTTTCAACTTTCAGGAAGTATTGTAAGGTGCCTCGGGTCATAGAATAACACGTTTTTATGTATGCATCTCTAAGCAGAATACATAATGAAATATTGTGTTGAAAAAAAAAAAAGTGAAAAGGTTATATGGTTTCTGTAGTACTTTATAATGTTCCCCAGAGTGTTCTGAAAAAAAGGACACCATTTGCAAGACACTACCATAAAAACATTTTAGTGAATTTCTATAGGAAGAGAGTCAGCTGGAGCCAAAAAGTGCCTTGTCCTGGGGGAGCATCCCACTGAAAAATGCTTGGTCCTGAAAGGGGTAAATACTTTTGAGAGCTTCGTGGATGACATGCACTGTATTTATTTTGAAAGGGATTACAGTACCTGCTCATGACGAGACGTAAGATATGTAAATATAATAATACATTTAGACCTGCAATACAACATTTAAACATGCATTCTCTAGTCAGGCGCCAACATAAAAATATATAACACGATTCATTCATCTGAATAAGGACGTTTGGTAAGAACGATTTCCCATGCCATGCAAAACTTGCTTGAGTCGTTACATCAACTTCTTTACTGAACACCAAAAGGAGCCAGCTTGTTTCCCCTCAAGTCTGATCCAGGAGGATATTCAGATGAAAATTTGTTGTGATTTGTTTTGTAATGACGTTTGAGGTTGCACGCCTTGCACAGACTACAGTGTGTAAGCGATTTGTTGCAGGTTCACCACTGTTTTCAGTGAAAGCACACTCTTCCTCCCATTCTGGCTTGTGTTTATTACTCGTGGATGGTTTGCTCAGTGCCATTGTCTCCACTAAACGAATGAGCACTTAATTCACAATCATGAAATTGACTTTCATCTGCACATCCGGCTCTCACTCGAGGTGCTCAAAATATGCATGCGCCAGCGCGCGGTGTCGAAGGTCATCAAGTGACCAAATGCCCTTGCAGCGTACATGCAGGCTCAAAGAAACTGACGATAGAGAAGGGGAGAGAAGAAAGAATAATAAACATGAATGAATACAGAGAACAAAAATAATACTTTTTTTATCTTTTTATTTTCGTTTTGTATATTATTCTTCAGTTCATTCGAGCCGCAAAGCGTGCGTCACCCAGCGTTTCACCGGGAGCCGCACTTGAACTGCCCGGGAGCCGCATGCAGCCGCGGTTTGGACACCTCTGATATAAAGTCTGTCATTGGCCAGAGGCTGGGATGTATGTGGGCATGCATCTTCCCCAGACAACAGTGGACTGTGAGAAATTACATTACAGAACGTTATGTAGATGTGTCCTGATGCTGAAAGGGAAGGCCCACAAAATAAAGATTTAACTATGCCTTTTATACTTCATTTTTATTAATCATTTGAGTTTGTTTTTTTATTTTTATTTTTTTGTCTTGTTATGAATATTCCATATTAAATGTTTACATTTCACGCATTTTGCATAAACTCTGTATCTTGGAACATATCTTCCACCTTTTAGAATAATTGTGAAGAACCCTGGTGGAATGCAGGTAGAAAATGAAAATATAGGGGTAGTGTACAAAATCCAGACAACTGATGGTGCCAGATAAGAACCCTTCAGGTAGGTAGGAAGTAATGCATAATCTCCCTGCTCTGTGATTTACTTGAGAGCTGCGTCCCAGCAACAGCAACCTCCTGATTTTGAACCCCCAGCTCACCTGTAAAACTGTATTTATTCCAATCCAGACATAAAAGGTATTATGATCCCACTGCTAATGCAATTCAACAACTTCATTTTTAAAAATCTATTTGAAAACATTCAGAAGCTTGCTATTGATACATTTCTTTAAACAAATATGAAAAAAAGATTTTGTTTAATCACCGTCCTTCACAAAAAACCTTAAGAAGGTCAGTGAGACACACCAAAATGTGTGACTTACTGTATTACTGTAAGCATACAGTAAAACCTGAACTGGCTCTTATCCCTGTGCAATTGTAAATATATTATCTGGGGTAGGCTCAAGCCAATAGGTTGAGTTAATAGACTAGAGCACTGATGCTGACCAGGGAGCTTACAGTACAGTAGGTTTCATTTCAATCAGGTCAAGTATTCATTCTAACAAAAAAGTTTGGATTTTATTTTGCTGACTGAAAATTGTTTCAGGCTCATTTAGTTGGAATGTTTTAAATGTCAACTACACTTAACATAAATAATAGTAAAAGTCTGTTTTTGTTAAATAACACTTTATAAAGCTGTCATGAAGGGAATTGATCGTGCAAACAGTAAAAGATGACATACTGCCTGACAAGAAAGTAAATTCTGTAAAACATGAATTGAAAATACATTCAGGTCTATCACAATAGCTTTGTGTTTGATAAGGGTTCTTTTAAGTTTCTGGAAAAGGGCTCTAGAAGTCTCATCTAATTAGTTTTGTGTCCCTGAGCATTGTACAGTAACAATAAACACTTAATGGTGTTATAAGTTTTTTTATATTCTTTATTTTATTTTTTTACCTCTTATGTAAAATGATTTTCTGGTATCTACAAATGTATTAGAAATATATTTTATGTTATTTCCACATTGTAACCTATCATACAATTTTAATTATGTTAGGAATGTCATCTTGTTTGTGCACATAACATAATCAAATACTCAAAACACGATACTATACTAGTAACATAAATCCTACAGGGAAACAAACAGCAAACTTGAGTTAAACATTTGAGTGAATTCAGTCACAGCACAGAATCAGTTTTAAGTTTCATTAAACAAACCTTTTGAACCCAAGGGCTGACCCATAAAATGTGTGCCTGAAAAATATGGATTCCACCTTGCATAGATGCGATGGATAATCTGTGGATCAACTGTTTGTTGTTGTTCACAAATACGGCTCCATTTCTGGTTGTTATTTTTATAACAATTAGCCGTTTTAGTATAAAAATATAAGTCAACTGATTTGCATCTCAGATATATCACCAACCAAGAGTCATGCATCAGATCACTGCAGTTGTTCTTAAAAATTAAAAAGGGAACACATACTGTCTTGTCTTAATACTGTCCATGTGGGTTTAGGAGCAATGTAAAAGGTTCAATTCAATGTGCGTGCAGCGAATGGTTAATAAACGTATTGTTAACTAATGTAAATATGATTTTGCTTTCTTACACTTGTTTTCTATGAAGATGCAAAACAGTGAGAGCCGTTTATCCAGCCACAACGTGACACCTCAGTACCGGATGCATTCATACTACTCTGCAGCCTCTTACCTGGGCCAGGGCCTTGGCACTGCTGCCTGTGTGCCTCAGCTCTTCACCCTGGAAGACAACCCAACCTACACCGAGCCAAAGACAAGCCGTAAGTACGACATTTATACAGTTGCAGCAGTGTGGAGTAGTGGTTAGGGCTCTAGACTCTTGACCAGAGGGTCGTGGGTTCAATCCCAGCTGGGGGACACTGCTGCTGTACCCTTGAGCAAGGTACTTTACCTAGATTGCTCCAGTAAAAACCCAACTGTATAAATGGGTAATTGTATGTAAAAGATAATGTAATTGTATGTAAAAAATAATGTGATATCTTGTAACAATTGTAAGTCGCCCTGGATAAGGGCGTCTGCTAAGAAATAAATAATGAGTAGCATCCTGAGAGGGCCTGTGGATGATTGTGAAGATTTTATCAGTGCTGGCCTGAAAATCTGGGATATTTCCTGTTTGCCCACTGACTGCAAATTAAGGTATTGCTATTACTGTCTGGCTATCATAACTACATGGTGGATGGTAGAGGTGATTGATTTCACTTTGTTCTCTAGAAGAACAGTAACTATTTCAATGTGTAGTTTCATGTGTATTTCATAAGATTATTTCCGCAAAGTGACATTGTGGCAATCAGTTTTCAATGTAGGAGGAAAATTGTACCCGTACAACAACAAAAAACACCTTTCTAAGTATAAGGCTAAACTGTATAACAAACAGACCACATATTACATTTCTCATATATAGAAAAACCATTTCCCTTTGACCTCTGACCTAATATGCACGTATTGTGGTCATGTGACTTTTCAGGTGAAACGTGCAGAATACTTTGATATTTTGGCGTTATGTTTGATATATAATTACATTCTAATTTGTCTACATTAGTGGTAGTAATTTTACAAAGCTGTGCCACCACACATCATAACCTAATAATACCATATAGTGACCATGATTCAAAACACACAGTTTTTAAATAAAAAGTTTCTGATATTTAATGGGGGGAAAAAAAACATAAATAGAAAATGTACATTCATAATCCCTTTGTTTTTTTCTTCATGTTTTTATAAAATGGATGAATAGGTATTTATGCCTTGGAAATAAGGTGAGGTGGGGAGTGATAATTGTGGAAGAAGGTGTGGAGCTTAAAAAAACCCCAAAAAACTACTGAATTGTGAGAAACAGTTTTCCATGTGGATAATTTAATTGCCTTGTTTCAAGTCATCAACAGAGAAGCATCCCTTTAAGTAGCATAAGGTTGACGGCCCAGAGACTGAGCTTTATAATGGTTATAATTACTGGTGCTGGGCAACGATATGAACATTTTAAATCGATATTGTGCATGCATTTGAACAAAGAAATGTAATCACACAATTGCAATATAATATATATATACCGTATTCCTTGGAATTTAAGACACATCTTTTCTTCTCAAAAATATCCTGCCTCTTAAATTGGAGTACATCCATTGAGTTATCTATTAGTCTTTTTAATAGTTTTTATCCCTTCGGTACCAGTAATAAGTGTCGAGTTAGGAGTAAAGTGTGGTGTCGAATTAAAAAATTAAGAGGCAGCATGCATATATTTTATATGGAGAAAATCAGGGACAAAGACTGTCTGTCGAATTAAGCGAAGGTGTCGAGTTATCCACCAGTCGAGTTAACCGAGGTTGACTGTGTGTGTGTGTGTCTGTGTGTGTCTGTGTGTGTGTGTGTGTGTGTGTGTGTGTGTATATATATATATATATATATATATATATATATACACACACACACACATATACATACGTTAACATAACAGACATTAACAGATATTTACATATGAAAAGCAATAACTTACTTTAACTTAGTGGTGCTTTGTTTCATAAATTTTCATGGAGAAAAACAAGGTCTTTATATTTTTTTACAATTTCATTATCAGCCACCTCAAAACCAGAATATTCCCTTTCTTCACTTCGAGGCCATTCTGGAAGTAATTAAATCTTAAGCTGCTCTGCGCATAAATGCTGACTCATGACACCTCCAGAAGTATTAAGTATGGGGTCATGCCAAATTTTGCATTATTTTGAGTTTTGATGTTTTTATACTGTTTTGATGTCTAAAAAGTACATCTTGTTTATAATAAAACCATGGAGATTAATAAATTAATAGCGTAAGTAATCACACGGACAAAATTCAATGAAACACTGACACAAGCGCATATCTTGAAATGATGTACAATTCGCCACGACACCGGCAACACTTTATGGATGGTCAATAGTGCCAAACTTAATGCAGCATGCAAATAGCGTTTGGTACCTAAACGCCAATCAGTGGAATTAAATGGTTAAATAATACTTGTGTGTGGTGTTTCCCTGCCTACGAGACTGACAATGATTGGTATGTAGAGAGTTTCTTTTTTTTAAATCCCACAGTATCGCAATATGGAAATTATCTATATCGAACAATATCGATATCATATCAAAATATCGATATTGGTGCCTGTGATGGGGTACACCCCCCTCTGTGTATTGTATTATTTTGTATTATTATAATTTAAAATATGTGGTTTAGTGTGTAGAAAAACAGGGTTAAAATACCCCATCCAGATAAAATCGTGAGAGTGCGCGGTCAATAGCGAGTGATTATTGACAAACTGGCTGTTGACGCCCATGCGTATGATAAAACCCACGCCCAGTGTGGTCGAGGGATAAACTAGGTAATTGACAGCCAGTTAATACCTCTGCCACAATATAAAAACAAGCAGCTTTGGCTGAACAAGGTCAGTGTGTTCAGAGGCGGAACGAGAGTCGGGAGGTAAAGCAAAAGAACCCTTTTTATTCTTAAAATCGGCGCATCAGCGCTTTCATACCCCAGGACTGTCTCTGTCCGGTCTTTCATCCTGGTCTGACGTCACCACATGAGCTATCCGTCACAGTGCCCATCACTAATAATTACACAGTCAAACACCATAAGAAGGCCTGAATATTTAATTCTACTAAGAGTACATAACATTAGCAAGTTCTGAAGTAGCAAGCAATTTTATTACTTTGTTTAAAAATGTGTGGGGGACTAGCCAGTGAAAAAAATTCTAAGTTTGACACAGTTACAGTTCATTAAACAAAACAAAAAAGAAAAAAAATATATGATCTGGTGCACCACAATAAATAAATACATACTTTCGATATATTCTTTATCACGCTTTATGTCATTTTTCTTTTAAATTATGTACTAAGCTCACATTCACCACACAGTGACACAGCAGAGTATTAAAGAGGGTAAGCTGGAAATCTCCTAAAATCAGGCACCTGTTGGTTTTCACTCCTGATCTCAACAGATTTCCTGTTTTCTTTCCTTCCTCATGAAGGCAACCACTAGCCTCATCAATAAGACATGCCATGCATCATTACAAGGCAGAACTTTCAATACTGGGTGGTCCTGTCACCAGTGTACATTGTCTTAATAGACTAGAATTGGAAAGTGGAATCAGTCAGAATTACATTCTTAAAGAGTGACTTTATAATTATTATATTTTCCTAATATTTAAATTCTTACAAGTTTGGTTTACCTATTATGTGTGTTCTATATGAGTCTCTTGTTGGTTCTCCTTAGATCATTATTTGCCATGCTTACTAACTTTTCCAGCACCTCGCTTCCTCACAATTAGCCTTGAGGAATCTTTTCTCAAGGCTAAGTTGCCATAGTGCTCACCCAAAAACATGTTGAAAGCGGGGGATAATTCACCACCGTACAAGAAAAAGAAAGGTGTTGCTGCAGATTTCAAAATATTCCCACAAACACTTTGTCAACCATTATGAAAAAACAGAATACAATAATACGGGCCTATGAACAGCAAATCATGGATGCAAGTCATCAGAGTTTCCGATTTGCTTAATACAGTGATGTGTTGTTTTGCTTTTGATGTTTAAAAATGCCCCTGATCACAATGGGACATGCAGATTTCAAATGCAGTTCATTAGCAATGTATACTTTTTAAAAGTTGATTTACAACCATATTTTCAGTAAAATGCACAGTACTTTCAGATGTATACTATTTTTCATTGTTTTGTAATTGAAATTTGATTTCAGCGTTACTGTAACTTCATTAGACTGCTGATAATATGATATGACACATTTTTTTGCTGGTCCCTTGAAATTCGTATTAACGAGAATTGACTGTATTAGGAAGTGTAGCTGATTATATAGTATTTTTAAGTGGTCTCTGGTCTTTCAGAAGGAATCTTGATTTGAATTACAGTACCTTGAATGCATTGCTTCCCAGTCCTTTACAACCCTGTGTCACAAAACGGGGTGGGCCAAATAGATAGACAAGCAAGACTGCACCCTTTCTCCGTCTGTCCAAGAATACACGAGATAGGCTGAGATACTGTAGCCCACTCCTGAATTCATCAAAAATGATGAATGATATCCTAACAGCCAGAACCTATTGGGTTGTTGTAAATGGGGGAAAAAAGAAAGAGGACATCTGATACTGTAGTGTGTTTCATTGAAGTTATCGTTGTCAAAATAAAAAATGGAAGGTTAAGAAATATATTAACATAATTTCACATTTTCATCAAAATGTTCTTTATTATGTACTCAAGGTAATAGATTGTATGTCAGTCACCTGAATTTTATGCCTGTTTAGTTTAGTGAAGAAAAAGTTACAACCCACTAGTATATCTCAATATCTTTTACCCCATTAAATTAATATCTATCGTAGTTTGTTATATGTGTTTTTATAGTGTTCTCCTCAAAACCACCTGACAGGTAGATAACGCTCTTTGGCTTGGAAACATGTGTACAGTGCATACTTTTACAGAGAGTAGCAGAATGCAGGAGGTAGGTGAGCGAAGGATACTTAAATGTCTTCATTGTTTTTAAAAGACAGTGATGCCCCTTATACAAGTTTCCCATAGTAAAAACATAGCAATGTGTATGGTAAGTATTGTAAAGCACAGAGAGGTAGGGTAGAGTGTATTAAAAAGCCAACCATAAGCTGTGGTAAATGCGTAGTATAACCATAGGACAAGCATGGGAAAACTGCAAAATTACTGTGCAAAATTTACCGTGGTAAACTTTTATAAGGAATAACCATAATACAGCAGAAATCCAAAGTCTGCTAGCAATGTGTCACAACCTTATTTTGCCTAATTGTAGAAATTCTAATGACTGAATAATAACAGGCTTTAATACAATATAAGGACCCACGGAGCAGGACGTGAAAACAGAGGCTGTGTTGTAATGAGGATGGAGTGCACTACTATGGAGCAGATCTGTTAACATTTTGGAGCCCGCTGTCTCGTAGCCTCCTTCTGAAGTGCACCACATTTGTTTCTCAATGCAAGTCATCAGTTGGCCAAATACAGGGCAAATAACCTTCAGGAGTGCGACGCTGTCCTTTCGTTGGCCGCTGTCTTTGAAAATTGCCTCTGGAGTTAGTGATCAGGAACAGTTAAGATTTACAAACAATGATGAAGCTTGTCATGCGTCTTTCCCCATCCGTCACCCTGGCAGCCTGGCAGGGCGGTGAAGTGTTCTTCATAAAAACCAGCTCAGTGTGAAATACACCTCTCTGCAGTGTTTACTGCTCTGAAACTCGTCAGCAGCCCTTTACTGTAAATCCAGATTGGGATGTGACATTACAGTATATCATGGAGCTTGCCGGGGTTTACACTGGGAGTGAGTGCAGTTCACACCAGATGAGATGCCCAGATTGAGTTATGTAGGAATTTCAGTGTTATATGAGACAGCTTTGTTTTTGCGAGTGTTCAAAGTTAGTTTTCTTTCATCAGAACCAGTTGGCTTATTCCAAACAAATTGTAAATTTTCTATACTGCTTTTGTTTTTAAGTGTGTAAGGTGCCAAGTGACATTAAGGGAATAAAGGAATATTAACAAACATCTTGGTATCTCCAGATTGGCCTTATACAATCACTTGTAAACTGGTGCACCAAAAATTGTTAAAACACTTTGGATAGTTTTGTTGGTTCATTAATACTAATTAGTCAGACAGTTTCCATTGTAGCATTTGGCTGAACATAGCTTTAGAACTGTTTTGCATTTGAAGTATATTTTTCAAGAAGGAAAAACAACACAACAATTTGAAGAACCCATTACTAATGTTTGTACTTCCAGGTTAATGTTCTCCTGAAGCTGGGTCACAGCTGGGTCACAATCTCCAGCAAGATTCTGGGAAATGTAGTTTATAAAAACAGTATCATGAGCCCAATTTGCACAGGACTAAAAATCACCACATAAACAGGTGGTTTCTGAATTTTTACTGACATTGGTGAAGTTTAGTCCTGTGTGAACAGTCCATTTCTTTTCATGCCAGAATATTTTCTCGGAGGTCCTCTGGGTTTTTTACAGGGCATCATTACCTTCTGTAGAATTTCAAACTCAAGCATCCTGTGTCTTTTTACTCCCATGTGAATCGACAATGTCAGTGTTATGTTAGAATTGATATAGCATTTCCGGGGTATTCGTCTCAAAGCAGTACCAGCCTTCACAATAAACCATAATATTAAAATCGGTACCATCTGTCATGAGATCCTGCAGTTCAGTAAAACACAACTATTGGGCATAACCAAATTGGCGACTGGAGAAAATACAAAATATAATTGTCGACTCTTAAAAAATGAATGCTTTTAACAGTGCATTTGAAGATATGTATGGAAGTACATGTCACTCAAAGGACAAAATGGTTATTCTAGCCTTTGGAAAAGAAGGTACAACAAAATGAGTTATTTACGTCTGATTCATTGTTTACAAATCATGCACAAAACTGCCTTCTCTGGCCTCAACATCGCATTTCATTTTGAATTTACTGACTTTACTTGATAAAAACTAATCCACGTCTGCGAGGTTACTAGACATCCTCTGCTTTTGACTGTGAGGACACCTGGTTTTTAGTGTTACGTGAATCATGCTGTAGACACAGGGTTTTCAAGAGTTAAACAAGTGCAAACCAGAAAATAACAATTTGTAAGTTATGACTTTTTGCCAGTTGTAAATTACAGCGTATGCGTTTACATAGCCCAGGTTTTGTTTCATAACGCAATTGATTGATATAAACAAAAAGCAAAAATCACAGTTGTCTGCCATGTTTTAGTAGGACAGAAACTGCCAGCGCGACTCCTGTGACTTTCTATTTAGCCTAACAGATATTTCCAGTGCTGCAGGGGACAGATAAGAGGTTCTGTGTGTGTCAGCCTGTCTTCCTTCTGACTGCTGCACTAAATGCTATCCTGAACAGCTATAGATTTGGTTAAATACCAGAGTAATTGCTCGCTACAGCCACAAGCACTCTTGTAATGTCTTGTACAACATCTCTTTTAGCACTTGCCTGAGGCTGTTTGAGGTATTAAGGACAAAGGTTTGTAGTTAATGTTTACAGCTAGTGATCTGTCCAGTTTTAAAGGTGTGTAGTAGTAAGGGGTACCGTATGAGCTGGAATTCAGGCACAAGTATGCTTGCTGAAGTTTGTGATAAAATGTTTCTGAACTTTCTTTATTTATTAATTTATTATAAAGTCATTACATCTTTTTGGATGTACAGACTTTAGTAATCCAATTAACAAAGAAAGATTATCAATACCTTAGAAGTTAACATTCAGTTTTCTGAATGTGGGTCAATGAATAGCACAGTTTATTTGCAAAAGTGTAGATTTTACTTTTAAAAACAGTAATGGGACAGCACAAATGACTGCAATTCTCCAAGCAAGCATTTTTTCAAATGGTTCAGTGGGGCTCTTGTGTAGTTGTACTGTATATAGCTCCAATGAAATATTAATCTTTGATTAATCATATGTTTATGCTAACAAAATCAGTGCTGAAAGTTAATATTTTTCTTTGTGTGAAAAACAAATGAAATAGCAGTGGTCAAGATAAAAAAAAAAAATCACTGTTAACTTATGTGGCATAGTGGAAAATTATGTTAAATAGGTCTTGTTTATAAAATTATCTTATATGTGGTTTAAAATAATTCCATTGTAGAAAAATCTAATAAATTGATTTACACAAAATGCATTTTATCCTTTTTTTTTACATAGTGTGTCATTGGATCATTACCAGAAGTTGTCAGTATTAGTGCTTTAGAAGGGGAAAGTGCAGCTTTTGACTGAGTCAGTTTCTTACAGAACCGATTAGCTAACAATACAGGAGCAGAGGTCAGTAGCCGTTTAATTACCCTCTGACCTTCTTGTGATTCTTCTTGTCAATGGACACTAAACTACTGGGCACAATTTCTAATAACATCATAATAGGGATTTAAGTGTCCTCTTTGTTGTAATAAAGGAGCAGTGATGTGTATTTAAGGGTAATGATTATAAGGAGAATAGTCACTCCTGCTGACATCTGTGATAATAAACAGCTTTCCATTTACATTTTATTTGATTATTATATCTGACAAAGACATTGCTGTTCTAAAATAGCTCTTCTTAAATAGCCTACTAAAGGATTATGTTTAAAACTGTATTTGACATTAGTAAGTCTTTTGCTAAACAAAACCATATGGTCTCTTAAACCTTGTGAAAGAAATTGGTCATAAAACACTATTAAAACACTACAGTAAAGGTCCATTATGCCACGGTAAAAATGTTGCTTTGCATTGTTTTATTAAATTATTAATTGTAAAATTCTTCAGTGTAAGAGGGTAGATTTTGGACAGGATCTATATCAGAAACAGTAGCTTCCAGCTTCTTCTGTTTTAGATTTCTTACAAAAATGTATTTATCATGAGGACAGAAAGGCTACTGAAAAGGTCAAACTAGAATCAACATGAGGTACAGTTTAGCTTTTGTCCCTGATTTAATGAAACAATAAGAGCCAATATCTTGTCAAGCTCACTTCCTTTGAGAACCATTTTATTTACAAGCAGTTTTTTTTTGTTTTTTTTTTAAGGTCGGTTTTATGTAAGTTAGCAGCTTTGGTGAGCAGCCAGAGATACTTTGCAAGTTTAGTCACAAACTGTAAGCATTTCTGTACAAACTAAGATTGTTATTGAGCCGAACTCAAAGGTATCTTAGAAGGGTTTACCAGTGGTTTAATTGTTTCATTAACCCCAAGCAGACTGTGCATTTTCCAGTCACTTGTGTAGGAACAGACGTTGTGCATTTTGAATGAAGCTCACAGCTGTGCGGTCACTGTCCCCTACATCACATCTTTGTTGCTTCACCTGCAGAATGTTGATACAATCTGTAAACAATTCCAGGACGAAGATATCTGGAATAAACTGTGATAAAACATGTTTGGTTGTTTCATTTTAATACCTATATGTGTATATCCAAGATAGTTTCTGCTTATCCAATAGTAACCATATAATCTATTTTTAAATATTCTTTATAACAAAAGGAGAGACATCCTTTATTGGGATTAGCTTTGATTCATTTTTGTACTGAATCATTTTACCATAGCTTTCATTTAGTGCATGAAGTAATTTAAAATTATATAAAATAATTACAATACAAACATATAGCGCCATGTCATTCTAAGGCATTCCTTGTACTTTACAGTACTACAGTAAATATAATCCCTGCTTAACCTGCAAAGCAAACTCAAAACTAATTAGTAAGTCTATAATTGAATAACATGTTAGTTTGTACAGAGACAAATGACAGATTCATTGTCAGAATATTGCAGGAATTGCAAAATGTTTAAAACTTCTATTTCTATTCAAGATATTTTCTTATCTTTACAACAAAGTAGATTTTATCCAAGTAGTTTCCTGTTTGTTTTTTCTTGGTGTTACCTAAAACCCTAACCCAGCCTCCTATTAAAAGGAGTACAGGTATGAACTTTAAAAGAAAGAGCTAATCCTCAATAGAATAGGCTGCATTGAGATCTCCTTTCACATCTGTACCTTTGTCCCTTGTTCTTAGTGCCAGAAATTATTGAGGCTCTTTTCAAATTACACAAAGAAGGTTTAATAGCTTGGAAATCTACGGTAATCCTAATAACTTGAACGGGGGGTGAAAAGGGCAGGAGTTCAGCAGTGGAAATCACCTCTTTTAGAAATTGGTTTCTTAAAAAAAAAAAGTCTACCCTTGTTTCTATACTGCGTTACTGAAAAACACATCATTATTTCAACTATTGGTCACCATTGATTTATTTTCAATTATTTTTATTTACATATTCTTTTCATCAGCACACTGCTAAGTGCTGCTACAGCATGATGCTGTTTTTATTATTATTGTTATTAAGAATTAATTTTATTTTTCTCTAATTTGTACGAGTTATTTTAGAAATACTACAGTGTTATCGACATATTACTAGAATAGTACAGGTTATACAGTGCGCCTTGCCTTTGTGAAATATTGAATCAACCATATATGGGGAAGAATACCTTTACCTGATACTATAAATAATAATATATTACTGGGATATTTTTTTTTTTAAATGTAAAAATAATATATTTTAGTTAATGTGTCTGTGTACAAGGGAGGTGTTTCATTAACTGTGTGAAAAGTAAAGAAGAAGAAAAAAAAGTTATGTTTCATGTGATTGAGCCCCCTGACAGTAATCTGCATTAAACTGTACAGTGCGGATAATCAAACATAATAAGCACTGACACTTAACATGTCAGACCACTGTACAGCCTGCTGTGATTTAGTGCCCTACAAATGACTTAACAACACAACTACCAATGCATTTTGCTAATTGCATCATAGATTTCCCCCATGATGAATACAAAGTGAATTAACACAGGATCACTAATCCACCCTTTCGCCATTATTGCTGTACAAGAAGTCGTGAAAGGCCCCATACAGTTAGTTACACAAACATTAGTATTAACGATCGCCCGTTTGGAATTGGTGACAAACTGCAGCCTGGCAGAATCCTGAGTCTGAAACCAATCAGAAAGTTAATGAGGAGAAAAATGACTGCAGTTGCTCCTTAATTACATCCAGGGTAGGTGGGAGAAAAGGGAACTGTGGGTGGATTTGAACTCGGCTAATATTTGCTTTTATGAAGGTCAGGAACCTTCAGATTGGTTCATGTATCTTCCATGACTGGCAACTGATAGATTTTTTTTTTTTTTAATTTCATCTATAGTGAGATTGTATAGCTTTAATGGAAAACTGGCCAGCTGATGGGTCTGTCTGCTCCTTATTTCAACGCTGATGCAATATAATGACAATAATTTTAACCTCCAGCCTGCCTCCTCACTTTGATTTAACATTATTCACATTGCTTAGTTTACCGACTCTCCTGCCTAAGCTGTCTGGACTGCAGGGGCTGCAGGCTTTTTAATCCATCCAGTCAGGCCTGCATCTGAATGCAAAAAACACATTATTTATACACGTGTGAGCTGCATATTGCAGGGTTTTTTTTCAAACTCCTGTATAATAGCTGTATAATAGCTATATTTCTTTATATACCTTTTATACAAAAATTGGAAAAGCAAATGCTTTGTAATGGACAGTTTCAATGTATTTTTTAAAGACATTAAATATATATGTATTGCTATCAGTTTTATTCATAACACTACCATATACTACATGTGCAGTATATAAATATTAATTGAACACTTGTAGAATGTCTCCATGACCTGTGCTCTCTACTTATTGCTTATAGACAGCCTAAATCTATTTCTAAATGTTTGGATTTTTCCTAGAAAATGATGGTTTGTTATTGATATAAAATACTGTGTGTTCACGATATAGCGCAATGTGACATGCATATAGGTCTTCCATCTTATTAATGTAAAACGAAATGGTTAAAATAAAATGGTTAGTATAGCCTACTTACATACAGTGCAGTTAAAATGAAATAGAAATGTTTCTCACGAGTTAAATAATTGGTAAAAATGACACATACCGTACTTGTACAAGTGTGAGTTTCATAATTGAAATATAGGGTTTCTTCTTTACTATGTCTTTTAAAATATTATAAACTCTCATAACTAGAGAGCATGTGTTTATGTAGTTCAGAAAACATACTACTCACTGTCAGATTAGAAACTTAAGGCTGTGAAACACTAGTGTATAAGACAAAACGTGAATTAAGCTTTTTCAGTGACTGTTAAATACCAGTACATTTAAAAGAAGCTCTTTGAAAGAGGCAAACACCCTGGGGCCTACCAGGACAGTATCTAGCGAATGTAGACAGTAAGAAGTGAATGGTGCTATACAGAGTCTATATAGAGCATGGCCCCTGTGAAACTACATTGAAATGCTGCATAGCAGCAATATACCGATAAGAACTAAGTGTTCATATTAATGTACTGTAAATATTATTGTATCGCGGTACTATAATACTACTGGCATACCACTGCACCCTATGGCATATGCGATAACTACAGGCTCCATCGAAAAGAAAACTTTCTTCCGACTAGATGAAATCTGAGACATTTTTATACTAGTGAGGGAGAAGGTTTTCTCCAAATACACTAGTATAAAAAACAGCTTGGCTGTTATGTGACATGTGATTTAAGGTTTTCTTTTTTTAAAAGTCCTGGATTTAAATTTTTAAAAAGTCAGCTATGCGCCGCTTTCTCTCTGACTTTAGTTTAATCAGTAATACTTCTTCAAACTGTTTAGTGAATCAGTAGGAGTCATTTGTGAGGCTTGTTTATCCACACTACCACGTGTTCTCATATCACATGATAGAATCCCAATTCAGAGATTCCACTTGTCATGTCTTACAGCGCATATTATACTGGGCCATATTTACAAAGTCTGTTTTCAAACTGTTTTTATGAATGATATTTAAACAAAAAATAAATAAAAGATCAGCCTACCTAGAATCATGAGTTGAAGCTTTATGAACAGTTACAAGTTCTGTGTTTATAAAAGTTTTAATGTTGTTAAAATGTAATTTTTCCCCCCTCTATTCTTTGTAGTATTTTCGCCATCAAGTAGCCATGATTCGGGACTTGCCTGTCTATCCATCAGCTCCCTGGTTGGCTCTGAAAGCACTAAGCAGGAGTGCGAAACCAATTCTGAGTCTGGAGCCTTCACCGTGGATTCCATCATTCAGGGGTCCAGTGAGTAACCCTGGGCAGGCTGTCAGCAGGGGCCTAGGTGAACAGGCTGCTACTGGTATTTCCGTTCTAAAAGAATGGACCTATCTGGATCCTTCACAATCTTAACTTTATACTTAAGTTTGCCCTTTGCCAGTCAGACTACATTTAAATTTTGTTCAAAGAAAATGTGAATGAGAAAGTCATTGCATATGCCCTGTGTAAAACAAGTTGTATACAGTAGAACCTTGTAGTTATGAACACCTTGGGAATGGAGGTTGTTCGTAAGTCTGAAGTTTTCAGTGGTTTTAATAAATGTGCACTCCTGCTATCTACAACCTTACTCTGGCGTATAATACAAAGACACAGCACAGTAATGCAGTATTCATTGTTATGGTTTGATAGGCTTTAAAACATTACTGTACATGGTAGTATACCAGTTTAACTGAAATCGTAACTAGCAGAAATACAGATTTAAACATCCAGGAAGATATGGTTTAATGTAATGCTTGTTTTTATTTTAGACAAAATGCATTCATGCACCTTGCTGAGTCATTCAGCCTCTTTCCATTTGGGGAAAAAAAAAACTGCTTTGTTTAAAACTAAAATGTTCTGAGTAAAATTGCATTTACTTGCTTTGAAATCTGCCTCACCTTTGTCTGGATACATTTCTTGGTTCAGTAATTTTGCCATCTTCATGACCAGCAAGCCCACTTATAAGTAAGACTGTATTTTATTAATGGTTATCACGGATTTCATGATTTCTATGAAATTGCCATGTAATATGTAGTTCCCTGTTAAAATTCCCATTTCTGAAAGAATAGTGTATATATATATATATATATATATATATATATATATATATATATATATATATATATATTCCTAAGATTGATGTGCTTACAATAGCACTGCTGTTGTTTTGACGAATGGTAAAATGAATCAAAACACATAGTTTTTTTCCCTTACTGTGGTTTTAATCTCCCTGCTAGGTTAATGATGTGGCATTAGTACATAGTGATTCCCTTAATCAGGTGGAAGTAAAGGAGCAGAACAGAGTAACACCATCAAAGGTATCATAATAACATGCTAAACTTTATAAATTAAAGCATGTACATTTGTTTGTTGTATGCTGCCTTAGGTTTGTGAAGTTGGGTATGTAGGTAGGAGATTTGAAAACTTGATGTGAAAACTTTGTAAACTGTTGCTGGTATCAGGAGGTACCAAAACATGAGAATCACATACATGCTACTGAGAAGCACAACCCCCCCCCCCCCCCCAACCCTAACCCTAACCCCCCCAGTGAAATAATGAAACATCAGTTTTGGGTAGTCTGACAATCACATTTAGTCACATTGAAATTCTTCACCAGCGCAGTTAGTGAGACACAGTTTTGTCTGTTCTGGTCATCATTTGTTACCCCTGGGCTTGAGGATAATGTCTTTCTGATTTCTGCTTTGTGTTTATGTGTTGAAAGCTGTGTCACTGGAAAGGTGCATACACTGTTTCTTTTGATTGTTATAAGAATACAGGGGGGTGTTGCAATGACCTCAGTGGACATCTGCGAACATTTCAACCAGTTAATTGTGTGAAATGTGTGTTATTTATGGGATAACAAAAAAACAAATATAATTTCTGCAATATGAAAAAAGTGCATTAAATTGTGAACTATGCATGTGAGAAAGTCGCATATTAGTTATATTATTCACAAGTATTTTTATGAACAAATACTCATCATATACATGTT